>NC_064633.1:424095305-424725533 GCF_023864275.1 Schistocerca cancellata
GCGCCGCGGTCTTGTTAGGAAACGCAAAGTGAAATCTCTGCGTAAGAAGATTACTCCTACAGGGATTACAGTCTGCCCGTAAATAAATGCTGCCGGGGGAAACCTGTTGGATTAGACGTCAGTGCGCCGGCTGGCTGGCTGGCGGGGTGATCGCGGGGTCGCGACTGCACGCAACCGACCGCCGTCTCCAGCCGGCGGCAGGAAGCCGCTGTCATCGACGCTACGGCGGCTGCTGCGCCGACCGCTTTAACTCCAGCCACCGGGCGTCGCGTAGTGCATTAAGTACCAGTTTGCGCGCTCCTTTTACTGCACGACAATGTCGGCACTGCTTCACAGACTGCGCATAGGTGCGTTTACGCTTGTGCGACTTTCCGTGCGCACTAGGCGCGTGCGGTTACTGCACATAGAGGCAAGGGAGCGCATGCCGCGATGTAAAATTACGCACGCTTTCGATGTGTGCGCACGGGCAAGCGCAAAAGTCACCGAACGTTAGTATGGGAGACACGTGCAGCAGTCGTGCCCACGTCCATGGTTCTGTCCATTATTTTTTTTTTTTTTTACTGTCACTGATATTTAAAATATTCAGGTTTTTTTTGCGACGCGTTTATTGCGCACTGTCACTGTTTGGGGTAATGAGAAACAAAAATAATTTGCGATGAATTACAGTTCTTTCGCATGTTTGTGGGTCTTCATTTCTGGCGATTATAAAGACAGAATTAAGAGGAGCGATTGTACACCCTTCGTGACAAACAAGTACAACTTGTGAACAACAAAGAATCTTTGTGCTGCAGGTAGCGTTGCTCATTCGGTAACGTTAGGGAATGGTGAACAGTTAATCGTTGGATCGGTGCTTCGAATATTGCCATAGTCTTTCTTTTTTAAATTCATTTTTTCGGCCAATTCCAATACCTACATCATTTAAATATGAAACTCAATCGACTGTATGCTAATTAACACATATGTAATCATAAGTCTTATGAAACATGCACATCTTCTTGTTTCTAATTAAACACTGCGTGCAAAATTCCAGAACTTATTGCAAATGCAACATCTTAATTATTGTTATGTTATAAAAGACTGTTAATAACCTTATGATTCATGATTTAAACAATATTTGTTAACAATCGCCGGCCGGGGTGGCCGAGCGGTTCTAGGCGCTTCAGTTTGGAACCGCGCGATCGCTACGGTCGCAGGTTCGAATCCTGCCTCAGGCATGGATGTGTGTGATGTCCTTAGGTAGTTAGGTTTAAGTAGTTCTAAGTTCTAGGGGACTGATGACCACAGATGTTAAGTCCCATAGTGCTCAGAGCCATTTGAACCATTTTTTGTTCCCGTGAGTGGCTCCGTCACAGCATGTCTTCAAGATGGCTGCTACACTTGACGTTCGTCAGAAGCAACGTGCTGTCACAGAATTCCTGTGCTGTAAAAACGAGACAGTGGGAAACATCCACAAGAGGTTGAAAAAGGTCTATGGAGATGCTGCTGTCGAACGCAATACAGTTAGTCGGTGGGCAAGCAGATTACGTGATGAAAGCGGGCACGGCAATATTGGGGATTGTCCTCGCAGCGGCAGGCCTCGTATTACACACACTCCAGACAATATGCAGAGAATTAACGAGTTGGTGACTGCTGACAGACGACACTGAAAAAACTTCAAGCTCGACTGAGTCGTGTTCGACCACATCGTCAAAAGCAGGATGTTTTGCTGTTGCACGACAATGCATGGCCACATGTCAGTCAAAAACCATGGAAGCGATCACAAAACTCGGATGGACAACACTGAAACACTAGCCTTACAGTCCTGACCTGGCTCCATGTGACTATCATCCCTTTGGGAAACTGAAAGACTCTCTTCGTGGAACAAGGTTTGAAGGTGATGACTCCCTTGTGCACGCTGCCAAACAGTGGCTCCAACAGGTTGGTCCAGAATTTTACCGTGCGGGTATACAGGCGCTGGCTCCAAGATGGCGTAAGGCAGTTGAGGGGGATGGAAATTATGTGGAGAAATGAAAGTATTGTTCCTAAAGGATGTATCTGCACACTGCAAAACTTTCAAACATGTAGAATAAAAGATGGATTTAAAAAAAAATTGCATATCTTTTGGAGTGACCCTCGTATCACGCAGTGGCCAGTGACAGCACTTTAGTATCTTTTGCATTCTGTTGGTGTTCTCTTTAGGTAACAATAAGTTACAGACGTCAACAAGTTTTTTCGTGTTTGTAAGTACTTGTGCCCTTTCATCATGGCGGACGAAAGAGACAATAGGATTATTTACGATGAATGCGCGGACGTCTTGTCTGAGGTTCCGGACGACTTGACCGATTGGGAAGAAGACATTGGATATCAAAAATATGATAGTGTAGCAGAATCGTAGGAAAATAGTGAAATACGCCCAAGAAGAATTCGGCGAACGGAACGGTTGCCAACTGATTCGGCTGAGTCAGACGAAGAAGGCAGTGCACAGTGGTCAGACCGATTTACCGAAGACCAATAATAAATTTGGAGGATCCCCGCGTCCAAACACATTCCCCAAAGATGCACAGAGCGTCGAGGATATCGTAGAATTGTACATTGGAACAATCTATTTGAATATATTAGCAACAAAACCAAGAAGTACTACAGTCAAAATTGCAATAAAAGGAAACTGGATTAAAAAATGCCAAATTTGTCGACGTTACGGGACCCGAACTCAGAAAATGGTTTGGGCTTGCTATCCTTATGAACTCGTAAAAAAAGCAAGGATTGAATATTGCTCAATGAATCCGTTGATAGACACACCGATATTTCGTGAAACGATGTCCCGCAACCGATTCAGACAAATATTATAATTTTTACATTTTTTAGACAGCAACAATAAACTGGATAATTCCGACCGGCTTGTCAAAGTGCAATTCGTAATTGATTATTTTTCCAAAAATTTTAAAGAAACGTTTAATCTAAGTCAAAACATCTCAATTGGTGAAGGAATGATACCGTGACGTGAACGATTACATTTTAAAGTTTACAATCCGTCGAAAATTACGAAATACGGGATACTTTTCGGATGTTGTGTGATTCGATTACTGGATACATTTTCTCATTCAAGATATATTCCGGCGCTGGACATCCCTTAGCAAAAGCAGTGATTGGAACTATTGACACCTTCTGATGGAAAGTGGCATCACCTCTGCAGGATAATTATTATAACAGTGTAGGACTTGCAGAGAAGTTACTTGAAAAGGCAATTCGAGTTTGTGGAACGATACGGCAAAATAGAGGATTTCCAGAAAATTAAAGCGCGCAAAAGTCAGTGTGTTTGAAGCTTGTCATCAACGGAAAGGTGGCAAGCGGCCGGCGACAAGCCAAGTAATCCGAATTAGCGCTGCCGGCGTCAACCGAATAAATTTGTACGAGACTTGCGGGCGGTGAAGTGTTAATATGATTTGCTTGTATGTTGTCTAGCTATCCGAGAAAACAGCTTCCTAGGCACCCTATATTACACGAATGGGCAGGATTCCACACACATGATGGCAGATAACGTTCCCCAGGCATTATTCGCCCAACCCAAACCCTTCCATCGGATTTTCATAGGGTACAACGTATTCATCTCTCCAAATCACTCGTTTCCAGTCATCCAGTGTGCAATAGCGTCGTTCTTTACACCAGCTCAAGCGTCACTTAGTATTGACTGTACAAATGTATGGCATATGAGGAGCTACTCACCCACTGTACGCCGTTCTGCTTACGCACAGTCATTGTGCTAGCTGGACTTCGTAAAGCACGATTGATTCCTTCCGCTGATTTCATGTTATTTTTTAGCAATACTCGATGCCCCTTGCTTGTCAATACACTAAGTCTGCCTGATCTCGGTATACCTATGGTTCCAGCATTTCCACTTCAAAATCACTTCCCCAACAGCCTACCTGGTCAGCTTGATTGATTTGTTACTCAGGTTGAAAGATTTATTTAATGCATACAAATATGATTGACATACTCTGCTTTATACATCAACAGTAGTGCTAAAGTGGTAATGTATCGTAATACAAATTTAACCTGACGTAAAGAAAAGGCAAGCCTTTAATACTGGTAAAGCAAATAATCTGACTGCAAGAAGTTTGAACAGTATAGACTGCTTGAATAGTGAACTCGGACATAAAACCTACAATAATTAGTTTTGCAAAACTGATCATAGATACCAGAACTAAAACTGATACACAACACAGAAAAATCTGACTGTCTCCGAATGACATAATTTGACCCAGATTGAATAAAAAAAAAAAAACATTTAGTCCTTATCTCTATTCTGCGCAAATGTGGATAACGCGTTGCAGTACTGCTTTCTCTTGCGCGCCGCTATGCTACATCTACATCTACGTGATTACTCTGATATTCACAATGAAGTGCCTGGCAGGGTGTTCAAGGAACCTCCTTCAAGCTGTCTCTCTACCGATCCACTCTCGAACGGCGCGGGGGAAAACGAGCACATAATTTATTCTGTGCGAGCCCTCATCTCTCTTGTTTTTTCATTATGATCATTTCACCCTATCTAGGTAGGCGCCAACAGAATGTTTTCGCAATCGGAGTCGAAAACTGGTGATTGAAATTTCATTAAAAGATCCCGTCGCAAAGAAAAACGCCTTTGTTTTAATGACTGCCACTCCAATTCACGTACCACGTCTGTGGCGCTATCTCCCCTATTTCGCGATAATACAAAACGAGCTGCCCTTCTTTGAACGTTTTCGATGTCATCCGTCAGTCCCACTTGGCGCGGATCCCACACCTTACATCAATACTTCAGAATAGGGCGAACAAGCGTGGTGTAAGCAGTCTCTTTAGTAGACCGGTTCCACATTCTAAGTGAATGAATCGCAGTCTGATTTGCTCTATCCACAACATTATCTATGTGATCGCTCCAATTTAGGTTATTTGTAATTCTGATTCCTAACATTTTGGTGAATTTACAGCCTTCAGGTTTGTGTGACTTATCGCGTAATCGAAATTTAGCGGATTTGTTTTAGCACTCATGTGAATAGCTTCACACTTTTCTTTATTCAGGGTTTGCAATTCGTTTTGGTCATCTGATGACTTTTCAAGAGGGTAAATAACAGCATCCTCTGCAAACAATCTAAGAGAGCTACTCAGATTGTCTCCTATATCTACACAGACACACTCGTGAGGTGCAATGAGTTCTCTGTTGATTGCAAATCGAAGTATTTTCGGAACACATTTCGTTCCTATTCTACTTTTGAAAAAAACCATGATCAATTAAAATTGTAAGAGAATGGCACGCAAAACTTGCGCTGCAATAACAAGAGTGACTTCAAAAAAGAAAATTACCTTCCAATTTCTCTTCACGTAAATAAAGGATTCCATTACACTTTCTCCTTCTTAGATCAATTAACATTACATAATCATCTTAATTAAACATATCGATAAATTGAAACCTTACATTTGAAACATAACATTACAACTGCTTCCTCACAGTTACCCACTATCTGCTACTGCGACCACGCGCACACCAGAGATAATAACCCAACTTTAGCTTTACAACATCGCTGCTCGCTCACAATCGATTGAGACACCAAAATTATATATTACACCTAACAAGGTGACATTCGATGACTACTCCACGTTCAAACTCACTGAGCTCTCCCGACCGACCCATTCTTCTGTTACTGCTTCTGCACTGACAACACAGTATTCCCGCCTTCTTTTATACTGGCGGGGCCACCTCTCGTGACATATGGTCTTCAATAACACTTCACATAGGGGTGTTCGGATACTTCTGCTCAGATACTGTGTACTGTACTCCAGCACTGATCCGAAAAGAACGACTAGGAGTAACCCGTGCCTGGTTCCCTCCAAACAATAGCTTCTTGCTGCATGGCAAGTAATTATCCATCACATATGATTAACATGGAATTTTCACATATTTCCGCACTCTGAGACTGAAAGTGAACGCTAAATTTAGTTCACACGAATAAAATAATTCTCTTCTGCAAATAGGAGAAAATTGACCACAATGTGTGGTACTGTGTATACAATGACGGTTATCATGCCTAGGAGCTCAGAACTTCCAGTGGAGACAACAGATGTGTACAACTAAATCTCTGATATTTCCAGAGTCTCTGGAGGTGCCGTCTGTTATTACCACACGTTACAATCATGGTACAGTGTGAGACAGATGTACGAGAGATAGGCATTACTTGAGATAATATAAATTGCAGGGACATTTTCAGGAGAATGGTGAAAAGCTATCGTGTTTTATGGTGGCAGCCCTGAGGACGGAGAGGGCCTTTAGCAAAGTAGAGAAAGAAAGCGCTGATTGATGACCAAGAGATGCTGGGAGGATTTCAAAGCCGGCCGACTAACAAGATTTAGACACCAAAAACGAGATTCGTTGTTGATTCGTTGTTCACAGTCTCTGGATGCTCATTTCGAAAGAGAAAAACAAAAAACATATTTTAAAAATATCATGTTCGTTGTGTCAGGCCATACTTTGTCCTGATACACGGAGGTGTTACGTGATTATTTTTTTTCCTTTTCAATGGAAACGAGTGTGAACGTGTGTTATCATAATATGCTAACTTTTTTCTTTTAATCTGTAAAGGGGTGAATACGTGCTATCGTGAGCTGCTTCTACTAGACGAAGAAAATGTACTCATGAATGATGCTGTGAAACAGGTTATAAAAGTCTCCAAAGCAGAGAGAGAATTCATAGTGGAATTCGATGTTTCAAACAAAGAAAAAAAAATTACTTTCTGCAGCCAATTAAAGGCTTAAGGATTTATGTAAATCAATACATGACGGTCCTGATTGTAAACAAAAAGTGACTTTCAATTCTAAGTAAAGAATATTTGGGAATGTTTCGTAAGAGAAACTTTATAAGCTAGGTTTGTTTATTTAATGACCAGTGAATCATTTAAAAACTATATTCCTAGTGCGTAATATAAGGGGCATCGAAATGAGACCCGGCCACTAGTGTAAAGTAACGGTAACGATTTTATTAACTCCGAAATGTAGTTACATACAGTACAAAAATTGGCACATTTATCTCATTGCGACACTAGCCTGTCGATTCCATCCTTGAAGAAGTTAGTAGGCTGCTGTGGGATCCAGGCCTGGACCCAGTCACACACTTCGACGTCCGTTGTTAATCGATGTCCGCGAATAGCTTGTTTTAGAGGTCCAGACACATGAAAGTCACACGGTGAAAGGTCGGGACTGGCCCCATTCCACGACAATTGAACGATTCAGACTGTACTCACCGTATGCAGCCTTAATCCGTCGATACATTTCACGGCCTCACCCTCCGCAGCCAAAAATCTAATCAGTCCTTGTTGTTCCTGCCTACTCGCATGCATGTTCGGTGGTGGACGATAACTTGTTTGACCACCTTCTCTTTGACGTGAAATCACACTGGCGCTGTGCAACATCAAACGGTGCGCACGCGTCTGTCTCTACCAACAGATGACGCCACCATACCCGCAGCTACGTGGTACCACCTTACATGTAAGTCAAAGGTAGACGCACTGACCAGGTTTCATTTGAAAGAACCTCATACATGTTCAATGATTAATAAATCTTTATTTTTAATACAGCTCTGTACAGTAATCAACGAGCAAGAAAACATAAATCTTTGATTTATTTTTTCTCTACCAATGAATTTCGAACAGTGTGAGTGTGATAAGTAATTGTAAGTAATAACTGTAAGTACTATCTAATAACATGCAACAAGTTCATCTGGGCTACGATCGAATAGATCGCCGTTATTGTTTTACAGTATCGTTGCAATCAGAGACAGTGTTGACTGAGATTTAGACTGAAATGCAAGATTTTGCTTTCAGAGAGTCACTGAAAAGTGTCTCCAGGGGATTCGGACACTCGTTTTCCTGGTACGATCGATAGGCCCACTGAGTAACGACGAGAAATACAGGGTGACACACGGGAGACGGGTGGTTTTGAACTGCGAAGTACTCAGGGCGCGGTGGTGGGAGGTGGTCGTGGTAGGGATACTTCTGATCCACACAAGACGCCATTTCATTTACTCAGTCACTATGGAGGGACTTGCAACGTCGAGGGTTTTTAGCTATGACAGTTTCGTGAAAACTGGTGAGTCTATTATTGCTACGCAGCGATTGTTTCGTGCGCGGTTTAATGTCAGTCGCCATGGAGCTGTTCCGAGCGGTAACACAATCCTCAGATGGGTGGAAAACTTTAGATCAACTAGAAACATACTGGATAAGAAGCATCCTGGCCCGAAACGCAGAGTAACGACACCATAAAATGTTGAAAGGGTAAGGAAATCGGCAGTCAGAAGCCCAGGACGGTCAGCTAGACGGCATGCTAGTGAGTTACGAATCAATCGTGAATCGGTTAGACGAATTTTGCATAAAGAATTAAAATTCCATCCCTACAAAATGCTCATTGTCCTACAACTTAAGGAAACTGATTTTGCTGTACGAGAAGACTTCGCTTACAGAATACAAGTGATTTTGGGATCGAATGAAAATGAAATTTTATTGATGAGCGATGAAGCTCATTTTCATTTAAACGGGGCCGTGAATAAACAAAACCTACGTTACTGGGCTCCAGAGCATCTATACCTTATCTACCAGCGTCCTCTGCACTCAGAAAAAGTAACAGTCTGGTGTGCTCTTGGCTCTGTTGGCATTATTGGACCTTATTTTTTGAAGAGAACGGGGCCACAGTTACTGTTAATTCGGTTCGTTACATTCGTATGCTTGAAACATTCTTGAAACCAGAACTAAGAAGACGACGAATCCCTTTAAATGCGTTTGGTTCCAGCTGGATGGGGTAACATCCCACACCGCAAACATTTCAGTGACAGTTGTTAGACGCATGTTTCCTGCTCGGATTATCTCACGTTTTGGCAATGTTCCTTGGCCTCCCAGGTCTCCCAACTTGTCAGTATGTGACTTTTTCTGTGGGGGTACCTTAAGAACTGTGTCTATAACCACAAACCACGAAATTTGGACGAGTTGAAGAATGCAATCATTCAAGAAATTGTTGCCATCCCTGCAGAGATTTTAGTCCCTGTGATGGAGGATTTTGAGAAGAGACTTGAGTACTGCATTCGAAATGATGGGCATCACCTTGACGTCATTATTTTTCATAAATAACTTTGTTAACTAAAATGGCAAATAATGAGCTTTGATTTTGTGTAAATAAACATGCATTAATTTTAAAGTTGGCTGAGTATTATTTCATTAAAAACCGTCCGTCTCCCGTGTGTCACCCTGTATTAATACTGTATCATATTAACAGGGTGAGACGTGATATTACGACTGATGAGACGATAAGCGATATCACGTTCTTGTACAGAACTATATCAGATGCGTATTCCACATCCAGTGATCTCACAGTCGACAGGGCTCAAGCAAGCCCGCTTTCCTCTGGGAAGGAATCTGCGCCCTGGACGCCCTGGCCCTATAAGCGACGGGGGAGAGCCGCAAACACCAGCCGAAACTGACAGCTGGAGGCGCGAGTCGTAATGATGTTTACATAAGCTCCCACAACGCAGCCCCGCCAGAACGCAGCTTCATAATTGCTTTTCATTACGGAAGCGGATGGTGACTGGTTTCTGGCGCTTAACGTCGCCTCATCATTTCACTCACTGAAGACCGTCGCGTTCCTGAGCAACCCTGGCTACAGTCTGATGGAAGGCGGAAACCGTTTCTTCTTAGCTACGCAGTCAATGAAGTTTCGCAAGAAATTATTTATTTCAAGATGGCTATCTCGAAACGAAACCCATTTCACAGCGGCGGAGTTTTCTGCTTAATTCAGTGAACCTTCTACAGCGGTCTGACACAGCACACTTCCCGCCACACTTAGTCGCGAAGTTTAAACCTTCTTTCCAGCTACATGCTAAGTAAATTAAGTTGTGCCACACGTTTGTAATATTTAACGATCAAAAAATTCAACGAGGACTACCTGGAAGGCAAACTTCTTTCGACTGAAATAAAATACTGTCTTATTTAGAACAAAATTATTTCAGCTCCATGATGCGCTTTGCGCTTTGTATTTCTGACACGTTCCCTACAAGCATGCTACTGAACTCACTACAGCTGTTTGGCAAATAGTTTCTAAATTTCCCCTCCATAGCGCCTCTTGTCGTTGGTATTAACTTATTTTATTTATGATTACGCTGCTTATGTGTACTTGCCTTGTCGTTCACGTCTTAGGACAACTATAGTTGTGTATGGTTTTGTTTTATTATTCTATCGTACTTTTACCCAACCCTGTGCAATTAATTTTATATCTACAACAGCAACAAACTCGAACAGCGTCATTATTTACTCAATGCTGTTAGTACTTCTCATAACACTGTGACTGTGAAAACAGGTCTGCAGTCTGTTTTTGCGAGTGTGTGAATAAGGGCAATGTTGTTCCCGCTTACGTTTAGGAAATCAGTCATTCTGTTTCATTTTTTTCTCCTTAAGTCTAATATTAAGACCCTTGCAGTCTTTCCCTCTCTGTGTTGTCTTAGTTAAGGAAGAACCATACTTGATGACGATTATTATTATTATCGTATGCATCAATTACAGTAATACACATTTAGCAAAACAAAGAAATATATATAAAAATGAACATGTGAAATTATATATAGTACACAAGTTTTAAAACGGCTCAGGCTACACTCGGATGTCGATGGACTCGATCCAGCGGAGCAAGCGAGAGACCTCCACGTGAGCAGTCACTTTTTTCGCCTTCGAATGCCTCTTCATGTGCCTTGATCACTGCCGGTGCTCCATGGGCAACTAATTGGCCCTTTCCAATTAGACTAACTCTCGCAGAAGGCGATTTAAAGATAATTCCAACGGCGATTACGAAATTAACAATAATTAGAAACCTTATACAAACGGCACTGTTCAGAGCCAACCTGGAAACATGCTCAGAACATGTCAACTTTATGACGATCCATCATTATGAAATAATATATTTTGCAGTTGCGGATCATGTAAATGATCACCAAGTTTCTTTGATGATGCAGTCTCGAGCGCTTCGAAATCGATAGCGATTAATAAACAAAACTAAATATTGCTGCGCTTACAAAACCCTCCTTCCACCAATAATGATGGGATTGATAGAGATAATAGATAAAATCAAAAGAAGAGCAACGCGTTTTGCAGCAAGTTTATTTAGCACGTGCGAAAGCGGCACTGAAATGTTCAACGAACACCAGCGGCAGATGCTGCAAGAGCGGCGTTGCGCTTAACGTTGAAGTTTACTGTTAAGATTCCGAGGGCGTACGTCAACCACACACAGGATGATTCAGAACTGTTGCGCAGTTACTAGTGTTGTCGAGGAGATTCAGGACAATAGTGCTTAATAATCAAACCATGTCCAGAAATGCACTCTTTGAAAGATAAACGGCTTTGAAAGAACGCCAAAAGACATATTGTATGTGCATCAACCAACTCGTATATGCATGAACTACATTGTATGATGGAATTATGCTGCACAAAGTGTACCTGCGAACAGCGTTTACGTACAAATGGCCCGTCCGCAGCTAGTGGTCTAGGGGCTAGCGTAGATGCCTCTGGATTACGGGGTCCCAGGTTCGATTCCCGGTCGGGTAGGGGATTTTCTCTGCTCGGGGACTGGGTGTTTGTGTCGTCCTCATCATAATCATTCGTGACGGCGGCTAGATTATATCGTGAAAAAAATTGGACAGCGTAACAATTGGGGCTTTATACGTACGGGCGCTGATATTAGCGCAGTTCAGCGCCCCACAAACCAAACCAAATTAACGTACAGACGGCCCAAAAGTCCTGGAGCGTCCTGTTGACCTCCGCTGCAGCTATTACTCGTACACGGACAAGGAGATCGTCCTGTGACTCCACAGGAGTCTCGTGAACAATATTTCCCATGTAGTCCTAAAGGAAAAAGTCCAGGGTATGAAATCGGGCAATCGTAGTTGCCAACGAATCGATCCACTTGTCCCCAATGTTTGATGAAGGTGCTGACGGACGTCGCGTGAAAAGTGGGCTGGCACGTCATCAGGCTGGAACCACATCGTCCGACCTATATGCAATGGCACATACTCTAAATGCTGCAACAGTAGGTCTCGCAGGAAGGCAAAGTAGCTGTGATCCATTAGACGAGGCAATACAACACACGGGCCAGTCAAACAACCGTGGACAATATCGGCCCTCACAAAAATAATGGCTCTGAGCACTATGGGACTTAACTTCTGAGGTCATCAGTCACCTAGAACTTAGAACTACTTAAACCTAACAGGATTCGAACCTGCGACTGTAGCGGTCGCGCGGTTCCAGACTGTAGCGCCTAGAACCGCTCGGCCACTCCGGCCGGCGGCCCTCACATTAATATCGAAACGATGTTGAAATGTATGGGAATGTGTGGCATGAAGGTTTTCCTCATCCCAAATGTGGCTGTTACGATAGTAGAGCAGACCTTTGTGAAGAGCGCTTCATCTGTGAAAAGAATCGTAGGAAAGTCTGGAACGAGGACACAACGGTGGAGGTGTGTCTGGCCACGATACGCTGGGCTGTATTAGCCTTAAAGATGCCAGTTTCCCGAGGCCGTTGATCCACTCTTGCAGAAATGGAGTGTGATGGACGGGCGCGATCCCAAAACTGTTCCTGATAACATGCGTTTTACTAATAGACCGTTTCGTCCACTTTCACTGTAGATGTGCAACACGTCAGTGTACTCGGAAAACGTGTACTCTGCCATTCTGTAACGCACAGTCTTTCTAGATCACTCAGTGCTAGCTGATGTACATTCCCTTCAATTTATTGGATTGTTCTCTGACAACACGTGACATATCATCACACAAGACATCACGTGACACGAGAGACCGACCTCTGTTAGTGTGTATTGCCTTCCATCGTTCAAAGTCGTTTATCTTCCAAAAGGCGCATTTTTCGTCATGCATTTATCATCATATATTGCTGTTCTGAATACCCTCCACAACACCTATAACTGTCTAACATGAATTCTGAATCACCCTGTATTTCCCCCTGCAATGCGTATCTCGTGAAAATACCATGAAGGTAAAATTAGAGAGCTTCAACTGCATACGGAAGATTACTCATTCTTGCAGTGAACCTTCTGCGACTGTAGCAGTAATGGTGGAAGTAACGGTGACTCACAAAGTACCCTCCGTCACGCACCACAAGGTGCTTGCGAAGTATAGACGTAGAATGGAAATCGCGACGCCAGGGGGCTTCGAAGACAAGACGGAAGGAGCGTTCCAGCGTTCAGTTTTCTTTCACAGTGAATTTAGAGCGAAGACAACGGGAGGTTCCCAAAGGCCGGCGTTTTGTTTACACGAATGGCGTAACGGAAACAACAAAACTTGTTGGGAGCGGTTCTGCGGTCAATTCAGCGGAGCGGCGTTGGAATCGATACCTGTGGAGTCGACCTGAATCGACAGCTCCTAGTGGCTGGAGGAGGAAGCGAGTTGCGAACGCGTACCCGCGGCCTTTCTCGTCACCCGTCACCCGAGATGCCGCCTCGTAGACACCCGACACCGCGCACGTGACGTCACAAACCTGCGCTCCGCGGGCTGGCTCGCGGAACTGCTGCTCTGGGAATATTGTGAGCTTTCCTTCCGAACGGCTTGTCAGAACTGAATCACCGAGCGTCACACCTGGCGCTGACGGGGTTTGTGTGTTTTCCCGGGAAAAAAATGACACACAGCATATTACCTCCTTGTTGTTTCCTATTTTAGAGTTGAAATTTTCAATGGAAGTGATTTCACTTCAAAAGACACAGAACCTTTGGTAGTACAGGACGGAGGCTGGCACTGTTCCAGGCTTTCATTTGGGGCAGGGGGCTACAGTCACACTTGTTAGTCTCCACCTGTCACTCGTATCTAACTAGCCATCAATACGACTTTTAACGTGCAACAAGTATCTCCGATTATAAAACTAATCCATGCAGCCCTATCACTACGTATTATAAAAATGAAAAATATATGTGCGTATTATATATATATATATAGTGTAGGATAAATTCAAGTGTTAGGAAGTCTTTTTTGAAAGGATATATATATATATATATATATATATATATATATATATATATAATACGCACATATATTTTTCATTTTTATAATACGTAGTGATAGGGCTGCATGGATTAGTTTTATAATCGGAGATACTTGTTGCACGTTAAAAGTCGTATTGATGGCTAGTTAGATACGAGTGACAGGTGGAGACTAACAAGTGTGACTGTTAATAATAATAGAAAAACACGTCTCAGTACATTAAATACTAAGTGACCTCACTCTCATATCTGTATTACTAAAGTATGGCTACTCACGCGTCGTGATCTACACTGCTTTTTCAACCTCACCTCTTTGATAGTTATTGTGTCCCAGAAATCAGTGGAATGGTTTAGGGGGACATGCGGAAACACACACACACACACACACACACACACATATATATATATATATATATATATATATATATATATATATATATATATATATATATAAAAAGCAGTGTAGATCACGACGCGTGAGTAGCCATACTTTAGTAATACAGATATGAGAGTGAGGTCACTTAGTATTTAATGTACTGAGACGTGTTTTTCTATTATTATTATTTTTTTAAAACCCAAAAGCAGCTGGGGTCATAACGCGCCCACGTCAGAACTATAGAACACGAAGAGAGAAAGAAGTTAAAAAACGACTATCGTCAAGCCCAATTGACTAAGAGAAGAGAGCTTAAGAAAGGGACGTCGAGAAAGGGTTACAAAAGACATCATACAGAAACGGAGGACCAAAACTAAAAATTAAATGATCTTCGCCATATTGCTTTGACGGATAAAAAGTAAAACGCCGTCGACAGCCCGGGCGTCATTTGCTAAAACGACAGGTAACTCAGACGAAAAATCCAAGCGGGAACGTAAACGGTTAAAAAATGGACATTCCGTCAGGAAGTGGCGGACAGTTAAAACTTGGGCGCAATATGTACAAAGTGATGGGGGAGCGCCAGTTATCAAATGACGATGGTTAAAAAGGCAGTGCCCAATACGCAACCTAGTTAAAATGACCTCTTCTCGGCCCTCCCGCCGGGAGGAGGTCTTCCAAGCCGCTGGTAGAGACTTAATAATACTGAGGCTGTTCCCACGAAGGGAGGACCAATGGCGATGCCAAAGGGACACCACCTCCTGACACACAGAGATCATTGGAGGGAATATAGAAACTAGTGGTCTGAGGTGCGAGGACTGCAGCCTTGGCAGCAGCGTCAGCAGCCTCGTTTCCTGGCAGACTGACTGAGAAGTGTTGGAAAGATTGAATTAATATTGGAAAAGTTAGTGCTTCAAATGCTTACGTCGCGAACGTGCGGATCCAAACATAAAGGTTTGGAATAGGTATCAGAGGAGCTTATGAAGCCCAACAAAGACTGATCGTGCCTGCTGCCGACAACAAATCTGACGCTATTCGCTATTCCACAGTAGAACAGCCAAACGACAGAGAATTGTTGGGTAAGGCAAGACAGACATGGAAAGATGCAACTCTCCTAGCCCCACCCCCCCACCACAACTGGACATCTGATTACTTCCCGAAAGTAGATGGGAATAAGTGAAAGAAACAGCAATTCCATCACTTTTAATCTCGCCTAGTGTTTACAAACGTACCTCTAAGTGAAAATTTCATAACGCTGAATTGATACTTTGATTCTATGTACTGTAGGTTTTGATGTTGTATTGTGAGACTTGGTGCTACTGTAGTTCTTAACTCCATTCCTTAATTCCTGTACCTCTCGAATTCTCTTAAGAATGCAGTGGACATAGGGATGTTTAGGAGAGGGAAATCTCGCGTACAGCCACATGACATAAGTAACACCCAATGACCTGACCATGTTAGAAGTCCTTGTGTTCCGCTGAGCGCCACATTCTGCACTCTCACGATGTTTAATGACTACTGAGGTCGCTGATATGGAGTATCTGGCAGTAGGTGGCAGCACAATGCACCTAATATGAAAAACGTATGTTCTTGGGGTGTCCGGATGCTCTTGATCACATAGTGTATTTAGCAACTGCAAAGCGTTGCCGGGCTCGTTAGTGTAGGATAAATTCAAGTGTTAGGAAGTCTTTTTTGAAAGGATCTTTCCTCGAGCGTAGTCGTGTATGATAATCGGTTGAGAAAAGAAGAGAATAGAAGCTTCTGAAATGTGATTGTGAAGATTAGATCGGATAACTAACGAAAATGTACCGAATTGAATCTGCGAGAAAAGAACTTGACACAAGGAAACGACAGAATGACAGGACATACCCTGAGGCACCAAGTAAAAGCTGATTTGGTAATGGAGGGAAGTGTGCGGATACGATTTGTGAAGGGAGACCGAGGCTTGGCTACGGTGAACACGTTCAGATCGCTGTACGTTGCAGCAGTTATGTAGGGATGAAGAGGCTGGCACAGGACAGACTAGAGGGTTGAGCCACAAACTAGTCTACAGCTGAAGACCATACAACAATACTATAACTATATTCTGTTCCACAAGAAAGCAGACAAACGAGACAAAAAAATAGATTTAACAATTTCTTCCCCGTGAGGGGTACGCTTTAGCATGGGTCTTGTAATGTAATGCTATTAATCACAACGTCTGTCACTTCAATACAGAGATACCTTCTCTTCACCTCTCTGGCAGGTCGCCCAATGAACCTATGTGGAATATGGCCATCTGGCAACGGTCGCATCATTGCTGCTCAGCAGTCAGACGGAAAGGTCTGTCACTCGGATTAAACATGCCAAGCTGCCAGCACCACTGGTGCACATCCAGGGCGTCTCCAGTTTGTTGCCAATAGTTGTACAAGTTCTGACTTCAAATTAGCGCACGTCATCGGCGACCTCTGTGGCTGAGCGATCACCGTTCCCGTCTGCCACCGGAAGACTCACAATGCTCGAAAAAGCAGGTATTCGTCCTAGGTGGCGGATTCTAGCTCTGTCCTCTCACCCTTGCGAGGACAATAGACATGCTGCTTGAAGGAAAGTAGTGTTGTTGGGCTCTTAAGCAGACATTAAAAGCAAGGTGAGCAATGTATTTATCACTCTACAGTGATGTCGTAGACAGAGGATGAAGCACCAATCTTTCCCAAGATAATTTCCTGCAGGAAGAAGACAGTTTGGGCACTGAGTCCATGCCGTGTGCCATAGATCCCACAAGGAATTCGATTCACTATTGGAATGCTGTTAAGTGAACAGGTCATAATGCATATTTGATGATTTCAATTTGGCCTTCGACAATGGAATACTGAAATAACCGTTATTTCTGTACTCTACAAAAATCTTTGAAACATTAAGTAACGTCAGTGAGAAGCTCTAGTTAATGACAGCAATGCGGAATTATCTGATGGGGAAAATGACGAATTTGTTTTTGACTGAAGATTGTCCTGAGCTGAATGAAATTCACTGGTAAAAATAAGAACGTTAAATTGTCGTCCCAGTAGCTAGGAGAAGAGAACGTCCTAGTACAGTAAATTCCTCTGAC
Source organism: Schistocerca cancellata (assembly GCF_023864275.1). Classification (NCBI taxonomy): domain Eukaryota; kingdom Metazoa; phylum Arthropoda; class Insecta; order Orthoptera; family Acrididae; genus Schistocerca; species Schistocerca cancellata. Next base: position 424,112,780 of record NC_064633.1, read on the forward strand.
GGTAAAGATGTAGATGATGTAGTAGATGCGAATAAAAATTCAAGAAGAACTGTGTTGCAAGCCTTTTGAGAAGGTTTTACAACGTTGGCCAAATACCAAGCCAAAATTTGTTGAGACAACGAATGCCCCAAAATGCAGGAAACATGGCTGTAATTCCAAGGTAAGGCATGTGCGTAAATGTGGAATGTATTTATGTATTGTGAAAAATAATTATTTGAAGCTTATCGTAAAACGTACCATAAAGATTTATTTACTGCAGTAGCAAATTATTACTTGCCAGAAATCTTTGTATGATTGTTATCTTTAGAGTATCAACAAAAAAAACTGTGTTGGAACTCATATAATTCCAAAATATTAACAAAAGAATCCTATTTTCTCTGTGCATTAGCAAATGCAGTTTGCCGTTCAAAATTGTACCCTTCTTTAGCAATATATATATGCTTATTGAAATGTCATTGAGGAAGGGTATATATATATATATATATATATAAATCATTTTGAACAGCAAACTGTATTTTCAATAACATTTCAATCAGCAATGAAATGTCATTGAAGAAGGGTGGAAAGAAACTCACAAAAAGGTATTTCCTTTACAGTTGTAGCATGCTTGTTTATTAGTTTGCTGAGAAACATGAAAAGAAAAATTTCCTGTTAATTTTTTTATCTCAGGAGTGAAAAGGTTATTTATAATACCGTTTCCTGCGTGAATGCGGTAACGCCAGAAGACTGTAGAAAAATGCAGGAACACCTACAGAGCACCGAAGATTGGTGCAGGCACTGGTAGATAATTGTAACGTATTCCACGTAAACAGGCGAAGAGATTCATTACCGTTCGATTACGCTATTGGTGCAACGTTATTGGAAATAACAGCAACCGTAAAATATCCGACAGTATCTAGCCTGGCGACCTTAAGGGGAATGACCAGTTAAAACAAATAGTAGGAAAAGCAGAAGCGACGCTGAGATTCAGTCGAAGAATCTGAAGGAAATAGAGACTGAGGTGGCAAAATGGGATAGCGAAATGCTCTTACACAGATGGCAGCAGCTGCTTGAGTCATCAGTCTTCTGATTGGTTTGATGCGATTCGTCACGAATTCCTCTCCTGCGCCAACCTCTTCATCTCAGTGTAGCACTTGCGACATACGTCCTGAATTATTTGTTGGGTGTATTCCAATCTCTCTTTTCCTCTACTGTTTTCACCCTCCATAGCTCTCTCTAATATCATGGAAGTTATTCCATGATATCTTAACAGATATCCTACCATCCTGTCCCTTCGCAAGGTATAAAACGGCAGTACATTGGCGATACTGTTATTTGTACTCAGGTGAGTCACGTGAAAAGATCTGCGGCATGATTATGGCCGCACGACGGGAATTAAGACTTTGAATGCGGAATGGTAGTTACAGCTAGACACAAGGCACATTCCACTTCATAAATCGTTAGGGAATTCAATATTTCGCGATCCACAGTCTCAAGAGCGTGCCGAGAACATCAAATTTCAGGCATTATCTCTCACTACAGACAACACAGTTGCCGACGGCGTTCACTTAACGACCTAGAGCAGCGGCGTTTGGGTAGAGCTGTCAGCGTGAAATAACCGCAGAAATCAGTGTGGGATGTACGACGAACGTATCCGTTAGTACAGTGCGGCGAAATTTTGAGTTAATGGGCTGTGGTAGGAAACGACCGACGAGAGTGCCTTTGTAACAGTACGACATTGCCTGCAACGTCTCTCCTGGGGTCGTGACCATATCGGTTGGACTCTAGACCACTGGAAAAACGTGGTCTGGTCAGATGAGTTCCGATTTCATTGAGTAAGAACTTATTGTAGGGTTTGTGGCGCAGACCCCACGAAGCTTTGGATCCAAGTTGCCAACAAGCCACTGTGCAAACTGGTCGTAGCTCCATAATGGTTGTGTTTACATGAAGTGGACTGGATCCTCCGGTCCAACTGAACCGATCATTGACTGGAAATGATTACGTTCGGCTGCTTGGAGACCATTTGCAGCCATTCGTGGACTTTTATCTCCACAAACAACGACGGAATTTTTATGGATGACATTGGGCGATGTCCACGGACCGCAATAGTCCGCGACTGGTTTGAAAAACATTCTCGACAACTCGAGCGAATGATTTGGCCACCCAGATCGTCCTACATGAAGGCCACAGAAAATTTATGGGACATAATCAAGAGGTCAGTTCGTGCACAAAATCCTGCCCCGGCAATAATTTCGTGATTATGAACGGTTATAGAGGCAGCATGTCTCGTTATTTCTGCAGGGGACTTCCAATCCCTGCCGAGTCGAGTTGCTGCACTATTCTGAGCAAATGTCAGACACAATATTAGGAGATATCCCATGACTTTTTTTTCTCTTAGTGTAGTTCATCTATGAAAGAAAGGGCTTAGAAACACTCTTTCTACAGATTCCTCAGTATTCTCATTGTTGTGACTATTACTGAGGGTTAACAGAATGTAACGGACCTGCACTTCCAGTTAATTAAGATTTCTAAATGACACATGCACCTAATGCTCCTCGTTGTTTGTGAAAGGCATATTTTCCAAAGAATAATGGAAATCCGGATAAGTGCAGATACAGTTGTAACCTAATAGTTATCGCTACTTTCGCAGGATAACGATCGAAAGAAGTTCTGACAAATAGATTAAAATAAGAAGTATTTAGTGAAATTTTATATAAATAAACTGAACCTGTTATAATTTTTGTTTGAAAATTACTGAAGAAGGGTTGCCAGCTCACTGTGTGAGCGAAAATTGCTGTATGATTGTTAACTGTTTATAGCCTGTAGTTATGAACTAATCACTAAACTGAAATCTGTAAATTATTTTGCATTAGAGTAAAGATTAGGATAAGAAAACCTTTGTTCGACTTCATCGTAAATATTTTGAGGTTTGTGATATATGTAGTATCTGTTGCAATGACTGTGTAACAATTTTTTTTTTGTGACTAACTTGCTGATACTCTTGATTGGTTGGGATACCTCATGCATCCATTTCTTCATTACGTTGTTGATTGTAGCAAAACGGATTTGCTTGTTCTCCCTTATAAATAACTTTCTAAGTTCGTATGAAATTTCGGCTAAATTCGCCACCATTATGTAGACTTGGTCTCGACGTAGGTGGTATGGTGTTACCTTCTTCCAACCTTTCAACTGACACCCACCCAGATGTAAGGGAGCCTATGGTTTAAAGTGGGCGTAACAAACTAACAATGAATTGACAGTAATCTGATTTCGAAGGAACAGAAATTCTCACTTTTCGCCTTATCCTGTTCGGTGCTTAGAGCTTCACTAATATGTATGTTTATTAGAATGATAATCACTTGCCACACACAATAATATCATGACAGAAACAATATTCTACCAATCACAAAAATTCGCCTAGAGTCCTTCTGAAATATTTTTTTCTATCTTATGTCCACTTCTTCCTGAAGATACTTGTCCGGATAGTAAGCTTGTACAGAAGTGAAAGGCTTAGAATAAGCAGTTCAGACAAGAAAGAAGTTAGATTAAATGAGTAAATCAAATAACTAATTATGAGGTAATGAATCTAATTGAGGAAAATAGAAAATTATGGCACAACCTGACTAAATGAAGGGATCGACTAACAGGACACATCCTGAAGCATCAAGGAATAGTCAGATTGGTAATACAGGGAAGCGTGGTGGCGCAAATTATAGAGGGACGCTTTGAGTGATGTCAGCAGGTCCAAATGGTTGTACGTTGCAGTAGTACAGAGAAGAAGAACCATGCGCAGGATACACTAACGAGAATCCTTGCATCAAACCAGTCTTCGGACTGAAGATCACAACAAACAGCATATATGCACTAATGGCCATTAGAATTGCTACACCACGAAGAAATGAAGACGAAAAACCGGTATTCATTGGACAAATATATTATACTAGAATTGACATGTGATTACATTTTCACGCAATTTGGGTGCATAGATCCTGAGAAATCAGTACCCAGAACAACCACCTCTGGCCATAATAACGGCCTTGATACACCTGGGCATTGAGTCAAACAGAGCTTGGATAGCGTGTAAAGGTACAGCTGCCCATGCAGCTTCAACACGATACCACAGTTCAACAAGTGACTGGTGTATTGTGACGAGCCAGTTGCTTGGCCACCATTGACCAGACGTTTTCAATTGGTGAGAGATCTGGAGAATATGCTGGCCAGGGCAGCAGTCCAACATTTTCTGTATCCAGAAAGGCCCGTACAGGACCTGCAGCATGCGGTCGTGCGTTATCCTGCCGAAATGTAGGGTTTCGCAGGGATCGAATGAAGGGCAGAGCCACGGGTTGTAACACATCTGAAATGGAACGTCCACTGTTCAAAGTGCCGTCAATGCGAACAAGAGGTGACTGAGACGTGTAACCAATGGCACCCAATACCATCTCGCCGGGTGATACGCCAGTAAGGCGATGACGAATACATGCTTCCAATGTGCGTTCACCGCGATGTCGCCAAACACGGATGCGACCATCATGATGCTGTAAACAGAACCTGGATTCATCCGAAAAAATGACTTTTTGCCATTCGTGCACCCAGATTCGTCGTTGAGTACACTATCGCAGGCGCTCCTGTCTGTGATGCAGCCATAGTGTCCGAGCTGATAGTCCATGCTGCTGGAAACGTCGTCGAACTGTTCTTGCAGATGGTTGTTGTCTTGCAAACATCCCCATCTGTTGACTCAGGGATGGAGACGTGGCTTCACGATGCGTTACAGCCATGCGGGTAAGATGCCTGTCATCTCGACTGCTAGTGATACGAGGCCGTTGGGGTCCACCACGGCGTTCCGTATTACCGTCCTGAACCCACCGATTCCATATTCTGCTAACAGTCATTGGATCTCGACCAACGCGAGCAGCAATGTCGCGATACGATAAACCGCAATCGCGATACGCTACAATTTGACCTTTATCAAAGTCGGAAACGTGATGGTACGAATTTTTACTCCTTACACGAGGCATCACAACAACAGTTCACCAGGCAACGCCGGTCAACTGCTGTTTGTGTATGAGAAATCGGTTGGAAACTTTCCTCATGTCAGAACGTTGTAGGTGTCGCCACCAGAGCCAACCTTGTGTGAATGCTCTGAAAAGCTAATCATTTGCATATCTCAGCATCTTCTTCCTGTCGGCTAAATTTCGCGTCTGTAGCACGTCATCTTCATGGTGTAGCAATTTTAATGGCCAGTAGTGTATATGGGACACTACTTGTATCGAGAAAGTCATCTTATACGCATAAAGATATACTATGGCACATTATGAATCTGTAAATCTCCTTCAAAATATTCCCAGCATGCTAAGTCCCCGCCCCCTACCCACCACGCAAAGAAACAAAAAGTTACTCGGCCCTACATTGGGTCAGGCGTGAAGCAGACCATATTGTTCGCGATAGAGAATGAAAGGTAGACTATAGTCTATGCGATGCTGAATCAGATTACGTTTTTACATATGTTAAACGTATCTTGCGATCGAATTTGCTGTGACATTGATGTAGTGTTGTCTTCAAAGGCGTCAGATTCGGCAGAACGATAATTAATCAACAAGGCGCAAGTAAGGTTAAATGACATGCACCGAGCATTCGTTACGCTCGTTTAAAATTCGTCGCTGTGTCGCAGACACCAACTGCATCGTTTTATCTTGTACTCCTATAAGATTACATGGTACATGAAATGCGCATCATCAGAATATACTCTAGTGTATACACTTTCTTGACTCATCGCGTAATGGCGGAGTCGCAATAACCGTGAATATTGTAATTTAAATAATACTGCACGGGTTTCATTCGTGAAATATAACTCATGTAAATGCGAGGCACAGATTGGGTCCGGAGAGCTCGTTTTACTGATCGGCTGCGTTTAATGTGAGCTGAAATACGGCGTTCACGCTATCTAGCACGGCGAATTACGTATTATGGAAGCGATTCAAGAAGCCCCTGAAAGTCCAGGGTGGCTATAGGTAAACTTTCGCGATTTGAGAGGGGCTCCGTGGAAAACGCGTGATCGTAGGTCTTCGAGGAAGCACTGGTAAGAAAATGACGGGGAGAAGTATCGATAAACAGCTGTAAGAAACTCAGTTTAATTTCCACATGAGAGGGTAATTTTTGTTAATAGCGTATATTGTTTATGTTCCAGGATCCAAACGTTGCTCAATATGACGACCATCTGCATCTACTATAGCCTGGAATCGTACTATAAATTACTCTACTACTACCCAAAATAAGGCTGGAATGATACGTTTAGCTGTCGTGACACATCTCGTGCACTACTTGAAGACTGCACATTGCGTCCAGCATTCTCAGCCGTGGCAACAGTAACTCCGTCAACAATTCTGGAGCAATTGGCTGCCGGACATTCTCAGCAGCAATTCCCAAATCGGCAGTACATTCGAACTTCCGAATCCGCTGCGGACAGAGGACTTCTTCGTATTCCTTTAAAGGGTCGATACTCGCGAAGAGCAGGAGCGCTGTTCCTGTTGTTTTTAAAAAATAGTTTTATGAGTAAAGCCCTACTCACTTTGTCCAGACTCATGGTGGCTACCTGCTACTACACTCACGTGACAAAGTCTTGGGAAAGTGATATGCAGTTATACGGATGGCAACAGTATCGCGTACACAAGGTATAAAAGGGAGTGCATTAGCGGAACTGTTACTTGTATTTAGGTGATTCGTGAGAAAAATTTTCCGACTTGATTATGGCCGCACGACGGGAATTAATAGGCTTTCAGCTCGGAATGGTAGATGGAGCTAGACGCATGGGACTTAACATTTCAGAAATTCTTAGGGAATTCAATACGAGGTGCGACAATAAATTAATCAGATTGATGTGAAAAAAAATGTTGCTTACCGTTTTAGTCAAGTTTAGTGTTGTCTCCTTCAAAGTGGTCCCCTTCTCAGTGCACACACTTTTTGCAGCGCTTCTGCCATTGATGGCAGCGTTTCTGGAACTCATCTTCTGTAATATCCTCCAACACCCTGAAAGACGTATACATTGCCGGCGATGGGCGAGGAATGACAGAATCTCTGACCAGAGAGTAGTTTATCGTTAGTTGTTGCTAGTCTGCGCTTGACCGCGCGAGTCGATTCCGCTGCGGTAGTAGTTGTAGTCTGGTGTTGTCTGCGTGAGTCGGCGGGAGTCGGCATGCGTCGGCTGTGTGCTCTGCTCGCGACTCTGGTCAGGACTCTGGAGGATGAGTATTGTTGTAGAAGGTAAAGAAGCAGCCTTGCGCATATTTAATAATGTATGTTAATTGTAATTTAATTTGTTCCAAAAAAATGGCCCAATAATAATTTTTATAATATAAAGCAACTTTTTAAAGAAAAGCAATCATTTCAATTTAAAGAATATTTCAAATGCATGATCATGCCTTCCAATAACAAAAAAAATAATATATATATATATATACGCCAGCATAGCACGAAGCTCTGTCGAAAAATTCCAACTTAAGAGCAGATATAATTGCGGTTTTTATTGAGGTAAGAATTTTTGCTTTTTTTATTCAGAATACAGGGCCGAAAGCCAGCGCTGCTGTCCTCAAAGAATTTATCAGGTTACTAAACTTTTTTATTATTTTGCTGTTTAGGAATTTTTCTATTTCGAACTTGACATTAAATGAGAAAAGAATTTTGTGGGAATATTAAGTGTGAATGCATTCTTTGCACAGAGACTATAAATCGGAGCCAATTTTGTTCAGAGGCTACAATATAAGAAAAATTCATTTAATTATTCATTTTGTGGGGAGTTTACGAATGGTTCATATTTTAAATATAAACAATTCTTTGTGGGGAGGTTACAACCCTCGTCACTGTTTTTTGGGCACCTTGTGTTGTTTGTATATGGTTCGCCTTGACCACCGTTTTGACTCTTGGAAATAGAAAAAAAGTCGCACGGAGCGACATCTGGAGAATAAGGTGGCTGTGGTAGTACCGAAATTTGTTTTGAGGTTAAAAGTTGCTGTACCGACAGAGCAGTATGGGATGACGCATTATTGTGATGCAGAATCCAATCATCAGCAATGTTGGCACAGACACGAAGAACTCTTTTTACGAAGTCTTTCTACAATTTCTTTGTTGTAATATTGGTTAATTGTTTGTCCAGGAGGCACCCACACTTTACGAACAATTCCCTTGGAATCAAAGAAGCACACAAGCATGTATTTCACTTTTGACTTTGACGTGCGACCTTTTTTTGGTGCAGGAACCGCGTGACCGCTACGGCCCCAGGTTCGAATCCTGCCTCGGGCATGAATGTGTGTGATGTCCTTAGGTTAGTTAGGTTTAAGTAGTTCTGAGTTCTAGGGGACTGATGACCTCAGAAGTTAAATCTCATAGTGCTCAGAGCCTTGTGTGTGTGTGTGATCCCTTTAAGCACCATTGCGAACTTTGGCGTTTTGTCTCTGGATCGTACTGAAAGAACCAACACGACTCAATAATTCTGGACTGATTTCCGTTTGCTCTTACAGATCAGCTGCCACATTTTCCCGTGTTTCTCGCTGTTGTGGTGTGAGATTTTTGGGACCATTTTTGCAAAAATCTTTTTCATACCACGATCTTCAGTTATTATTAGACGAACCGTTTCTCGATTGATGTTCATTTTTTCTGCAATCATTTTCACGGATAGTCTTCGATCAGATCGTACGACTTCACGCACCCTGGCCAAATTCACATCCGTTCGTGACGTTGATGGTCGTCCACTGCGGTCTTCATCTTCAACATTCGTTCTGCCTTCACTAAACATTTTATGCCAACGGAAAACTTGAGCTCTTGACATAACCTCTTCTCCAAAAGCCTTCTGAAGCTTACCGTAAGCTATCGTCGCGTTTTCACCCAATTTAACGCAAAAATAAATGGCATACCGCTGCGCAATATTATGCGGTTCCATTTCCGTGACGAGAGACACAAACATATGTTAACTAATTACAGCACGACGGAGCAGTTGCTACGATGTGCCGCTTGGAATAGAAGCAGCTTATAGACAAAGATCTAAGATATTGTGCCTACGCAAGCCTGCAGGGTTGCCACATCTTGCAAAGAAAACCAGTCTCATTACTTTATTGACGCACCTCTTATTCCAACATCCACAGTGTCAAGAGTGTGCCGAGAATATCAAATTACAGGCATTACCTCTCACTATGGACAAAGCAGTGGCTGACGGCCTTCACTTAACGACAGAGGTGGCTGACGGCCTTCACTTAACGACAGAGGATAGCGAAGTTTGCGTAAAGTGTCCATGCTAGCAGGCAAACAACACTGCGTTTAATAAACGCAGAAATAAATGTGGGACGTACGATCAAAGTATCCGTTAGGACAGTGCGGCGGAATGTGGCGTTAATGGGCTGCGGCAGCAGACGACCGACGCGAATGCCTTCTGTAACAGCACGACACCGCTTGCAGCGCCTCTCCTGGGCTCGCGACCATATCGGTTGGACCCTAGACGACTGGAAAACAGAGGCCTGGTAAGATGAGACCCGATTTCAGAACTGATAGTAGGGTTAGAGTGTGGACAGAACCGACGAAGCTATGGACCCACGTTGTCAACAAGGCACTGTGCACGCCAGTGGTGACTAATGGTATGAGCTGTGTTTACATGGAGTAGACTGAGTCCTGTGGTCCAGAAGAACCAATGATTCATTGCGAATGGCTATTTTCGACTACTGCAGCCATTCGTCGACTTAATGTTCCCAAACAAAGATGCAATTTTTATGGATGACAATGGGCCTTGTCACTAGGTTACAATCGGTCGCGACTGGATTGAAAAACATTCTGGACAGCTATACCCAATGCTTTGGCTAACCGAATTGCCTCATATGAATCTCATCGAACATTCATAGGACATAATCGAGAGGTCAGTTCGTGACCAAGTCCTCCACCGGCAACCCTTTCGCAATTATGGATGGGTATAGAGACACCGTGGCTCAATATTTTTGCAGGGTGCTTCCAATAACTTGGTGAGTCCATGTCATGTCCAGTTGCTGCACTACCCCGGACGGAACGAGGTAAGACACAGTTTTACGAGGTATCTCATGACCTTTGTCGCCTCAGTATGTAGTGTATTCTGAAGCTTGTGTTTGAATCTTACGTCGCCAAAACAGTACAGGCGCCCAGTGGCAAGTCATGACACCAAAACAACAAACAGCATAAATCCTGCAGCACACAGTCTGAACATCATGCCAATGAAGTCATGTACCTATACGGTAAATAGTTTTCTATCTACATGGGCTCAAGTTGCTAAAGTTTCATTATAACCTTCCTATACGTCAGGTCTGTGGAGCACAAATTTATAAGAACTCGTGCTTCAGTGTGGCTATGGACTACCTGAACACATAGATTATTACTGCAGGATCGAGAAGATATCTTTGTATTAGACTTGGTGCCTGTAGTTCTATAGCAATTGCATCATAATATTCAAACTGGTAGAATATTCCCTGCAGAGAATGCATAAACTTTATCAAATCGGTTATTTTCAGACAATTACTTTCATTATAGTCCTCATTAGAGTTTCGTCTTCCTGTACCAACTTTTGTTTTCCGTGAACCACTGTGTACAACGGAGAGCGCCTGCCGTTCGTATTTTCGTGCTTTAATTTAGTCCGTTCCTGGCAGTGTTGCTTCCGTGACTGAACTACTGTAGTACAAAGGAAATATAAGATAAAATTCATTTTCTTTCAAAAAATGTGCATTTCGAGCCGTAACTGCTCATTTTCTGGTGCTTCAGCATTCTCCTTTTTCTTCTTATTTTTTTGTCAACTTAGGCTACTATTGGTCCTGTTAAGAGCACGTAGGCATACTACAGTTGTGACCACAATTTTTACAAAAGTAAAACAGAACTGAAAAGTTACTGTTTCCAATAGTCTCTACACTGGTCTCACACAAACATAAACGCCCCAATAACAGAACAAAGTGGAAATTATAAATTACAGCGTAACAGTTGACCTGCTTTCTACGTAGGCGAAACAGGAAGACTTTCCATAGACATTACAAAGACCGCACTGATACTTTCGGGCTCAACAACTTTGACAACAAAATGGCTCTGAGCACTATGGGACTTAACATCTGTGGTCATCAGTCCCCTAGAACGTAGAACTACTTAAACCTAACTAATCTAAGGACATCACACATATCCATGCCCGAGGCAGGATTCGAACCAGCGACCGCAGCGGTCGCGCGGTTCCGGACTGAGCGCCTAGAACCGCTAGACCATCGCGGCCGGCTTTGACAACAGTAGCTAATTACTTGTACCTGTATAGAAACAATGACGTCTACAACTGTCGTGCTGTAGTCCACAAAGAAAATAATTGTACAGATCTTAATCTGCTAGAACAGTTAGAAACATTGTTACACAGAGAACAAGTTCCTGAAAACATGCCAATTGATGAAGCAGATTTTAACAACTAAAGGTTTTCAGCAGTTTGAAAAGTTTATTTTTTCCTAAAGGAACAAATATATGGTAGTTGCAACCGTGTCATAACGGAAGACCACATCTGCTATGTGTCCAGATAATTGGTTTTCAGATGGTATCTAGGTATAAACAATAGTGTAACATCTCTATATCATATTACAAATAGCAACACCTGTCTATATGTGGAAATATACCATCTTTACAATTGAACGTTGTCTAACTTGTTATGTTTCGTTTACGACAGTGGTACGAGACGAAATCATTCTCTCTCTCTCTCTCTCTCTCTCTCTCTCTCTCTCTCTCTCTCTCTCTCTCTCGGATGTATATACTGAAACCGTGGCTTTAGAACAATGTAAGTACTACCGAAAACAACAAGCAATTTTTCAGTTTTCTCTTAGTTTTGTAAAATTATTAGTCACAATGTGCTAGCTTGTAACTTATCTGAAATACGTCTTATATTAAAATAAAAATCACTGTTACTGACTGAAGGAATTTTTTTCTAATTTACGTATTTAATTTTTGCCTGCAACATTCTAGAAAAGAATTACAGTGGACTAGCCAAAGATGCCATTCTGATTCTCCTGTTCTAGACATGACATACTGAATAAACTTGAGAAATACTGTACCGACGTGTTGCTTTTGCGGGCTACCAGTAGATGTATCACCATTCGATTGCTTACGCTTTTGTGGCTACTTCCTGACATGCTGCCTGTCGGTGCTAGTCTCGGGATCTTCGTCCGATGATGGTTTAGTGGCCATTTCTTCCTGCCATTTCGCCAGCATGAGAGGCTAATATTGTTATTTATCCTCCGCTGCTTCACTCCGCCACTGGTATTGGAAGGTGACTGAAAACGCTGGCCACTCGTGCATGCTAAACGTCAAAGGAACCACAAAACGACAGAAGAAGTCCGAAGGTACCGAGAAAACCAACAACAAGAAGTTATATTTTTATGGACTGTTTTTCTCGACCTTTTAATTCTTTTAGTAAACGTAACCTTAACCTGTAAAGTCCAGAAAATTCCTGAAATACTGAATACCAAAACTCCGTTGATCATGAACACATTCTGACACTTTTTTTATGAATTTTGTTAGCTTTTGGTCTGCAGGTTATGCAGCCATCTCTCGGTGTTTTAAAAAGTTTTTAGATCTCTAGAGTAACGTCACGTTTATTAAACAGTTTTTAATTATTTTTTAAAATCGATATATTCTTTTGTTGAAAGAGAATCATATCCTTTTGTTGAAAGAGAATTTTCATATTACTTCGTATTATTGGATATTGGTTGATAATGGCGACCGTTACGAAAATGTGACTTATACATTCTATTGTTACTGAATCACATTCACGTTAATGATTATTTCACACCTGTATTCGGTGAATATGTTTGTAGAGTGATACAGATTACAGAACATAAATTTTTTGTTCGCTCTGTGTACAATCGGATTATCAAGGGATTGACTGGCTGTATTTGCCTATAAAATTTCCCTTTACTATTCTGACTTTTGTCAATCACTATTATGTTTTACTCTGCTGCTTCTACCAATACGGATTAACTATTCTTTGAAGCTATAGCAAACATCTTATTTCTGTAAGGGTATTTCGAGGGATTCTGTCCGTAAGTATTCTTTCTCCCACCTCTCCAATCAAAAGTCTGTTTGTCAGCCCAATTTTTTACAGCTTCTCATAAAACTCCCAGCATCAATGATTCGAAATTGTTCTCCTTCAGAGTTACTATCGCTGTAACATTTCTGTGTTCCAGAAATACGATTTCCACACCTTATTCCCTAAGTACGTGGCGTTATTTGATGTCAAAAGTGTTGCTTTCTTTGAGTAACATCCTTCAACTGCTAATTCTTTTATACCTCACTTGAAACATCCCGTGCGTAATTGTGCTTGATGTAGCAGATCTATTACACTTATTTTACTGTCCTCTTTGGCGAAAAACTTTGCGCTCCCAGTATTATTTCCTACCTTGTTTCTTTATTCACTGATGCTTCACGCGAATGGACCCGTTATTGTTGATATGTGGATAGTATTAGTTGCAACATCGGGCTTTCGGCAGATGATTCAAATCATGAGTAAGGAAATCCATGCAAGTAAAATCGTAATAATCCAGAGAGACCTCGACAAATCTTCATCTTGGTTCCAAGACTGGTAACTAAGTCTTCCTGTAGAGAAATTCAGTAAAATACTTCGATACCTTGGCCACATTCTTAGTGACTGTATGATTCATGTGTTGCCAAAAGACTCTTCGATCCAGTTCCATACTTTATCTTACAACGAAGGAAGAATCTCCTAAAAAAAATCTTATCCAGAACTGGGGATCGGAACCATTTTACTTTAAACCGGGGACAACATGTCCCAGAGAAATAAATATGAAAGCCTATTTGATTTGTTTTCGTGTATGTAGACTAACATCGTAACCTGCTCCGCATGTGCTGTGTACCTACGCCACAACCAACGCCAGGGGAGTAGATATAATTCTTTTTTCTGATGGGGGGGAGTGGGTTTTAGTTCTGTTCAAGTAGAACATCGTCCTTCAGGTCGGTATCCCAAAATATTAGCTACTGAACTGTCATAAATTATTTCAAGGCTTATATTCGGAACACAGTTTGCATTTACTGAAAATGTGATACAAGTGAACAGAAATAAAAACACTGTGGTAGAAAAGATGCGATGCTTATTGATGTCGATGTAAATCGATACGTAAATCGCGAGTATTTAGCATCTATAAAATTCATGGTATGCGACAGACCACTTCAAATGCCTTCAGATCGTTCAGCATCACTTAAGTTACTTCTGTTAATAAACGAAGAAATGTCTTTTTAATAGGTTGGGTTGGAAACGGAGAAACTTTAACATAGTCTTTAACATAGTACTTCTAACATATCTCCGCCATTTTCTTTAAGGTCTTCATTGGGTGATTCCAATTTTGCTACTTTACATTGCAAAGAAAAAAAAGATTTAATTGATGCTCGCGAACATCTTTGTTGAGCTGTTTGCTCCATGATAGTTCCTAAAAAGAGGCAATAAACATGTGAAATGTTCGGCGTCGGAATGTTATGGCATTGTTAGGGTGAAATAACCATAAATACTGTGTGTTAGAGTTAAAGAATCAAGGTGCGTAATCTAAAAAGTGCAAAATTACATGGAATTAAATATTTAAAAATTCCACAGACGATTAGTCCCGTCGGATAAATTGAGGAGTGTCATTTGAGTGTCGTGAGTTATATTTCTATAACTTACATTACCAGTTTGAATTTTGATTTGGGTTTAAATGAAAAAGTTTGATTGCCTTACCATCGCTCACACGTAACTCGCTATCTTTTATTTATTTAAAATCGAAACGCTTTCATATCTACACGAAAATAGTTGAATTTTAACATGTCATTCCCTTTTCCTGTAGCGGCGATCCCGCATCATACGTAAATGTTTGTGTCAAATAAACTTGTACTTTCTTGCTTTGTACTCTAAGGGTGATTACAGTCCTGCAGTCCTATAACGTGACCCTACTATATAGCTTATCCAACTTTTTTTTGTTTGAGGAAATGGCTCCTATTATTGCTTAGAATTCGGAAATTTTCTTGGTATTTGCCACCGTGCTTGCCAATCTACACAAGCTGACATTTAATGACACCGCACTAGGCTCTATGCAGTGAACTCTGGACCTTGAGCTGTGGAATTAATTTAGCTTCATTTCATATTCATAGCTACAAATAAGTGCCAGATGTGAATATGAACATAGCTGTAACGCGCTTTCACGAAACCTTGTCACGTCCTTGCATCGTATCCATGACGGCAACGTGAGCTGCAAATGCTGTCAGCACTGCGGAAGATTTCCTTCTATAACATTTCGTTAAAAAAACTATGCTGGCTTATGGCATATAAACAGCTCGGTCATTCTAACATCCGTTATTCGACATATTTAACAGTTTTCAGTTTCCTTCACCGTGGTTTCTGGATAAACATAATTTGAAAATACTCTGCCGCGCGGTCTGAGGCGTCTTGTACGGGCCGAGCGGCTCCGGCCGTCGGAGGTTCGAGTCCTCCCTCGGGCATGGGTGTGTGTGTTGTCCATAGCGTTAGATTAAGTAGTGTGTAAGCTTAGGGACCGATGACCTAAGCAGTTTGGCCCCATAAGTTCTGACAAAAAAAGAAACACTAAAAATTGTGAATTGCGTGTTTTAAGGCACAATTTGTAAGTGTGGCATAACAGGGAAAGCATCGGCAGCGGTTTCGAACTATTACCGAAATGAAAACGAATGCTAAATTATATGTTCAGGCATACCAAACCGCTTCGCCCATACAGCAGACTCTGTGGGCATGATAATTACACCCCTGTAGTTAAATTAATATAAAACATTTTTACTTCGTTTACGAACATTATTGTATCGTTACAGTAAATAAAAAGTTACATTTCCGCTCTTAAAGTGTTGTTTCGTCAACAGACCCGTCTTCTGGAGCGTTACCCTCATTTTTAATGCATGTAAAAGGCCATTAGAAATGAACTAGCATATATCTGGTTTATTTAAGTGGCGACCTCTGAACCTTAATATGGTACGCATGATACTAAAGTTTCATTTATTGTCATGTAAAATTAACATGATTACATTAACACAATTATTTAATAACACTTTACTCTTCCAAAATATAATTAAAAACACTTACCGTGAAATATCAGTTCAGGTGAACTTGACAAACAATATAATTCCAGTCGCTCTAAGTACTGCAACTCACTTCTTGCTATCAGTGCGACGAAATTTTTCATACGTTCCGAGACACTATTCGTCGTTTTACCATCAAGTAAACAAATGCACGCATACTGATTGCTGAGTGATCGTAGGACACAGATGACGGTTGTTGTTACGCAACTGTAAATCGGTATGTTCATACTCTTCGGAGTTGACTGAAATTTTTCCAGGACGGCGGAAGGGGGCAAGGCTTTAGAGTTACGATGTTTTTAAATAAATGATTTGATCACTTTCGAGACACGTTAGGCTATAAGAATTAGACTGAAGAGATGACACGAAAAACATGTATCCCAGGGAATTGGCGGTTACTCACTCAATATATGAATAAAAACTCTGTATTCCAGAAAA
Organism: Schistocerca cancellata; assembly: GCF_023864275.1. Lineage (NCBI taxonomy): Eukaryota > Metazoa > Arthropoda > Insecta > Orthoptera > Acrididae > Schistocerca > Schistocerca cancellata. Next base: position 424,129,301 of record NC_064633.1, read on the forward strand.
TACAACCTATTGTCTGTCCTATGCTGACGCTTGTGGATATACTGTTGTTTCATCACTACGAATTAAGCTCTGGTACACTCTGAAGTCTGAAGCATTAAAAGCGTTCAAGTTTTTGGTAATCATTATCTTGTTGTTTAAGTGATGTTTCTTTTATTTCAAGTTTTAGTGATCTCAGACGCCACAGTTTCTCCCATAAGTATCGTTAGAAGTCGATTTAAGTTGCCGGTGCTAACAAGGGAACCTCCCCATCGCAACCCCCTCAGATTTAGTTATAAGTTGGCACAGTGGATAGGCCTTGAAAAACTGAACACGCATCAATCGAGAAAACAGGAAGAAGTTGTATGGAACTATGAAAAAATACGTAAAATATACCAACTGAGTAGTCCATGTGCAACATAAGCAACATCAAGGTTAATATGAGCTCAGGAGCACCGTGGTACCTGGTTAGCGTGAGCAACTGCGGAACGAGAGGTCCTGGGTTCAAGTCTTCCCTTGAGCGAAAAGTTTATTTTTTTTTATTTTCAGTCAATTACCAAAGTTCAAGCACTTACACATAATCAACTTCGCTCTCCAAAATTCCAGGACATGTTCAGATTTTCTTGGACATATGTAGGATTTGACGGTCTACACACGGAAAAATTTGAAAACGTTAAAAACATGTTTTGGCAGAGCACAGAGAAAACTGTGCGACTGTGAAACTGTTGCATTCATTTGTTGCAGTTTATTTGACAAACTCTTATGTTTTCATCACTTTTTTGGGAGTGATTATCACATCCACGAGAAAACCTAGATCGGGCAAGGTAGAAGAGTCTTTTTACCCATTCGCCAAGTGTACAAGTTAGGTGGGTCGACAACATATTCCTGTCATGTGACGCACATGCCGTCACCAGTGTCGTATAGAATATATCAGACGTGTTTTCCTGTGGAGGAATCGGTTGACCTATGACCTTGCGATCAAATGTTTTCGGTTCCCATTGGAGAGGCACGTCCTTTCGTTTACTAATCACACGGTTTTGCGGTACGGTCGCAAAACACAGACACTAAACTTATTACAGTGAACAGAGACGTCAATTAACGAACGACAGATCATACCTTTGCGAAAATAAAATTTACACTAGGGGGGAGGGGGGGGGGAAGACTTGAACCAAGGACCTCTCGTTCCGTAGCTGCTCACGCTAACCACGGGACCACGGGACTCCTGAGCGCATCTCATCCTTGATGTTGCCTATGTTGCACATGGACTACTCAGTTTGTATATTTGCTTATTTTTTTTCATAGTTCCACACAACTTCTTCCTGTTTTCTCGATTGATGTGTGTTCAGTTTTTCAAGGCCTATCCACCGTGCCAACTTATAACTAAATCTGAGGGGGGTGCGATGGGGAGGTTCCCTCGTAAGTTAATCCTCGACCTCAGTGGATTGTGAGGTGCGGAGAAACAGAAATGTAAATTTTGTTGGGATGTAAGAGGGGCAAGTTATCTGTCTTCTGTACAATGATGCCACTTCAGGCATGCATGCGCGCAGATAATAGGCACTTGTGGTGTCATTGCACACGGAAGTAACAAGTTTGCTTGAAAGGATGTCATAGAGGTGTTCATGTCCAAAATACGCGTTACGCTATTTACTTTGCAGCTGACACAAACAATACGAGGTCACCTTGCTAGTATATTGCTACAGCTGTTAGGTCACTAGAGTAGGAAGCAATTGTTAGCGTAAGACAGTCGACACGAAGTTTACCGACATGTACCGCTGAGAAGCAGAAAGCCGAAGCTCAACTTAAGATGCGTCCATACGGTACATTAGAAATATCTCTGGAGTGAGCATTCGTACGCGCAGAATTGATTTTGTGTTGTCAACATACGCTACCACCGTGGTCATATGATCTCGGAATAGAGTAAGTTAGTCCCTAATATGCGCTATAAATTTTGGATGTTGACATATTGCTAATACAGATAGATTTTCTTCGTATATGCTGTGGATTTGGTAAAGGCATTTTGTAGACACCACAGCAAATTATTTATTTATTTTTATTTATTTATGCATTTATTTTACCTGGCAAGATTAGGGCCTTCAGGCCCTCTCTTACACCTAACCAGGCATACTCAGATTGAACGAGTTACAGTTTCTACAGAACATTAAGGACATATAACGTGTTATACAGTATTAATGTTAAAGAAAAAAGAAATAGAGATTATAACAGTAGTACAATGATAATTATAACAATCAAAGAAATAATTATAACAATCAATAATAATAATAATAATAATAATAATAGTAAACATATTTTTCTTTTATGAATGTCAGTCCTATTGCTAGTTGGGAATTTTCTCGTTATGTTCTTGTAGCTTGTGAGTTATTCTCATCGAGCAGAGACATAAGACGATAGAATGGGGTGAAAGAGATATAGAAGAGGTAAATAGGTTAGAGGAAGAGAAATAGAATGGAAAAATTCGAAGCTATGATGGAGAGGAGAAAGAAAGAGATGAGAGGGGCACAACAATGGTGGCTATATCGTCCCTAATATGTAAGTTTTGAGTTCCCTCTTGAATGTTGAGTGGTTCTGGATAGGACGCAGATCACAGGGGAGCGCGTTCCATAGTCGTATGGCTGAGATGGAGAATGACACGGAGAAAGATTTTGTGTTATGTAAAGGTACAGCCAAGATGCTAGACGTATCCGATCTGGTATTGCGGTTGTGGAATGATGATAGGTGTTTAATGTGAGAAGATAAGTATTGGGGGCACCAGAGGCTAAGAAATCGATGAAGTAAGCACATCGTGTGGAGATCGCGTGCCTTATGTGGGCGTATCCAACCTAGCTGGGAGTATGAAGGACTGATATGATCAGTATATTGCACACGTATCTAACGCAAGCATTCATCACTAGCTCAAGGCATCTCGAATTTTCACTATTTGTGCCGTGTTGAACTACGTCACAGTAGTAAAGATTAGGCAAGACTAGTGTTTGGACTAATTTTTGTTTTTGGGTTGGAAATATTTTTCTAAATTTTTTAATTGCATGGAGGGAGGAGAGCGATTTCCGGCAAGCTGTAACTGTTTGTTCTTCCCAGTTTAGGTGTTCATCCAAGATTATTCCAAGGTCTTTTACTGTTTTTTGGTATGCTAGTTGGGTAGCATTGAGGAGTATTTGAGGGACGTTTGATACCTGGAATAAACTGGGCTCTTAGCTCTGAAGAGCAAAATGGAAGGACATCACGCCACGGCACCGTCACGTCAGCGTGTATTTGCACTGTCAGGTCACGTTTCGTCAGTTCTCATAGTCACTACTAAATCACGAAACTGAGGTTATGGGTCACCTACCGTAATACAAAAAGGCGGAGTATAGTATCGGAACTGAGGAACTAACGACGACAAAGTTTCTTAATGGCCGAAGCAAAGTTCATAACCTACGTCCTTGATCAAACTTGTTTGTCAAAGTGCTGAAAAGTGAAATAACATTCCAAGACTTCGTCATTTATTTGCTAGGCAAAATATATACATACAAAACATCAAACAATAGGTATAAAGAACTAAATGAAGTCTGGTGATCCCTATCCATTATTATTTTTTAGTACCTAACTAACAACGATGTAGCCAGCTGTACTTTTCTCCTTCATTAGAAATTCTTTTTTCACTTAAAATGCTATATAATGGCATTTGCTTCGTCAACTAATGTTCTTATTTATATACATTGTGGGTGTCAGTCCTGTTGTGTTATTGTAAAACATAAATAAGTTTTCGCTTTCAGGCATCTGACCTCGCTTGTGTAAGAAATTATAACGGAAAAATATCCAAGGTTTCATGGATTTGCAATTTGCCACGAAACTAAGAATGATAATGAAAAAAAAAAAAAAGGATTATGAAGATACAAAAGCACGAAATCCGCTATTATGAGACGAGTGAGCGCGGCGAAAGTACGCCAACTTACGATGTTATCAGAAGACGGCACCGCCAGAACTTTCTTCCCGAGAAACCTTGACGTGCCGTGACTTGATGGTCCGTTGACGACCTGTGTGAATGTCGTCATTTCAAATGTATTGTGGAATGTTTGGACGTGACGAGAAGTGACGTGACGTGATGGTGAGTGCGAATTGGCTTTAAACATTTAGCGTCGTCCAGTTAATGTTGTCGAAATGCTCACTCCACAGATTTTTCTACTCTCTTCCAAACGATGGCTTTTTGCTGTTCAGCTTTGCGCGTGCGCTAGGGCTGTGTTTGAACACGACTCGAACTGTTCGAACTATTTATGTGACAGTTCGGGAAATCTCAGGTTCTGTTCGGTCTTTAGATTAGACCGCGACCTAGTGACTGTTGTTGTTACTATGTCCACGACCGGCCTTAGCGCTTTTAATGCACCATGGATTTTAATACTAAAAATAACTGTGACACACGGCTTAAAATAGCTTCCAGGATGCAAGCCATGAGCAACAATTAATGCTAATGAACTAATAACAGATTTTAATCACGATTCTGTCCAATTATCGAGCTTTCGCTCGTTCCGCAATCTAGCGAAGTCTGATGGTACTATAGCCAAGACTGGTCTGGTAGTTGTAACTTATTCTCGCGATAGCAGTTACATTCAGTTTAAAAAGATATGTTTCTTCTGTTAGGCATTTAATTATTGATCAATTTTCTTCGTTGTTTCGTCTTCATGTTGTCATCTTGTTTACAAAACTGGTTTATAACGTTGTTACGTTCTATTATTGTGGTATTGATTCAGAGCTTGAAACGCTGTTTTGTGACACACTTAGTAAAATATTACTCTCTCATAAACCAATAAAATACTGCACTGGGTTCAGTCAAGTAATATTTTCGGAGGACCACATTTTTGCCTTTGCCTGTTACCTTTTCCTAGCAAACAACGTAAGTGTTTATAAATACATCTCGTACATACCCTACCGCAAATTTATTCAAATACAACTGGAGTTTTGTATTGGTAAGCTTAAATGTTATTTCCTTCTCAGTTTAACGAAATTGTAAAATTTTAATCAGAGCCATAACTTGTTGCTGTGGGTAGTTCGTAGTTTCTCCCGTATCTCTTACATCGGCGGTGGGCGAGTCAAATGTCACGTGATCGTTCCAACAGGCTGGATACGGTATCGAACACTGCGATGTTTCGGAAAATCTCGAACCCGTTTGAACACGACTATCGTTTTCCCATCCCTAGGGTTTCCAACAGCGCAAATGCGCATGCGCGTCTGTAGATGCGTAATTTCCTGGAAACTGAGGCTGTGTGTTAAGCACATTGCTTCCCGCCTTCGGAGGAAATCTCTGCGCTTTTTAGTAGACGGCTGGCAGCTGGGGCGCGTGTATGTTTCTTGTGTATTGTTTTGAGGTTATGCTGTCAAGCTATTTATGTGAAATAATGTATGTTGACTCCAAGGAAGCACGGTTAAATTTATAGACGATTACAGACAAGACCTGAGCGTCAAGTTTTGTATAAGAAGTTTCCGATCATATGACTGTAAAGAATAAGATAGCGGAAGTTTCGAAGCAGGAAAATAGAGAAGAATAAGCCAGAAATTTGTGAAAAGTGTTTGTGAAAATTGTGGACGAATATTCGTGCTATGACGACTTAATAGCACAACTTCGGAACCTGACATCTGAAGAAAAGAAATGATGGGGTGTGTGTAGCTCCTCAACAAACTACAATAAGTAGAAATGAAGGACATCGACGATGCAAAAAATAAAAGTTCGGAAAACATAACCTCCGTTGAAGTGGATATTGGCGTCTATGAAATTCCCAAAATTTCGCGTCCGACGATGTTAACCTACATATATTTTTGCATGATTAAAGTTGTCTAAACAACTTTATAAAAAAATAAAATGCACATGACGCATCGAAAGTTAATTAACCTTCACATGACGACTAAGAAACTCCCTCAAGCATAAGCGTCTGCAAATGCGGGCAATATTCTGAAACCGATATCTATATGTAACACTCAGCCGTTTGAGATGCAATAAGCTTCGTATACTTCTGGTTAGATTTAGTTCTTGGGGTAAGATACGTTTCCAACCCCCCTCGAATCAATTACACCCAAACTGGCAAGTTATGATTCTTGCCCCTTCTTGAAAAAATTTCTCCGGACGCGCATGCCCCAAGTATTTCTCAGTTTCAAGAATTAATCACGGAAATGAATTTTTTTTAATGCGAAATAAGTAGTTCAACCTGGCATATAAGTCGTCAGCTGCTAGCTAACGAAGTGTTATGGACAGCCTTATCGCTGCAGTTTCCCAAGTCGCAAGTCCGAAACCTTGGTGTGACTTCCTCCTCGGACTTGAAGACAAAACATCGCCAGTTGGTATTTCTCGTACTTCTGTTATTCTTCTTTAGCTACAGTCGATTTTGCTTTTTCTTTTACTGTCGCCTTCTCATCACAATAAACGCTGCACGAGTCCTGAAGCAAGGAAGGGAACCCATACCGGACAGCTTGCGCAATGACCAACGTGCGGGCACGAGAAAGCCCATGCGTACGTGAGTGCTTTCCACAAATGTAAGTGCATGCCCTTCATTCCCGTGCGTCTGCGATTACGCACAAGGAACTCGGTATCATGGGGATATATATCTCGCATCGCAAATTACAGCATCGTGCCGCTTCTCGCAATTACAGTCATTGTAAGTGCTCAAGAGGCAAAATTTAATCTCAAATTTATTACAACTGATAATAACCCGATTTAACGTGAACGTCTTAAAAACATCTTGGCTCTAAGTGAGGATTTGGACATCCCCCTCCCACATACATCTACGCCCCTGGCCAACGCATACGAGAGATCGACGGTTGTGTCGGTAGATCTTAACAAAGAACACTAGCAAAACTAAGACAGCGCCATCGGACGCCCAGAAAAACCATAAATACAGCTCTTCTACGATACATGAATCTACATAGATCCACTAGACGGAGGTTTCAGCCTCAGAATCACGAAGTGTAATTATAGAAAAAAGTGGTTAGTTACAGTTAGTTGTGTATTTCAATAACCATTCATAACTGACAGGTTCAGGTCTAATCTAAAATGTTCTATTTCAAGGAATCTTGGAAAGCAGATAATATTTCCATGTTGTAATTTGTTTTCGCCTTTGCAGAGAAAGGCAGTGAAACAACAGGTCTATAAATCACGCGGGTAGCAGTTCAGTTGTGTCGTATCCAGTTCTGTTACTTTGTTTCTCGGTGGACATAACGGGCTGTCATCGCTAATTACATAAATCTGAGCACAATTTCATTCATGCCGAAACCATAGCTTTTAAACCTCTCGAATCTCGAGTGTCTTATGTTGTGAAGACAGGTTTCTCTACCCAGCGGTACGAGAAACAACATCGAACCGAGCATACGATGGCGCATTAATATTCAGCGGTTGTGTGACCGGTGTCGTGGAGCCTGTGAGATTTTTAGAGATATCGTGACAGAATCGTAACGGTTCCCTGTGCAAGCTCTAGAGCGATTTGAACCGAGTACACTGGCAGCCGGAGCCGCCAGATGTGACGTTGGTTCCGTGTATAAGTTCTCAGTGAAAAGCCTCTATATCTTTCTGAAATACAGTCGCAGTCCGTTGAACAGTCCACATGGACGACTAATACACCGGCAACATGAAAAAATAAAAGCGGAAAGCTATTAAAGAGATGAAAGATGAGTCCACTTTAAAAAATTGACAATTTATAAGAACAAGACATCAGAAAGTCGAAAGTTGTGCACTGTAGAATCCCTTATCCCCTGTGGACGACACGGAAACTCCATATGTGTATATAAATTGAAACATTGTAGCTTCAAAATGTTCCTGATTGTCGGCTTTGCATAATTATCCCCGCTAAAGTGCGGATTCTTGTACCTATTAAATGTATTAGCGTTTCAGCCATGCGAAAGAAAAAGGTGGAAAAAATAATGTATCGACGCCTCGAATTTATGCACGATTACTGACATGTAGTCATGGTAATCTTTTTGTCAGAGAGTCTTCCAGGTCACGTAGTTCGAATGAGCGTTGTAAAATACCTTATCAACTGGACGTCTTTGTGGTCATCGAATGACGTCAGAATACTGTGCAGAACATGTATGAAATAATGCACAGGATTATTTAGGATTATCATGCAAACCAAAGGCTAAATAAATGCAAGATCGTGATTTGGTGCCCTGGTAGTGAGTGTCCGAACGACGCCTTCGACTTTCGTCCTGAAGTTGGTCCTGTGACTTTTTTCTCGCGGATCAAGTGAATTTCGTCTTAAGCATTGATTTGTATACGTAAAGAAAGACGTTGTGGTTCACTATGTACTATAAGCCCGCGCCACTTCTAAGCTGGAATGTAGAAAAAAACATACCGCTTCCAATCCAGTAATGAGTAGAGAAACAGCTTTTTACTGATGGCTGCTTTACATTTTACGGCTGTATCACATTTAGTCACCTTGGGTGTATCTTGTAACGAAGTAGCTTCGAAGTGAAGGCAAAGTTCACATCAGTAATGAAGGCGCAAGAGGTTCAGACCAATGGTTCCGCAGGTCATATAAAGTGTCGAAAATGTAGACTGCTCATTTCAGAATTCACAGTTCCAGTTGACAAAGAACGTAGACAAAAGAACATTATTTTATCAAGGTTTCGTTTCATCACGCTGGTTGATATACGCTCTTCCAATTTCAGAAGTTACCAGAGACGAAAAGCTTCGTGCAACTTATGCCTAAAAAACTGCTGTTACAATAATAGCCTAAGGACATGAAAGTAAGTCAGTAACTGAGATGGGAGTGAGACAGGATTTGTAGCCTGCAACTGATACTGTCAGACAGTACCTAGAGCAAACAGTAAAGATACTTAGGAAAAATTCGGAGGAAATCTAAGTTCACGGAGAAGAAATCTAAACTTTAGGGTTTGTCGATGACACTCTAATTCTCACAGAGACGACGAATAACTTGGAATATTAGTAGAACAGAATGGGTGGTATAATGAAAACATTATAAAATGAATTTCAACAAAAAGAATTTAGGGGTAACTGACTGTTGTCGAATTAAATCAGATTTACTACGTTTATTAGCTTGGGAAATGAGACACAAAATAATACGCGAGTTTTGCTATTTGTGTAGAAAAATAACTAACGACGGCAGAAATAAATGTAAAGCGCAGACTGGCAATAACAAGAAAAATTTTGATGAAAAATATTATGTTTAGGTATAATGTAAAATTAAATTTAAGAAAATGTTGAAACTTCCCTGCCAGATTAAAATTGTGTGCCAGACTAGACGGAGACTCGAACTCGAGGCCTTTGCCTTTCGCGGGCAATAGCTCACCAACTGAGCTAGCCAAGAACAAGCCACGACCCGCCCTCACAGCTTGACTTCCACCAATACCTCGCCTCCTACCTTCCTAACTTCACAGAAGTTCACCTGCGAAACTTGCAGGACTAGCACTCCTGGAAGAAAGGATATTGCGGAGACATGGGTGAGCCATAGCCTGGGGCCAAGTACGGGTCGCGGGTCGCGCTTGATGAGTGCTTACACGGGGAAGGTAAAGGTCCCGAATTAGGCTCTCGGTCCGGCATATACTTTCAGTCTGCCAGAAAGTCTAATATCAGTGCATACTCCGCTGCAGAGTGAAAAATTCAATATCCCACAGACTATGACTAGGTCATGTCTCCGCAATATCCTTTCTTCCAGGAGTGCTAATCCCGCAAGTCCTTTATAGTCTGGAAGGTAAGAGACCATGTACTGGTGGAAGTAAAGCTGTGAGGCCTGGTCGTGATGCATAGGTAGCTAAGTTGCTGAGCACTTGCCCGTGAAAGGCAAAACCTCTCATTGTCGAGTCTCGGTCCGGCACGGAATGTTTCATATCCGCGCACACTTCACTGCACAGTGACGAATTTATTCTGTTAGGAAATATTTCCTGAACGTTTTTCATTCTGGAGTGTAGCAGTACAAAAAGGAAGAGAACAGATGTTTCTGAAATGGTGGGCCACAGAACAGTGTTGAAGCTTAGATGACTATAATGCTGGAGAAGAGAAATTTATGTACAAGTTGACTAAAGGAAGAAAGAGAAAGATATGACATATCCTGAGGTATAAAGATACAATTAATTTGGTAATGGAGGGTAACGTGTGGAGTGGAAGTTATCTACGGAGCCGAGAGTTGTGGTACAGTAAACCTCAGTGGTATGTAAGGTGAAGTAGTTATGCAGCTATGAAAAGAAGTGACGAAGGTAAACTAGCGTGGCAGTTATCAAACCACCACTAACAGCAACAACAGCAACAGCAACAAAATTTCAGAGTTGTTGTGCATATTATTTTAATGTAATCTTTGTAAGTCGTATTCGAAAATTACTTGTATTTATTTCTAAAGCAACACTCTATCATATACAAGTTTGCTGACTATACAGTCTTCTTGTCAAAGTAATAATATATTGAAAGGACTTACAGACTGTTTTCCAAAATAAGACAGAAAAACATATTATCTAAAGGCAACCGTAAGTTGCGATGAAGGAAACTGATACAGTGAATTCGCTCGAGCGAAGTAGAATAAATCCATTTGCGGTTTGTGGATTTACGGTGTAGCTGTGCATCACCGCTTTCTCTAATTTCAAGCTGCGTAATGAAGCATAACATTTGTAATGCTCGAAAGAGTTTTCCCGTTTCTGTATTCAGGCAAATCGTTAGCCAAGTGAGGTTTATCTTCTTTCGCAACGAGTTTAGCTGTCTCTCTCAGAGGTACCGATCCACTGCCCAGTCTTTCTGTGTGTCTGAGTTAGTGTACTTCTATTTATCTGACCACTTGACCCGCAGACAGTAACTTCTGAGTGGTGCATTAATGTCGCGGTAGCTTAGCAGCAGCATTGTTGGCTCCTGGTGCAACATGGAATCCTGCCAGACATGGAATGCCGCCAGAGAAAATAGCGTCTGTGCTAAACTGAAGACTGCACTGCGGTGAATTGCCGTAAGAGAATTAATTACGCGAAGATAGTGACCAGTTGGTAGTTAACCTCGACGTATGTCCGATTTTCAAAACCTTTTGACTAAGTATTCGTATTTGGATAATATTAAGCGTAAATGTAGAAACACCAAAAACAGAATTCTGCGAAGTGCTCGTTGAGTTGCCGAGATTTTAAGCGTCTGAGGGTAAATGCACGTTTAGGGCTATTCTGGTCCAGAGTTTATACCGCCCTCGGAACGATGACGCAATACATTTATACAATATGTAGATTGTTTGAATAGACTGTCGTGGTTGTCCATAACGATGCAACATTATTTATTTATCGTTCGATGTAAACACTTGGACATTTAAGGTCATTGGACATTTAAATTATTCCAGCTGAGGAGCTAATAAACCAAGTATATAAAGTTTTATGTACATTAGTTATAAAAAAGGATATAAAATATGCACTAAAATGAACAGCACAATATGTGATGCAGTAGACTGTAAAAATGACCAATGAATATGGGTTGTGAGAGGAGCCAATAAGAGCAACAATAAATTGTACATTATGATACTGCTCTGCCTGTGTTGTTCCGAATTACAGTGCAATATTCCTTCGAACATGCATGCTTGTCCTAAGGAATAGGTACAGCAGCGACTACAGCCGTTATGAAATACATGAAATATATTCGCACTTCCGAATATGGACAGTCATCAGCTGTGTAATGTAATGGTTGAAAATTTGTACCACACTGGGACTCGAAGCCTGCTTTTCCGCTTGTCGCGAGCGGTAGCCCTACCATTTTAATTTTGTTTGTTTTCATTTTGTTCGTTATTGATCGTTGTGTTTGGTCGTAACGGACGTCACATGACATCCGCTGAAGTTAGTTGCTGATCCCTCAACTCAATTTGTTTATTACAGAGAGGAGCCAGCTCTCTGACCGAACACGCTGAGCTACCGTGCCGGCAGCCATTTGGCTACCGGAGCAAGACTCATGGCCGGATCGAAACTTCCATATGTCGTCTACCATGTGTCTACCAACCTGCACTCGAACAAACCATTATGTATTATATTCCCGCAAAGGGGAGACATTTTACTTGAAAATCGCTTGCCCGGTGCCGGCGGATAAATACGACATCGCAGTGCATATGTCAACCCGAATTACGATGCAATATCGTTTTTATCCTCCGACACCGGCCAAACGACTTTCAAGTAAGATACCTCCCCTGTACGGGAATATACATAACGGGTGTACGAGTACAGATTGTAGGCATATGGCTGACGGCATACGGAAGTTTGAGTCTCACCGCGAGCCACGCTTGGTGGGCCAAATGTAATAAAAAAACTGAGTTAATCGATCAACAACGAACTTAAACGGATGTCTTACGACGTCCGCCCCGAGTAGATGCGACGAACAAAAGCGAACAAAATGAGATTAAAAAAAAAAATGGTAAGTTGACCGCTCGCGATGCGAAGAAAAACCATGTTCGAATCCCGTTATGGCACAAATTTTCACTGTCGTCATTACATTGTAGAGCTGATGGTCATCCATATTCGCAACTGTGAATACATTTCATAAATTGTGCATTAAGATGAGCAGTTGAACGAACATTCAGGTCAGCTACAAAAAGTAAATTAAAATGATCTACAAGATAAGTAATAAAAAGAACAATTAAATGAACACGAAATTTACACTAATAAAGTTGACTGGATTAAGGAACATGGGCAGCAAGCATAATCGTTTTATATTAATATGTAAGCCATCTTGCTCTGAAATTGCAGCAGCCTTCATTTTGTGCAGATCCGTTTTTGGGCCTGGGTACGCTCTGATGTTGCAGCCATTCTTAGTACGGTCAACTGTCTGACGCAGAGAACCACAACTACACTGAGAGGTTCAGGAATTGCCACATTTGTACAGAACGTCCTGCAAGTCTCCATGTAACGTTTGAACAATGTTAACAGCTTTCCAACATCGGTGGGAACGTTCCAACCCAGTCGGTGTTTGTATGGAGACGGAAGTGGTCCATTGGATCGTCACGTTGTCGGCGCTGCAGTCTGTCCACCACTGTGCAATGATAGTTGTTGCTCCGCTAAGACTAATGGGGGTTCCTGGCCTCAATCTTCTCAGTGATATACACTATGTGATCAAAAGTATCGGGACACCGGGCTGAAAATGACTTTCAAGATCGTGGCGCCCTCCATCGCTTATGCTGGAATTCAGTATAGTTGATGATAGCTTCCACTTCGCAGGCATACGTTCAATCAGGTGCTGGAAAGTTTCTTGGGAAATGGCAGCCCATTCTTCACGGAGTGCTGCACTGAGGATAGGTATCGATGTCGGTTGGTGAGGCCTGGCACGAAGTCGGCGTTCCAAAACATCCCATAGGTGTTCTATAGAATTCAGGTCAGGACTCTGTGCACGCCAGTCCGTTACAGGTATTTTACTGTCGTGTAATCACCCGCCACAGGCTGTGCATTATGAACAGGTGCTGCATCTTGTTGGAAGATGCAATAACCATCCCCGCGTTGCTCTTCGTCAATAGGAAGCAAGAAGGTGCTTAAAACATCAATGTAGGCCTTTGCTGTGATAGTGCCACGCAAAACAACAAGGAGTGCAAGCCCGCTCCACAAAAAACACGACCACACCATAACATTACCGCCTCCGAATTTCACTGTTGGCACTACGCACTCTGGGAAATGACGTGCACCGGGCATTTGCCATACCCGCACCCTGCCATCGGATCGCCACACTGTGTACCGTGATTCGTCACTCCACACAACGATTTTCCACTGTTAAGTCGTGCAATGCTTACGCTCCTTACACCAGGCGAAGCGTCGTTTGGCATTTACCGGCGTGATGTGTGGCTCATGAGCAGCCGCTCGACCATGAAATCCAAGTTTTCCCACCTCCCGCGTAACTGTCATAGTACTTGCAGTGGATCCTGATGCAGTTTGGAATTCCTGTGTGATGGTCTTGATAGATGTCTGTGGTCTGAGTGTTACGACCCTCTTCAGCTGTCGGCGGTCTCTGTCACTTAAAAGACGAATCGGCCTGTATGCTATTGTGCTATACGTGTCCCTTCACGCTTCCACTTCACTATCACATCGGAAACAGTGGACCTAGGGATGTTTAGGAGTGTGGAAATCTCGCGTACAGACGTATGACGCAAATGACACCCAGTCACCTGACCACGTTCGAAGTCGGCGAGTTCCGCGGAGCGCTCCACTCCGCTCTCTCACGATGTCTAGTGACTACAGAGGTCGCTGATACGGAGTACCTGGCAGCACAACGCACCTAATATGAAATACGTATGTTTTGGGGGGTGTCCGGATATTTTTGATCACACAGTGTAAGAGGAATGTCTTTATGCTCTGGTATTGCTGGATCAGTTTGAATCCTCTTCATTTGGCGGTCCAAGAAGCCCTTCCTGGGTAGCACACTTGGGGCAATGTGCCACGGCTCGGGTAAAAATTGCAGGGGTGTACTTTCAATGCTTCCACTAATAATATGCATTGTGTTGCGTGGTTTGACATCTAGTTTCCACAAAAAAAATGGCTCTGAGCACTATGGGACTTAACATCTATGGTCATCAGTCCCCTAGAACTTAGAACTACTTAAACCTAACTAACCTAAGGACAGCACACAACACCCAGCCATCACGAGGCAGAGAAAATCCCTGACCCCGCCGGGAATCGAACCCGGGAACCCGGGCTAGTTTCCACACAGAGGAGCTGTATTCCTTGACAGAGGCAGAATCTCTCAGTGTGGAATCATATGCTCCTCACCGTCTGCCACTCAGTTTATGCGGGATAATGTCGCGTGTGCGATATTTAGAGCATATCATCGGAAAGATGGCGAAGGAATTGATTTCTTTTTCGCCGTGTTAATGGCGATTCTTTCCTCTTCTAGCGGACGACACGCTACACTTGAATACTAGGATTCACTTGGATATGCTGCAACCGTAGCAGTATCTTCCGTGACTGATCGATAGGGTATATAATGGAAATGTCGTGTGACTAGGGCCTCCCGTCGGGTAGACCGTTCGCCGGGTGCAAGTCCTTCGATTTGACGCCACTTCGTCGGCCACTTGCGCGTCGATGGCGATGAAATGATGTTTAGGACAACACAACACCCAGTCCCTGGGCGGAGAAAATCTCCAAACCAGCCAGGAATCGAACCCGCTCTCTTAGGATTGACATTCTGTCGCGCTGACCACTCAGCTACCGGGGGCGGACATCGAAAGGATGGAAGGCTATTTTCATTAGTAATAGCGAAATTTATAACCAGGAATTCGCCAATAATAGTGCAATATTGGAGCATAGTGGAAGTTAGCTGTGATGACACACCATGTTTACAATCGCCAATATGGTCAGCACGGTTTTAGAAGGCATCGCTCCAACAAAACTCAGCTTGCCTTTCTCTCACATGATACCTTGCGAACTACGGGTGAACGGCATGCGTGAGTTTCCATATTCTTAGATTTCCGAAAATCATTGGACACGGTGCTCCGCTACAGACTGTTAACGAAGGTACGAGCATACGGAACACGTTCCCAGGTATGTGAGTGGCTGTAAGACTTCCTACGTAACAGAACACAGTACGTTGTCCTCTATGGTGAGTGTTCATCAGAGACAAGGGCATCGTCGGGAGTGTTCTAGGGGAGTGTGTTATTTTCTATATTCATAAATGATCTGGTGGACAGCGTTTGCTGATAATGCTGTGGTGAATGGGAAGGTGTCGTCATTGAATGAGTGTAGGAAGATACGAGATGAATTAGACAAGATTTCTAGCTGGTATTGTGAATGGCAGCTAAATATAAATGTAGAAAATGGAAGTTGATGCAAATGAGTAGGAAAACCAATACCATAATGTTCGAATACAGTATTAGTAGCGTTCTCCTTAACATATATCTCAGCGTAGCGTTGGAAAGCGATGTGAAATGGAACGAGCATGTAAGGATTGTGGCAGGAAAGGCGAGTGGTCGATTATGGTTTACCGAGAGAATTTTAGGAAAGTGTGGTTCATCTGTAAAGGAGACTGCCTATAGGACACTAGTGAGACCCTTTCTTGAGTGCTGTTTAAGTGTTCGGGATTCGCTCAAGATCAGGTTAAAGGAAGGCATGGAAGCAATTCAGAGGCGGGCTAGTAGATTTGAGCGAAGAACGCACAAGTACGAAGAACATACTTCGGGAACTCAGTGGGGAGTCCTTGGAGTGAAGACGTTCTTTTCGAAGAACACTAATGAGACTGAGACAACCGGCATTTCAAACTGACTGCAAAACGGTTCTACTACCGTCAACGTTCATTTCCCGTAAGCATGCTGAAGATAAGATAAATCAGAGCTCATACGGGGGCACATACACAGTTGTTTTAGCCGGCCGGTGTGGCCGAGCGGTTCTAGGCGCTTCAGTCTGGAACCGCGCGACCGCTACGGTCGCAGGTTCGAATCCTGCCTCGGGCCTGGATGTTTGTGATGTCCTTAGGTTAGTTAGGTTTAAGTACTAAGTTCTAGGGGACTTATGACCTCAGATGTTGCGTCCCATAGTGCTCAGAGCCATTTGAACCATTTTTTGAACAGTTGTTTTTTCCTCGCTCTATTTGCGAGTGGAACAGCTAAGGAAATGGTTAGTGGTGGTACGGGGTACCCTACGCCACGCACCGCACGGTACTTGCAGAATATGTATGTAGATGGAGAAGATTATCAACATCAGATATTCAATATCCGCTCCGGGTTAAGAGCTCTCAACATCCACTTCTGGATAAGACCTCCTTACAGCTTACTACCTACCCCGGTAATCTTAGCGGAGAATCTGAACTGACAGCCGTTCCTGATCAATCCTCACATCAAGCAGAGGTGAAAGCTATGTTTAAGGCAGACTGAAATACTCTGTAGTCTGGCCGAGATTTTCGATCTCGCTGTCTTCCTGTTTCCAGACACGCTTTTTATCACTATACCAGCAGGCCTGACTAATTTTAGTACTTACTTACATTATTTATGATTTTATAGCCGCGTCTAGATGGCTGGCGGAATTCTCTATCCTATAGTTACGGTGTCATCTGTCAACAGGTGATGCTGTGTGCGTTGTGGTGGGATCGTCGCGAGAAGACTTACAACACGCCCTGCTAGAGGCCGCACAGTTAGCCGGAGGTACGTACAAGCAACCCGCAGCTTTTATCATAAATGTTTATTCAGCAGAGCGGAATCGGCGAGCTGCGAGGAAACCAGAACAACTAGGACTGCCGTCAGCGCGTAGGAGACGGCGGCAGCAGGCTGCGAGCTGAGCTGGCCGTCTCTTAAAATACGTCCTCCACTCGGAGCGCTCGAGTCCTGGGAAAACAGCTTGTGCGATCCGCACCCGACGTTTGGTTCAACACCGTACACCGGTATAAGCACGACGCTGTCATTTAAAGTTGTTTCAGCACGTCAGCCTTACAGTGGCACACAGGAAAACATATGCTGAACTTAAAACAATAGCTTACAGCTGCAGGTCGCCCGTTCTGTAAACCGAGCAAAACATTCTGGAACCCAATTTTTGAAAGATTAATAACACGCGAAGTGGACAGCTCTGAAGCTGCCGCTACGATGCTGCAATCAATCCTAAAGGCTTCGTCGCACGATCCATGGAATTCAACGTGGAATGCATACGATACGTGTCCCTCAACGTGGAATACATGATCGTTGCGCGCTTCATCGTCAACTGATGGGTGTATCTGGCTCGAAAATCACACAGGTTGTTTACGAAAATGTACGGGTGTTAAATTCCTACGTTAACTCTATTAAAACGCACATTTCCTTCCTTGTCTATATGCTAGTCACATTGTTCATTCTGTACTACACACAATAAGAAGTTCAGTATCCATGAGCATGTTATAGGAAAAAAAGGAAAATTTCATGAGAAGTCAGTAAGGACATCAGAAGAGGACGGACAAACGTAGTGTAAGCAACCTCTTTAGTAGACCTGCTACATTTTCTAAGTGTTCTGCCAATAAATCGCAGTCTTTGATTTGCTTTTCCCAGAGCATTATCTTTGTGATTGTTCTAATTTCAGTGTATCGTCATTGTAATCCTTAAGTATTTAGTTGAGTTAACAGCCTTTAGATTTGTGTGATTCATCGTGTTCAAATGTGTGTGAAATGTTATGGGACTTAACTGCTAAGGTCATCAGTCGCTAAGCTTACACACTACTTAACCTAAATTATCCTAAGAACAAACACACAGACACCCATGCCCGAGGGAGGACTCGAACCTCCGCCGGGACCGATTCATCGTGTATCTGAAATATAGTGGACTCTTTTTAGTGCTCATGTGGTTGACTTCACATATTTTATGATTTAGAGTCAATTGCTACTTTTGCACCATACAAATATCTTGTCTAAATCGCTTTGCAATTCGTTTTGATGATCTGATGACTTAACAAGACGGTAAACGACACCATCATCTTAAGACAACCTAAGAGGGCTGCTCATATTGTCCCCTAAATCGTTTATGTAGAGCAGGAACAACAGAGTGCCTGTACAACTACCTCTGGGAATGCCAGATATTACTTCTGCTTTAGTCTATGACTTTTCGTCAGTCAGTAGGAACTCTGGCCTCTCTGACAGATAATCACGAATCCAGTTACACAACTGAGACTCGCAATTTGATAAGAAGTCATGTCTGAGGAACGGTGTAAAAAGCCTTCTGGAAAACTGAAAATGTGAAATTAGTTTGACGTCCTCTGTGGATAGCAGTCATTACTGTTAATTATGTTTCACAAGAACGATATTTTTTGAATGCGTTTTGGCTCTTTGTCAATAAATCGTTTTCTTCGATGAAATTAATAATGTTCGAGCACAATATATGTTCCGAAATCCTATTGCAAATCGACGTTAGTCATATGGGTCTGTAATTCAGTGGATTACTCCTTTTTCCTTTTATGAGAATTGATGTGGCTTGTGCAATTTTCAAGTCTTTGGGTACGGATATTTCTACGAGCGAGTGTTTGTATGTGATTGCTAAGTTTGGAGCTATTGAATCAACATAGTCTGGAATAAACGTGACTAGTATATTACCTGGACCGGAAGCCTTGCTTTTCTTAAGTGCTTTAAGCAGCTTCGCTACACCGAGGATATCTGCTTCTAAGTTACTCATCTTGGCAGTTGTTCTTGGTACGATTTCTGGAATACTTAATTCGTCTTCTTTTGTGAAAGAATTTCGGAAAACCGCATTTAATAACGCCGGCTCAGTGGCATTGTGATCAATAACACGACTATTGTTATCGCGCAGTGATGATTTTGATTGCGTCTTGCCACTTGTCTACTTTGCATACGGCCACAATCGCTTTGGGGTTCCTGCCAGATTTCGAGACAGAGTTTCATTGTGGAAACTATTAAAAGCATCTCGCACTGAAATTCGAGCTGAATTTCGAGCTTCAGTAAAACTTGATTTTGCTGTGCATAACCATCTTGGAATCCCTGGCTCCGTTGTGATAACTAAAAACCAAGTTTTTTGGATTTTCTCAGGAACCGTCCGTGGAGCTCCTTAAAGCGCTATGTCGGCCACATGTAATGCAAAAAGAACAAGCGATTTTCTCCATTTGCCTAAGCTGGAGGACGTATGTAATATTCGTATTTTGACACAGTACTGTACATCGAGACGATCATTCTGATGGGTATGCAAGTGGTCTTTAGCTCAAGGGTTATCCAAAACATGTCTATCACGAATAGAACCTGTGATACCAGCCCTGGAAAAATCCAGTTTTTAGCAGGGAATATGTGAAAACAACTGATAAACGAAATAATTTCGACTTGCAGTACCCAGTGGAGGAAGGAACCGGGGCGGCAACATGCCGGTTGGTGTCGCGAACCCATTACGGCGCAATAGAAAACTGAAACGGAGCGTGGGGCGTTAGTCGGCTATTGGTGACACGGCATTCGGCGACGATGCCAGTGGGGAAGGCAGAGAGCGGGGAGAAGTGCGCGGACGCTCGCGAGACGCAGTGCCCAGCGCTCAAATTACACGGCGCACATTAATACCGGCCGCCCACGCGGACCGTGTAGCCGTCACCGGCAGCCGGCATGAGGGACTGCGCGCCAGGTGTGGTGTCCGCGCAGCTTGTGCGCCTGCGTGCTGGTCTTCGTTGGTGGGAGGATATTAACAAAGGTGTCAGCCGGGGCGCAGTTTATCGCCCGGCCCATACTGCAGAACACCCGCCTCGCTAGAAGCCAGACGACTACCACACTCCAGTGCTGTGGTATCAACCCAGACGTTGCCACTGCGAATCTTGGTTCTGGATATTTTATTTTATTTTGTTTCTTTTTTAAAGGACATCATTTTTCTTATTTGTTGATGCAGACCGACTCGATTTCCTCTTTCTCCTCGCTCAGATTCTTCACCTCAGAGCACAACTGACGTCCAACGACCTCGATTATTTATTGGATACATTCGAACCTCTGGCTTCCGCTACAGTTTTTGCCCTCTACGGCTCCCTCCGGTACCGTAGAACCTACTCATTGATACATTCCGTCACCCTGTCCACTCTTATAGTCAGTGTTTTTTAAATACTGCTATCGTCACCAGTTGTATGGAGGATCTCTTCGTGTCCTAGCTCATTAGTCCATTTAATTTTCTCTATCCTTCTGCAAAAGCACCCCTCAAACGCTTCGATCCTCTTCTTTTTCCGGATTTACCACAGACCATGATTTCCTTCCATAATATGCTGTGCTCCAGACACATATCCTCCGAAATTTCTTCCTCAGAATAAGACCCACGCTCGATAATCTTTTTCACCAGTGATTGTCCACTTCCCTTGCGCTGTGCTTCTTATTTCCTTCTTTTTCGTACACAGTGTTTTAATGTCATTTCTACTATTCTTTATTACTTTCTTCTTTGCTATCAATGTAAGAGGGCTATTAAGAAAGTAATGTCAGATCGGGTGCGAAATGGAAACCACAATGAAAGTCCAATGAAGCTTTAACTGATGTGTTGGGCAGTGTCTCTAGTTGCCCGTCTATCGCGTCACGTCGCTCTTTCCGAGTTCTGAGCGCACAGTGAGCGCATAAAGTTACCTAGACAACTGACTCTACCGCACATCAAATACGACTGCCTGCCGTGAGATTTCGCCTGATTTCCTGCTGCCTGCATAACGTAACTGACATGCATTTCTTTCTTCGAGGCACTTTTCAGCAGCCAAGACGCTCCTGCAGCGTCTTTGATAGCCCACCATATAGGGCGGATATTGCCCCCCTTGAGCTTCATTGCTGCTCACATGAACCGCTGGCTATGAAGAGAACACTTTGGAACAGACAAAGAGGTGCAGACCAACGCAGAGAATTGGCGGAAAGCACAGGCGGCTGCCTTCTATGACGATGATGATGATGATGATGATGATGACATTGGCAATTTGGTTCGACGATACGACAAATGTCTAAGTTGGGGTGGGGACTATGTGGAGAAACAGCTGCCGACCGTAGTGGCCGTGCGGTTCTAGGCGCTGCAGTCTGGAACCGCGAGACCGCTACGGTCGCAGGTTCGAATCCTGCCTCGGGCATGGATGTGTGTGATGTCCTTAGGTTAGTTAGGTTTAACTAGTTCTAAGTTAGGGGACTAATGACCTCAGAAATTGAGTCCCATAGTGCTCAGAGCCATTTTTGAGAAACAGCTGGACGGCGTAGCTAAGTGTTGGAAATAAACATTTTTGATTTTCAGATTGGTTACCATTTAGAGTACCCCTTGTATTATTTTGTCCTTAGTAGACTGCTCATTCTATTCAACATATTCAGCAACGCTTCTAAATTTTGACTGACAATAGCAACGTCGTCAGCAAATAGTGTCATTGATATTATTGCTCGCTAAATTTTAATCCCAATCCTGTAACTTGCTTTTATTTTCGTCATTGTTTCTGAATTGTGTAGACTGGCTGCAAGTAAAAAACAACAACCTGTCCTTATACCCCTTTTTCATTGTAACTCCATGAGGCTCGTAACTTCAGCACAATTACTTCACTTACAACCTGTGTACTAGGTGGCACCAAAAGAGTCGCACCGAAAGATTACAATGTCTACCTTACGGTTTACGATGTACATTTTCAGACTTCCTCTGTTTTACTAGTTTTACTAATCGTTTACAACCAAGGACATAGATATTACAAGTTATGCATCTCTGATGGGGTTACTATCGATTTTCCTAATTTGTCAGCACTATCACTGCACTCGTATGAAAACGAACGTCAGCTGAACAGTGCAATGGACTGTCAATTTGACCATTTAGTGACTAATGGGTGCATGCATGACAGGTGCTCATGTTAATTTGTGGGTATCTACAACTTGTATACACTGTGTTCGATGGTCTGATGGTATAAATTGTCTGTAATAATGTGATTGTGAAATGCTATTGATCTATTGTGCTAGGCCGAGAGGATTCCGTGACCTGTGGGAGCCAGTGGATCGAGATCGGTTTTACACTGCTCAAGGAGAACTGTCCCCAATCTATACTTTCACCTCTGTGCCCTGTAGCACGATGGATACACCCAACACTATGCATACAAAAAGTGCACAACATCAGCAGGAATTAATTAAAATGCCATTGTCTACTTGATGTGATTACATACACTTCCCAGAGTATTAATTGGAAATATTCTTCTCGTGTCTGCCGCCGAATTTCGGAGGTCGAATTGGCTACCATCTTCAGGTGAGAAAGCTATATGCTAATTTCGCCAATTCCGGCGAGATTAGCAAACGTCTCTCTTACTTGAAGATGGCGGCCAGATGGACCGCCAAAATGTTATGTTCAGATGATTTCATCATCCGGCTGCAGACCCGAGAGCAGTGTCATTGGCTCCCCTATTAATCATTTGTTCCATTCCATTACATGCCTTTACGTAAATTTTATTTTAGCTATTTCATTTACACGCAGCAGCTAATGATAATTATGCATTATATCCGATGAAACTTTCTTTAACCTGATGTAATGTTAATTTGTATCTGCTTTATACAATACTTGACTATAATTATTTTGACATACACCGTTTCTTATACATTGTTATTAATATGTAGGTGACGTGGAGATGGTCAATTCACCGAAACCGGTTGTCCATCAACGACACAGGGCAGCAGCTTTTAGTAGTTTCATGATGCGTTCCCAAAGTAGACGGATCCTGAGCTGCAATGTTTGCAGGAAAGAGTTTGCCTTTGGTGTCGTCGCTCTTGACAGAATATTAAAGTAAGCTTTCTTCCGAATTTTATTGATTTCCGAGAAATTATGTAACAAACTATTAGTATTGAAACACAACGGAAACACTTTTTTTATTTATTACTAGTAACCGGTTTAAAATTATCATCCTGAGACCGACACCGTTCATGATAACATGGCAGCGATGGCAAAATTGACGAAAAGGAAAAACTCCGCCGTTCTGGTCATAGATGGGCCAGTGGAGACCAACTGACCACAATGTCGTCTTCAGCAATTGGCATCTTTTGAATGCCGCATGGAGCGTTGTGACCAGCGCGCCACTCTCCTGGCCTTGTAGGTTTTGCAGACCGTTGAGGTTTTATGTCTCTTTCAAGTAGCTCCTCAGCTAGCATCAAGAGCCTAAGTGGAGCCCGATGCAGTCCTCCCACCAATGAAAAATCCCTGACGGTACAAGGAATTGACCTTGTTCTAGCACACGTCAGTCAGCCGCACTGATCACTCAATTTCGGAGCCGGATAGCGTTGAGGATGTACTAACTCATATTAGGCACTACTGAATTATGTAAAGTAAACAGCTGACAGCTGACATGTGCCTGTGTAAAGTAAACAACTGACAGCTGACTGGTGCCTAGTACTCGGTCCAGTCGCATGTGGAGGCATGCTGACTCCAACTGCACTGCGTTTCTGGATAGAGGGTCCATGGCGCGAACAGCCTGATTGAGGTGGTCTCACAGTTTCTCGACTGGACTGGGTTTAAATCTGAGTAGTTTGGTGGCCGGGGGAGTACGGTAAACTCATGCTGGTGCTCTTTGAACCACGCTTGTACACTTAGAGCTGTGTGCACGTTGCGTTGTCCTGCTGGTAGATGCCATCCTGCCAAGGAAAAAAGAAACGTCATGTGGAGTTCCTCAGAGATAGATGCATACTTGTGTTGATATATTTTACCTTGTAGAATGACGAGATCACGCAGGAAATGCCACACGAAAACATTCCTCAGACCATAACGACACCTCGTCCCACCTGGACCCTTCCGACGATTGTTGTAGAGTGTATACCTTCGTCAGATGGATCTGAAAAAGTCACCTTCCAGTTGCGGTATTGGCGTGAAAATTCCAGCCTTTGTCGTCGATGAATAGCAGTCAGTCAGGAGCCTGTTGCGAAGGCCCACATGTAGCAACGTTCGCTGAAAGAGACGATGTTGGTAGCTTCTCGGTTCATCTGGGCGGTCACATGCTCAAGTTCACACATCTATTCGCCTGTACACATCTCCGCAGCCGCCTTTTACCCCTGTCGTCTATGGCCCACTGTGAACCACAGTTGCCTCGGTGCCAGTTTTGGAGAGCTCCATTTTGCTACGCGTGGTTTACTTTAACCACTGCGGCACTTGAACAGGTTACAAACTTAGCCGTTTCTGAAATTGTTCCAGCCTTGTCCGAAAGCCAAAGATCATGCTGTTTTAAACGGCAGAAAAACTGATCCGTTAGCACATTACGATGACGACGGAACTGTTTCCCGCTCTCGCAAACACGCTTTATATATGCTCTACTGCAATTATTGCCACCCGGTGTCTGTGAATGGTTCTTGTACGTTGACGTCCAACACAGAAGGTGGTCACGTTAATGAGTGAGTGTCTCGACCATGTGTAAGGTACTCCATTAATCTTGTCAACACTGCCATTCATCACGGGCATTCAGTTGGTTTGAAAATAGTTTAACATAACTGGTCACCAATACTTCATAAAAAACCGACTTTGACTGTTTCAAGAATAGCTTTTGTCAGTCGCTGTAGTTGCAAAGATACCGTATCTTAAATGATATACAGGGTGGTCCATTGATCGTGACCGGGCCAAATATCTCACGAAATAAGCGTCAAACGAAAAAACTACAAAGAACGAAACTAGTCTAGCTTGAAGGGCCAAACCAGACGGCGCTATGGTTGGCCCGCTAGATGGCGCTGCCATAGCTCAATCGGATATCAACTGCGTTTTTTTTAAATAGGAATCTCCATTTTTATTACATATTCGTGTAGTACGTAAAAAAATATGAATGTTTTAGTTGGACCACTTTTTTCGTTTTGTGATAGACGGCGCTGTAATAGTCACAGACATATGGCTCACAATTTTAGACGAACACTTGGTAACAGTTAGGTTCTTTAAATTAAAATACAGAACGTAGGTATGTTTGAACATTTTATTTCGGTTGTTCCAATGTGATACATGTACCTTTGTGAACGTATCATTTCTGAGAACGCATGCTGTTACGGCGTGATTACCTGTAAATACCACATTAATGCAATAAATGCTCAAAATGATGTCCGTCAACCTCAATGCATTTGGCAATACGTGTAACGACATTCCTCTCAACAACGACTAGTTCGCCTTCCGTAATGTTAGCACATGCATATGCGCTGACACGTGTTGTCAAGCGTTGTCGGTGGATCACGATAGTAAATATCCTTCAACTTTCCCCACAGAACGAAATCCGGGGACGTCAGATCCGGTGAACGTGCGGCTCATGGTATGGTGCTTCGACGACCAATTCACCTGTCATGAAATATGCTATTCAATACCGCTTCAAACGCACGCGAGCTGTGTGCCGGACATCCATCATGTTGGAAGTACATCGCCATTCTGTCATGCATTGAACCATCTTGTAGTAACATCGGTAGAACATTACGTAGGAAATCAGCATACATTGCACCACTTAGATTGCCATCGATAAAATGGGGGCCAATTTTCGTTCCTACCATAATGCAGCACCATACATTAACCCGCCAAGGTCGCCGATGTTCCATTTGTTGCAGCCATCGTGGATTTTCCATTGCCCAATAGTGCATATTATACCGGTTTACGTTACCGCTGTTGGTGAATGACGCTTCGTCGATAAATGGAACGCGTGCAAAAAATCTGTCATCGTCCCGTAATTTCTCTTGCGCCCAGTGGCAGAACTGTACACTACGTTCAAACTCGTCGCCATGCAATTCCTGGTGCATAGAAATATGGTACCGGTGCAATCGATGTTGATGTAGCATTCTCAACACCGACGTTTTTGAGATTCCCCATTCTCGCGCAGTTTGTCTGCTACTGATGTGCGGATTAGCCACACAGCAGCTAAAACACCTACTTGGTCATCGTCATTTGTTGCAGGTCGTGGTTGACGTTT
This sequence comes from Schistocerca cancellata, assembly GCF_023864275.1. Classification (NCBI taxonomy): domain Eukaryota; kingdom Metazoa; phylum Arthropoda; class Insecta; order Orthoptera; family Acrididae; genus Schistocerca; species Schistocerca cancellata. The sequence goes on from NC_064633.1 coordinate 424,155,506, forward strand.
CACATGTGGCTGAACACTTCCTGTTTCCTTAAATAACGTAACTATCCGGGGAACGGTACGGACACTTGGATGATGTCGTCCAGGGTACCGAGTAGCATACATAGCACACGCCCGTTGGGTATTTTGATCACAATAGCCATACATCAACACGATATTGACCTCTTCTGCAATTGGTAAACGGTCCATTTTAACACGGTTAATGTATCACGAAGCAAATACTTTCCGCACTGGCGGAATGTTACGTGAATCCACGTACTTATACGTTTGTGACTGTAGAAGCGCCGTCTGTTACAAAGCGAAAAAAGTGGTCCAACTAAAACATTAATATTTCTTTACGTACTACACGAATACGTAATAAAAATGGGGGTTCCTATTTTAAAAAACGCTGTTATCCGTTTGACCTATGGCAGCGCCATCTAGCGGGCCAACCACAGCGCCATCTGGTTTCCTCCTTCAAGCTAGACGAGTTTCGTTCTTTTTAGTTTTTTCGTTTGATACTTATTTTGTGAGATATTCGGCCTGGTCACTATCAGTGGACCACCCTGTATAATGTATGGACGAGGTACTGCACATGCCATCGAGTACACCAATAATGTTTCCACTTCTAGGTGGAAACTTCAAAGCCTAAAGGTGAATTATAGTACGACGGTGACTATACAACGTATTGTAAATATGTGCCACACCACGATTCTAACGGGAAACCTTGCCTTTCGAGGGGAATGCTGTTACCGACTTAGCTGTCCAGTCACGTCTCGCTGTCCGCTCTAACCTGCGGCTGTCATTTCTACGCGATGTTACAGTGAATCACACAGAAGTTCCTGTGCAGCAAGGTACACAGGAAATCTGGAACGCAGGAGAGAAGTATAAAATATTCTCGGTGTTCATACCGCATGAAATCGGAGTTAAAAACTCGAGCTTTCGAAGATTAATTATCATATTCTTCATCGGGAGATGACTGTCTGTTGCCGGGAGCGAAGTCTGCTTTCTTTATAGTGGGATTCAAGTTTTAACTTCTCAAGTGACAGAGTGCCTTCAGAGAATGCAGCCGAAAATCACAGCTCTTAAAGGGATAGGTGATTCAACGTAGGCCCACAACTCACCTGAGGATGGCTAAATAGTTGCCGGCCGAAATATCGTGGCAAGATGTCGATGTCATATAGGTGCAAACATGAAACCTCATGGAATGCACTTCATGCCAGGAAAGCTTCAAGGACCACACGGGGTAGGTGATGCTGAAGAAGATGGTCTGTGTTCCCCTTCCACCAGTCAGTAGGGGCCTGGTGGGGAAAGGGTGAGGATGTACCACCACATTGCCGATTTCTTGCATTTGCTCATGCGAATCCCGCCCTCCAAGTGACGTCACGCCCAATAGAAGTTAGAATTCCAACCGACCGATGACAAGCTTGAACGTCTCTATAAGAGAAGCAGACTTCGCTCATGACAGACAGTCGGCTCTGACCAAGAAACTGGTAATCGCGGAAATGTCTAGTTTTAACCCCGATTTGACGCGCTCTGAACATCGATAAGATTTTTTTTATAAGGATGCCGCCGCGTAAAACGTCGATGGCGTTGGATAAAGTCGTTGGTAGAATTGAAACTTTGAGGGCGGGTCTCGTGTTGTGCCTTTATAGTTTAGTCGGAAAGAGCGGAAAAGGCGAAGATTCGGTTCGGAGTCCTTATCTGGCATACAGTTTATTCTGCCAGGATGTATCTAAACAGCGCATAGACTATGCATCAGAGTGAAATATTCATTCAGAAAGTGCAAAGGTAATATACAACGGGAACTATCGAATTAATGTCGAAGAAGTTACGTACGAGCATTAATTACAAAAGTTCATTCCTGAATGTGTAAATAGGAGAAGTTGGAGAAAATATGGAAACCCCAAAAATACAGCACATTGCCATGTCTAATATGGTGTAGGAATACAGTTGGAATTCATATGGTTCAAATGGCTCTAAGCACTATGGGATTTAACATCTGAGCGAATCAGCCCCTAGACTTAAGAACTACTTAAACCTAACTAACTTAAGGACATCACACACATCCATGCCCGAGGTAGGGTTGGAACCTGCGACCACAGCAGCAGCGCGGTTCCGGACTGAAGAACCTAGAACCGCTTGGCCACAGCGGCCGGCAGTTGGATTTCAAAACAGCTTCCAGTCGTCTCGGGATAGATATACACAGGCCGTGCGTGGTTTTCAAGGGAATCTTATACTATTCCTCTCGCAAAAAAACGTGGCAAATTCAGTTAACAACGGTGGAGGTGGTAAGCGATCACGCATCCTTCTCTCAAAAGCAGACCATAAAGGCTCAATTATACCGAGTTCTGGTGGTTGTGGTGGCGAGGTGAGACTTGCAATTCATCCTCACGCTAACCAAACTAGTCCCGGACGATGACAGCTGTATGAATAAGGGCTATGCCATCATGGGACGGATCTGTTCAGCCATAATGGTCACATAATTTTTGGCGGTGGCCATGTGGCTATGTGGCCCACGTATGGCTGCCCAATTCTTCACAGAATCCCCTTCTTATTTCATTCCTGGGTCGTAAACTCGGTCAGAAGTTTGAAACAGTGTGGAACAGGACTCATCCCACCAAATGACATTCTTCCATAGTTCAGACTTCACGGCCTCGGTACCTCGTTTTCCTGCTGCGGGCAGTTCCGTCACTGCTGTGTTGTTTCGAAATTCAACCTCGCCCTGCAATTCCCTGATTCTGTAGCTCCCTTTGAGATGGTTTGGTGCTGAAAGGTTTCGCGAGTGACTTTTAGAGCTGTCGTCGTCTTATTTTTTTGGTCACCTCTTCAATTTCGTCCGTCACGATCAGTCAACACACACATTCGTCCGCTAGTGTCTTATCAGATGATGTTTCTCCGCTTTCCCTTTAAGCGGTATAAATCTTCGATCGGTGCCTCCTGAAACAGCAAACACTTCGGCTACATTGGCTACGGAAGAACGCAAGATACGAGCACCAAACAATGTGCCACGTTCGAATGCACTGGGCTCCAACATAATGAGCAGCCAGTTGCACAGAACACTGCTCTAAACACGACTGACTCTTGCAACGTATTTATGACATTCCACAGGTGCCGTTCGTGGTCAGATACAGCAGTGCAAGCTGCGGGCTTGGTTATCATCTGGTTTTACATTCGAGCATGCATTTTTCGCGGCGTTTCCGTATTTTGGTCGACCTTCTGTAAACGAATAAATTCACGGCTATGTTGGTTTCGCTTTTGGATCAAAGGACGGGTTTCGCAGGGGCTTCACATGTTCTGCCCGAGGTCTAGAACAATTTCCTTAGGATGACACTCAAGCAATATCTCAAAATTAGCATATATCCAGACAGTTTGCTAACAACCTACTCGTTCGCATTAGTTTCACTGATTTACTGCGACCATAAAAGCTTCGCGGCTTTGAAGAAAGCGTCGTACGTGTTCGCGAAATCACAATACGCAACAGTCGTCTTGGACGTCTGCCATTAAATGCGTGCGTGGGCGCCGTTTCTGCCTCGCACTCAGCACACAAAGAGCTAGCTGCAGGATGCTTGCTTGCGCTATGACAATTGGCGACCGTCAGACAACTGCTGTTGCCGACGGGAGTCCCAGCAGATATGAAGAAAGCGAGGTCGTGAGAAGGCCAGGACCTTCGCATACGTCGCAGAGTAACGCGGAAGTGCGTGCGGGAGTGTTCCGAATGCAGGCATGTTAGCTGTTACATTTCTGTTTCACTGCGACCACTTGTCAGACGCAGTGTGTTCTAGTCACTGGTTATGGCTGTTCCATCTCTATGACTTCGTTGTTGGCAACAATTTTTCCTTTAACTCTAGCTGCCTTCCAACAACCTGTGTCAGGTCATTTAATTACGTCCAGTTGTTGCCATCCAATAACCACAGTCTGCAGCAGACACGGCAGCTACCTGGAAGTGAATCGCAGCAATGTTCTATCAGAGACGCGGGATGTACGCTATGTAACCAAATATCCGGACACCTGTTAGTCATTAATACGGGATGTACGCACCATTTGCCTTTATGACCACTTGAACTCATCGGGGGACACTTTCAATGGTTTATCTGAATGACTGTGGAGAAATGGCAGCCCATTCTTACTCAAGAACCGTGACCAGAGGATGTAGTGACGTTGGACGCTGGGGCTTTCTGACTCATCCCGAAGGCGTTCCATTGAGCTGAGGTCGAGATTCAGGACAAGCTAGTCAAATTCGGGAGTGTTATTGCCCACAAACCACTGCTTTACAGATGATGCTTTATGACAGAGTATATTGTCATGCTGACACAATCGTGTTCTCCGAATTGTTCCTGTAATGTACAATGTGCATGGTGCTGTCAAATGTGTTCATAAAAAAAATGGTTCAAATGGCTCTGAGCACTAGGGGACTTAACTGCTGAGGTCATCAGTCCCCTAGAACTTAGAACTACTTAAACCTAACTAACCTAAGCACATCACACACATCCATGCTCGAGGCAGGATTCGAACCTGCGACCGTAGCGGTCGCGCTGTTCCAGACTGTAGCGCCTAGAACCGCTTGGCCACCCCGGCCGGCTGTGTTCATATCCGATCGCATGTGGCGTTTTGTTAAGCTCAGTAAAGGTTCTTCTATACTCTCATTATGAAAAACCCCTCCATCCCATAACTCCAGTATCTCTGTAATTCACTACTGCGTTTCATATGGTGGCAAATGGTTCAAATGGCTCTAAGCACTATGGGACTTAACATCTGAGGTCATTAGTCCCCTAGACTTACAGCTACTTAAACCTAACGAACCTAAGGACATCACAGACATCCATGCCCGAGGCAGGATTCGAACCTGCGACCGTAGCAGCAGCGCGGTTCCGGACTGAAGCGCCTAGAACCGTTTGGCCACAGCGCCCGGCGATGGTGTCAGGTAACGTTCTCCAGTCATTCGTGAACGCAGACTCTTCCATCAGATTACCACAAGGTACAGCACGATTTATCACTGTGAAGCAGTCATTTCCAGTCATCCACTGTCCAGCAGCGTCTTTGCAGCATGCCAAGCGTCGCTTAGCATCGATTACAGAAATGTGTGCTTATGAGCGGCTGTTCGAGCTCTGAACGCCATTCTTTTTAACTCGCTTCGCACAATCAGTGTGCTCCTCGAGTGCTGATAGCACTTTGGAACTCACCAGGTATTCCTTATGCTGACTTCATGTTCCTTTTCTCAATCACTTTCCGCGGTGCTCCACGGTCCCTGTCCCTCAGTACATGAGGTCTGCGTAGTCTTAGTTTAGACGTGCTCGTTCCTTTGCGTTCCCAGTTCGCAGCAGCATCATCAACAGCAGACCTGACCAATTTGTTACGCAAGTGATATCCAATAACTGCGCTCTCGATACCGACCCATTCTGTTGTTACTGATTTGTTACAACACAAAACAACATACTCGCCTCCTTTTATTCAGGAGGATCCGTCCCTTTTAACATCTAGTGGTTATTCCGCATTGCACATGGATATCTGAATACTTATGGTAAGCTAATCCATTTTGAAACCGTGTACCCCGAAGTTACCCCTACAAAAGTGTCCAAGTTTGCGATGCGATGTAGTAAAAACTGAACTGGTGATGGCTTCCGTGTGTTGCATGTCATGCAGTCACCAAACCATTATTGATTAACACTGTCATTGCGACCTTGCTGCTGCTTTTTCATAATTGCTTAATTGCTTCACCGAGCGAGTTGGCGTAGTGGTTAGCACACTGGACTCGCATTCGGGAGGACGACGCTTCAATCCCGCGTCCGGCCATACTGATTTAGGTTTTCCGTGATTTCCCTAAAACGCTTCAAGCTAATTTCGGGATGGTTCCTTTGACAGGGCACGGCCGATTTCCTTCCCCATCCTTCCCTAATCCAATGAGACCGATGACCTCGCTGTTTGGTCTCTTCCCCCAAACCAGTCCAGTCATAATTGCTTCAAAGCCTGCGCTAAGCTTCAGACTTTGTGTCCGTTTTCAACCGCCTTTGACGTAAGGCACGAAAGATACGTCATAAATTAGTTTCAACATGAACAATGAATGCTGCGTCAGCGTGACACTTATGGCTGCATGGATACGCAGGCAAACTGATCTGACAAAGCAGTGCCCTTCGCATGTAGGAACTATGGTCGTAATCTTGAGTATGCATTCAATCCATGAATCGCGTTAGGCAAAAGTCCAGCGTCGAGGCTTTCTCAGGGTCACAGTTACACTGTCAGGAAGCTTCCGCTGCAAAGTCTAATATTTATTCCGATAGCTTTACGTTGGATACGAAATACTGAAAAAACGACTTTTATGTCATTTGCAAGTTAAATAAAAGTAATTTAAAACATCAAATGTAAAATAAGTGGTCAAATGTTTTGTATAACGATTTGTCTAACATTAAGAAAGTAAATACACTACTGGCCATTACAATTGCTACACCACGAAGATGACGTGCTACAGACACGAAATTTAACCGACAGGAAGAAGATGTTGTCATATGCAAATGATTAGCTTTTCAGAACATTCACACAAGGTTGGCGCCGGTGGCGACACCAACAACGTGCTGACATGAGAAAAGTTTCAAACGATTTCTCATACACAAACAGCAGTTGACCGGCGTTGCCTGGTGAAACGTTGTTGTGATGCCTCGTGTAGGGAGGAGAAATGCGTACCATCACGTTTCCGAGTTTGATAAAGATCGGATTGTAGCCTATCGCGATTGCGGTTTATCGTATCGCGACACTGCTGCTCGCGTTGGTCGAGATCCAATGACTGTTAGCAGAATATGGAATCGGTGGGTTCAGGAGGGTAATACGGAACGCCGTGGTGGATCCCAACGGCCTCGTATCACTAGCAGTCGAGATGACAGGCATCTTATCCGCATGGCTGTAACGGATCGTGCAGCCATGTCTCGATCCCTGAGTCAACAGATGGGGACGTTTACAAGACAACAACCTCTGCCCGAACATCTCGACGACGCTTGCAGCAGAATGGACTATCAGCTCGGAGACCATGGCTGCGGTTACCCTTGACGCAGCATCACAGACAGGAGCGCCTGCGATGGTGTACTCAACGACGAACGTCGGTGCACGAAGGCAAAACGTCATTTTTTCGGATGAATCCAGGTTCTGTTTACAACATAATGATGGTCGCATCCGTGTTTGGCGACATCTCGGTGAACGCACATTGGAAGTGTGTATTCGTCATCGCCATACTGTCGTATCACCTGGTGTGATGGTATGGGGTACCATTGGTTACACGTCTCGGTCACCTCTTGTTCGCATTGACGGCACTTTGAACAGTGGACGTAACATTTCAGATGTGTTACGACCCATGGCTCTAACCTTCATTCGATCCCTGCGAAACCCTACATTTCAGCAGGATAATGCACGACCGCATGTTGCAGGTCCTGTACGGGCCTTTCTGGATACAGAAAATGTTCGAGTGCTGCCCTGGCCAGCACATTCTCCAGATCTCTTATCAACTAAAAACGTCTGGTCAATGGTGGCCGAGCAACTGGCTCGCCACAATACGCCAGTCATTACTCTTGATGAATTGCGGTATCGTGTTGAAGCTGCATGGGCAGCTGTAGCTGTACAAGGCATCCAAGCTCTGTTTGACTGAATGCCCAGGCGTATCAAGGCCGTTATTACGGCCAGAGGTGGTTGTTCTGGGTACTGATTTCTCAGGATCTATGCACCCAAATTGCGTGAAAATGTAGTCACATGTCAGTTCTAGTGTAATATATTTGTGCAATGAATACCCATTTATCATCTGCATTTCTTCTTGGTGTAGCAATTTTAATGTCTAGTAGTGTAGTTTAGAGGAACTTTTGACATGCCGTTGAGGGATGCTCTGAATCGTGGAGCAAATACACTGACGAGAAAAGAATCATAACTCCAAGAAGGAGTTTAGCGAAACAAACGAAACTTGGTAGGCATCTTTCTACACCTGAAAAATGATATCTGTTCCAAATTCGCGTCAGCTGCATAGGAGAGGCACCAGTAGCGCCACTATGAGGATCCAAATTAGGTTTGCTTTCAATACACTCTGTAACTGTCGTGAAAATTAGTTACCTTTGGAGGTGATGAGTAGGTGTTAGTCAAGAATGCGTTTAGGACGTGGAAGAAGCCATTACCAACACCTCACCGAGTTTGAACGAGGTCGTAGGACAGGGGTATGAGAAGCTGGATGTTCCCTCCGCTATATTACAGAAAGACTTGGCAGAAACGTAGCCATTGTCAAGATTTCTGGCAGTGGTGGTTACAGGAATGTACGGTCACAAGAAGACCGGTCTCCGGATGGCCACGTGGCATTTCCGAGAGGGAAGACCATCGTGTTTGGCGTGAGGTCGTACGGCTCTGACGCATCGTACCGCATCTGCAGCAGCAATGTGAGCAGCAGTTGGCACAACGAACTGATACAAATTGGTGACTTTAAGGACAGCGTCGAGCCAGACGCCCTGTAGCGGGCATTCCACTGACCCCAAACCTCCGCGACTTCAGCGGTGTCAAGCGAGAGCTCGATGGAGAGCAGGGGGTCTGTTGTGATTTCTGACGAAAGAGCGTTCTGCCTCGGTGCCAGCGAAGGCCGCGTATTGGTTAGAAGGAGAGCCTGTAACCAGCCTGTCTGTGTGCTAGACACACTATTCCTAAACCTGAAATTTCTGGAATGCGATTTCGTATGACTGCAGGAGCACTCTCAAGACCGCAGGCCCCATTCAAGTACTTTCTAAAGTCGCGGGCTCCCTTGTCATGTGATGTGATGTTAATGTGTATGTGGGGGAATGGGTAATGCACCGACATGAAGGACACACCTTTACCTACACGCTGCGCCAACAAATTATGGCCCACAGAACGCGTTTTTGAGAGTACTTTCGTTTTACTTTCACATACGATGTTTATATTTATAGGCACGTCGTGAACATTCTATCTTTACTTAACGAGTTTTCCAATAGCCGCAGTAAAAAAACGAGACGCATAAATAATTGTAAACATCTGTACAATATCACCATGGAAAAATAAACGCCTATAGAAGCAGTTGCTTTCCGTTGCTTCGCCGGCAGCGGTGGCCGAGCGGTTGTAGACGCTTCAGTCGGGAACCGCGCGACTGCTACGGTCGCAGGTTCGAATCCTGTCTCGGACATGAATGTGTGTGATGTCCTTAGGTTAGATAGGTTTAAGTAGTTCTAAGTTCTAGGGGACTAATGACCTCAGATGTTAAGTCCCATAGTGCTCAGAGCCATTTGAACCATTTGCCGCTGCTTCATTACAGGGCTATTACAAATGATTGAAGCGATTTCATAAATTCACTGTAGCTCCATTCATTCACATATGGTCACGACACACTACAGATATGTAGAAAAACTCATAAAGTTTTGTTCAGCTGAAGCCGCACTTCAGGTTTCTACCGTCAGAGCGCTCGAGAGCGCAGTGAGACAAAATGGCGACAGGAGCCGAGAAAGCGTATGTCGTGCTTGAAATGCACTCACATCAGTCAGTCATAACAGTGCAACGACACTTCAGGACGAAGTTCAACAAAGGTCCACCAACTGCTAACTCCAGTCGGCGATGGTATACGCTTCTGGATGCCTCTGTAAGGGGAAATCAACGGGTCGGCCTGCAGTGAGCGAAGAAACGGTTGAACGCGTGCAGGCAAGTTTCACGCGTAGCCCGCGGAAAATTGGCTCATGCCACAACTGGAGACCGACAGCGCCGACTTCATCTTTCAACAGGATGGTGCTCCACCACACTTCCATCATGATGTTCGGCATTTCTTAAACAGGAGATTGGAAAACCGATGGATCGGTCGTGGTGGAGATCATGATCAGCAATTCATGTCACGGCCTCCACGCTCTCCCGACTTAACCCCATGCGATTTCTTTCTGTGGGGTTATGTGAAAGATTCAGTGTTTAAACCTCCTTTACCAAGAAACGTGCCAGAACTGCGAGCTCGCATCAACGATGCTTTCGAACTCATTGATGGGGACATGCTGCGCCGAGTGTGGGAGGAACTTGATTATCGGCTCGATGTCTGCCGAATCACTAAAGGGGCACATATCAAACATTTGTGAATGCCTAAAAGAACTTTTTGAGTTTTTGTATGTGTGTGCAAAGCGTTTTGAAAATATCTCAAATAAAAAAGTTATTGTAGAGCTGTGAAATCGCTTCAATCATTTGTAATAACCCTGTATAAATAACCTTCAGTTTCAAAGGTAGTGCTCTAATACGTCCATCACAGACAAGAATTATTTACTAATGTTAATATGAGAAATAACAGAAGAACAAAATACAGTAACGAAATAGGCAGTCCCAAGCGATAAATATTTAGGGGTAACTCTGCGATTTTCTTCTGCAGGCCAGACTGAAAGCAAGCACCGGCCGCATCCTGGCCGCGGGCCGCCTGTTTCCCTAGTAGACACACACCGAACTGGAAGTTCGATAAGTGGTCTTTTTATTTCGAATAAAGTGTCCACCCGCCGTAAGACAAGGACACAAAGGAAATTTGTACCTGTACAAGCGAAATTATTGAATATTGCCTAAACTTGAGAAAAGGAGAGAGTGGCCGAGCGGTTCTGGACGCTACAGTCTGGAACCGCGCGACCGCTACGGTCGCGTGTTCGAATCCTACCTCAGGCATGGATGTGTGTGATGTCCTTAGGTTAGTTAGGTTTAAGTAGTTCTAAGTTCTAGGGGACTGATGATCTCTGAAGTTAAGTCCCATAGTGTTCAGAGCCATTTGAACCATTTTGTATCTCTACGTTTGGACCTGAGCAGTGGTTAGTCACTCATGAAACACTATTTTGCGGACGGGTGGTCAGTAATATCGCCGGCCTTCACTGGAGAGGTTCCTTTTTCCCGGAAGGAGCTAGCTGCTTAATGAGTTTGTTCTTCGTCCTGAACCACTCGCAGGTGGCGGCACTGTCTCTTGGCTGACGTCAGAACTTTGGCCTGCTTTCTGCTGTTTTCCTGTCAAGTGCATAGACGTTAAGTTCGTTTTATGCCCATCCGTTATTACACTGAAGAGCCAAAAGTGCCGCAACACGACGTGGCATGAACACGACTGATGTCTGAAGTATTGCTGGAGGGAACTAACACCATGAATCCTGCAGCGCTGTTCATAAATTCGTAAGAGTACGAGGGGTAGAGGAATCTTCTGAACAGCACGTTGCAAGGCATCCCAGATAGGCTCAATAATTTTCATGTGTGGGGATTTTGGTGGACAGCGGAAGTGTTTAAACTCAGAAGAGTGTTCCTGAAGCCACTCTGTAGCAATTCTGGGCGTGTAGGCTGTCGCATTGTCCTGCTGGAATTGCCCAAGTCCGTCTGAATCCATCTGAGTGCACAATGGACATGAATGGATGCAGGTGATCAGACAAGATTCTTTTACGTGTCACCCGTCAGAGTCGTATCTAGACGTATCAGGGGTTCCATATCACTCCAAGTGCACATTTCCCACACCATTAGCCGGCCGAAGTGGCCGAGCGGTTCTAAGCGCTACAGCCTGGAACCGCGCGAACGCTACAGTCGCAGGTTCGAATCTTGCCTCGGGCATGGATGTGTGTGATGATGTCCTTAGGTTGGTTAGGTTTAAGTAGTTCTAAGCTTTAGGGGACTGATGACCTCAGAAGTGCTCAGAGCCAGTTTGAACCACACCATTACAGAGCCTCCAGTAGCCTGAATAGTCCCCTGCTGGCATGCAGATTCCATGGATTCATGAGGTTGTCTCTATATCCGTTCACGTTTATCTGCTTGATACAATTTGGAGCGAAACCAGGTAACATGTTTCCAGTCATCAATAGCCCAACGTCTGGTTGGAGGGGCTCAGGTGAGGCGCAGACTTTTGTGTCGTGCAGTCATCAACGGTACAGGAATGGGCCTTCGGCTCCGAGAGCCCATATTGATGATGTTCCGTTGAATGATTCACACAATGACATTTGTTGATGGCCCAGCATTGAAATATGCGGTAATTTGCGTAAGGGTTGCACTTCTGTCTCGCTGAACTATTCTCTTCGGTCGTCGTTGGTCCTGTTCTTGCAGGATCCTTTTCCGGCCGCGACGATGTCGCAGATTTGATGTTTTACCGTATTTCTGATATTCACTGTACGTTCATGAAGTCGTACGGGAAAATCTCAATTTCACACCTACCTCCGAGATGCTGTGTCCTATCCCTCGTGCGCCGACTACAACGAAAAAGTAATTGTTTTGCCATTTGTCATCCGAACTTCAAACTTAAAATCAAAAGATTCTCGAAACTCTTGTAGATCCCGGGACCGATATCTTATACATCTACATCTATATCTACATCGATACCCTGCAAATCACATGTAAGTGCCTGGCAGAGGGTTCATCGAACCACCTTCACAATTCTCTATTATTCCAATCTCGTATAGCCCGCGGAAAGAATGAACACATACATCTTTCCGTACGAGCTCTGATTTCCCTTATTTTATCGTAGTGATCGTTCTTCCCTATGTAGGTCATTGTCGACAAAATATTTTCGCATTCGAAGGAGAAAGTTGGTGTTTGGAATTGCGTGAGGAAATTCCGTCGCAAAGAAAAACGCCTTTCTTTTAATGATGTCCAGCCCAAATGCTGTATCATTTCTCTGACACTCTCTCGCATATTTCGCGATAATACAAAACGTGCTGCCTTTCTTTGATCTTTTTGATGTACTCCATCAGTCCTATCTGGTAACGAACCTTCACCACGCAGCAGTATTCTAAAAGAGGACGGACAAGCGTACTGCAGGGAGTGTCTTTAGTAGGTTAGTTACATTTCCTAAGTGTCCTGCCAATAAAACGCAGTCTTTGGTTAGCCTTCCCCACAACATTTTCTATGTGTTCCTTCCAATTTAAGTTGTTCGTAATTGTGATACCTAGGTATTACGGCTTTTAGATTAGACTGATTTATCGTGTATCCGAAGTTGACTAGTTCCTTTTAGAACTCATGTGGATGATCTCACACTTTTCGTTATTTAGGGTCCACTGTCACTTTTTGCACCATTCAGATATCTTTTCTAAATCGTTTTGCAGTTTGTTTTGAACTACTGATGACTTTATTATTCGATAAACGACAGCGTCATCTGCAAACAACCGAAGACGGATGCTCAGATTGTCTCCCAAATCGTTTATATAGCTAATAAACAGCAAAGGGCCTATAACACTACCTCGGGGAACGCCAGAAATCACTTCTGTTTTACTCCATGACTTTCCGTCACCTACTACGAACTGTGACCTCTCTGCCAGGAAATCACTAGTCCAGTCACATAACTGAGACGATATTCCATAACCACGCAATTTCACTACGAGGCGCTTGTGTGGTACAGTGTCAATAGCCTTCCGGAAATCCTGAAATACGGAATCGATCTGAAATCCCTTGTCAATAGCACTAAATACTTCATGTGAATAAAGAGCTAGTTGTGTTTCACAGGAACGATGTTTTCTAAACCCATGTGTCAATAGACCGTTGTCTTCGAGGTAATTCATAATGTTTGAACACAATATATGTTCCAAAATCCTGCTGCATATCGACGTTCACGATATGAGCCTGTAATTTAGTGGATTACTCCTACTACCTTTCTTGAATATTGGTGTGACCTGTGCAACTTTGCAGTCTTTGGGTACGGATCTTTCGGCGAGCGAACGGTTGTATATTATTGTTAAGTATGGAGCTATTGTATCAGCATATTCTGAAAGGAACCTAACTGGTATAAATCTATACCGGAAGACTTGCTTTTCTTAAGTTATTTAAGTTGCTTCACTACTCCGAGGGTATCTCTTTCTGCGTTACTCATGTTGGCAGCTGTTCTTGACTCGAATTCGATAATATTTACTTCGTCCTCATTTGTGAAGGCATTTCCGAAGGCTGTGTTTAGTAACTCTGCTTTGGCAGCACTGTCTTCGATAGTATCTCCATAGCTATTGCACAGAGAAGGCATTGATTGTTTCTTGCCGCTAACATACTTCACATACGACCAGAATCTTTTTGGATTTTTGCCAGATTTCGAGACAAAGTTTCGTTGTGGAAACTATTATAAGAATCTCGCATTGAAGTCCGCGCTAAATTTCGAGCTTCTGTAAAAGATAGTCAATCTTGGGGATTTTGCGTCTGTTTTAATTTGGAAGTTTGTTTCGTTGTTTCTGCAACAGTGTTCTAACCCGTTTTGTGTATCAAGGAGGATTAGCTCCGTCGTTTGTTAAATTATTTGGTATAAATCTCTCAATTCCTGCCGATACTATTTTTTTGAATTTAAGCCACATCTGTTCACCACTTACATTATTAATTTGGAATGAGCGGAGATTGTCTCTCAGGAAGGCGTCAAGTGAATTTTTGTCTGATTTTTTGAATAGGTATATTTTTCGCTTATTTTTCGAGAATTTGGGGATTACAGTATTCAATCTCGCTACGACATCCCTTTGTTCACTAATCCCTGAATCGGTTTTGATGCTTGTTATTAACTCAGGATTGTTTGTTGCTAACAGGTGAAGTGTGTTTTCACAACCGTTTACTATTCGCGAGGGCTCATGAACTAACTGCTCGAAATAATTTTCAGGGAATATTTAGCACAATTTCGGATGATATTTTAAGTGTACCTCCGGAATTAAACATGTATTTTCGCCAACATATCGAGGGTAAATTAAAGTCACCACCAACCTTATCGTATGAGTCGGGTACATGTTTGAAATCAAACTCAAGTTTTCTTTGAACCTTTCAGCAACTGTATCATCTGAATTGGGATGTCGGTAAAAGGATTTTTTATTCCGGTTGCCAACAATGACCTCTACCCACACTAACTCACAGGAAGTATCTACTTCAATTTAGTGACAAGCTAAACTACTTCTAACAGCAACAAACACCCCACCGCCAACTGTGTTTACCCTATCCTTTCCTTCTTGCCAGTATCAATTTCAATAACAGGAAAAAGTGTCGAGATTTCCGATTCTCGGAAATATATACATACATATAGTATACATACATATAGTATACATAGCATACATATAGTATACATACATATAGTATATACATACATATAGTATACATACAGTATACATAACTACTTACGCGAACCACAGAGCGCGGATCCTACTTGCACCCGGCCATCTTTTTTTTAAAGTATTATTAGTGTCGTAGGTAGCAACGATTCTAATCTGACGGTATGTTGTCACACAAGAAAGTTCGACCGGCGCACAAATAGACGTTTTCATGCGAAAATTAGTAAACAAGCACGCAAAGTTATATTCTGTCTCCGTCTTGCGGAAACGACCATTTTGGATTTACTAACCTATAGGGGACTGCATGAAAACTACAATGTATATACGTATATCAGGGAAGTACTTCATCTTACTTTTAACTATTTCATTGACTTTCAGGTGAACGCAGCCGCCTACATACGCAATAAACGCGAAGAAAATATATTAAGAATAGAAGTAAAAAGTAGATACGTACACTAGCTTAATAACTCGTGTACAGATCTATCAAAATGGAAGGAGGTGAATTAGTGATGGAACGCATATATGTGTGTGTGTGTGTGTGTGTGTGTGTGAGAGAGAGAGAGAGAGAGAGAGAGAGAGAGAGAGAGAGAGAGTACGTGCGTCGAAAGTGCGAAGTATGATACAATTAAATGCTTTCCTATTCTGTGTCAGAAATTATTTGAGGAGACTTAAGCGGACGCATTTGTATGCCGTTCAGATTATAAAATATCCCTCCTTCACATATCCAAAGGATTTACGGACTCTGTTTCCGTTCACTTCTGTAATTGATAATTGCCTGAAAAGCCGGTACATCGAGTGCGTAGGCGGGCCGGTTTCTTAATCATGACCACGCCACAGCCCTGTTTCCTACTTAGCGAACGTTCGTTATGCATAATTAACAGAATTAATAGAACAGCTCGCAGCACCGGTATTTCAGAGTAACTCTGCCACCACGTGGGATGGTAGAGACGACTTATTGTGGCGCATGTTCGCATTCGTGTCCACGTGACAGCATCCGCCCCGCTGTGACACTTTGCGGCGGAGAGGTTAACAAATTTAGAGATACTGTACGGATCCAGTCGTGGAATCAGAAAGAAAACGTCCGCATTGCTAAAGAGCTGGAACCGGTTCCCTATGTAGATTCCATTAGAAGGGATAATTGGCTAACGTTATCGCCCCGCCACGTTGAAGTACGATCAAAGCAGCCAGCAGTGATTTATTTATCAAGGAAACGAAAACTATATTCTGCAGAGTAATGCATGTTGATCTCCATTACCTCCAACTCATCTTGTCTGTCACAATCAGGCACACAGTTAAATAGTTACGATTGAATATTTCTAGTGCGAAGTGCTGAGAAACCCATCGCACTGTTGCCGCATGTGAAACAGTTTATACATGGTGTTACAAAAAGGTACGGCCAAACTTTCAGGAAATATTCCTCACACACAAATAAAGAAAAGATGTTATGTGGACATGTGTCCGGAAACGCTTAATTTCCATGTTAGAGCTCATTTTAGTTTCGTCAGTATGTACTGTACTTCCTCGATTCACCGCCAGTTGGCCCAATTGAAGGAAGGTAATGTTGACTTCGGTGCTTATGTTGACATGCGACTCGTTGCTCTACAGTACTAGCATCAAGCACATCAGTACGTAGCATCAACAGGTTAGTGTTCATCACGAACGTGGTTTTGCAGTCAGTGCAATGTTTACAAATGCGGTGTTGGCAGATGCCCATTTGATGTATGGATTAGCACGGGGCAATAGCCGTAGCGCGGTACGTTTGTATCGAGACAGATTTCCAGAACGAAGGTGTCCCGACAGGAAGACGTTCGAAGCAATTGATCGCCGTCTTAGGGAGCACGGAACATTCCAGCCTATGACTCGCGACTGGGGAAGACCCAGAACGACGAGGACACCTGCAATGGACGAGACAATTCTTCGTGCAGTTGACGATAACCCTGATGTCAGCGTAAGAGAAGTTGCTCGTATTGTGGAAGGCTTAACAAATTGAGCAAGTCAATAACGCGTTGGTCTACCTCTGGCCCTTATGCAAAGAGTTATGCGGCTCGGCATTTATTGACATGATGCCATCCTGGCGGATATTGTACCACTCTGTCCAGTTGGCGGAAAATCGTCAAACTCCGGAGCTGGTTGGAGAGCCCTGCCCAGTTCTCAGCTGGGGAGAGATCTGGCGACGTTGCTGGCCAAGGAAGGGTGTGCCAAGCACGAAGACGAGCCGTGTACGGAGGGGGGGGGGGGGGGGCATTAGCTTGTTGGTATATAAGCCCAGGACCGCTTTCCATGTAAGGTAAGATAACGTGGCGTAGAATGTTGTCGACGTTCCGCTGTGCTGTGGGGTAACGCGGATGACAACAAAAGCGGTCCTGCTATGAAAACAAATGGCATCCCAGACCACCAAATGGTTCAAATGGCTCTGAGCACTATGGGACTTAACATCTGAGGTCATCAGTCCCCTAGAACTTAGAACTACTTAAACCTAACTAACCTAAGAACATCACACACATCCATGCCCGAGGCAGGATTCGAACCTGCGACCGTAGCGGTCGCGCGGTTCCAGACTGAAGCGCCTAGAACCGCTCGGTCCAGACCATCATTCGTGGTTGTCGGGCCATACGGCGGGAGATAGGTAGGTGACCCACCGCTGCCTGCGGTGTCTCTAGATACATCTTCGCTGTTCATCGGGTCTCATTTCGAAGGGGGCTCAGCACTGAATTCTATTCCAGTCATTGATATTCCAGGCCAAAGATTTGTTTGGCGATCTGACGTGTAACTCACTTGATTTAGGAATTTTCCCTCCGTATTTCAAATGCTTCCCACTAAAGCTATTTATTTCCCCGAGGCTGCTATTTCAGTCGTGCGAAAAGACAAACTACAGCAGTTGTAGCAGCGGAAGTAAAAACAGTGTAAAAGCACAGTTTAAAATTTCTACTATCGTTTCCTTAACTTCATTTTAAATTACATAAGTAATTACTGGAAAAACGATTACTGGCCACTAAAAGAATTTTGCGGATTGACGATAGATCACTGGATTGGACATTTGTTTTGGAAAGTTGACCTTTCTCGTAGATTAAAACACAGAGCCGGACCATGAGAGGGAAGTTTCACCTTTGTTTTTCGCAGCGGAATGTAAAGTTCACTTGACAAAGAAATTTCGCGTCGTTGATGCAATTGTTGCTGTTGCTTGAGTTCCCTCAAGCCAATTTTGCAGCCACTGTGGATCTAAATGAAATTTCATACTAGAAATATACTGCTACTTGCCTTTGAAATACGAAGCATAGGTGGCAGGAATTTTTTATTACTCACTGGTATTGTTGGAGGTCGAGAGTGACAATCTAAAAAGTAAAACATTCATTATGTAAAACGAAACTTCTTACATGTGAAAAACTTTGGGGTAGTGATTGTTAATCGTAAATTCAACTGTCGTCACGGATTCATCTCAACTGCTGCCTAAGTCTCACAAAACTTGCCTGTATCTCCGGTGTGCCTCTAGTATTCATCCACGGTGTAAAGAGTGTATTCCAGTATTTTTTCCCGAAGAGTTTCAATGCAATTGCTAAAAAGGTACATCTGCGTAATTCTATTTTAAAGATGCACTTAACGGTGTTATGAACTTTTCCGTGGAAAAATTAGCCATTATCTTCATCATCTTTTGAGAAGAGGGAAGACAATACAGCAGAATATGCGCCCTATTTTAAAGCCCAAAGAATATCTAATTTTTTTTCCTGCGCACCCGCAATATTTATGAAACAACAGGAAAAAATCTATCAGTTTAAGAAAAGCTTTAGACAGTATTGCCTGGAGTGCACTATTTGAAACGTTGGTGTAAACGGAAACAAAATGCAGGAACCAAAAGGTTACATAGCTACAACATGCAGAAATTAGATGCCAATTATTAGTGTTGAAGGACATGAAATGAAGACAGTAGTTGAAAGGAGTGAAGCAGGATTTTAGCTTGTCTTGCATGTTATTCGTTGTGTATATAGAGCAAGCAGTAAAGGGAACAAAGGAGAAATTTTGAGAGGAAACTGAAATTCAGGGAGAATAAATGAAAACATATGGTTTGCCGATGACAGTGCCGTTCTGTCAGAGAAAGCAAATAACTTGTAAGATCAGTTGAACGGATTAGATAGTGTTTTTAAGCGAGGTTATGAGATGAACAACAGCAAAATTGAAGAAACGACATCGGAGTGCAGACGAATTAAATCAAGTAACTGAGAGAGAATAAGTTTAGGGAATGAGGCACTAAAATTAACGTATGAGTTTTGCCATTTGGGCAACAAAATAATAGATAGTGGCAGATGTAATGGCACACAACTGTAGATAAAATAACAAGAAAAAACTAGTGAATCGAACTGAGGAGAGGAAAGAAGATCATGGCACAATTTGACTATAAGAAGGAATATACTGACTGGACGCATCCTGGGGTTTCAAAACAATGATTAAATTGGTAATAGTAAGAAGTCTATGGAGTAAAAGTTGTAGAAGCAGTCCACGGCGGATGCAGGTCGTAGTAGTTTGGCAGAGAGGATGAGACCTGTAAAGGATAGAGCAGAGTGGAACGCTACATCAAACCAGTCTGAGGACTGAAAGCCAAAGCAACAAACCACGTTATACACTTTTCGCGGACACCATGTAGATGTTTTCTGAGATAATTCTTCGTTTGTGGTCAGCACCTGAATTTGCGATAATAGCCTTCCTACAGTGAGTATAAAGAACACCCTTTTGACGAAACCTTCCTACCAATGGAATTTGATGACACACACATGCGAGGTGTTGAAGCTGGCAGTTGCGCCACAGACACACATATTTATCTGCACAGTGGGATGGGGACCGTGACCGCATCCAGCGTACCACGGGTTCGATTCCCGTCGGCGCCCTACTAAGGCACGGCGGGGCCGCTGCGTGGCAGGAACAAGTATTTCTTGTTCACCGTCGCATCTCGGAGGCGCTCTTCTATGCCGTCTCGCCGGGGAGCCGCTGTGAACGTGCCTAGCGAACGTGCTGCTTTTACTGCTGCCTTTCTTATATACGCGTCGTGTTCAACGGTTTTCCGCGGAAAGCATTAGTGCTGCCAACAGCCTCAACCCATTTCTGTCCTCTCACTTTCCATTCTTCTCAGCGAAATAGCAGGCATTGCAGAGTGAAAAACAATCAACGTGCAGCTAATCTACATCAGGTAACCTAAACGTTACGCCATTATGGTCCGTCGTGGTATAAAATGATTTTGTATGATGCCTGGCATCAGCAATTATCGCCACCGCGAATGTTTCCCAAAAAGAGGTTCAAATGGTTCAAATGGCTCTGACAAGGGAACCTCCCCATCGCACCCCCGTCAGATTTAGTTGTAAGTTGGCACAGTGGATAGGCCTTGAAAAACTGAACACAGATCGATCGAGAAAACAGGAAGAAGTTGTGTGGAACTATGAAAAAATAAGCAAAATATACAAGCTGAGTAGTCCATGCGCAAGATGGGCAATATGAAGGAGAATGTGAGCCGAGGAGCGCCGTGGTCCCGGGGTTAGCGTGAGCAGCTGCGGAACGAGAGGCCTACCCTTGAGTGAAAATTTTAATTTTTTATTTTCGGTTTACATGACAAACTCTTATGTTTTCATCACTTTTTTGGGAGTGATTATCACATCCACAAGAAAACCTAAATCGGGCAAGGTAGAAGAACCTTTTTACCCATTCGCCAAGTGTATAAGTTAGGTGGGTCGGCAACATATTCCTTTCATGTGACGCACATGCCGTCACCAGTGTCGTATAGAATATATCAGACGTTTTCCTGTGGAGGAATCGGTTGACCTATGACCTTGCGCTCAAATGTTTTCGGTTCCCATTGGAGAGGCACGTCCTTTCGTCTACTAATCGCACGGTTTTGCGGTGCGGTCGCAAAACACAGGCACTAAACTTATTACAGTGAACAGAGGCGTCAATGAACGAACGGACAGATCATAACTTTGCAAAAATAAAGAAAGTAAACTTTTCACTCTACGGAAGACTTGAACCAAGGACCTTTCGTTCCGCAGCTGCTCACGCTACCCACGGGACCACGGCGCTCCCGAGTTCTCACTATCCTTGATGTTGCCTATCTTGCGCATGGGCTATTCAGTTTGTATATTTTGCTTATTTTTTCATAGTTCTACACAACTTCTTCCTGTTTTCTCGATTGATCTATATTCAGTTTTTCAAGGCCTATCCACTGTGCCAACTTAAAACTAAATCTGAGGGGGGTGCGATGGGGAGGCTCCCTTGTGAGCACTATGGGACTTAACATCCGAGGTCATCAGTCCCCTAGACTTAGAACTAGTTAAACCTAACTAACCTAAGGACATCACACACATCCATGCCCGAGGCAGGATTTGAACCTGCGACCGTAGCAGCAGCGCGATTCCGGACTGAAACGCCTAGAACCGCTTGGCCACCGCGGCCGGTCCCAAAAAGAGGAAACAAACGGCATTCGAGTCTTTTTATTAGCAATTGTGATAGATTTTAATACACTGTCCAGTCAATGCCGCTTGTCAGAAGCCTGAATTAACAACTTTTGCTGCTAGACCGCTGCGAGACGAGCAGGAAGAGAGTCATTCGGATTCTGGAAGGTACCGGAAGGAATGTGGAGCCATGCCGATTCCAGTGCCGTAGCCAGATGCGCTGCGATTCTCGGTTGAGGATCCGTGGCGTGACAGCCTGATCGAGGTATCCTACTGTTTCTCGGCTGGTTTTAAATCCGACGATTTTGGTGGCCAGGAGAGTACTCATCCTTGTGCGCTTCGAACCAAGCACGTACGACGGTAATCTCCTATTTTTTATAAGTACATAGACCTGTTTAATTCTACAATGGTTTACATCACTTTACAGCTTGAACATTTATCTATTTTTCCACTTAATCACCATTTCTGTCGATGCCTTTTTGTGGACGCTGTGGCAGTTTTTGTATGTCCGTGTCATACCAGTTCGCCGTCATACTGTTCAGAAAGTTATGAACCTCTTCTTTCACCTCATCGTCGGAGCTTTCGGCAGCTCCTGCAACCGAAGTGATACCAGACGTATTGGCTTGCCTTTCCTCTGGATATTATCATTTAGGTCGAGAGGGAGAGCGTGATGATTGGGCAACTCATGAGTCTTCATATTTATCGCTCAGGCTTGTAGCATCCTGGAGAGGACATTTCAGCGACGTCCAAGGACGTCGGCACAACACGGGAAGAGGCAGTTACCGGTTATAAGCTCTGTCTGATTGGCGTAAGACTCGAGTGCCAGGGGCCACTTCCGACGGTGGGAGAGATCATTGCATCTCATTGGACAGCTACCGCCCGCCTCAAGCTGGGCAGCCCCCATCCAATAAGGTGCTGTCCCGCCACTATCCGCCTGCTTCACGGGATGTGTGGAGCTTAGAAGTAATCTTCGACAAGCGGGTTGATATAGTACACCTACTAAAAACAAAAATGAAATAATAAAGAAATCACTATTTCGTATTGCCACCTGGAATGTTAGGACCATGTGTCCAAGGTACATTGACGATGCCCAAGTTGTTGATTTCATCCGTAAGACTGCCGTAATTGACAGAGAGCTCCATCGTTTGAATGTTGACATCGCGGGACTGCAGGAGACGCGGCTTCCAGGGAGGATAATTACACATTCTTCTGGCAGGGGAAGTCTCAAGACGAACCAAGACTTCGTGGCGTTGGATTTGCTGTTAAAAACAGCCTCCTGGACTGTACTGTGCCACCACCCGGTGGAACAGAGCGAATAAAAATTTGGTCATCAAGCGGCACTGTCAACATCCTAAATGTGAACGCTCCCACCTTTTCATCCAGCATGGAAGAGAAGGATCTGTTTTACTCAGCGACAGAATAGCTAAGGTACCTAGCACCGAGACACTATGTATTCTAGGGGACTTTAATGCTAGAGTT
This sequence comes from Schistocerca cancellata, assembly GCF_023864275.1. Classification (NCBI taxonomy): domain Eukaryota; kingdom Metazoa; phylum Arthropoda; class Insecta; order Orthoptera; family Acrididae; genus Schistocerca; species Schistocerca cancellata. The sequence goes on from NC_064633.1 coordinate 424,178,388, forward strand.
GGATCAGATAATGACATATGGCCGAATTGCCTGGGACATCATGGGATGGGAAAAATGAATGAAAATGGCCAGAGACTGCTTGAAGTTTGCTGCTTTTATGGACTCTGCATTACAAACACATATTTCCAGCTTAAGGATCAGCACAAAGTGTCCTGGAGACACCCGCGCTCTCATCACTGGCATCAACTTGACTTAGTCATAGCTAGGCGTACTGGTCTCAAAAATGAGCTACTGACACGAAGTTATCATAGTGCTGATTGCAACACTGACCACGTCCTGGTGGCGTGCACATTGAGGCTCACTCCTAAGAAATATCACCACGCTAAACCGAGAGGTCATCACCGTATCAACAAAGATCATGTTCATGACACACAAGGAAAGCAGGATTTTGCCAGTAATTCTGAAAGTGCTTTCCCAGGAAACGTGCAAGCAGAAAGAAATGTTGATAAGAAATGGGCAAAACTCTCGGGTGCAATCTACAACTCAGCAGTATTGGCCTATGGAATAAAAGTAAAAAGAAATAAGGACTGGTACGAGCAAAACTTGAAAGAAATGGAACCAGTCACTGAGGCTAAACGGAAAGCCCTGCTGCTTACAAAAGAAACCCAAATGAAAGAACTCGAGATGACCTACGAAAAGCAAAGAACCGGGCACAGCAAACATCCAGTCCAAGACGGGTGAAGTCCAAGACAGGTGAAGTCATTACTGATGAAGACAAACAAATGGAACGCTGGGCTTAACACTACGTCGAGTTGTATGCAGCTGAGAATGAAGTTAGCAAGGATGCATGTGACGCCATCAAACAAATGCGTTATGGAGGAACTAGATGCAATGCCTACTATGGAAGAACTCAGTAGAGAAATAGATTCTCTTGCCAACGGAAAGGCCCCAGGTGAAGATGGGATCCCTGCAGAGGTTATTAAGTATAACAAGTCTGTTCTTCTCAAACATTTATATTCACTTATCACAACCATCTGGGAAGAAGGTTATGTCCCGACGAGTATGCGGAATTCGAGGATAGTTACTCTATATAAACAGACAGGGAACAGAAGTGACTGTAACAATTACCGAGGCATTTCATTACTAAGTGTAGCCGGGAAAGCTTATGCAAGAGTTATCCTAATGCGATTACAAATCTTAGCTTCCAGAATATACCCAGAATCTCAGTGTGGCTTCAGGCCTGGCCGATCAACCGTAGATATGATCTTCTCCTTAAGACAGCTACAAGAGATGTCATGAGCAGCAGAGGCCACTTTATATTGCTTTCATTGACCGTGTTAAAGAGTTTGATTTAGTGAGCAGAAATAGGCTTTTCAAACTGTTGCAGAAGATTGGATGCCCACCTATACTACTACAAATAATTGTCTCTTTCCATGAGAAAACCCAAGCAACAATCTGCTTCAACGGTAAAAAGTCGGAAGCGTTCTCTGTTAGTAGCGGTGTGAAACAGGGGTGTGTGTTAGCTCCTACATTATTTAGGATTTTCTTTTCCCTTCTGCTCAGATTTGCCTTTGAAGACTGTGGGGAGGGAGTGTATCTACATACGAGGTCTGATGGAAATCTTTTCGACATTGCTCGCCTCAAGACCAAGACCAAAGTAAATACAGTTGACCAAATTAAATACATTTGTTATCCGTGAGTTGTTATATGCGGACGATGCAGCTCTACGAGGTGCATTCAAGTTCTAAGGCCTCCGATTTTTTTTCTCCGGACTGGAAAGAGATAGAAACATGTGCATTGTTTTAAAATGAGGCCGCGTTCATTGTCAATACGTCCCAGAGATGGCAGCACCGTACGGCAGATGGAATTTTACTGCCAGCGGCGACAATGAGAACTGTTTTAAATACTTAAAATGGCGACGTTTTCCTTACTTGAACAGCGTGCAATCATTCGTTTTCTGAATTTGCGTGGTGTGAAACCAATTGAAATTCATCGACAGTTGAAGGAGGCATGTGGTGATTGAGTTATGGATGTGTCGAAAGTGCGTTCGTGGGTGCGACAGTTTAATGAAGGCAGAACATCGTGTGACAACAAACCGAAACAACCTCGGGCTCGCACAAGCCGGTCTGACGACATGATCGAGAAAGTGGAGAGAATTGCTTTGGGGGATCGCCGAATGACTGTTGAACAGATCGCCTCCAGAGTTGGCATTTCTGTGGGTTCTGTGCACACAATGCTGCATGACGACCTGAAAATGCGAAAAGTGTCATCCAGGTGGGTGCCACGAATGCTGACTGACGACCACATGGCTGCCCGTGTGGCATGTTGCCAAGCAATGTTGATGCGCAACGACAGCATGAATGGGACTTTCTTTTCGTCGGTTGTGACAATGGATGAGACGTGGATGCCATTTTTCAATCCAGAAACGAAGCGCCAGTCAGTTCAATGGAAGCACACAGATTCACAGCCACCAAAAAAATTTCGGGTAACTGCCAGTGCTGAAAAAATGATGGTGTCAATGTTCTGGGACAGAGAGGGCGTAATCCTTACCCATTGCGTTCCAAAGGGCACTACGGTAACAGGTGCATCCTACGAAAATGTTTTGAAGAACAAATTCCTTCCTGCACTGCAACAAAAACGTCCGGGAAGGGCTGCGCGTGTGCTGTTTCACCAAGACAACGCACCCGCACATCGAGCTAACGTTACGCAACAGTTTCTTCGTGGTAACAACTTTGAAGTGATTCTTCATGCTCCCTACTCACCTGACCTGGCTCCTAGTGACTTTTGGCTTTTTCCTACAATGAAAGACACTCTCCGTGGCCGCACATTCACCAGCCGTGCTGCTATTGCCTCAGCGATTTTCCAGTGGTCAAAACAGACTCCTAAAGAAGCCTTCGCCGCTGCCATGGAATCATGGCGTCAGCGTTGTGAAAAATGTGTACGTCTGCAGGGCGATTACGTCGAGAAGTAACGCCAGTTTCATCGATTTCGGGTGAGTAGTTAATTAGAAAAAAAATCGGAGGCCTTAGAACTTGAATGCACCTCGTATTAGCGAACACAGAAGATGAGCTGCAGTATATAATTAACAAATTATCACATGTCTGTGAAAAATTTGGTCTACTCATCAGCCTTCAAAAGACTAAGATCATGGCGCAGAGCACTACCAAGCTTCCATCCATCAGCATTGATGGCAGTCCTCTCCAGGTAGTTGATGACTTTACCTACTTGGGATCCACAATATGTAGCAACTTGTCAATGGACACTGAAATTACTAACAGAATCGCAAAGGCATCATCTGTAATGGTTAGATTGAAAAACAGAGTATGGAACAATGGACTGCTTACCACAAAAACTAAATTAAAAGTCTACAACGGTCGTGTTATAAGCACCATTCTCTATAGCTGTGAGACATGGACAACTCTTTCTAAGCATGAATCTCGACTCAACTGCTTCCATCTCCGCTGTCTCCGGAAGATCCTTCAGATCTCTTGGAGAGATAGAGTACCCAATACCGAATCTTTCATCGTGCTAGCACGACCAGCATCTTTGCACTCCTGAGTCATCGACGTCTAAGATGGTTGGGACATGTCAGGCGCATGGATCCTGAACGGATACCGAAACAAGTGCTGTACGGAGCAGGGTGTGAGGCCAGTGGGACGACCGCATCTTCGTTTCAAGGATGTCTGCAAGAGAGACCTGACCAAGACCAGAATCAATCCAAGTCGCTGGGAAAGCATTGCAGATGACCGTGTCAAGTGGTGAGTAACTGTGCGCAACGGCGTCAAGCTCTCAGAGGACGAACGCACACAGGAACAAATGAGGAAGAGGACAAAGCGAAGAGACAGAGCGGCTTCTGTTCGAAGTCCCTCAAATTTCACATGTCCAAACTGCAGTAGGGACTGCCACTCTCGAGTGGGACTTTTTAGCCACAGCAGACGCTCCAGACTCAGAAACAAGTATGTTACATCACCATTCCTCAAGGATGGACGGATACCATTAAAAAAATGTAAACTGTCCTCCCATGAACCAAGGATTTTACCGTTGGTGGGGAGGCTTGCTTGCCTCATTGATACAGGCAGCCGTACGGTAGGTGCAACCACAACGGAGGGGTATCTGTTGAGAGGCCAGACAAACGTGTGGTTCCTGAAGAGGGGCAGCAACCTCTTCAGTAGTTGCAGTGGCAACAGTTTGGATGATTGACCATCTGGCCTTGTAACCAACCAAAACGGTCTTGCTGTGCTCGTACTGCGAACGGCTGAAAGCAAGGGAAAATTACAGCCGTAATTTTTCCCGGGGGCATGCAGATCTATTGTATTGTTAAGTGATGATGACATCCTCTTGGGTAAAATATTCTGGAGGTAAAATAGTTCCCCATTCGGATCTCTGTGCGGGAACTACTCTGGAGGATGTCATTATCAGGAGAAACAAAACTGGGCGTTGTACGGATAGCGTGGAATGTCAAATCCCTTAATCGGGCAGGTAGGTTAGAAAATTTGAAATGGGAACTGGGTACGTTAAAGTTAGATGTAGTGGGAATTAGTGAAGTTTGGTGACAGGAACAGGACTTCTGGTGAGGTGAATACAGGGTTATAAATATGAAATCAAATAGGAGTAATTCAGGCGTTCATTTAATAATGAATAAGAAAATAGGAATGAGACAAAGCTTCTATGAACGCATACTGAACGCATTATTGTACCGAAGATAGACACGAAACCCACACCCACCATTATAGTACAAGTTTATTTGTCAGATAGCTCCGCAGATGATGAAGAGATTGAAGAAAAGTATGACGAGATAAAACAAAGTATTCAGATGGTTAAGACAGACGAAAATTTAGGTGTAATGTTGGAATGGAATTCGGTAGTAGGAAAAGGAAGAGAAGGCAAAACACTCAGTGGATATAGACTGGGGGAAAAAGAATGAAAGAGAAAGTCACGTGGTAGAATTTTGCACAGAGCGAAATTTAATTATCGCTAAGACTTGGTTTAAGCATCATGAAAGAAGGTTGTATATGTGGAAGAGACCAGGAGACAGTGGAAGTTTTCAGACTGATTATGTAGTGGAAAGACGAAGATTTCGAAACTAGATTTCAAATTGTGAGATGTATATTAAAACTGAAGAAATTTCAAAAAATTAGGAAGTTATGGAGATGAAACCTGCCTAAACTGAAACAGCCAGAGGCTGTTGAGAGTTTCAGAGGAAGCATTAGGAAACGATTGACGAGAACACGGGAAAATAATACAGCAACATTGGCTAGCGTTGAGAGACGAAATAGTGAAGGCAGCAGAGGATGAAGTAGGTAAAAAGACGAGGCTTAGTAGAAATCCTTGAGTAACACAAGAGACACTGAATTTAACTAATGAAAGGAGGAACTATAAAAATTCAGTAAATGAAGCAGACGAAAGGGAATACAAACAGATAAAAAATTATTACGACGCATGTGACTGTTTCCCACCGCTTGGAGCGCTAGTGTCGCTCCAGCTTGCAAACTGTAACAACTTTCGTACCAGAGAGGGTCGTATGTACACTCCTGGAAATGGAAAAAAGAACACATTGACACCGGTGTGTCAGACCCACCATACTTGCTCCGGACACTGCGAGAGGGCTGTACAAGCAATGATCACACGCACGGCACAGCGGACACACCAGGAACCGCGGTGTTGGCCGTCGAATGGCGCTAGCTGCGCAGCATTTGTGCACCGCCGCCGTCAGTGTCAGCCAGTTTGCCGTGGCATACGGAGCTCCATCGCACTCTTTAACACTGGTAGCATGCCGCGACAGCGTGGACGTGAACCGTATGTGCAGTTGACGGACTTTGAGCGAGGGCGTATAGTGGGCATGCGGGAGGCCGGGTGGACGTACCGCCGAATTGCTCAACACGTGGGGCGTGAGGTCTCCACAGTACATCGATGTTGTCGCCAGTGGTCGGCGGAAGATGCACGTGCCTGTCGACCTGGGACCGGACCGCAGCGACGCACGGATGCACGCCAAGACCGTAGGGTCCTACGCAGTGCCGTAGGGGACCGCACCGCCACTTCCCAGCAAATTAGGGACACTGTTGCTCCTGGGGTATCGGCGAGGACCATTCGCAACCGTCTCCATGAAGCTGGGCTACGGTCCCGCACACCGTTAGGCCGTCTTCCGCTCACGCCCCAACATCGTGCAGCCCGCCTCCAGTGGTGTCGCGACAGGCGTGAATGGAGGGACGAATGGAGACGTGTCGTCTTCAGCGATGAGAGTCGCTTCTGCCTTGGTGCCAATGATGGTCGTATGCGTGTTTGGCGCCGTGCAGGTGAGCGCCACAATCAGGACTGCATACGACCGAGGCACACAGGGCCAACACCCGGCATCATGGTGTGGGGAGCGATCTCCTACACTGGCCGTACACCACTGGTGATCGTCGAGGGGACACTGAATAGTGCACGGTACATCCAAACCGTCATCGAACCCATCGTTCTACCATTCCTAGACCGGCAAGGGAACTTGCTGTTCCAACAGGACAATGCACGTCCGCATGTATCCCGTGCCACCCAACGTGCTCTAGAAGGTGTAAGTCAACTACCCTGGCCAGCAAGATATCCGGATCTGTCCCCCATTGAGCATGTTTGGGACTGGATGAAGCGTCGTCTCACGCGGTCTGCACGTCCAGCACGAACGCTGGTCCAACTGAGGCGCCAAGTGGAAATGGCATGGCAAGCCGTTCCACAGGACTACATCCAGCATCTCTACGATCGTCTCCATGGGAGAATAGCAGCCTGCATTGCTGCGAAAGGTGGATATACACTGTACTAGTGCCGACATTGTGCATGCTCTGTTGCCTGTGTCTATGTGCCTGTGGTTCTGTCAGTGTGATCATGTGATGTATCTGACCCCAGGAATGTGTCAATAAAGTTTCCCCTTCCTGGGACAATGAATTCACGGTGTTCTTATTTCAATTTCCAGGAGTGTATTTATTAGACTGTGTTACAACCTGACTCGAAGAGGGACATATTCTGTGACATCAAGGGATCACCAATTTAGTACTGGAGGTATGTGGGAGGGGGCGGGGGGGGGGGGGGGTAAATCGTAGAGGAAGACCAAAAGATGAATACATAAGACAGATTCAGAAGAATGTAGATTCCATTAGTCACTCGGAGATGAAGATGCTCACACAGGGTAGAGTAGAATGGAGAGCTGCATCAAATCAGTCTTCTGACTGAAGATCACAACATTGTGTACTGCACGCTCAATAAATATGGTAAAATTTAGAGAACTTCATGACAAGAAATATTGAGAAATAAGAAACGTATTTTAGTATTCAATTGTAGAACCAAAATATTCATTGGAAATACGATAGTATTTTCATGATCGTATCATGGCTGATATTGTGTAGAATGCGGTGATCCAGTTCTCGACGTTTCCATTACCTCGTGGAAAATCCGCTGCAGTTGTTAGAGTTTGAGTGCCCTTCATTCAAACTGCTTTAAATGGCTTTTTGCGTATAGTGGATTTAGTGCTGTTAATCTTTTCTTGTTATAAAAGGAATGACAATTTTGTTACGAATTAAGCAGAGGTTTTCTTGTACAACAAACTGGTTTTTCCACTTGCACCATGTTCGGTTTTTTACGTTTGAATTAAAGCTTTACAAAGATATATATTACATTATTCTCCGTTTACAGCATACTGCTCTGCTATGCACATTGTTTAATTTACGGCTGTGATTGATGTTACCCGTGATCATACGAGTACATTGCATCTGTTAATTCAAATAATAAACAGTTTTCATTTTTGTGTAGTAGCATGAGGAGATAGTGTAATTTTGTTTCGCTAGCAGGAAACAAAGAAATTCGAAATAACTAAGCATCACACAACGATCTGACAAAAGTAATAAACATAGGAGATTAACGCACTCATATTTCATCATCTGAAGATGAAGAATAACTTGAAACCGGTACACCAACGTTGGCAGAAGATGACATCAGGCGCAATTTGTCAGGAACTAATGCTGCTGCAAGGCTCGCCACCGTAGGATGGGTCAATATTTTCTGTCGCCCTTTAAAATTAAGTTCGAGGACAGCTACCCGCTCACAATTATTATTATATTTCTCATTGCATAATTTAAACATAAAAGTTATTTATGAGTTTTCGCTGACGTGTGGTTACTCTGTAGGTATTTCAAGTTCTTTTGTAAGCAATGGTAGAAGTCACAGCGAACAGAAACTAGTAGCCTGGTAAATGTCTTTTATTTCGGTCCTTAGAATTAAGAAGGTTGGAGCGGTCTTACAGTAGTAGTTAATGATGTCTACAAAAAGGATACATTGAGAGTTCAATAGACTACATTCTCCATGAATCACCATCGTTTATTACTAATAATCTAGAAGCTTTTTGTTCGACATAGTTCTTATTAATTACTATGTATCTTCTTTTTCTTCTTATGATTATTCTTCTGCTAGTTTTTCTTCTGCTTCTTCTTCTGCTACTTCTTATTCCATTTTCGTGACAGTGAACTACTAGATGGGAGGAAGATTTCCGTTTAAAGCTCCATCAACGTGAGAAAGCGAAGTTTCAAATTTGGTAAGGAAATCGGCCTTGCCTTTTCAAGGGAACCACCTTAGCACTCGGTTCAGCCGATTTAGTGAAATCACGGAAAACCTAAATCTGCATCGCCAGACTTGGATATGAACCACTCTTCTTCCCAATTTAATTCAGGTTTCTTACCACTGCATCGTTTGATCGTATTGGAAGGTATCCTGCAAAACGTATGAAATATTTCATTCCATTTGCACTTAAGTCACCCATCGTCCTTTGGGTTAAAAATAAGAAAAACTACACGTGGTAGCACTTCATCCTTTGTTAAAGTGAGAACTGTTGGTTTTGATAGCTCGCCGTGACATCGGTTTGTGGTTCAAATTGGTTGTCATCGTTTTACATAGTGTTAGTAAGAGTCACTCATATAGCACGTCGAAAAAACTCAACTGCGCTGTTTTTAGTCCTCTTGTACTTCGCTGTGTCCTTGTCTCCCTATGTACGTATAAGGGTCGATCAAAAAGTTTCCATTTTAGGGCGTGAACATGCAACGCAGCGCGACTCCGACGTGGCTTTGTAAGCACCAGCATGTAAGCGAGGGGTTAGAGTGGTATTCTTGTCTTCCTGACGTGTGTGCTGTAAATTCGGAAATGTGAACTATGATGACGTTATTATCAAATTCTTCAAAACGGAACCAGATAGCTGTTATTCTTTTCTAGGCTCCCGAAGGACATCCATCGGAGTATGAAGAATGTATGCGGGGCAGCACGTCTGTCGAAAATCAGCGTTGTGGAATTATGCACGAAGTACCGTGTTGGTCACGGTTCGACACAAGACGCTGTTCGGTCTAGGGGGCCAGCCGCATCCATTACGGACAAGTTGGAGACACAGGAACACCCGCCCTTTTGTCCTGATCTCTCCCCATGACTATCAAGCCTTCGGTCCCTTCAAAAAGACGTCGGACGATCAACGATTCCTGTCTGACGGGAATGTGTAGCAGGCAGTTACGAAGTTCTGCACGCATCAGGAGGCGGTGTTTTACCCTATCTTCAGCCTGGTGCGTCACTGGGACGATTGCCCCAATGCTCACGGCGATTTTGCGTGACAGACACACCGATTCTGGACTGTAAGGCTTTCGAACGGAAACTTCTTGATCGCTCCTTATAAAACAGCACAATCTACGAAACGGCGATAGCCTGCAAAGTTTTTAAGTATTTTTTTACTCCTCTTGTATTTTTTTCGCTGTGTCCTTGTCTCTCTATGTACGTATAAGGGGCCACGCCACTGAGTTTGAACGAGTGCGTGCAATAAGAGATAAGATGGATATTCCTTCTGCCATACTTCAGAAACCCTTGGCGGAAATGTAGCCACGGTACATGATTTCCGGCAGTGGCGGTCACGAGAAGTTTCTCAGACCATCTGTTGATACAATTCTTAAGATTTTTTAAATTTCTATATTTTAAACAATCAGAATGAATTTTCACTCTACAGCGGAATGTGCGTTAATTTGAAACTTCCTGGCAGGTTAAAACTGTGTGTTAGAACGGGGCAGGGACCTGGAACCTTCTTCTTTCGCAGGAAAGCGTTCCACCGATTGAGCTACCCAAGCACGACTAGTGATTCGTCCTCACAACTTTACCTCGGCCAGCATGCTTATCTCGTACTTTCCAGAATTCACAGAGGTTACGCCAGGAAGAAAGAATATTGCGGAGAGATGGCTAGCGATAGCCTGGGTGGTTTACTTACAGATGAAAGGCAAAGATATCTAACGAATCGTTGTAATCGCACAACAGGGTGCTGCTAGCGCCTTTATGTGGATGTAGTCAGGTTTGCTTTAAATACAGGCTGTAACGGTCGTGAGCGTTTGTTACCTTCAGAATTGGACATGGTGAGTCGATGTTAGACAGAATGCCTTTAAGGCAACAAAGACGCTATTATCACACGTCACTGAGTTTGAACGAGGGCGTGCAATAAGAGATAAGATGGATGTTCCTTCTGCCATACTTCAGAAACCCTTGGCGGAAATGTAGCCACTGTACATGATTTCCGGCAGTGGCGGTCACGAGAAATACCGTCGCAAGAAGTCAGGGCTCTGGACGGCCATGTGACTCTGCCGAGAAGGAAGACCATCATGTTCGGCTTGTAGCTCTGGCGCATGGTACAGCGTCTGCGACAATAATCTGAGCAGCAGTTGGCACCACAGTAGCACAACGAAGTGTTGCAAATCGGTTACTTAAAGGACAGCTCGAGCCAGACTCCCTGTGGCGTGCAATGCGCTGACCCCAAACCATCGCCATTTGCGACTTTGGTGGTGTTAAGCGCGAGCTCAGTGGAGAACAGGGCGACGGTCTGTTGTGTTTTCTGATGAAAGCTGCTTCTGCCTCGGTGCCAGTGATATCCCTATGTTGGTTAAGAGGAGGCCAGCTACCCGTCAACCTGGAGTTATGGCCTGGGATGCGATTTCGCTTGACAGCAGGAGCACTCGTATGGTCATTCTACCACCTTGTTTGTACATCTGTATATCAATCTGGTGATTCGACCTGTTGTGCTGCCACTGTTGAACAACATTGCAGGGGGAGTTTTCCAACAGGATAATACTCACCCGAAGAAGTAAAAACTTTGAGGTTCGCCGATGACATTGTAATTCTGTCAGAGACAGCAAAGGACTTGGAAGAGCAGTTGAACGGAATGGACAGTGTCTTGAAAGGAGGATATAAGATGAACATCAACAAAAGTAAAACGAGGATAATGGAATGTAGTCAAATTAAGTCGGGTGATGCTGAGGGAATTAGATTAGGAAATGAGAAACTTAAAGTAGTAAAGGAGTTTTGCTATTTAGGGAGTAAAATAACCGATGATGGTCGAAGTAGAGAGGATATAAAATGTAGACTGGCAATGGCAAGGAAAGCGTTTCTCAAGAAGAGGAATTTGTTAACATCGAGTATAGATTTAAGTGTCAGGAAGTCGTTTCTGAAAGTATTTGTATGGAGCGTAGCCATGTATGGAAGTGAAACATGGACGATAACTAGTTTGGACAAGAAGAGAATAGAAGCTTTCGAAATGTGGTGCTACAGAAGAATGCTGAAGATAAGGTGGGTAGATCACGTAACTAATGAGGAGGTATTGAATAGGATTGGGCAGAAGAGAAGTTTGTGGCACAACTTGACTAGAAGAAGGGATCGGTTGGTAGGACATGTTTTGAGGCATCAAGGGATCACAAATTTAGCATTGGAGGGCAGTGTGGAGGGTAAAAATCGTAGAGGGAGACCAAGAGATGAATACACTAAGCAGATTCAGAAGGATGTAGGTTGCAGTAGATACTGGGAGGTGAAGAAGCTGGCACAGGATAGAGTAGCATGGAGAGCTGCATCAAAACAGTCTCAGGACTGAAGACCACAACAACAAACAATACTCACCCACAAACCGCTGTTGTAACCTAACATACTCACAGAGTGTCAACATGTTGTCTTGGCCTGCTAGATCACCAGAGCTGTCTCCAATCGAGCACATAGGGGACATCATAGGGCAACAGTTTCAGTGTCATCCGCAACCAGCATTAACCGTTCCTGTATTAACTGACCAAGTGCAACAGGCATGGAACTTGAAACTTTTTTATTTAAATTTTACTTTAATTGAAATAAATGAGATGGTGAAACTTCTTAATAAAGATTTTACTTAAACTACTGAATGCTTACTCAACCCTCTTAAGCTCTGAGTGAAATTGAATGCAAGTGTCACTTTGCTAGTCTTAATCATTTCAACACTGGCCTACTGAATTTGCCCTGACAAATAGAACTCAGACTTTTCCTATTCATTCATTACTCACAATATTCAAGGATAACGCGATCTGATTGCTTTAAAATTAACCTGACTTCAAATAATTAATACAAAAGAATAGCCATGAATTAGTAGAAATCCTAACAATAACGTATACATTTCATAACTCACTTACCTCACAAAAATCTTCATTACACGAGCTACTGCAATACAGCAAGCGCCAATAGAGCCAGATAAATAAAAGATTCTAACTACTGAAGACTCTTAACTACTTATAGGCAAGTGGTTAGCAAAGGAAAGTTTTTGTTGCAGAGCAAACGATGTATTTACCTTAATAATATGACAACCAGTTCAAAAATTATATAATCGTCCATGACATCCAGTTCCAAAAATTATATAATCATCAACAAATTACATTTCCATGAAGGACACAGGTCCAGATCGTCCGCTCGCGTTAACATTTCAAACAGCTAACCTCTATCACCGCTGACTACTCACACCCAACTTCCATCACTGCTGGCCGTTCAAGTTCCATCACTGCTGGCGATTAACTTCCAACTGCTACCACTGCTGGCTATTCACCTCCAACTGCCATCACAGCTGACGATTAACTTCCAACAGCTAATCCGACCAGCCACAGAGTCTCTTTTAGAGTGCGCACATCGCTGTCAGAGTTATTAATGCAGAGCGCTACAAAGGGCTGCCAACATTCAAACTCATAAACAGCCTACTTACAAACTCTATCCCACAAACTGGTGTTCGTTTGCATGCTTGCATTCAAAATTCTGGCGGCTACACCGGTTATTTATGTAACAGCATCACACATTTAGAATGGCTTATCTCACCCGTACATTAACCTGTGATCTTGCAATGTTAATCACTTAAATACGCTAACATTTTCGGGAAGCATCGTCTTGTAATATACATAAAATGAGTGAAAAAAATCCGGCCTTTGAGACCGAGCGGTTCTAGGCGCTTCAGTCTGGAACCGCGCGACCGTTACGGTCGTAGGTTCAAATCCTGTCTCAGGCATGGATGTGTGTGATGTCCTTAGGTTAGTTAGGTTTAAGTAGTTCTAAGTTCTAGGGGAGTGATGACCTCAGATGTAAAGTCCCATAGTGCTCAGAGCCATTTGAACCATTTGAGTGAAAAAACAGTCTAGATCGCGATGGTACTCAATAAAAATGACCAGTTTCGGCCTAAGCTTAGGCCACCGTCAGACAGCACTATCAGGTGAACTTGACGATGCGGAGAACAGTCAGTTGACCTCAGTCGCTGAAACTGACTGAGATCAACTGACTTCTACGCATCAACTTAAGCTGATCGTGCTGTCTGAAGATGGCCTAAGCTTAGGTCGAAACAGGTCATTTTAATAAAGTACCATCGCGATCTAGACTGATTTTACGGTAAATACGTTACCTAGACAAACGTACTCCCGAAATTTCGATACTCTACATTGATTAGTTTTTAGTGTTGCGATTTTTTTCCCGACAGTATAATTTAAATCCAAAGACGTAATTATCTTGCAGAGAGTAAATCACTAGCGTATATAATAAAATTTTGCAAATTATTTCTTTTCAGAAAATTGACCTAAGACTTACTCTGGCTTGGACTCTTTTACTGTTTGCTGGCTCTCTCGACTGGACATGGAGAAGGAAAGTTTCTGTGTTTTACAAACATGCCTGATATTTAGAAGTGTATGCAATTTTTATTCGTTACCACAATCGTTATGATCAAGTTCTACTAACTGTAAATCTTTTTGTATAATTTCAGCTTACTGGGTCCATTGGATCCGGTCGGTTTGGCGAAGCGACGGTCGCGCGCCATAAGTGCACTACCGAATGGGCATTTACATTTTCACAAGTCGAGGCTACACTCCAATGTTCTTTACGAAGTCCGATTGTCATTACTGTCATCGTGCATATAATATGTTACATAATAGTTGAATATTATTACGGTCCTGCGTCACCGAGCTTTTCCACTCTCCAGCGACTACTTCTGTGCCAGACTATTTCAAGGTTTTGAACTGTCAGGTATTTTAATATTCATCGACGCAGTAGGAGTTTCACTGCTATCCATAGTACAAAAAGATCTAAAGCTTCATGTTATCATTATATTCTTCCACTCATTGATGTGATGTGTCACAGCGCTCTAATAAAAAAGGTCACGTTATTTCACACTTACATTTTATTTATTTTTGTGGGATATATTACAGGTTCCAGATTAGAGTCCTGGTCCGGCACATAGTTTTAATCTGTCAGAAAGTTTGTCCGCAGCTCGTGATCGTGCGGTAGCGTTCTCGCTTCCCACGCCCGGGTTCCCGGGTTCGATTCCCGGCGGGGTCAGGCATTTTCTCTGCCTCGTGATGACTGGATGTTGTGTGATGTCCCTAGGTTAGTTAGGTTTAAGTAGTTCTAAGTTCTAGGGGACTGATGACCATAGATGTTAAGGCCCATAGTGCTCAGAGCCATTTGAACCATTTTTTTGTCAGAAAGTTTAAAATCACCGCACACGCCGCTGCAGAGTGAAAATTCATTTTAAAATTTCTGGATACTATCTCCTAACCAATCATCATCTGTTTACCGGTATATTGAAAATTGGAGAGTAATACGGTTTACTATTGCACTCTTGGCCTAACTCATTTTCTTGCATGAACACCGTTACCCAATTTTTTCCATATTATGGGTCCCTGGTTTTTCTATTAAACTGTATTATACTGCCGTTAACATTTCGTCGTCTGCGTGCTACAGTGCTACAATACGCGTAAATTTCTCTAATGTTTACATTTTGAGTTATCTCTTGCCAGTCTTATAAAATGCTGTGAGGCTAAATAGTAGGCCAAACTATTGTTGTTGTGGTCGTCAGTCCAAAAACTAGTTTATGCTGCTCTCCATGCCACACTATCCTGCGCAAGGCTCTCCATTTTTTTGAATAGCTACTGCAACATACATCGTTCTGAATCTGCTTTCTATAATGATCTCTTGGTCTCCGTCTACGGTTTTTAACCTCCACACTTTCCTCTAGTACCAAACTAGTGATCCATTAATCTCTAAGAATGTGTCCTATTAACAGAACCCGGCTTTTAGGGAAGTTACGACACAAATTTCTATTCTCCAAAACTCCGTTCAGTACCTCCTCATTAGTTACCTGATCTACCCATCTAATATTCGGCATTCTTCTGTAGCACCACATTTCTTAAGCTTCTATTCTCTTCTTGTCCAAACCATTTATCTTCCATGCTTCACTTTCATACAAGGCTATGCTCCATAAAAATACCTTCGAAGAAGACTTCCTAACACTTCCATCTACATTCGATGTTAACAAATTTCTGTTCTTCAGAAAATCGGTTCTTACCACTGCCAGTCTACGTTTAGCATCCTTTATACTTCGGCCATCATTAGTTATTTTACTGTCCAAATTGCAGAACTCATCTAATCCTTTTAGCGCCTGGTTTCCTAATCTAATTCCCTCAGTATCGCCTAATTAGATTCGACTACATTCCATCACCCTTGTGTTGCTCTTGTTGATGTTCATCTTACGTCCTCGCTTCAAGGCACTGTCCTTCGCTCTCTCTGACAGAATTGCAATGTAATCGGTAAACCCTGAAGTTTTTATTTCGTCTCCCTGAACATTGATTCCAGTTCCAATTTTTCTTTGGTTTCCTTTACTGCTTGCTGAATATGCAGATTGATTAACATCACGGGTAGGCTATACATAACGTCGACCCACTCCCTTCTCAACCACTGCATCCCTTACAACTGCCGTCTGGTTTCTGTACAAGTTGCAAATAGCCTTTCACTCCCTGAATTTCATTCCTGCTACGCTTAGAATTTCAAAGAGAATATTCCAGTAAGCAATGTCAAAAGCTTTCCATAAGTCTAGAAATGCTATAAACATAGGTTTGCCTTCCCTTAAATCAAACTATTACTTTCCAAAACCTACTTTTAACAGTTCTCGGACTGATACATGCATTTCACAACCTACAGTAAAGTTTGATCTTATCATCTTTGAGGATCTGTATGTTTCTCGTATTTTGGCCGAACTATAGTTAAGGCACTGGTCATGTATTCGAGGGGAGCACTGTTAAATCGCCGCTCGGTTGTCCTAAAGGTAGTTTTACCGAAGTTTCGCTAAAAAACTTCAGACGAAAGCCTGAATAATTGAGTCAACGAGGCATAGACCGATTCCGTCCCGATTCTCAGATCTAAGATCAGTTCTGTAATGATTTCGGCATAAGTGGAACGCTGTTACATCTCTCATCTTGTTTTGTTAGTCGTTTTGTAGTTAATCAATAATCGTTCCAACCTTGAGAAGCCGAGCAAGATTCTACTCGGCTATGAAGGTATCTTTTAGCCCGTAAGTGGAAGACAAAAACCTCTATAGCTAGAATGCCTTCTAGCTGGTGATATAAGAAACTTACAGAAATTTTTAACGTCCTGATTGACAAGTATTGTAACCAAGGAAAGCTGCCGTTTGTTTAGTGCCTGTTTACCACGAGTTAGCTAATCTAATCTAATCTAATCTAATCTAGTATTACCCCCCATGCAACTGACAAAAGTGAACGATAGCGTCCGCATTTATCTCCTTTACACTTCTCTCGTAGCGAACGCAATTGGCTTCTTTCCGAATGATGCAGTTGTCTAGAATTCGTAGTATAAAATCGGTATTTAGCTTCAAACCTATGGAAACATACAGGGTGACAATTATTGGACTATATGAAATAAAAGTGTCATAACTTCTGAACGGTTTGCGTTAGGTGGTTCAAATTGCACGTTGGCCCCGGGGCATGATGAAAATTAGCATGCGTATACATGGTTTTGTTTAGCGACGAAACCAACTTTCATTTGGATGGGTTCGTCAATAAGCAAAATTGGAGCATTTGAGGGACTGAGAATCCGCATTTCACAATCAACAAGTCTCTTCATCCTCAACGGTTGACTTTGTGGTGTCAATGTTCAGTCATGGAATAATCGGTGCGATATTCCTTGATTACCGAACGGTACGTGAAGGTTTTGGTAGATGATTTCATCCCCATTATTCAAAGTGACAGATTTGGACGAAATGTGGTTCATGCAAGACGAAGCTCGACCCCATCGAAGCAGGAGAATGTTTAATGTCCTGGAGGAGCACTCTGGGGACCGCATTCTGGTTCTTGGGTACCCGGAGGCCACTGGCGTGGGCCTCTATTGGACGCCGTATTCTCCGGATCTGAACACAAGCAATTTGTGTGTGTGTGTGTGGGGGGGGGGGGGTATATTAAAGACAAGGCGTACAGCAATAACACTAAAAGCATTGCTGAGCGGAAAACAGCCATTCAGGAGGTTATCAACAGCATCGATGTTCCGACACTTCAGCGAGTCATGCAGAATTTCGCTATTCGTTTGTGCCACATCATCGCCAATGATGGCAGGCCTTTCCAACATGTCATAACCTAAATTCAAATATCTGTAGTGAAGTTTACGTGTTGAGTAAAGTGGGTGCACGCCGTAGTTTGTAACTAATTTCCGTTTTTTTCTTCATATTGTTCAATAATTGTCACCCCGTAAAACAAGTTGGAATCGTAAACCAGAATATATTACACTTTTAATTCGCACGTAGAAGTACTTTCTATATTCGAATACAGTCATGATGTGAAATGAAATTACCACATAATTCACCGACAGATAATACTGCAGAGAAAAAACGTATGCAGTAATTGCAGACTCCATCCTGGGTATAAGTTGAGAGTGTGAAGTTCTCCTTGGCTAGATAAATAATAGATACTTTGAGTATGGAAAAAATACCACTTCTCCTCCTCCGTGTCCTCATCTTAAGCATGAGTGTTGCGGCCATTAAAGATATTCAGCAATCTGGCTGGCAATACATTGCAAGAAAAACGACAGCTCTCTCGTAAATTACTCTTAGAACCCGTTTTTACAGGTTACGTAAGTATATTGACTGCAATATCAGATGCAATGCAGCCTGAGTGGAACAATATAACGGCATGCCCCATTTGCGAAGTGACTGTTCAGAATCCTCGAAAACCTCACCTCAGTCTTACATATATGGACACTAAGGTGGTATTTGGATTTGTGCTCAAATTATTTTTTTTCCTGCGATATTAAGAGCTGAGATATTCGCAAAAACCTCACCTCAGTCTTACATATATGGAAACTGAGATGATATTTAGTTTTGTACTCAGAAAATTTTGATTTTTTCCTGCGATATTAAGAACTGAGGTAGTCATATACTATTAAACTATTATTACGTCGTTTTAAAAGCTTGAGGTAAGAACTCACAGTCCAAGAAGTTATTTGTCCTTGTTCTTCTATTTTGCCAAAAATGAAAGCCATTGAAATTTCCTTGCAGATTAAAACTGTGTGCTGGACGAGGATTCGAACCCAGAACCTTGCCTCTTGCCCCTTACCGACTGAGCATTCCAGGACTCACAACTACACTTCCTTACTGTACGAACGGGGGCGGATGGCGAACCGGCGAGGAAAGGAATATGTGGTAAACGCTGCGAAGGAGAAGGGCCTTCTGGCAGAACACCAAGGAATAACCTCCGTGGTACTACGGAACCGTCGACTGCGAAAACACAGGGCACACAGAGTGTAACGTATCCAAATAATAATTGTAGATGTTAGGTGTAGGTGTTATTTGGACAGAGAGATGAAGAAGTTGGCACAGGAGACGAAGTTACGGCGAGCCACATCAAACCATTCAGAGATAAAGAAAAAGGTTTTCCAAAAGTTTTTCTTTTCGTGCACAGCTCACGACTGAAACTGGAAATGCTTCAGAAAATATCGTTCTTGTGAAACACAACTGGCTGTATATTACCTCGAGGTAATGAATGGTATCGACAGGGTATATCATGTTGATTTCATGTTTCTAGATTTCCGGAAGACATCTGACGCCGTTCTCCGCAGATGGCTTTTAATCTAATTGCGTACCGTGCGACTGCATTTGCGAATTCAGGAAGGTCACAGTTCGTACTAATTTACGGAAAGTCACGTAGCTGTATCTGGGATTCTCCAATGAATCCCTCTGCTGCACTCAATCTACGCAAACGATTTAGGAGACAATCTAAGCATATGGTGCTATTACCGTGTAGTAAAGTCATCAGAAAATCAAAATATTAAAAATTGGTTAGAAAGATAGCTGCATGATTTGATTCACCCTGAACAATAAAAAGTTGGAGGATCTCTTACATGAGTATTCAAAAATGCCTTTAAATTTCCTTTGCATGCCTAATTACTGAAATTGGAAGGCTGTCGATTCAACTAAAGAACTACAAGTAACAATTAAGAACAGCTTGAAGAGGAGTCATTACAATGCAAAAGTTGTGGAGAAGAAGAAACGAAGACTGCATTTCATTGGCCGAACACGTATAAGGTGCAACAAATCTACAGGACATTGCTCGCACAATGCCTGTATAACCTCTTCTGGAGTACTGGTACGCGTTAAAGAATCCTTAGAAGAGAGGGTTGATGGAGGACATGGAAAAAGTCCAAAGAAGGGCGAGAGTGTACCACAGATATGCTAACGGAGTTGCGTAAGCAACCACCAAAACAAAGGCGTTTTTCGTTACGGTGAGACCTCTTCACATAATTTTGATCATCAAGTTTGTCCTCCGAATCATCATCATCATCATCATCATCATCATCATCATCATCATCATCATCATCATCATCATCATTTAAGACTGATTATGCCTTTCAGCGTTCAGTCTGGAGCGTAGCCCCCCTTATACAGTTCCTCCATGATCCCCTATTCAGTGCTAACATTGGTGCCTCTTCTGATGTTAAACCTATTACTTCAAAATCATTCTTAACCGAATCCAGGTACCTTCTCCTCGGTCTGCCCCGACTCCTCCTACCCTCTGCTGCTGAATCCATGAGTCTCTTGGGTAACCTTGCTTCTCCCATGTGTGTAACATGACCCCACCATCTAAGCCTGTTCGCCCTGACTGCTACATCTATAGAGTTCATTCCCAGTTTTTCTTTGATTTCCTCATTGTGGACACCCTCTGCCATTGTTCCCATCTACTAGTACCTGCAATCATTCTAGCTACTTTCATATCCGTAACCTCAACCTTGTTGATAAGGTAAACTGAATCCACCCAGCTTTCGCTCCCATACAACAAAGTTGGTCGAAAGATTGAACGGTGCACAGATAACTTAGTCTTGGTACTGACTTCCTTCTTGCAGAAGAGAGTAGATCGTAGCTGAGCGCTCACCGCATTAGCTTTGCTACACCTCGCTTCCAGTTCTTTCACTATGTTGCCGTCCTGTGAGAATATGCATCCTAAGTACTTGAAACCGTCCACCTGTTCTAACTTTGTTCCTCCTATTTGGCACTCAATCCGTTTATATTTCTTTCCCATTGATATTACTTTCGTTTTGGAGATGCTAATCTTCATACTATAGTCCTTACATTTCTGATCTAGCTCTGAAATATTACTTTTCAAACTTTCAATCGAATCTGCCATCACAACTAAGTCATCCGCATATGCAAGACTGCTTATTTTGTGTTCACATATCTTAATCTCACCCAGCCAGTCTATTGTTTTCAACATATGATCCATAAATAATATGAACAACAGTGGAGACAGGTTGCAGCCTTGTCTTACCCCTGAAACTACTCTGAACCATGAACTCAATTTACCGTCAACTCTAACTGCTGCCTGACTATCCATGTAAAGACCTTTAATTGCTTGCAAAAGTTTGCCTCTTATTCCATCATCTTGTAGAACAGACAATAACTTCCTCCTAGGAACCCGGTCATATGCCTTTCCCAGATCTATAAAGCATAGATACAATTCCCTGTTCCACTCATAACACTTCTCCATTATTTGCCGTAAGCTAAAGATCTGGTCCTGACAACCTCTAAGAGGCCTAAACCCACACTGATTTTCATCCAATTGGTCCTCAACTAATACTCGCACTTTCCTTTCAACAATACCTGAGAAGATTTTGCCCACAACGCTGATTAAAGAGATACCTCTGCAGTTGTTACAATCTTTTCTGTTTCCATGTTTAAAGATTGGTGTGATTACTGCTTTTGTCCAGTCTGATGGAACCTGTCCCGCTTCCCAGGCCATTTCAATTATACTGTGTAGCCATTTAAGACCTGACATTCCACTGTATTTGATGAGTTCCGACTCCAGAAGAGGTTATACAGGCATTTCATCCACCCCAGCCGCTTTATTGCACTGCAATCTATTGACCATTTTTTCCACTTCCTCAAATGTGATCCTATATCCATCATCATTCCTATCCCATTCTACCTCGAAATCTGAAACATTACTGATCGCATTTTCACCTACATTGAGCAACTCTTCAAAATATTCCCTCCATCTGCCCAAGGCATCCACAGGATTCACCAGCAGTTTTCCTGACCTGTCCAAAATACTTGTCATTTCCTTCTTACCTCCCTTTCGAAGACTGCTAATTACACTCCAGAATGGTTTTCCAGCAGCTTGACCCATAGTCTCCAACCTGTTTCCAAAGTCTTCCCACGATTTTTTCTTCGATGCTGCAATTATCTGTTTGGCTTTGTTTCTTTCTTCAACATAGCTTTCTCTGTCTACCTGGGTTCTGGTATGTAGCCATTTTTGATACGCCTTCTTTTTCCTTTTACAGGCTGCCTTGACTGTATCATTCCACCAAGCTGTTTGCTTCATCCTACTTTTACACACTACTGTTCCAAGACATTCTTTAGCCACTTCTAGTACTGTGTCCCTGTAGCTTGTCCATTCCTTTTCCAATGACTGTAATTGACTACATTCAACTAACTGGTACCTTTCTGAGATCGCTGTTATGTACTTGTGCCTGATTTCCTTATCCTGAAGTTTCTCCACTCTTATCCTCCTACATATGGACCTGACCTCCTGCACTTTCGGCCTCACAATCCCAATTTCACTGCAGATTAAATAATGATCAGTGCCATCAAAGAATCCACTGAATACACGTGTGTCCCTCACAGCCTTCCTGAATTCCTGATCTGTTATTATATAGTCAATGACAGATCTGGTTCCCCTGCTTTCCCAAGTATACCGGTGAATGTTCTTATGTTTAAAAAAGGAGTTTGTGATTACTAAGCCCATACTGGCACAGAAATTCAAGAGTTGTTTCCCGTTCCTGTTGGCCTCCATATCCTCTCCAAATTTACCCATAACCTTTTCATACCCTTCTGTTCGATTTCCAATCCTGGCGTTAAAATCACCCATGAGCAGAACACTGTCCTTGTCCTTTACTCTAACAACTACATCAATGAATGCCTCATAAAATCTATCCATCTTATCTTGATCTGTCCCTTCACAATGCGAATATACTGACACAATCCTAATTTTCTTGCTAGATACTGTCAAATCTATCCACATCAGTCGTTCGTTTACATACCTTATTGCAACTACGCTGGGTTCCATTTCTTTCCTGATGTAAAGCCCTACACCCCATTGTGCTATTCCTGCTTTGACTCCTGACAGGTAGACCTTGTATTCACCCACTTCCTCTTCTTTCTCACCCCTTACCCGAATGTCATTAACAGCTAAAACGTCCAGCCCCATCTTACTTGCAGCCTCTGCCAGCTCTACCTTCTTCCCAGAGTAGCCCCCATTGATATTAATAGCTCCCCATCTCATTAACATTTGTTTGCCAAGTCGTATCTTAGGAGTCCCTGGTTTGTCAGTTAGAGGTGGGACTCCGTCACCTCCAAAGGTCCGAGGCATTTTGCTCTGATTGTTGCCAGCATAATATTTAAAGTACCAGGGAAGGAGGTTGCTAGCCTTACTTGCCCCGAGTCCCATTGGGTTTTACCCCTAACGGCTGAGGGACTAACCGGTGGATTTGGTAGTCTTTGCCGTATGAGCACAAAGGTGACCACGACTCAGAATATGTCCGACATGCCCAGCCTTATTGCAAAGTAACTGGTATCCCGACTGTCGGGACCAATTACTTGGCCACTCATACGTTGCCCGTACGATCCTCCGAATGCCTAAACATTTTGCTGATGCCCAGGTCGTAAGGAGAAATTACCATCGTTAGGGAATTGAAGCGACAGTGATGCACAGAGTACTCTCTATCATACTCTAAGTTAGCTAGCTGAGTTTAGATGCAGATGCACTCCGATGAAAGAAAACAGCCGAGTGCGATGTGAAGTCGTTGAGCCTGGCTAAGTCCTACATGACGATAGGCCTGCGACTGCCTCGGGATCCAAGGGAAATATGGGCCACGCAAGGAACTTGTGGTGTCACACTAGTTGCCTCACCCGAACGTTCGGTTACGTCCGGGGGCAGGTGGGAAATCAGAACCCAATAAAGCCCTTCACTTCGTCATATGTTACTGAGAGAGCGAGTCTACTTAAATGCACAGCTACGAAGTGTTAAAGTGGTCTCATATAGGAGTTCGCTTCCAGCAGGAGACGGTCGCTGCAACTCGTAAGACCTTTAATGCCACCTTCTGTGACGAATACCACAGGGCCAATATATCTTGTTAGCCACGAACTGCGTCGAGGCCAACAAGAAATATGAGTCCCTCAATGAACTTGCGATGTCTCACTAGTCCGCTTGTCCGCCACATTTCGCGAACGCTAGTCTCCACGCAGGGCCCACGGGAAATCAACTTTGTCGTGTAAAGCGTTGCAAGATGACTCACGGAGTACATAGGTCGATACAGATGTACATGTACACTTGAGTCATTCTGAGAATTTTCAGTTTTTCTTGCGTGTTCATGAACATGCTCTAAATGCCTTAATATGCACTATCAGTCCTTTCCACAGAACTGAATGACAGGTCTTTTGTGACAAAATACCACAAAAGTACATTGCTCTCATTTTTAATAGACTCATTATCTTTCGTTTCTTTTCAGAGTCTAAGACATTTGAAAGTTACACGTGGTTATATAAACCACACACTTGCCTACAACGAGGCCGGCCGCGGTGGCCGAGCAGTTCTAAGCGCTACAGTCTGGAACCGTGCGAACGCTACGGTCGCAGGTTCGAATCCTGCCTCGGCCATGGGTTTGTGTGATGTCCTTAGGTTAGTTAGGTTTAAGGAGTTCTAAGTTCTAGGGGACTTACGACCTCAGAAGTGAAGTCCCATAGTGCTCAGAGCCATTTGAACCATTTGAACCTACAGCGACCAAACCTGGGCGAGAAATGGTACCCGAGGTCGTCAATCCTGTTTGTCGGGCTGTGTGGCGGGCGATAGGTTGGTATACCACCAATGTCCTCGCCGGCCGCGGTGGTCTAGCGGTTCTAGGCGCGCAGCCCGGAACCGCGCGACTGCTACGGTCGCAGGTTCGAATCCTGCCTCGGGAATGGATGTGTGTGATGTCCTTAGGTTAGTTAGGTTTAAGTAGTTCTCAGTTCTAGGGGACTGATGACCACAGATGTTAAGTCCCATAGTGCTCAGAGCCATTTGAACCAATGTCATCGGCGTCTCCAGCACGTCATCGAAGCTTAATTCCAAGCAGGAGTCGTTACTGAAGACAGTTTTACTACAGTCAGTGAGATTACAGCCAAAGACGTGTCGGGAGACGTCCCGGAGAATGGTGGGATGCCAACCTGACTGTCACCATGAGGCCCGACAACCAGGAATGATGGTCTGAGGTGCCGTTTCTTTTCATAGCAGGAATTCTCTGTTGTCATGCCTGGCACAGCGGAACGTCGTTGATGTTCTACACCCTGTTTTGTTGCCCTGCATGGTAAGCCGTCCTCGCGGCATATTTAAGCATGACAATGACCGCCCGCACACCTTGTAAGTGAGCTGCTTCTGTGTCGGCAGCGCTGTGTAGCGCTTTGCATTGGATCTCTGACTGCGCTTTCTTTGTAAGAGACTCTGTGGCTGGTTGGACTCGTTGTTGGAAGTTTATAGCCAGTAGTTTTGGGCAGTTGCAAGTTAGTCACCAGCAGTGATGGAAGTACTGTTGAGCAGTTGGAGGTGAACAGCCAGCAGTGATGGATGTTAGAAGTGAGAAGTTAGCGTTGATGGAGGGTAGAGGTCTGAAATGTTAGCGTAGGCCAATGATCTGTACATGTTCGACTTGGAGAATGAATATTATTCATGATTATATACCTCCGTACTAGATGTCAATGACGATTTGTATTCGTGTTTGAACTGAATGTTACATTATTAAGGTAAAAAAATACATTATTTGGTTTGCAACAAAATCTTTCGTTTGCTAACAACTTGCCTATTAATAGTTACTGGCTTTAGTAGTTAGATTCATTTATTTGGCTGGCAGTATTGACGCTCGCTGTATTGTAGTAGTTCGCGTATTTAAGATTTTTGTGAGGTAAGTGCTTAATGAAAAGTATAGGTTATTGTTAAGATTTCTTTTTAGTCAGGGCCATTCTTCTGAATTAATTATTTGAAGTCAGGTTGCACTTTTTTGGAGCAATCATATTGCGTTGCGCTAGATATTGTGGGTCAGTGTTGACATGATAAGAAAAGAAAAGAGAAAGTAGACTCAGTACGTTCCGTTTTAGTCAGCTGTTCCAGAAGCAAATAACGTAGAAGTTTCATCTTCTCAGTCAATCAGCAATTTAAGTACAGACACACACATTTAAATAAAGAAGTTTCAACGTCCTCGAGTGAGAGTTTCTGCTGCTTGTCTTCGTGCTTACCAAACCCTACCTTGGGCAGCGAGGTTGCCGGATCTCTCCCCAGTTGAGAATGTTTGGAGCATAATGGGCAGGACCCTCCAACCACCTTGGGATTTTGGCGGTCTAACGCACCAGTGGGATAGAACTTCCACGATAACCCTCAGGGTGACATATTGCAGTTCCATCAATCAATACCAAGCCGAATATCTGCTTGAATAGGGGTCAGAGGTGGATCAACATGTTATTGATTTGCTCAGTTTGTGAAGCTCTTTTTCTTAAATAAATCATCCAGTTTTTTCTGGAATTATGCAATTTTTCCTCCTATCTATTTAATTATGTAGTTCAGAGTTCGTTCGAGCAATCAATCATTCATGATAGGAAACACAGTCATAACTCAGTCACTCAAAATTATTCAGAAGTATTACTTGTTAGAATGAAATCAGGCGATGATTCTTCTTCTCTGCAGGCTCGTGCTTCGCGGCAGTCTGCTAATCTGTACAAATAAAATTCCTCGTATTTTTGGGAGCGTTGTATAATCAGACGGAAAACCTCAGATCAAGCGGATATTAGCTTTGATGAAGTTTAACCTTCCGAAGAAGTAATGGAGCTCTTGGATTATTAAATGCAGGTTCGTATCCAGTCTTTCGGAAGTTCCCTTCTGATTAACAACTACGCAATATATCGATGAATATCATTAATTTTCAAATGTAAAATAATGTAAATTGTTACACCCTTTTGTATGAAGGAGCAATATATATATATATATATATATATATATATATATATATATATATATATATATATATTAATCGTACAATTTCGTATCAGTTATCTTTTGTCATAAATCTCAATATTCAGATTACAATTCTTCAAACGATGCTCAGGCTAATCGGCACGAAGACAATCTCGGAAGCTTTTTTTTAACAACCACCAGAGAGAGTACTACAAAGAATAATTATGCGCTCATGGCATAGCTATTGTATGGAACTACTTTGCGCATGGATTCTGGGGGTATGAAGATAGAAAATTAGTAAACGTCATTCAAGGGTAGAATTTATCAGAATAATTTATCGAATATAAAGAGATATTACAATTGTACTCACATCTACTGATTTCCGTTCCTTCGGATGATTCATTCGTGGTTGATTATTTATCATTCTTATTAGTAGTAGTATTATCAAAGTGTACTTAGGTAGTAATGAGCTTTTACAGTGCATCAGGAACATGACAAAATTTCTTAATTACTGAAAATATGAACAACATTGCGTAGTTGTTATGCAACGGATATTAGCCTTAACCTACAGGATTTCTGAGATTACAACGCGATTTCATGTAGGACTCTCGCTGGCGTGGCACTAGGTTGCTGACGTTACGCAGGCTACCTGTCAGTTGCCGAAGGCTCCAGCAGGTCACGGCGTTGCTCGTATTCTCCGCATCCTCTAGCTTGGCCCACCCCACCCACCACCGCCGGCACCTGCTGGGGGCGTTGCCTCTGCGGCATCTGGTTCGCTGTCCTCGTTCCGTTACGCAGCACCGCTGTTATGCATGTCTCCTCGAGAAAAACCAGCACGGCGCCCTCTTCTGCTCTGGTGCTCTGGAATATGGGAGGTGGCCTGGCCATTGTTGACGTCGACGCCCGAAAACATGCAGAGCAGCAACTTCTGACTGTAGTCGCTAGAGGGTCATGTTGAGTCACGCATCTATGTCTCGTTTTTTGGTACTGGATTTCCCAGAATTTGTGTATGCTGACATCTTACAGATGGTTTTGTTATTCTTTTATTATTGTTGTGATTTGTGAATTACACAACGTGAGGAATAGTTATTATTAATAATCACCTCTGAAAATAAAATTGTGTTGCTAAGGTTTTTTTCCAGGTACTTTATCGGACATAAAACCTGGCCGCCAGCCAGGAGCCACAAAGACTGAGTCGTTCGTTCACTTAACGTTCCAATAAAAAAGACTGCCCCTTAAAATTCTATGTCCAGCCATCTGCACTATATGGCAACACGTCAGGTCGGTAATGTTCCTACAGAAAGTGTTGTATTCCGCTCAAGCTGTTGTGGTGTTTTATCTGCTCGTGGTGTAGTGGTGTAGGACAAGCTTTATAGACTCAGAGACAAGTATTACAGTCCACTTCTTACATTATTCTTTGAACCGTATTTCGTCCGTGTGCTACAGATATCACTTTGACGGGATCTGAAAATTAAATTGCTTCGCTTTCCAGCTCATCATTAACAGCAATACTTTTCAGAAACTTTTCGTCTAGAGCGCTCGTGGATGTGTCAAGATTAGAACAATTTGTGCCCTGAAATGTCTCTAGGCGGCGTCCGTTATTATTTTAGTTTGATTTTCCATGCGAAATAACTTCGATAAACAGAGTGAACACTGTGCAATAACACAACACGCGTGAGTTGCTATGAGAGTATTTATCGGCTGTCGCTTTCTTATTTGAAGTTATAATATTTGTCTTGCAGTCAAAAATTGGAATTGGCAGATTTGAATCTAATGAACGTTATTTAAGAATTATGAAACAGTCACAAGTGAAGAAAAGTCTAATCTTTTCGTCATATTGTTCACTTTGAGTTTAATAGAGGCAGTGTAGACAGAGGAAGCAACTCGAAAGATTTGTATCGTGTATGTGGCGAGTGCTGTTGCACAAATCACGACACTGTGTGTGTGTGTGTGTGTGTGTGTGTGTGTGTGTGTGTGTGTGTGTGAATTGCTAAGGGGCCAAACTGCTTAGGTCATCGGTTCCTAGACTTACAAGCTACTTAAACTAACTAACGCTAAGAACAACACACACACCCATGCCCGAAGAAGGACTCGAACCTCCGGCAGGAGTGGCCGCGCAGTCCGTGACATGACGCCTTAAACCGCGCGCCCACTCCGCGTGGCCAATCACGACAAATAAGGATTTTCTTGCTTCGAGAAAGATCGTTTGAGCATAAATGATTTTACACATCCAGGAAGTCTCGGTAACATATGTGATGAAATGCCGTCATTTAGCCTTCAGGGTCGCAGCATCAAGGTTAGCATTTAGAAAGTAATGACTCATTTCAGCCATTAGTAAAGTATTAGAGGTCAATCATGGCCCATAATAATCCAGTTTTAGTTTTTAACTTTAACGACGCAAGCAGGATTCTTACAAAGCCTCCTGCTTTTGATTTGATAATAGCATGACCTTTAGCCCCTTTGTGATTAAGTTTTTTGAGGCTGCTCCGCGAGAAGCAGAAAACGGTAAGCCTTGTATTCCGACGATCTATTTAACACACTAAAAATATCGTGTTATCACTTTAACTGCTTTAGCTAGCGAACGACTATGCTTATTTCGACGCTCCCAGCATGCATTACAGGACAACATTTGCGACGTGTAACGCACACTCTTTACTTCAGAGTGTATTCGCACACAGGCTTTAACTCTGCCGTTTACTGCATGTCTAGTTCTAGGCTCAGACTAATTTCTCGTGAACACTTAAAGTGTTCACAACCTTGATACATAAATAAACGGTTAAATGTAATTTATTCAAGCTATTACTTCGTACTGCCTTTTAAGGAATCCCGTAAAAACGGATAGTTGGACATTAGTGTCCACATGTTACCAAGGCAGTAAGAGGAAATTTACGACTTGAGTCAGCTGGAGAGTGAAACGCTACAATACCAACACTAGGAGAGGGATAACGATCTATCATTTCGTATCATACAAGAGTGTAATAATGTTACTCATTAGTAACTATAAAGTATTTATTTCCCAGCTCTCAACCTCATGCTCCGAAACAGTAACTTGTACCCATGATTTATGTTTAGACCAGTACGTTATAGGTAAGGAAGTTTTCAGGTTCCTAAAATGGAAAAACGTAAAAGTAATAATTGTTAATCGAAAGTATGTGAGCCATCATTGTTTGGATCATGGAGCTGGTTTCCAATATAAAAGAAGACAGTGTACGAAAAAGTGTCAACAGAGGAACTAATCTAGCTTACAGAAGCAGATGTTGTAACCCATCACCTTTCATTAACGATTAAATTGTTATACGTATTCTGTGCGGCTGATCCCCCGAGTCCTCCCTCGGGCGTGGGTAATTGTCCTTAGGATAATTTAAGTTAAGTAGTGTGTAAGCTTAGGGACTGATGACCTTAGCAGTTAAGTCCCATAAGATTTCACACACATTTGAACATTTTTTTGTTATACGTATTAAATCCGCAATTGTTTTAAAATTAGTCGAAAATTACTTTTTGCTGGAACAATTTCAGCTTTTGGGTGTGACAGACGTTAGCCGACGAAAAATGTTGTCATCTCACTACTTAGTGCGCCTATCAGCAGACATCGCATATGAGGAACACAGGTTTCCTTGTATAGTCTCGTTAAGCTTCTCCGCCTTACTATTTCCACGTATTGACGTTTCTTCAAAGTTCATCGTTTCATGGTCCATTGTTTCTTTATAATGGTTGGAATTTGAAGCCAATCTTTTGGGCTGTGGTTTTCTACAGTATATTTTTCCTGTAATGCAGATAAACGCGTTTAGTCAGACAACTAGGTAGTAATGCAGATGTACGACGTTAGGCTCATGTAAGTAAGTTTTTCCGTGTTTTCTACGCAATAATATAATAAACTAATAACAGAACGAGGGGAATTACTCAACTATATCTGTATGGTACAAGAAACAAAACCAGTTACTGGCAATGTCCCCCCCCCCCCCAAAAAAAAACAGAAAACAAAAAACAATTCGGAAGAGGTAAGGCGTGAAATTTATTCATTGTACAAAATACGGATACTGTAGGTAAGGAAATGGAACAATGTCGTTGTGCAGGAACCTACACGAGAAAAGCAGTAAAAACTTTAACTTTATAACTCTTTTGATTTTTTAATATTTTCATACTTCGAAAATTTTCCTGTTTGACTGCTACACCTAATCAACAATACATTCTGTTTCTACTGTAAATATGCTGTTCATGTGCCCCAGTATTCCATACCTTGTGTACAATATTATGTTTTCCACATCGAAAACGAAAACAAAGGTATATGATATTTCTCTTTGTATAACGACACTTTTCGTATTGATCATCATTTTATTGTATCGTTGCTTCCTTTATTTAATGCCCCTCCATGTCTTTTGTGGAGGTTTAAAACTAAAGAGTGGACCCAGGAATCAATAAGAAAAGGAATTTCTATGCAAACATCTAAATTTCCTCTACCTCGAGACAACAGCCTTCGTGATATTTGAAACGTTATTTTCCACCTTTCCTGACTTCAGGATTTTAATATAGACGTAAACATCACTCACGGATTGGCTCTTTCCGACAAGCCGACTGCTGCTTACAAGGCAATACGAGGAGCGATCTGTGAGCTGTGTGAGAAAAACGATGAGACTGTCTACACTACGAGCGATCTGACAAAGCTTTGTTGTTCTGCTTGAGTAGACTGACGTGTTCAATCCCTTCAAGATGCTCACACCGATTTTCAGTTCCGTACAGCGATCACGTGATTTCTGAGAACGCTATCAGGAAGTTGCGCATTGTTGTGTGTTACGAAAATGGAACAGCGGGATTTAGAGCAACGTTATCCAATCAAATTTTGTGTTAAACTTGGAGAATTCTCGCAATTGCGACCTTTGAAAAGCTCGAACAGGCACATGGGGAAAATTCCTTTTCAACAGCACATGTTTCTCGCTGGTACAAATCATTTTTGGAACACCGAGATCCCGTTGAAGATCAACTTCGCTCAGGGGAACCTTCAATTTCGAAAGCCGACGAAAACGCCGAACGGGTGCGTGCACATAGAAATTTTTCCTCCAGGAGAGTCAACCAACTGTTCTACAAAGATGTCCTTGAGAGGCTCAGGAAAAGGATGAATCGAGTGAGACAAGTGCAGACATTGCCGGCCAGCGGATGCTGTATCTTGACATAACTCCGTGCCGCACAGCGACTTCCATCACGGAATTTTTGACCTCAAAAGAGATTCCTGTTGTTCTACAGCTCCCTATTTACCTGATCTGATTTCTTGTGACTTATTCTCCCGGAACGGAAAAATGTGTTAAAAGGACGTCATTTTGGGACTCTGGAGAACATTCAAAAGAATGTGACCGATACGTTCAGTGCCGTAACACTTCAACTCTTTAAGCGCTGCCACCAAGACTGGAAACAAGAAACTACGTTGAAGGGGACAATACTGCCGTTTGAAAAAAAAAAAGAAAAAGAAAAAAACATTGGTAGATAACAAATCAGTCTCTTTACTTTACTCACATACCTAGTATAATCGTGGAACATGCGATCAGCATGGCGCCAGTCCCTCGAACCGTTATTGCCAGTAGATGAATCCTGACGATGCCGCTGATCGTTTATTCAATCTGCTCCTCGTTAAGGCTCACAAGAGCGGAATGGATTCCCTACCTCAGAAAAAAATTTGAGAAGGTACCAGGAATCGAACCCGATCCTTCGGTAATCAACGACAGCGACGCTAACCATTTGACTACTGAGGCGGTAGAGGTTTTAAGATAAAGATTCCATATGCTTCTGAGAGGGCAAAAGCTGTAGAGGAAGACAGAGATTGGAATACACCCAGGAAGTAATTGAGGACGTAGGTTGCAAGTGCTACTCTGAAATGAAAAGGTTGGCACAGGAGAGGAATTCGTGGCGGGCCGCATCAAACCAACCAGAAACTGATGACCCAAAAAAAAAAAATCGTTTTTGAATGCCAATACTGAAACCTGCGAGCATTCTGCGAGCGTCGCGAATTACATCACACACATGAGGTATCTGTTATCGCGCGTCATCCAAGCTGTTCAAAGGAGAAGCACTTTTTTGACAGTATGCTCTAAAAAGCAAATGTTTAGTGATGTGAGGTTCTGTGAGCGATGTGGTCATGCCACTGGCTGTCATGTCCTATGCATCGGTCGTATTAACCGTTAAGTGAATTACAAGATTTTCCAGTATCTGTTGGGTGACCGTGGCACTCATTAACGTAAATGACGTTTTTACCTTTACTTATTGCTTCGTTTATTTCGTTAGGACGACATACTAAACCCGTTTTGCCGCGGCGCGAATCTGGATCTAGTAAAACTGGAGTGAAACTACCTTTTATTTCTTTCTTCGCAATTATTGACAAGTGTTGTAGCGAATTTTTTGACGGCTTACGCTTGCTTCGGACATCCTTTGAGTGCCACTTCAAACCAGTGTGTGTGTGTGTGTATGTGTGTGTGTGTGTGTGTATGTAAGGTCTGGGCAAATGTTACTCGCGTTAGAACGAGTTCCAGGTTTTCCGATACGCCGCAGTAAACTGACTATTGACTCTCGTGGCGCGATTGCAAGCGACAGGGAGACATTACGAAGTAGCAACAAAAAGCTATAGCTTGAAATTTTACAGTTTCATGAAACGCATGTGGTAACAGCAATATATCCTACGACTAGCCAAATCCTGTTGTATTTGAACAAATATGCAAGAAACTGTGTGACGGCACACAGTTTTAATCTGCCAGGAAGTTTCATATCAGCACACACTCCACTGCAGAGTGAAAATCTCATTCTGAAATTTGCAAGAAGTCTTCTCATACAGTATGTATGGCTAAACTGGGTGGTCAGAAACAGCCTGAAAATGCATGTTAGTGTGTTACAGGCAAGGTTGTGCTGAGAAATAATGGTTAATAAAAAAATTCTATACTTAGCGCTGTTTTCGAGTAAGTTAGCATTGAAGTTTGCCAGTCATGCCACGCACGAAAATTGAAGTGGCCCGCCAGAGACGGTATCGCCAAATTTATTCTTCGTTTGGTTCCCTAAAACCGAACAAGAGCTTCAATTTGCACGCGCAACGGTCGGATTGGCTAATTTCAAAGCTAATTAACTCAGTAACAGCGCATTGTGTCGAATTAATTTCTTAACAATTATTTCTCTTCACGACCTACCTTGCAACATCCTTATACGCTTTTCAAACTGTTTCTGGCCAACCTGTACAAATACAATATTTTATTCGGGTATTGGAGACTATAGTAATTTATCAGGTGAGTTGCAGATGACCGCATCGATTCCTTTTCCCATGTTATAATAACTTGTAAAACGTTACGACTGTTTATTCAGCTTGCAAAAAAGATGGTAACATGCAGATGAAACAGATCGTTGCATCAAGAATCAGTCCTCTGCAGGCCTTCCTGTATTTAGGTATTATTTTATGGCCCTGCAACTTCATTATATACGAGGGTTTCATGGATCTTCCGAATTTGTTTGCTAGGCAGTTTATACAAACGGTGAACAGTTATCGTTGTAGAACACTTGCTTGGTGGATGCTCGAGTTATCTTACGTCTAAGGATTTCGTTCATCGTCAAAGTGATGTGTTGTGATATACTTTCTTAGAACACTTTAATCTAATGACAGTACTGTCTGATATTCTGAACGATAATGTTTCGTTCATCATATGGGAATGCGGAACTGTATCGGACACCTTTCCAAAGTCAAGGAACACAGTTTAGACCTGGGTGCTGTCTCTAGGGTCTCATGGATGATCAGATCACACAATCGTTGTTTCCAGAACCCGTGTTGATTCCTATAGATTGATCATAAGACGTCAGCAAAAAGTATATTCCAAAATTCTATAACACACTGACGTCAGCTATATAGCTACTACTCTTTTCCCTGCTGCTTTTCCTGCATATGCTTTCAACGAATATATTGAATACACCTCCTCCTCCCCTCTCTGTGTCCACCTCTTCCTCCCACTGTCTCTGCATCTCATTCTCCCACCTCTATCTGTCTGTCTCCTCCACCCCCTCTCTCTTACATATATTCCTCCACCTCCCTCTGACCATATCTTCCTCCTCCTCGTCTCTCTCTTTCTCTCTCTCTCTCTCTCTCTCTCTCTCTCTCTCTCTCTTTCTCTCTATCTCTCCATCTCCACCTCCACCTCCCCCTCTTCCTTTTCCACCTGTCCATCATCCCTCTAAGCCACCTGCCTCATGCACCTCCCTCTCCTCCCCTCTCTGTGTCCATTTCCTCCTCCTCTCGCTGTCCAACCCTCCCTGTGTCCATCTCAACCTGTCCCCAGCCGTTATCATCGGCACATGTAGCCCCTCAATACAGTCCAATATAGCATGCCAATACTACTCCGACAACATAGCTGTCATGCAGCGCTGCCTGCATATCAGAGGCTTGCAAATCATTTATTTGCCTTGGAAAACCATCCTTGCTCCTGACATGTTGGCTGCCCTGCAAAGCAGGTTAATGTGACATGCCGATACTGTTTCCAAACAACATGCATGTCGTGCAAATCAGCCTCTATGCCATGGGCTAAGACAAACACGTTTTTTGCCCATAACTCTGCTCTTGTTGGAGGTAGGATGTTATAAACGTTTCAGTGCTGAAATCGTGAGGCCTGATGTGATTTGTGTAAAACTGGTTGAAACTGATAAGGTGTTTGCGAGTAGATCTCAGACATTCACATATAATACATACACTCTATACAGGGGGTTACAAAAAGGTACGGCCAAACTTTCACACACAAATGAAGAAAATTTGTTATGTGGACATGTGTCCGGAAACGCTTAATTTCCAAGTTAGAGCTCATTTTAGTTTCGTCCACCTACGCTCAATGGAGCACGTTATCATGATTTCGTACGGGGTACTCTACCTGTGCTGCTAGAACATGTGCCTTTACAAGTACGACACAACATGTGGTTCATGCACGATGGAGCTCCTGAACATTTTAGTCGAAGTGTTCGTACGCTTCTCAACAACAGATTCGGTGACCGATGGATTGGTAGAGGCGGACCAATTCCATGGTCTCCACGCTCTCCTGACCTCAACCCTCTTGACTTTCATGTATGGGGGCATTTGAAAGCTCTTGTCTACGCAACCCCGGTACCAAATGTAGAGACTCTTCGTGATCGTATTGTGGACGGCTGTGATACGATACGCCATTCTCCAGGGCTGCATCAGCGCATCAGGGGTTCCATGCGACGGAGGGTGGATGCATGTATCCTCGCTAACGGAGGACATTTTGAACATTTCCTGTAAGAAAGTGTTTGAAGTCACGCTCGTACGTTCTGTTGCTGTGTGTTTCCATTCCATGATTAATGTGATTTGAAGAGAAGTAATAAAATGAGCTCTAACATGGAAAGTAAGCGTTTCCGGACACATGTCCACTTAACATATTTTCTTTCTTTGTGCGTGAGGAATGTTTCCTGTAAGTTCGGCCGTACCTCTTTGTAACACCCTGTATATATCACAGATATTATTTTATAGATAATCAGTGACCCTTCTTGGAAATGGGAATGATGTACGCGTTTTTCTAATCAATTGGAATGCTTCTTTATTCCAGAGATCTATGGTACTCGGCTACTAGCAATGGTGAAATTTCATTTGCGTTTTCTACGTAGAATCGTGAACATATTTTGTCAGGCACAGACGCCTTTCCCTGTTAAGTGATTTTAGTTGTTTTTATCCTGTTGTCAGATACTTCTGAAACGCCCTGCTTAAGTCCCCTGGACAGAACAGGAAGCTGGAATTGTGGAAAGGGGCCAAAAGGTGGCTGTCAGCTACACTCAAACACATAACTTTATTTAGTTGTCCAAACAATACAGCAAAACTTTTAAACTTAGTTGTCGGCTGAATAGGCCACACTATGCCTTAAGGGCACAACCGCTTAAATTTAAAAACGGCTGAAAGCCATTAACTTAAAATTCAGACTCAAAACAGAATATTTAGAAGGCAGAAGGCTTCACGTAAGTAAGTTCTATAACTTGGCTGAAGACCCAACAAATGTAACACTTGAAAAGCAAACAAGTTTAAACTAAAGACGGCTGAAGGCCCATGATTTAAGACTGCAGGTAAAATTAATTTAAAAAAAAAAAACACAAGGCAGAAGACCTTATCTTCCATTAGGCTGATACTTGAAGGACAAGAACTTTAAATTAAAAACGGCTGAAGGCCGATTACTTAAAACAAGTTTAATAATTTTAGTAGACAGAAGACCGGAAGCTTTATCCTTAAACAACATTTTACACAGGCTGAAGGCCCAAACAATGCGAGACTTGACAAGTAAGGAACTTTCAGTTTTAAAGCGGCTGAAGGCCCATTATTTAAAACCCAACTAAAAGCATACAAATTCAAACCATTGGCTATAAGCCATTAAAATACACAATGAAACACCAGTAAGAAAAGGCAGTACAGCCAGCAGCGCTCAGAAGTTTCCGAGGAGCGGTCTGCACTTGAAATATTAATGTTCGCTTATGGGAGAGAGGTAGTCGGCCCAGCTATATCCGATCCGCCGGCAACCCAACCAAGAGACAGTCAACGGACCCATCGACAAGACGACTTGCTTTCCAGCCGACCAGTACACAAGGAACTCCAAAGGCAAAACGTAAAAGGCGTAGCCGCTCACAACCAAGATACATAAGCTGTCAAAACTACACACACGTGCTGGACAGCGACAACACGGTGAGGAAAAGACACTGCCTGAATTTTATGTCAGCGGCCAGGGCAGGTAACCGGAACGCTAACGGCCACAAGGCAGAAAATTCCGTTGGTGCACTTGGGCTTCAAAAAACCAAAATACAGTTAAACTCCACCCGATAGTGGCCAGACTTTCGCCAACTCGAACACTCGCTGTTGCTCACGGAAATACCACCAACAGCCAACCGTGAAAACCAACGTCACAATGTGAACAGTCTAGCTTCGGTAATTAAATTACCACTCAACTTTGATGTCCTGGGTCGGTGAGCCACGAACCTCGTAGCAATCGGAACAGCTGTCACACACTCCGACTCTGCGTAGTGACTGCCAGCGGGCCTGGACCACTGCATCGCGAGGGGATTTCCTGGCTGACCCACACCAACCGACCGACTGCCACACATCAGCACGGAGACAGCACTAAAATAACTGAGCAGTCGACATCACAAGCTACACAGTTTCACGAAAACTTGCACGAAGGACTAGGCAATAATGACGGCAACGACTGTGCAGTAACAAGGACGAATCACGAGTCGGCACACGCAGGAAATCCATAAGCGATCACCGGCCAACATACACGTCGTCCGACAAGACGACTGACTGACGACCAACCAAGATGGTCCGCACTCAAGTGATATGTATCGGCAACCGTCAGACGAGTCGTGGCTGTCCGGACCTCACTGCGGCCGCGCCCCGACTGAATTTCTGCCGCGTCCTAAGTCAAACACTGCCAGCTCCTTCCAACTCACTGACAGATCCGAACTAACTGCCAACACACGACAACCGGGAAGTAATAGCAGTCAGAGATAATACGCTAGGGTTTATATCGATAAGCGCCGCTGCTGCCGCTCAAGCCGGCCGGAGTGGCCGAGCGGTTCTAGGCGCTTCAGTCTGGAACCGCGCGACTGCTACGGCCGCAGATTCGAATCCTGCCTCGGGCATGGATGTGTGTGATGTTCTTAGGTTAGTTAGGTTTAAGTAGTTCTAAGTTCTAGGGGACTGATGACCTCAGATGTTAAGTCCCATAGTGCTCAGAGCCATTTGAACCATTTTTGCTGCCGCTCGCGGGTAGGCAAGGCGGCAACTCAGTGACACCAGTAATTGAAATTAACATAAAGAGGTGGTAGTAGAGTAAAAACAGGATGTCAAATGAGATATGGCACGAACAGGAGCCACGCACGCCTCAACTTCGACTTATTATTTTGACGTTCATATGATAGTTTAAGAATGTCAGTGTGGCCTTCCTCAGTGAACTTTGAAAAACGGAATTGCCAGCCAAAGCAGTTTTGCACAAGTTATGGCGTTCAAGAGCTGCGCACGAAAATGGTACGAAGCAATCGGCGGCTACAAGTAAGCTTGGAATAAGAGCCTGCGATGCCGAGGAGATTTTTCAGCGCCGCAGCGAATGCGGTGGCGGTGTCCGCGGCGACAATGCCAGCTGAGTCAGCAGCCGCAAGCTTCCTAATAGGCGCGACCGTTAGTCGCCGTGATGTATGCCTGGCCCGCGCCAATCAGCCACGCCATTAGGCGGCGCTGCCAGCTGCCAGCTGCCGCCATTAGTAACCCAATTAGTCGCCCGGGATGGGATAGCTCAGTTTTCTGGCAGCGTCCGTGTCCACGGCTGGACTAAAGTGTGTTTGACACCGCATTTAAGCGCCATCCATCAAACGCCCAGTCTCTAATTAGGTGGCGAAATTTCGGATGGCCGCAGCCTGGTAGATACGTGGCGTTAACTTCTCTTCTTATTTACCGTTTTCATTTCGTTGAAGACTCCCGTTCTGCTCTTCTTATTCTTCGAAATGTCAACACTCTGCCGCGCTGGTTGTCGTTAATTGGACTAAAATATCTTTTTATGTTTTATTCTGGCTACCGCACAGTTTAGCTGTTTAAATTCTTTCCTGAGTGAGAAACACTGCAGAACCAACAGCGTTAAAATACGAGGGTTATTCGGCACGTAAGGTGCGAACAGCCGTAACTAAGCGTATTTCGCTCGAACATTGAGAGGCACATAAGCATCCACTCTCGATATGCCTTTCTCACCAAACGATGCCATTTGCGTTGGTATTTTCGTAGTGTGCTGTTTACAGTGTCCGTTCAGAATGTTTAAGGTAATTGACCAGTTCACCGACTGTGAAATATGGTCAGTTATTCAATGCTTGTCAGCAAGGAACGGTCCAGCAAAATTCTTCGACATACAAGTAAGGTGTGTGGCCCCAGTGCGTTGAGTGGCACCGAAGTATATAAGTGGGTGAGAGCTTTCAATGACGGACGGAGCCGGCCGGGGTGGCCGAGCGGTTCTAGGCGCTACTGTCTGGAACCGCGCGACCGCTACGGTCGCAGGTTCGAATCCTGCCTCGGGCATGGATGTGTGTGATCTCCTTAGGTTAGTTAGGTTTAAATAGTTCTAAGTTCTAGGGGACTGATGACCTCAGAAGTTGAGTCCCATAGTGCTCAGAGCCATTTGAACCATTTTTGGACGGACGGAAAAAGGTCCATGATGAACCGCGATCAGGCCGACCATCAGTGATGCCAGAAGATTTTGTCAAAGCCGTGCACGAAAAGATTCGTGAAACTCGGTGGTTCTCAATTTGAAAATTGCGAATGTGGGTAGAACATCTTTGCACAAGATCGTCACTGAAAAGCGGCAATTTCACAAATTGTGTGCACTTTGGGTTCCCAGGTTGCTTGCTAAGAAACACGACATGGAAAAAATGGATTGTGCTCTTGATTTTTCGAACCGATATCAGAAGGAAGATGAATAGTTTTTAGAGAACCGTGTCACAAGGAACGAGACGTGGGTTCCTCATATGAACCCAGTCCTAAACGTCAGTAACGGAATTACGCCACATGATATCACCAGTCAAAGTCAAGGACGAGCAGACAACCACAACACGGAAAATTATGGCAACCGTGTTTTGGGATTAATTGGGAGTCTTTGTTAGTCGGGTTTATGCAACAAGAGACAACAATAAGCGCAGTCGCTTACTGCGCTTCCCTGACTAAACTTCCACGTGCAATACGAAATAAGCAACGTGGCCTTCTGATGTCTGGAGTTTAGCTGCTGCATGACAATCCCGGACCCCATTCTGCCATTCACACCCTAAATCTAATCAGATCATTTGGATGGCAACAGATTGTACACCAAACGTACAGTGTTTTTCACTTTTTCCGCTTCCTAAAGGATTTGGTCGGCGGCAACCGATTCGCAACAGATGCCGAGGTGAAAGCAGCAGTTAAAGAGTGATTATCCTCACAGGCAGCAGATGTCTATGACTTAGGACTACAAAAGCTTGTAGAACGTTATGACAAATGTTTAAGAAAATATGGGACGTGTGTATACAAGTAGAGAAACGTAACAAATTAGATAAAAAGTTTTTTGAAAAATGTGTAATGGTTTATGTTTTATAAGAAATCGAATATTACTTTCCGAATAACTCTCGTAAAAACATTTGTTATTTAGTCGATGGAATAAAAATTAAAAATTAATAAAATCAGATAATGGAGTTACATAGTATAACACGTTTGACGGACGTAATTGGACTACAGTGAAAACTTGTTGAAGGGCAATAGGTTGACCTAACATGCAATAAAATGCAGTTAAAATTAATTAAAAATTACTAATCAACTCTACTTTTATTTTGTAGTTAAAAAGGGTTAACAATACTAACCAATAGGTCAGCAAAGACGGGAAAAACAATATTTATTTGAATTTGACAACTAGGTCACCATTCATCCAATATGTCTTTGACCCATCTTGGAATGCCTGAACTCTACACTCCCTTAAGGTATCCTTGACTGTCTCTTCCTCTACAGGAGGTCCACAGAAAACATTTCCTGGAGGACTCAGCTGCAATGTAGAACCAACTGTCACGTTCCTGGTGGTGTGGCAAACAAAAATATGGCTCTGAGCAGTATGGGATTTAACTTTTGAGGTCATCAGTCCCCTAGAACTTAGAACTACTTAAACCTAACTAACTTAAGGACTCCACACACATCCATGCCCGTGGCAGGATTCGAACCTGCGACCGTAGCGATCGCGCGGTTCCAGACTGTAGCGCCTACAACCGCTCGGCCACCTCGGCCGGCCGGTGTAGCAAACACCTAATGGCTTTCTGCGATAGGTCGTGAACGAGACAGGTATTACGAATGGACGTGTAATCCTTATTCCTATGCTCTTCCATTGAGTAATTCACATTTCGAAGGAACAGGACTGATATCCCTCGTAATCTTACATTTTCTTTTTAACCGCTTAAGATGAATCCTGCTCTGTTTCCTTTGAAATGACACTACCGATTTCTTTCCCAATCCACGTGCGATAAACGCTTCGATTTCATTTCACTGGCTGTTAGTGCTGAAGTGACGATAATTTTTGCATGAATCCAATGCGTTTATACTTTTTTATGTGCTGTGTTGGAAAGCATTGTATTGTCCCATGCCGGCCGCGGTGGCCGTGCGGTTCTAGCGCTGCAGTCCGGAACCGCGGGGCTACTACGGTCGCAGGTTCGAATCCTGCCTCGGGCATGGATGTGTGTAATGTCCTTAGGTTAGTTAGGTTTAAGTAGTTCTAAGTTCTAGGGGACTGATGACCTCAGATGTTAAGTCCCATAGTGCTCAGAGCCATTTAAACCATTTTTTATTGTCCCATGCAGACATCTGTGCTTGATTTAGCCTTGTTTAACACTCTTACACTGACTTCTTATGCGGTACTGACACTGCAATGAAATGGTCCTGATTGGCTGTGCTACCGATTGCTCTCACAGTTTTCTTTAGCTGCATGTCGATCTCAGTTGTTTTAACAGTGTTTTTTTTATTTTTAATATTTTGTTTTAGCACTCATCAACAAGACTACAAAGCAGTCGCCACCCTGTGCAGCTTGTCCTCTCTCATTACCAGCTGAATAAGGAAAAGTAGCTATGTTGCACGGAGGGCGGCAGTATCTCCTTGGCGAATGGAACGCTTTCTCTTCTCACGCTGCTAGTTTGTCGTCAGACCTTGTACAGCCGTCAGGATGCCAGGAGACTGCTAGATGTATCACATTTGGCCGTGGTCCATTGTCACGGTTTTGTGATTCAGTTGGGTATCGTGCAGGATACCATCTTGTCAGCTTCCCCAGTGAACAATTAAGGACCTGTCATGTGGATGATCATACACTGAAGCGAGTAAAACGATGCAGGTGATTAAAGATTCTGTAATTGTCCTCATTGCGCTTTCCAATCGATGTCCGTTGTAAGATAATGTTCCACCTCTAATGACCTCGATGCTGACGGGATGTTAGAGCCTAACCTGCCTTTCTTTCCACAGAACGTGCGTGTTTTACTGAAAGGAGTAATGTCGGTCCTGCCTCGCGATTTGGAGCCTTACTCCAGCAGGATATATCTTCTGCGAACATGAGTCACCTTCTCCATTGCCTCCATATAATTCGACACGAACTGAATCTCTACATTGTATTGTATTGTATTGTATGTGAACCGGGGACCTAGAAACGACGGAGAGGCTCCGTCCCCGCCGCAGCCGCAGTGGTCCACAACCCCACGACGATCACCGCAGTCCACTTCACCCCTCCGCCGCCCCACGCCGAACCCAGGGTTATTGTGCGGTTCGGGCCTCCAGGGAACGTCTCACACCAGACGAGTGTAACCCCTATGTTTGCGTGGTAGAGTAATGGTGGTGTACGCGTACGTGGAGAACATGTTTGCGCAGCACTCGCCGACGTAGTGTAACTGAGGCGGAATAAGGGGAGCCAGCCCGCATTCGCCGTGGCAGATGGAAAACTGCCTAGAAACGATCCACAGACTGGCCGGTTCACCGGAGCTCGGCAAAAAACCGACGGGCGGATCCGTGCCGGGGACCAGGCGCTCCTTCCCGCCCGATCTCTACATTACTCGATTGCTCAGAGACTGACACGCTAACCGAAGGGACTTCCGTCAGTGACGATGCCTAGCAATCTATGACCCAGTATCGTGCAGAAGTCTTGCTACCACAGTCAAGTGTATCTGGAAGAGAGCTACCACGAGACGAGTGCTACCATGAGAACAGCCGATGTACCGCTAGCTCTAGTAATAGGGGGCTCTCATCTGTAGATGACTTTAAGTTAAAGTCGAAACTAATCATAATATAAAAAAATATCATTACGATTAGATTGTTAGTTTAACCAAGTAATGGAATACCTTCGATTCAGAAAAGGTGCTGAAAGCAGCTCTGAAACGTGCTGTTCGAAGCATAAAGGATGGATGTGTAGTGCCCCACTCCATTACTCA
Organism: Schistocerca cancellata; assembly: GCF_023864275.1. Taxonomy (NCBI): domain Eukaryota; kingdom Metazoa; phylum Arthropoda; class Insecta; order Orthoptera; family Acrididae; genus Schistocerca; species Schistocerca cancellata. The sequence continues at coordinate 424,221,884 of NC_064633.1, forward strand.
GCAATCATCAGAGTAGAAGGTGACACATGTTCGCAGAAGATATATCCTACTCGAGTAAAGCTTCAAACCACCAGGCAGGACCGACATTACTCCTTTCAGTAAAACATGCACGTTCTGCGGAAAGGGAGGCAAGTTAGGGTCTAATATTCCATGAGCATCTAGGTCACTGGAGGGGAACATTATCTTACAACGGACAACGATTGGGAAGCACACTCATGAGGACAATTACAGAATCTTTAATCACATGCCTCGTTTTGCCGAAGACAGCGACAGACTATCATTCCATTTGAAATGTTCATCATCTTCATTTAGGACTGGTATGACGTTAAATGAAAACAGCCAGTTTGTGTGCAGTCCCGTTTGTTGTGTCTCGCGGCTGGTTTGTCGTCAGACCTTGTAGTGGCGTGACGGGCGACCGTAGGATGTGCACGACGCGCGGTATCGGCGCATTTGATCGCTGCCCAAGCGTGGGACTAGCCGTCTCTGAGATCGTGCGGGCGCTGGGATTTTCACGTGCCACCGTGTCAACCGTGAACCGTGAGTACCGCGATCTGGGGAAAACCACCGACACTAAATTGCCGGGCGCAACAACGTGACGATTATGGCGGCGCCAGTCGACTGTACTGTAGCTCGGTAGCTGAGTGGGTAAGCGCCGGGCTATACAGCCTCTAGTGCTGAGTTCGAATCTCAGTCGGTCGTAGGATATTTCCTGTCACTTGTCGCTTGTGTCACCTCTAACAACGATTTGCTAATGTGTGAAATGGCGAACTACATCGTCTACGTGTATAGTGCCTCATTTATCTTGACCACCCAGAATAATTTTTTGTCCAGAAGCAAAATAAAAAATGTATGAAGCAAATTTTGTTTAGTTATCAGGGGTTCAATAATAAGTATGATTGCTGAAGTGACAGCACTGTATGGATCAGTGAGCGGTAAGGTGCTAGGCCACAAAATATAAAATTCTGTCAAAAATTTTATTTCCTTCCTGGACATGTGACTTTAAAGAAGTTAGTTAACAAATGAATTTTAGACAGTTCAAAATCGGCGTTAAATATGACTTCAAGGAAACAGCAAAATCAATATTTAACATCTAAGAAATGTCATGGTAATAATTGCAAATTGCACTTTTACAATACTTTTACAGCTCACAAGGAAAGAGAAAAATTCAGTCATTAAAGAAGAATCTCCTTGTCTGAAGTAAGCACGCCGATCCAATGGCTTTGGACTTCATTCCAAAATGGCTTCTCAAATTTGATCACATAATTTACCAATTCAGTTACGAAAGCAACCAACACTAGCAGTCCAAATTACTGCAACATAAGAGAATTAAGTTACAAACTTGCGATTTAAATCGCTACCTAAAACTGGGACACACCCGGTAGATACAAATGAGTAGCAATGAACATAAAATTTGTGCCGAAAACAATTACAACCTCTTAATTACATCCACGCTCGATATACAAGCGCGCTGCACACTTACTTACATGAATAAGCAATAAGGCCGGCCGCAGTGGCCGAGCGGTTCTAGTCGCTGCAGTCCGGAATCGCGCGAATGCTACGGTCGCAGATTCGAATCCTGCCTCGGGCATGGATGTGTGTGATGTCCTTAGGTTAGTTAGGTTTAAGTAGTTCTAGGGGACTGATGACCCCAGATGTTGAGTCCCATAGTGATCAGAGCCATTTGAACCATTTGAACCAATAAGCAATACTCGACACACAAATGACCATGTAAATTGCTTTGTATAGTAAAAAGTACAAATTAAAATGATTCATGGTATGTAAAACTCAGATTCACCTCAATTATCGGTGACACACTTGTCTCACAGCCGTTAAAAGAACTCAAAAAAATATTCCTTAAAACAAGCTTGCACAAAATACAAGATTACTCTCTGTATGAACTTCTAACATGATTCAGGAAAACGAGTCAGCAACCATCACTCTCCGGCCGCGGTGGCCGTGCGGTTCTAGGCGCTGCAGTCCGGAACCGCGGGACTGCTACGGTCGCAGGTTCGAACCCTGCCTCGGGCATGGATGTGTGTGATGTCCTTAGGTTAGTTAGGTTTAAGTAGTTCTAAGTTCTAGGGGACTGATGACCTAAGATGTTAAGTCCCATAGTGCTCAGAGCCATTTGAACCATTTTGAACTATCACTCATGTTTAGGTAGAAAAGATTACCTTGAACGTCTGGAGATAGGACATTCATAACCGCATGACAGTACATTAGTATGTTCTGCAGAAATGATTGGCATTTGAACCATGCTAGCCCGCAGGTTCAAGGTCAGCATCGATGTCACGGCGCAGTACCAGCTACCGGTAAAAAGTGCCTGCGGCTCTCGTTGTCGATATAAACCGAAGATAATGGACGAGTGTGACTTGAAAAGACGTGCAGGATGCCCCTCAAACGTATGAGCGAACCGAAACGTCAAATCAGTGAGTTTGATAGAGGGCGCATTATTGACATGAGAGTATGTGATGCATCCATCCGGAAAACTGCTGCTCGTGTGGGAAGAAGTGTTTCGGCAGTGCATCGGGTGTGTGCAGAATAGTTCACGGGAGGCCATAGAACACGATGAGATGGGACGCGTTGTTGCAGTACAGATACCCGTCTTCCTCGACTCTGACGCAAAAGTGGAACAGTGGAACACATCGTACACTGCCAGGGCTAACAGTCTGTCGTCGTTTATTACGGCATGGTTTGCGTGTGCGTCGTCCACTTATCCGCCTACCTGTGAAAAATTTGCAGAAACATGTTAGACGGCAGTGGTGTATGGAACGACGTCACTGGGGAGAGGAACGTGTTTTCGGACGAATTCAGATTCTGTTTGAAAATGATGTCCTCCTTTTGGTTCGCTGCAGACAGGTGGAGCGGTATCACAGTGAATATGTCCAAGAATTAAATATTTTGTCACTGATTACCAAAAGTAATTGAACATGATTATTGTTATCACTTGACCCTGAAAGCAACAGTTGATAATTGTATGTAGAATAAAAAAGGGAATAGCTGTTTTGTATTTCTAGAATAGACCCCAAATTTTCATTTTCATTAATTCATGCATTCTAGGTACTTGACAGCAACATTGTTAATGATTTTTGTTACGATCAGCACCTGATATTAGCTGCCTTACAGGGCTGGGTCGCATTTATTTAAAATGCCTGTGTGACACCCTGGGCTTGAGAAGACAGTTCAGATGTTTTGTCCATTTGTGCACTAAGGGATAAGCTAAGTTTGCACACATTGGTACACTCACTGTGCGGATACAATGCTCGGACATACGACAAGGGGTCTTTGCAGCATGCTTTCATAACTAGCAAGCTCCCTACTTTGTATAGCAATGCTAGGCCGCTGGCGAATCGGCTCAGTGTTCATAACGTCGGCAATAAATTTTTGTTTAACTTATATTGCCTTATTAAGGCAACCTTCTGTAACATCTTGGTAGAACAATTGCATATTTAGGAGTGAAATGCAAACAATTGGTATTTTTTCACTAATTGGTGTTTTGTCAGGAACGGTCTTCAGTTAGTTAAACCCTTATCAAGTAACAACTAACAAGTGTTAAAAAAAAAAACTTAGGTGTGCAAGAAATCAAATCTCGAAAACTATAACAGATACACAGAATGTTTGGTGATGACACAGGGCAGAAATTATCAAACCGAAATCGACTGTATTGTTATTTGAATTCATTCTCTACTCCCTTAGTACTATTCATTCTGTAATTTGAAATGTAATACTCTTCTATTCGAAAAATGTGATTAGGTTATCATCGCCCTGCACGATATGTAACAACTGGTGTCATACTAGTGCGAAGAAGCAACAATAAAAATCGTGTGTCTTTGTGCATGTTGTATTCAAAATTAGAGCCATTGCGATGCCGGATCTGAAATTGTCCTCTCGTGTAGTGGTCGCAATTTACATTGTGATATATCTAATCTCAACTTCTTTCCCTGTAGATCTGTACCCCATCAGAGTAACTGTTGCAACGTATGTAATGTACGCCTTCCAGCCACGTTATTGTGACTACCTGTCGAACTCCTGAACAACCACTTTTCGCAGTGCAGACTGCTGTGAGATGTACAGGAAGAGGCCGGACGGGGTGGCCGAGCGCTTCTAGGCGCTACAGTCTGGAACCGCACGACCGTTACGGTCGCAGGTTCGAATCCTGCCTCGGGTATGGTTGTGTGTGATGTTCTTAGGTTAGTTAGGTTTAAGTAGTTCTAAGTTCTAGGGGACTGATGACCTCAGATGTTAAGTCTCATAGTGCTCAGGGCCATTTGAACCATTTTTTGTACAGGAAGAGAGTCAATGAGATTCTGGAAGGTACCCACAGGGATGTTGGGCCATACCGACTTCTACATGGATCTACATTGATACGCTGCAAATCACACTTACGTGCTTGACAGATGGTGCTGCCACCAGCTGCATTAGGTATCTTGGTTGAGGATCCATGGCGCGATTAGCCCGATCGAGGGGGTTCCATAGATTCACGATGGGGCTTAAATCTAGGGAATATGGAGAGTACGGTACTCTCATTCCGGCGCTCTTCAGACTAAGCTGTGAGCTGTGTGACACATAGCACTGTGCTGCTGGTACAAGCCACTGTAAACTAAAAAAACCAAACTCCTCCCGCACAGGCCATGAAGGCCCAAAGGTACCAACTGGCCGCCGTGTCATCCTCATCCCACAGGCGTCACTGGATGTGGATATGGAGGGTCATGTGGTCAGCACACCACTCTCCTGCCCGTAGGTCAGTTTCCGAGACCGGAGCCGCTACTTCTCAATCAAGTAGCTCCTCAGTTTGCCTCACAAGGGCTGAGTGCACCCCGCTTGCCAACAGCGCTTGACAGACCGAATGGTCACCCATCCAAGTACTAGCCCAGCCCGACAGCGCTTAACCTTGGATGATCTGACGGGAACCGGTGTTACCATTGCGGAAAGGCCATTGGCTGAAGCCATTGTGCCGAGAGAAAAACAAACTGCTTGTAGAGGTGGACATGGTCGCCAAGGCGAATGCATACGTTTGTTGATCCACTTTGCCTTCCAGAATGTGGTGATCAACCTGGGAATGCCACGAAAATGTTCCCCCGACCATAACATCTCTCCTTCAGCCGTGACCCTTCCGACGATTGTTGCAGGGCCTTACACGCCAACACCCGTCTGTCCAATGGAGCAACAACGTGGTTCATCTCAAAAAACCACCTGTCGTCACTCAGTGGACGTCCAGTTGCGGTTGTTGTTGTTGTGGTCTACAGTCCTGAGACTGGTTTGATGCAGCTCTCCATACTACCCTATCCTGTGCAAGCTGCGTCATCTCCCAGTACCTACTGCAACCCACATCCTTTCGAATCTGCTTAGTGTATTCATCTCTTGGTCTCCCTCTACGATTTTTACCGTCCACGCTGCCCTCCAATGCTAAATTTGTGATCCCTTGATGAATCAGAACATATCCTACTAACCGGTCCCTTCTTTTTGTCAAGTTGTGCCACATACTCCTCCCCAATTCTATTCAATACTTCATCATTAGTTATGTGATCTACCCATCTAATCTTCAGCATTCTTCTGTAGCACCACATTTCGAAAGCTTCTATTCTCTTCTTGTACAAACTATTTATCTTCCATGTTTCACTTCCATACATGGCTACACTCCATACAAATACTTTCAGAAACGACTTCCTGACACTTAAATCTATACTCGATGTTAACAAATTTCTCTTCTTCAGAAACGCTTTCCTTGCCATTGCCAGTCTACATTTTATATCTTCTCTACTTCGACCACCATCAGTTGCGGTACTGGCATACAAATGCCAGCTTTCGTTGCCGGTGACCAGCAATCAGCATGGGTACATGAACCAGTTAGTCACTTGCTGGAGAGGCCCATACGCAGTGACGTTCTCTGAACGATCTTTGAGGAGACACTTCCGGTAGCCCCTTTGTTCATCTTAGCTGGCGAGTTGTCCAACAGTTGCTCGTCTATTCTCCTGTCCACAACTCTGCACCTGTCGTTCGTCCCTGTCATCCGTGGCCCATGGTGCACCACAGTTGCCTCGGCGCCAGTTTTGGTTAGCGCCATTTTACCATGCACGGTATACTTCAACCACGGCGGCACAAGCTTAGCCGTTTTGGAAATGCTTCCACCCTTGGCGAAAAGCCGAAGACCATACCCGCTGGACGACAGATAAATCGCTCCGTTTCCGCATTAGTGTAAGGACACGCTTTATACAAGGTGTTACAAAAAGGTACGGCCAAACTTTCAGGAAACATTCCTCACACACAAAGAAAGAAAATATGTTAAGTGGACATGTGTCTGGAAACGCTTACTTTCCATGTTAGAGCTCATTTTATTACTTCTCTTCAAATCACATTAATCATGGAATGGAAACACACAGCAACAGAACGTACCAGCGTGACTTCAAACACTTTGTTACAAGAAATGTTCAAAATGTCCTCCGTTAGCGAGGATACATGCATCCACCCTCCGTCGCATGGAATCCCTGATGCGCTGATGCAGCCCTGGAGAATGGCGTATTGTATCACAGCCGTCCACAATACGAGCACGAACAGTCTCTACATTTGGTACCGGTGTTGCGTAGACAAGAGCTTTCAAATGCCCCCATAAATAAAAGTCAAGAGGGTTGAGGTCAGGAGAGCGTGGAGGCCATGGAATTGGTCCGCCTCTACCATCGGTCACCGAATCTGTTGTTGAGAAGCGTACGAACACTTCGACTAAAATGTGCAGGAGCTCCGTCGTGCATGAACCACATGTTGTGTCGCACTTTTCTAGCAGCACAGATAGAGGATCCAGTATGAAATCATGATAACGTGCTACATTGAGCGTAGGTGGAAGAAGTAATAAAATGAGCTCTAGCATGGAAAGTAAGCGTTTCCGGGCACATGTCCACATAACATCTTTTCTTTATTTGTGTGTGAGGAATGTTTCCTGAAAATTTGGCCGTACCTTTTTGTAACACCCTTCACTGCTAGTACTGCCACCTACCATCTGTAAGCGGCTATTGCACGTTAACGTCGGTCATAGGCGGTGGTCACATTAATGTTACTGAACGGTGTATAGCTCTAGTGATGAGTACCTGATTTGACATTTTCTTTTTACGTTGTTATGCTGTGTTCGAAAGGGAAGGAGCGTTAAACAGATCATAGAGCTGAGTCCCACCACGTGCTTAGATGCCTGTGCTGCCTCTTTGCATACGCTGCACGTCGCTGCCCGATTTCCATAAAGTTACTGTTTGCAGTATTTCTGTAGCACGTGACCTCGTCGTCAGTGACATGAAGCAGGAAAAAACCCAGCCCGTAAATTTGCTGCCGCCTATGTCAATGCACCTGTTCAGCGCCGTTCCCTACGCTATCTTTCATATTATATTCCCAGGATAGTAGACGACCTCGCCTTCGTCGCAGGAGAAACGATTATACGACGTTGCGCACTAACAAGAGTTAAAGTTCACAATCTGTATAAGTCGAAACCAAGTAAGGTTCCCGCTGTACTTAAAGAAGCAGGTTGAAATGTCGGACGTAGATACAGAATGGAAGACAGGATAGAATATATGATGACAGTGGCTAGCTGGATGCTAAATGAAATTATAAAATAAATGGTTCCGGAGAAGAGGGTAAAACGTGCAGCTTCATCGTTTTGACTGTATGACAGTACCCGTTACTTTCTTCATAATTTTCTGTTATTCCTTTCTCTTTCTGCGTTCCTCATAAGCTGCTGAGAAGTTACACTTTGAGTTGAGACACACATAAATGTTTCCTGAATGTTGATAGATTTTTTAAATTTTTTCTTCAAATTTCACAACATAGGCATGTTGTAGCAGGACTCCGTAAACTAATTTGAATGCAACAGTACAGGATGGTTTTTTGTGTGGCAAGGTACCTCTTCTAATCCGTCCTTTACGTGTTGTACACATAGGTGGGCCGGCCGTAGTGGCCGAGAGGTTCTAGGCGCTACAGTCTGGAACTGCGCGACCGCTACGGTCGCAGGTTCGAATCCTGACTCGGGCATGGATGTGTCTGATATTCTTAGATTAGGTAGGTTTAAGTGGTTGTAAGTTCTAGGGGATTGATGACCTCAGAAGTTCAGTCCCATAGTGCTCAGAGCCATTTGAACTATTTAAACACATAGCTGACGCATATAAGTTATGTAGTAATTCATTATGGATCATATATTTTTAAACAGACTGCTGACTGGTTTGGTGTGTTCCCTTATGACTTTTTGTCCTGTCTCAATCTCTCCCTCTTTTTGTAGCACCTACACCAGTCTATCTCGAATATTTGTTACATATATTGCAGCCTCTGTGTTCCCTTACAGCTTTCACCATCTGCAGCTTCCCGTAGTGCCGTGGAAGTTATTTCCGGATGTTTATTACATTTTCTGTCGTCCTTCCCATCTTCTAGTCAGTGTTTTTACAATTTCCTTTGTTCGCCGATTCTGTGGAGAACTTCATTTCATCAGCCCACCTATTTTTCAAGATCCCTCTATAGCAGTACATCTAAAACGCTTCGGTTCACTTTTTTTACGGTTCGTTCACAGTCTACGATTCATTTACATACATCTCCGTGTTCCAGATGAAAATTCCTAGAAATTTCTTCCTCAAATTGACGCCTGCCATGCATAGTACGGCTGTCATGGTACCGATCTAAATTCTAAAGCATAAAATGCATGGACTGATAGTGGGGCGAGAACTATAACAGTAACATATAATTAAAAAGCCGCATATAACTAGTAATAAGTGGACGATAAACCTCGCAACGTATAGTCCCAAAACACATGTACACAGCTGGTTAAAGTACCACCACATATGTGTAAGTGTAAATATGTCCGGGAAAATTGTAACAGTCAAAGAGCGTACAATGAAAGTATCATAAAGTACCATCGATATACAGTTTCAAAGTACATCTTACCTTGTATATTAACAGTTACGTTTAAGACGGGAGAGCGTATCATATTATCAATTACTAAACGGAATCACATCCACACAGGCTACGGCGTAGAAATCTTTTGTACGAAAATCAGAACGTAATTCATAAACAGAACACGAAAACTTCTAAAATACACATTCGTTGCAATTGCAATAAGTGACGTACACAGTGCTGCTTCTCAAAATTAATAAATTCGTAAATGATCTTCAGATATAAGTGAAATTATATGTATACCTCTAGTGTAAAACATAAAGTTTTTCTGATGGCATTAAAAGAAAGCTGATAACAACAGCAAAGTACATCGTAGTAGTGAACTGAAGTACCAGAAAGTAAGTCCGAGTAAAATAATATTTTCTCAGTCACCATGAATAATGATAGTACGTCAGTGTAGAAAGCAATTCAGATAAAATCATAACAGTGGAATAAAGGTGAAATGTATAACACTAAGAAGCTTAAAGTGCTAAGCAGCTCTGTAGATGATACGTATAGTTACATGGCACAAGTATGTATTTATGGGAATTGCCTTTATTCCTTTTCGTGATTTCAGATTCTCATCGACCATTAGTTCATTGGGAATTGAGGGCTAACATTCAATAGGATTCAATGAACTTAAATGGGAAGTTAACCATGGCACGCGTCCGAAATGTTAGCCAGAAACTATGGAAAACGGAAAATCATTGTCGGATCAACATTCAACTACATTAGCGGACAAACATTCAAAACGTTTTATTTCCGATTATGAATCTAGAGCTTTTACAGCGGCATTGCCTCGTTTTGGTCAAACTGATGCACGTTATACTAAATTAATTTACGCAGAGGTAGTCCTGTCTATCGCAGCATTTTGCTTTTCGCCCCTAGAGAAGATTTTAAGGACGAGTTCTTTTCCTTTTTTTGGAAGGGATGGAGGCAAAATTCGTCTTTGAGGTTCTGAAAGAAAGCATCGCGGCGGAAAACGTCAGATAAGGTGATGAAAGCAGAGTTTGAGAGCAGTCCCTTCTGAAATTAAGATGGTGAAAGCAGAGTTTGAAAGCAGTTCCTTCTGAAATTAAGATGGTGAATGCGGAGTTTGAAAGCAGTTCCTTCGGAAATTAAAATGATAAAAACAGAGTTTGAAAGCAGTTCGTTCTGAAATTAAGATGATGAAAACTGAGTTGGATAGAAATCCTTCCGAAATGGAATACCACACGTAGATTGACCGCTCCATTGAGTACCTAAGAGGACGGTAAAGTCTGTGTAGCATCTCCCCCCCCCCCCCCCCCCCCGACGACCATCCCCATCTTCCCAGTCCTCAACACACACACAGACACTAGCGCCAATCTCAGCAATCCGTCGCTAGATGGTGATACATGTACATACGTCAATTCACAGATCACAGCGATCGATGTGTGATCGCTCGAAATTCCGATGCCATCTGGGGTGGTTTGTCTATTTACTAAGCGTGGTTGTTTTGTTTCACTATTCTCAAGTGGAGGAAGGACTTTACTATGGAATTTACAGTTATTTAAGGAGCACAAAGTATTCTGCAAAGTTAATTAGAACACGTAGCTGCAGCTTGTAAGAAGAAGGAACAGAAACATAAAAACACTGACATCTTCAGCTTCTGCAGTAATAGCATTTTTATGCTTGTGCTGTAGAATAGAAATTCATGGAAAGTTTAGAGCAACAGTTGCAGTACTCAGAGGTAATGATATTGAATCTGTGGTGTCACCGCCAGACACGACACTTGCTAGGTGGTAGCCTTTAAATCGGCCGCGGTCCGTTAGTATACGTCGGACCCGCGTGTCGCCGCTATCAGTGATTGCAGACCGAGCGCCGCCACACGGCAGGTCTAGAGAGACTTCCTAGACTCGCCCCAGTGGTACAACCGACTTTGCTAGCGATGGTTCACTGACAAATTACGCTCTCATTTGCCGAGACGATAGTTAGCATAGCCTTCAGCTACGTCATTTGCTACGACCTAGCAAGGCGCCATTACCAGTTACTATTGATGCTGGAAAACATGTACCGTCAAGAGCGATGTTCACCATTTATGGATTAAAGTTAAGTATTCCACAGCTAAGTCCTTTTTTGCTAGTCTAATTTCCTTGTCCTGTTCCAGACCTCACGCCAGCCTGCGTGAGCTAAAACGCGTGCCTTTCGACTTCCTCTCAGACCGGTGTTGGCTCTCCTACCAACCCACAACAGAATCAGTTATGAACCATCTTGAGTTATTATAATTGTTTTTAACTTTTAAACGAAATGAGGTGATACTAAGTGTTTATTTTAATTTAAATGTTCAGCTCAAGTCTCCAAACAGGCCCAACGGTACCGACCGACTGAAGTATCACCCTCAGCTGATAGGCGTCACTGAATGCGCGTGTGGAAGGGCATGTGGCCAGCACATTGGTCCCCTGGCCGTTGTCAGATTTCATAACCGGAGCCGCTACTTCTCAGTCAAGTAACTCCTCAATTAGCTTCACAAGGGCTGAGTGAACCCCGCTTGCCAACGGCACTCTGAAGACTCGTATGGTCACCCATCCAAGTGCTAACAAATTTGAAATTTGTGGTAAGGTCTTATGGGACCAAACTGCTGAAGTTTTCGGTCCCTAAGCTTACCTAATACTTAATCCAACTTAAACTAACGCTAAGGACAACACACACACACACACACACACACATGCCCGAGGGAGGACTCGAACCTCCGACGGAGAAAGCCGCGCGGACCGTGACAAGGCGCCTAAGACCGGACGGCTAACCCGCGCGACCAAGTGCTAACAGCAAGCACGATAACACTTTACTTTCGTGATCTGCAGGAACTGTGGCCGAGCGGTTCTAGGCACTTCAGTCCGGAACCACACGGTTGCTACGGTTGCAAGTTCGAATCCTGACTCGGGCATGGATGTGTGTGATTTCCTTAGGTTAGTTAGGTTTAAGTAGTTCTAAGTCTAGAGGACTGATGACCTCAGATGTTAAGTCCTATAGTGCTTAGAGCCATTTGAACCATTTTGCAGGAACTGGTGTTACTACTGCGGCAAGGCAGTTGTGATTTAAATAATCATGGAGTACTTATCCTACAGCCCCACTTCAGTCTCTTGTGATTTCATGTAGCGTAATTTCCCTCACATAATTTATAACAAAGGTTATAGAAACAAGCAGGGCACATAATGAAAATATTTCTGTAGACACAGCGAGACTACAAAACTATTGTGGTAATTCTTGCAAGTTATCCATAAGCTAATAAACGAAAAAGGAAGTGAGGATTTTAAGATGCATTTTTTAATTACAGGTACAACAAAATATTTATACGGGGTGTTCAAAAAGTCTCTCCGCAGTGCCGTATGATTGTTAACCGCGCGTGCCGTATGCCGCAGTGAAATACATGTTATTAATTTATTTTGTATTCATTTTTACTTACTAATTTTCACATAATGAAATGTTGGGAGAGTCAACTTGAAGGGAAGTATCCCAGGCAAGCGAACAATCATACGGCACGCGCGGCTAACACTCATACGGCACTGAGGAGAGACTTTTTGAACACCCGTTACAACCTGCTTGACCTCGATGGAAAAATGTTCCCAGGAAAAGCGTTTCAAAATAAGATTAATACATTTCAATTCCTGTCCCTTTTTTTTTTTTTTTTTTTTGCTTGTATTAGCAGACTTACGGAGATGAATTGCCACATCTGCTAAACATAGCAGTTAGTTTTCCATATAATATCTTTACAACACAGTGACTTTCGAAATACTGGTACCCGGCCGTGGTGGTCGTGCGGTTCTAGGTGCTCCAGTCCGGAGCCGCGCTGCTGCTACGGTCGCAGGTTCGAATCCTGCCTCCGGCATGGGTGTGTGTGACGTCCTTAGGTTAGTTAGGTTTAAGTAGTTCCAAGTTCTAGGGGACTAATGACCACAGCAGTTGAGTCCCATAGTGCTCAGAGCCATTTGAACCATTTTTTTTTAAATACTGGTTGAAATTCGCGGGATCGAAGCGGGCAGTAGATTGCAGGCAATATCACCAGATAACCGTAGCTTGTGTTTGGGCTGCTTAAGACATAACTTCCACAGTTTGAAGGGGGGGGAGGAGGAAGAGGAAGCATTCAAGCATTCAGATACGCGGCTCTTGGCCTGCCCTCGTTTTTACTCAAACTAAGCACATAGTTGCGATAACTTACATAAACATTCAGATTTGATACACAGTTCTTGTTATTCATGTTGGTAGATGGAATCTTCATCCTTTCTGTAATGTGGGAGGGTGAGAATTTGGGAAATCATGTTGACGATGCCACATCCTTTGAGTACCGGTGTGACTAAGATAGATTCATCTAAACTGTTCACGGTTCAAATCCCCGTCCTGTCATCCGGATTTAGGTTTTCCGTGGAGTCCCTAAACCCCTTCAGGCGCTTCAGCAAGGCCTACTTCCTTCCCGTACTGACAAAATGCGAGTTTGTGCTTTGTCACTAATGACCTCTTTATCGACGGAACGTTAAACATAGATCTTCACTTTTTCTCTGTACGCTGCTATCCACTGAGACAGCAAATTTAATATATCGGAGAAAGGCACGGGTACAGATTCCAGTCAGAGCACTCAGTCGAAATTTCTCTCAAATATCCGATCATATTCACGTTTATAAATGTAGTCCGCCGTGGAAAGCCAACAATGAAAAAGAATCTCGTGAGCATACTTGAATCAGGCGCAGAATATTTGGAAAATCTCAAAGTGTGCTTAAGATTCGAAGCTGTCGAGCTGTTGGTCAAAACCATGTTGGTATCCAGTGCACAGCTCGTGTTAACATGTACACCGTTACGTGTGCACTTTGGTAATAGAAGCAGTAGTAGGCACAAACACATGCATACTCTAGACACGCACTCGCCTGTAAAACTTCCTGTCACGCACGTAATGCGAACATTAGTATGTAAACATCGCTGTGTAACACGGCTGCGCGGCTGTAGAATTTAAGATCTGTGTAACGGAAGAGCGTGATGTACGCTCCGATCTGGTCATCCTGAACATTCCACGTGATCAATAACCTCTCTGGGTACTTATGACCGTGATTTTCATGGAATACTATATACCTGGTAGTTAACGATTCTTGTATCATAAAAAATATCAGTGATTGATGAACTATCACTTTTTTAAATCACTGCAAGATACGATTTCCATCAAGGTGAACTGTCAGCACGCCCTCCTCGCAAATGGAATGTGTGAATGCCCTGTACGAGCAAAAAACTCTCAATACGAAGGAATTATCCGAATGGGACGGAAATCGGAAGATGAGATATACATCTATAGACAAACAAATGATTACAGTTTCAGAAAACTTGGATGATTTATCCAAGAGAAAGAGCTTCACAAATTGAGTCAATAACGCGTTGATCCACCTACAGTCCTTACGCAAGCAGTTATCCGGCTTGGCATTCGTTGACAGCGTTATTGGATATCCTCCTGAGGGATATCGTGCCAATTTCTGTCCAACTGCCGGCCGTTGTGGCTGCGCGACCGCTATGGTCGCAGGTTCGAATCCTGCCTCGGGCTTGGATGTGTGTGATGTCCTTAGGTTAGTTAGGTTTAAGTACTTCTAAGTCCTAGGGGACTAATGACCTCAGATGTTAAGTCTCTTAGTGCTCAGAGCCATTTGAACCATGTGTCAAAATCCAGAGCTGGTTGCCTGCCCGCAAACGTTTTCAGTTGCAGAGAGATCTGGCCACTTTGCTGACCAATGTAGGGTTTGGCAAGCACGAAGACAAGCAGAGAAGCTCTCACCGTGTGCGGGCGCACATTACCTTGCTGAGCCCAGGATGGCTTGCTATGGACAACAGAAGGGCTGTGGATTATCGTTGAGGTATCGCTGTGCTATAAGGGTGTCGCGGGCGGCAACCAAAGGAGTCTGCAATGAAAATAAATGGCGCACCGGACCATCAATGCTGCTTGGCGGGCCATATGATGGACGACAGGCTGGTATCCGACCGCTGTCCAGGGCATCTCCAGATACGTTTTCGGCATGGAATTTCATTAACTGGAGCGGAATTGTCTTCAGTGACGATTCCCGCTTCGAACTGAGCTCTGACGACCAGCGAAGACGTGTCTGGAGACACCCTGGGCTGCTGCGGGATACCAACCTGACTGTCGCTCTTCATAAGATCCTACAACCAAGACTGATGTCTGGCGTGTCATTTCTTTTTACAGCAAGACCCCTTTTGTTGTCATCTGAGGCACCCTTACAGCACAGCGATACACTGACGATACTCTACGCCCCATTTTTTTGCCCTTCATGGCAAGCCATCCTGGGCTTACATTTCAGCAAGATAATAAAAAAATGGTTCAAATGGCTCTAAGCACTATGGGACTTAACATCTGAGGTCATAAGTCCCCCAGACTTAGAACTACTTATACCTAACTAACCTAAGGGCATCACTCACGTCCACGCCCGAGGCAGTATTCGAACACGCGAACGTAGCAGCAGCGTGGTTCCGGACTGAAGCGCCTAGAACCGCTCGGCCACAACGGCCGGCCAGCAATATAATCCCCGCAAGCATAAGGCGAGAGTTTCTACTGCTTGCTTTCGTACTTTTCAAACTCTACCTCGGCCAGCGAGGTCGCCGGATGTCGCCCAAACTGAGAACCTGCTGGGCATTATGGGCAGCATCATATAACCATTTCGATATTTTGATGATCAAGCGCGCCAGTTCGTCATAAACTGGCACGGTACCTCTCAGACGAACATC
This sequence comes from Schistocerca cancellata, assembly GCF_023864275.1. Classification (NCBI taxonomy): domain Eukaryota; kingdom Metazoa; phylum Arthropoda; class Insecta; order Orthoptera; family Acrididae; genus Schistocerca; species Schistocerca cancellata. The sequence goes on from NC_064633.1 coordinate 424,237,508, forward strand.
CAACAACTCTTTCAATCAATGCCAAATCGAATAACTACTTGCATAGAGGCCAGAGGTGAACCGTCGCGTTATTGACTTGCTCAGTTTATAAATCTCTTCCTCTTGAAAAAATCACTCAATTTTTCTGAAGTTGTAATCATTTGCTTGGCTGTTCATTACATCACATCTACCGACTACGGTCCCATTCGGAAAATTCGTTCGTGATGCGTAGTTTCGTTGTTAAGTTCAAATGTCTCTGAGCATTATGGGACTTAACATCTGAGGTCATCAGTCCCCTAGAACTTAGAACTAATTAAACCTAACTAACATAAGGACATAACACACATCCATGCCCGAGGCAGGATTCGAACATACGACCGTACGTAGCGTCGCGCGGCTCGAGATTGAAGCGCCTAGAACCGCTCTACCACAACGGCCGGCCTTTGTTAAGTTTGGGGGAAAGAAATTGGCTTATCTTTTCTAAGGAACTATCCAGTCTTTGCCCGGAGCGGTTTAGGGAAATCGCGAAAAACCTGAATCTGTATGCCGGAGGCGGATTTGAACCACCGTCCTCCAGAATGCAAAATCTAGTGTACTGACCACTGTGCCATCTCGCTCGGTACATGACATCGGGGAAGTCGTCCAACTGACTTAGTGGGAGGCGGGTGCCCTAGGGAGCAGAGGTGGTGCTTCGAAGTGTGTTTATGAAGTCGTTACTCAGTGATATTGGTAACTCAAATTAGTTTTCAAGTACGGAAACTCTTTATTAATCAGAGTCTGTGGTCCCAAGCTCAGGCGTGATAAACAGTGTTCTCGACCAGTGCTGCCGTTTATCATGTGTGCGCATGTTCATTAGGTGGAATTAGGTTATCGAGGCAAGTTTACAGCTGGACGGTGGTATTTAGTGAACGAGACTAACTTGGTGAGGTCTTACTTAAATCACTTAAGCGTAATTGTTTTGACTCTGAACTGTTTTCCTGATTTGTTTCTTCTGGAGATTAGCGTCGGAATTAACTAGGAACCATTCGAGGCGATGTTTGGACTGTTGGCGGTGTATATGTACCAGCCCAGCGATCGGCTCCCGGAAGCTTTCTGTAATCAGCTAGATTACAATTGGACATTTATTATCGGTATAGAAGTAGCGACAGTTTTACTATATATTTTGTGTCAAAGCCAGGCTGACGTCCGTTATTAATGCTATTTAATAGTATAGAAATGCAGAGGCTTAATCTGCGTCCTCAATATGCGTTTCCGAGTATATCAGCGGAGAACCGCTTCGCATAATTTTCTTCGCGTGTGGCACATTGTTAAGAGAGCATAAATTTTATCTGCCGTCGTTACTGGGACTCGCGCGACGCCATTAAAGCTCCAAGATAGAGACAAAAGGATTGCTGTAAAGTGTTTATATTATTTTGTCCGATCCTCATATACAAAAAATATGTTAAATCATCTCTCGTATACCACGTGCAATTATCAGAAGGGTATAACTAGAAAAATCCTAGTATATATATAGGCATTTCAATAATCGAACTTTCTATGTACCAGCAGCTATTGGAACAAAACGGAGAAAAACGATACAATATCTAAAAAAACTGCTCTGAAGATTCACACTTCAGTCTGTGGCAGAGGGTTCATAGAACCACTTTCAGACACTCTCGAATAGCAGGTGGTAAAAGAAATAATTTAAATCTTTCCCTGCGAACTTTGATTTATATTAAGGAGGTGGCCATTTTTCCTTATGTAGATGGGAATCAACAAAATGCGTTCACATTTTGAAGAGAAAGTTGATAATGAGAATTTAAAAGACCTCTCCGCTGTGATAATCATATCCGTGACACTTTCCCTTCCCCCCCCCCCCCCCCATATTTCGCGATAGAACAAAAGGAACTGTCCTTTGAATTTTCTTTATTTCCTTCGACAGTCTCATTTGGTAAAGACTCCCTCACACACGCAGAAAAGAAAAGCGTAGCGCAGACAGTCTCCTTAGTAGATTCGTTGTATCTTCTGTGTTTTCTACTATGAAATCGCAGTCTTTGGTTCGACTTCCCGACAACATTTTCCATTGATGGTTCCAGTTTAAGCTGTCGGTAACCGTAATTGCTAGGCATTTAGCTATATCGACTATCAACGACTTTCAAGTTTGAGTGATTTTCGTGTTACCGAAATAAAACGAAATTTTTTAGTGCTTATGTAGAGGACATCACAATTTAAATTGTTCAGAGCCAACTGAATGTTTTTGCACCATTTCGGTATCTTGTCTAAATGTTTTTGTAATTTCCATTTTTTTATTTTTCCGAGGTACGCTTACTGTAGTTCAACAACGTTTTCCGCGAGACGCGTTTCACTTTTCCTATCAGAGGAAAAACAGTTTGCATTTATAAATTTGGCTTGTTACATATTCTGAAATCCACCGATTTTTTCCCTCGTTGTTAGTGGAAATCTGAAACTGAAAAAAAAGATTTTTTTTCACTTTTCGTGATATTTCGGTTTTTACGAACCTGTTTTTTTCTCTTGCATTTGCGTTTCTTTCCACTTCACTTTTATAAAGCTTTATAAAAATGCCAACCCCGAGAATGCACATGTTTTTGCACTTTCGTACTCATTTGTGGAGTGCTGGTTTGTGTAGAATGAGGGGCAGAGAAAAAGCGAGAGACATTGAGAGGGGGGAGAGGTGGAAAGGGAGCGATGGAGAGAGGGCAGGAGACAGAGAGATATGAGAGTGAGTGGAGGAGGGAGCAGACAGAAATGTGTGTGTGTGTGTGTGTGTGTGTGTGTGTGTGTGTGTGTGTGAGAGAGAGAGAGAGAGAGAGAGAGAGAGAACACAGATGTCCAGTTGAGATGTAAGTGGAATGTTGGGGGGGGGGGGGGGCGAGGCGGAGGCTGATCATTTACGATTTGTTTCTTTTCTGTTATGGTTTTACGAATATGGTTAATTTATTGTAGGGTGAGAGGGTGCTTTTTGTTGTTTAGACTAAGTGGAGTGATCTGTAATTAGTTTTGATTTTTTTTTTATGACTTTCGTGGCTGGTGAACGACAGCATCATCTGCACACAGCGTAAGAGATGGTGTCCTAAATGGCCTACACAGATCAGAATTTAAAAAATGCTGAATAATTGTTGAAAAGGTAGAAAATTTTAGTGACTGGCAAGAAATAAAAAAGCTATACTCACGGGGGTCAATTTTGGCTCCGCTCCTATTCCATCTATATGTGAAAGGTCTTCCATATAACATTTAGCGAGCGGAATTAGTACCTTTCGCAGAGAATTTTCGTGTTACAATAAACGCCATCACGAAGAAAGCAACGGAAGAGATTCTTAATGATTTTAAAAAATAAGTTTGAAGCGTTCTCTAAAAACACTCTCCTTATATTTGAGGAATCACATTATATTCAGTTCTGTAAACATCTAGCCATACCAACAACTGATGTAGTACATGAACAGGATTAGGTAAGTGGAGTGGAATGCTCCAACTTTTTGTGTGTACATAACGATGAAAACTTGAACTGGAAGAAGCATATTATTGGGCTTCTAAAAACAATTAAGTTCAGCTAACTTTGCTCTTCGTATAACTGCCGGTCCTTGGAAACAAACGTGTCAATCTCCTGACATTTTTTGCACATTCCGACTCAACAGTGACTTATGGAATAATTTTTTGGGGTAACACAAGAAGTCTAGGAGGTACAGACTGGAACCGAGCGACCGCTACAGTCGGAGGTTCGAATCCTGCCTCGGGCATGAATGTGTGTGATGTCCTTAGGTTAGTTAGGTTTAATTAGTGCTAAGTTCTAGGCGACTGATGACCTCAGAAGTTAAGTCGCATAGTGCTCAGAGCCATTTGAACCATTTGAACACAAGAAGCAACAAGAATATTACTTGTTCAAGTATCTCTTCAAGCAGCTACGCGTTTTAACTACACCGTCATAATATACATTTTCGCTAGTGAAATTAATCATATATAACTGATGACGATTTGAGGAGAACAGTAATAGCCATATCTGTAACACCGGAGGAAAAAATGATCTTTGCCACCCACTGTTAAAGCGGTCAGTGGCTCAGAAAGGAGTTCAATACGTAGCAACAAAAGCCTTTGGTCATTTGCGTAATATCATAAAATATCTGACAGGCAGCAAAGCACGTTTCAAATATAACGCCGGCCGGTGTGGCCGTGCGGTTCTGGGCGCTTCAGTCTGGAACCGCGTGACCGCTACGGTCGCAGGTTCGAATCCTGCCTCGGGCATGGATGTGTGTGATGTCCTTGGTTAGTTAGGTTTAAGTAGTTCTACGTTCTAGGGGACTGATGACCACCGATGTTACGTCCCATAGTGCTCAGAGCCATTTGAACCATTTTTTAAATAAAACCTCAAATCATTTATGATGGGTAAGTCCTTCTATTCAATGAACGGATTTTTATTTAAAGTCTGGTTCAAATGGCTCTGAGCACTATGGGACTTAACTACTGAGGTCATCAGTCCCCTAGAACTTAGAACTACTTAAACCTAACTAACCTAAGGACATCACACACATCCATGCCCGAGGCAGGATTCGAACCTGCGACCGTAGCGGTCACGCAGTTCCAAACTGACGCGCTTAGAACCGCACGGCCACACCGGCCGGCATTTAAAGTCTGGTAGTCTGTAAAAAAATAAATAAACATGTGAAAAAACTAGTTATTAAGTGTTGTGGCATGAGCAGGACTGAAAACTTATGTGTTAATTAAAGTTAACACTAATCGTGTATACATATCCTGTAAAACGACTTGTTACAGATTATTTCGATAAAAGAATGAACTATGGAACATATAACTAGTTAAGTCACTAATTAGAAGCTGCAGAGGGCCTGTAACTCTTCATTTTGGAACCGCAGGTACAAATTCGATTTCAGTAGATGACTTGCAGTCAGTTGGTACTAATTTTCTGGCGGAATGTGACAGATCCAAGTACTAATGTACTCAACCCGTACCGTACGTTGGCTCGAGGAGACGGAGCAGATCGCCGTCGCGATCGCGGGACTGGAGCTACGCTCGAGGAGCCTGGGGCAAAAGGCGGAGCCGTGGGCCCGGCCTCGCCTCGCCTCCTGGAGGAGAGTTCCGGAAGAGCGGCCGAGCCCGCTTCCTGCGCGCCGCTCCGCGCCGTCTTGTTCCTGCCGGCCAAGATCAACGCCCTAACGTATAACGAGGCGCCGCACACACCACACTATGCCTCCTCAGACACCGCTGTGCGCGTTCTCTGTGGCGCAGCTGACGCTTCTTGCACGTCGTCTATCGTTCCTACTAATTCCCTAAGCTGTCCTAGTAATTTCATAAGATCATTCACGTAACAGACCAGAATCAAAAATGCTCGTATCATAGTACAAAAAGGCGAATACAATACTGGCCATTAAAATTGCTACACGAAGAAGATAAATGCCGATGATAAACGGGTATTCATTGGACAAATATATTATACTAGAACTGACATGTGATTACATTTCCACGCAATTTGGGTGCATAGATCCTGAGAAATCAGTACCCAGAACAACCACTTCTGGCCGTAATAACGCCCTTGATACGTCTGGGCATTGAGTCAAACAGAGCTTGGATGGAGTGTACAGGTACAGCTGCACAGGCAGCTTCAACACGGTACCACAGTTCATCAACAGTAGTGACTGGCGTATTATGACGAGCCAGTTGCTCGGCCACCATTGACCAGAAATTTTCAGTTCGTGAGAGATCTGGAGAATGTGCTGGCCAGGGTAGCAGTCGAACATTTTCTCTATCCAGAAAGGCCCGTACAGTACTTGCAACATGCGGCCGTGCATTATCCTGCTGAAATGTAGGGTTTCGCAGGGATCGAATGAAGGGTAGAGCCACGGGTCGTAACACATCTGAAATGTAACGTCCACTGTTAAAAGTACCTTCAATGCGAACAAGAGGTGACCGACACGTGTAACCAATGGCACCCCATACCATCACGCAAGTGTGGCGATGACGAATACACGCTTCCAATGTGCGTTCACCGCCATGTCGCGAAACACGGATGCGACCATCATGATACTGTAAACAGAACCTGGATTCATCCGAAAAAATGACGCTTTGCCATTCGTGCACCCTGGTTCGTCGTTGAGTACACCATCGCAGGCGCTCCTGTCTGTGATGCAGCGTCAAGGGTAACCGCAGCCATGGTCTCCGAGCTGATAGTCCATGCTGCTGCAAACGTCGTCGAACTGTTCTTGCAGATGGTTCTTGTCTTGCAAACGTCCCCATCTGTTGACTCATGGATCAAGACGTGGCTGCACGATCCGTTACAGACATGCGGATGCCTGTCTTCTCGACTGCTAGTGAAACGAGGCCGTTGGGATCCAGCACGGCGTTCCGTATTACCCTCCTGAACCCACCGATTCCATATTCTGCTAACAGTCATCGGATCTCGACCAACGCGAGCAGCAATGTCACGATGCGATAAACCACAATCGCGATAGTCTACAATCCGACCTTTATCAAAGTCGGAAACGTGATGGTACGCATTTCTCCTCCTTACACGAGGCATCACAACAACGTTTCACCAGGCAACGCCGTCAACTGCTGTTTGCGTATGAGAAATCGTTTGGAAACTTTCCTCGTGTCAGCACGTTGTCGATGTCGCCACCGGCGCCAACCTTGTCTCATTGCTCTGAAAAGTTAATTATTTGCATATCACAGCATCTTCTTCCTGTCGGTTAAATTTCGCGTCTGTAGCACGTCGTCTTCGTGGTGTAGTAATTTTAATGGGCAGTAGTGTATATCCTGGGCGGAGTTAGGGGTGTACGAGGGGTTCTCAATGAGTAATGCAGCAGATTTATTTTTCTGTAATCCGGATTGCTTTGTTGAAGATTCTAGTACTCAATATTATTCCCCAGTCTTTAGGCTAGAAAAACCTGTTCTTCAGCATAATCTCCGTTCAATGCGACGACGTTACGCCACCTTACTGGGAGGGCCTGTATACACGCATGGTGCCACTTCCTTGCTCGACGTCGGAGCCAACGTCTTTCTGCATCAACCACCGATCAATCATCCATATACTCTTTCCCACGGATCCTTTACTGGGCCAAAGATAAAAGTCGGAAAGTGCGAAATCCGGGAATTAGGGTGGATGTAGGAGAAGAGTCAAAAGAGGTGTTATGAGCTCCTTCCGGGTGCGCAGACTGGTGTGGGGCTTTGCGTTGTCATGGAGAAGTTGTTCTACATTTTTGCGCTGACGAACACTCTGAAGTCTTTTCTTCATTTTCCTAAGGGTAGCACAATATACATCACAGTTAATCGTTGGGCCATGACGGTGGACTTCAAACAAAATAGCCCCTTCAGAGTCCCAGATGACCGTCGCCATGATTTTACGGGCTGCTGAGGGTGCGCCAATGCCGGGATGGTTCCTCTGAAAGGGCACGGCCGACTTCCTGCCCCACCCTTCCCGAATCCGATGGGACCAATGAACTCGCGGTTTGGTCTCTTCCCCCAAATCAACCAACTAATGCGCAATGTCTTCTACAGTGCTAATTTGTGTTGTATTGTTAGTTAAGGCTGGCAAATGACGGAAATATTCTGTACCTTTACGTTGTCATACATCTTTATCTAAATATAAACGAAAACGACGAAACACCCAGATCAGACCCTCAAAACCACTCGATGTCGACCGGCCGCCGTGTCATCCTCTGACGGGGTCCGTGCAACGAACTTGTGTGACGTCACCCTAGTTGTCTTTCTCGACATACATCGCGAACGCTCGGCTACGTCCGGATCTCGTTGGAAACCAGTACGTCAGTGACAAGGTGCCAAATAAAGTCCTTAACTGCGTCATATGTTATCGAGAGCATGAGTCTATTTAAACGTGCAGCTACGAAGTTTTAAAGTGGTCTCAAACAGTGACTTGCTCCCCGATGGAGGCAGTGGCTGCTACACAGGGTTGTATATCTATGTGTCCCGATCCCTGACATATGGCGTCGTGCGGATGTGGTGTAGAAGTGCTTGGGATCAGCACACTGTTCTCTCGGCCATTGTCGGCGTTAAGAACCGCTACCCCTCAACCAGGTAGCTCTTCAATTGCAATCACGAGGCTGACTGCACCCCGGTGCAATTCTCCCGCCAAGGAAAAGTCTTTACGCTACCGAGAATCAAATTCGGTTCCCCCCTCACAGCAGCCGTTTACACTGACCACTCAGCTACAGAATCGGACATATCTACATTTATACTCTGCCCACTCTGCCTCTGCCTCTGCCTCTGCCTCTGCCTCTGCCTCTCAGGACAGAGGGATCTGCCTATTGTACCAGTTATTTTGGCTATTTCCCATTCCATTTGCGTGGGAGATTAGGAAGAATTATTCGTTATAGCGCACTGTGACCACCGTATTTAGTCTAATATTATTTATGTGCCCGCTACTGGATCGATGTGTTGGGGAAGATTCCTCACTCAATACTGGTTCTTGGGACTACGTAAGTAACCTTCCGCGGAATAGTATACGTCTGTCTTCAAGTGTTTGCCACTTCACGAACTTCAGTGTTTCCGTGACGCTGTCATGTTGGTCAAACAAACCTGTGACCATTTTTGTTGCCCTTCTTTGCATCTGTATATGTCCAGTATCCTCTGTTAGTCGCATTGTAGGTTGGCTTCAACAATATTTTACAATGAGTGCTCGAGTTTCTTGTAAGCAGTCTCCTTTGTGGAATGAATACATATTCCCAGAAACAATTTTATATTCCGGGCAACCGCAGCTGTTGAGAGGCGTGTTGTTAGGAAGATTTCCGCTCACAGCTGGTACAACTGTTGTTTATTAAAACACGACTGGTTTCGCGGCTTTAAGCCGCATCATCAGGTGAACAATGTTAAAAGATTATAGGCATGCCCATCGCTCCTACTCAAAAGTTACTATACACTGATAACATTCTCTGAATAGTAACTTTTGACTAGGAGCGATGGGTATGCCTATGATCTTTTAACATTGTTCACCTGATGATGCAGCTTAAAGCCGACAAACTGGTCGTGTTTTAATAAACAACGATTTTACCAGCTGTGAGCGGAATATATTTTCCCAGCCTGAGCCTGTGGGATCATTGCATTACGTATCCCCCTAGAGAGCTGACTGACGCCAATTGTCACTTACTGATACAGTACACTTAAGACACTACGTTTTCTTTTCGTTTTATGAAGTGCACAGTTCTGCATCTTTGTTCAAAGCAAGTTGCCGAGTTCTACACATTTTGAGATCTCATCAAGACATGATTGAATATTTTTGCAGCTTTCTTCATACAGCACTACATTAAATACGGCTGTATCATCTGCGCAAAGCCAGAGGTTATTGTTAATCCTCTCTGCCAGGTGATTAATACACAGCATGAACTGGAAGGGTACCGACACCTCTGGGACGCCTGTAGGTGCTGTGTGTATTTAATTACCCCTACTCTTATCAGAGCTACTGTTTTCCATTTGTCCTAGTTAATTAGAGACGCACGAGGCAAAATATTTCCTTAAGAAGGTTGGAGATAAGTATAAATCCAAAGCAAGTTGTTCTCTCACATTTAGATTTTTCATCAAGTATGTGATTCAGATTGAAGCGATACTTCCATCCTTTCAATATGGAAAATGAGATCATTCCTGGAGGAACGTGGGGATTTGATGTAAGCACTTTGACTTCCACGACAAGCGTTAAGTAGAGGTTTGACATTCGGTAGTTACTACCGAACATTTTATCGGTGCTTGGCTGCCCCGTAATCGATTCTGTAGTTCAAGACAGAGGGAATTTTTTTTACTAACATTAACATTGTTTGTAAATTCATGTATGGAGCGTGTAAAAAATTATAGTCGTCAAGATGCTGCATTCGTCGTAATCTCACTGTCTCTACACGAGACATGCTACAAGGGTACTCCACTTCTTCCGACGATTGCCATTAAAGTTCCCTGAGTAGCTTAGATTGTTATTCTACGTCTTCCGCACTAATTTTATAAGATCCCATACACTGAAGCCATCCTCTAAATAATGTGAATTTTTTTCTTTGTGCAATTCTTTTAATTTTTGTTAGAATTCTCCAAAGAAATCGGTCTCTTCAGTTCATCTGCTCCACTATTGATGTCATGTGTTCATTCCTTTCAATTCAGTTCCGCAGTTTTGCGCCTAAATACACTCCTGGAAATTGAAATAAGAACACCGTGAATTCATTGTCCCAGGAAGGGGAAACTTTATTGACACATTCCTGGGGTCAGATACATCACATGATCACACTGACAGAACCACAGGCACATAGACACAGGCAACAGAGCATGCACAATGTCGCCACTAGTACAGTGTATATCCACCTTTCGCAGCAATGCAGGCTGCTATTCTCCCATGGAGACGATCGTAGAGATGCTGGATGTAGTCCTGTGGATCGGCTTGCCATGCCATTTCCACCTGGCGCCTCAGTTGGACCAGCGTTCGTGCTGGACGTGCAGACCGCGTGCAGTCCCAAACATGCTCAATGGGGGACAGATCCGGAGATCTTGCTGGCCAGGGTAGTTGACTTACACCTTCTAGAGCACGTTGGGTGGCACGGGATACATGCGGACGTGCATTGTCCTGATGGAACAGCAAGTTCCCTTGCCGGTCTAGGAATGGTAGAACGATGGGTTCGATGACGGTTTGGATGTATCGTGCACTATTCAGTGTCCCCTCGACGATCACCAGTGGTGTACGGCCAGTGTAGGAGATCGCTCCCCACACCATGATGCCGGGTGTTGGCCCTGTGTGCCTCGGTCGTATGCAGTCCTGATTGTGGCGCTCACCTGCACGGCGCCAAACACGCATACGACCATCATTGGCACCAAGGCAGAAGCGACTCTCATCGCTGAAGACGACACGTCTCCATTCGTCCCTCCATTCACGCCTGTCGCGACACCACTGGAGGCGGGCTGCACGATGTTGGAGCGTGAGCGGAAGACGGCCTAACGGTGTGCGGGACCGTAGCCCAGCTTCATGGAGACGGTTGCGAATGGTCCTCGCCGATACCCCAGGAGCAACAGTGTCCCTAATTTGCTGGGAAGTGGCGGTGCGGTCCCCTACGGCACTGCGTAGGATCCTACGGTCTTGGCGTGCATCCGTGCGTCGCTGCGGTCCGGTCCCAGGTCGACGGGCACGTGCACCTTCCGCCGACCACTGGCGACAACATCGATGTACTGTGGAGACCTCACGCCCCACGTGTTGAGCAATTCGGCGGTACGTCCACCCGGCCTCCCGCATGCCCACTATACGCCCTCGCTCAAAGTCCGTCAGCTGCACATACGGTTCACGTCCACGCTGTCGCGGCATGCTACCAGTGTTAAAGACTGCGATGGAGCTCCGTATGCCACGGCAAACTGGCTGACACTGACGGCGGCGGTGCACAAATGCTGCGCAGCTAGCGCCATTCGACGGCCAACACCGCGGTTCCTGGTGTGTCCGCTGTGCCGTGCGTGTGATCATTGCTTGTACAGCCCTCTCGCAGTGTCCGGAGCAAGTTTGGTGGGTCTGACACACCGGTGTCAATGTGTTCTTTTTTCCATTTCCAGGAGTGTATGTGTCCAGTAATTCCGTAAAAACAGATACTGACTGATGGTAGGCTGCTGCATTTAATTTTGCTTGCAGATGGACATGTCATTGATGGTAATTATCTCTGTTCGTTTCCCTGATTTTTGCAGAAAGTCTTTGTTCGTTTTATAAATTATAGAGCGCAGCAATCAGCCGTCTTTTTATATTTTATTATGAAAATCCAGATTTCGGCTAGTAGCTAGCCATTCTCAATGCGCTATTTTTTATCGAGAATAAAAAGTAGCGCATTGAGAATGGCTAGCTACTAGCCGAAATCTGGATTTTCATAATAAAATATAAAAAGACGACTGATTGCTGCACTCTAATTTATAAATCACATACAGTCGCTGAGTGCATTCACCTTCCCAATCGAAGGTAACCTGATCTTTGTTCATTGTTTCTAGCAATATTCGCCTATGAATTCTCGTTGTCGCAGATGTGACTACGATTAACGTCCCGTCGTTAGGTCATTAGAGATGAAGCACAAGCTCCGATTACGGTAGAACAGAGATGGATAGTGGCCTTACCCTTTCGAAGGAACCATCCCGACCTTTGCCTTAAGCGACTTAGGAAAATCACGTAAGATCTAAATCAGCATGGCCCGACTCTGGTTTGAACCGTAGTCCTCCCGACTGCGAGACCAGTGTACTAACCATTGCGTTACCCCTCCAGGAGTGACTATTTCGACTTTTAAAATTAATCACAAGAGTGAAGAAGGCCTCATTCGTGAAGAACATGCAGAACACATTTTTTATATTCCCAAGATTAAAATTATATGACCTGCTCTTTCATCTCACCAGCCAGTCTTCGCGTTTCCGTAGTTTTATTGTCATCTTCCGGCCGATGACTGGTTAGATTTTGCTCTTCACGCTACTCTATCCTGCGCAAGGCTCTTCAGTAGTGCATAGCTACGTATCCTCTGAACCCACCCATTCTTTTACCCAAATTGTGCCATAAGGCTCTAATCTTCCCAATTCGATTCATTACCTCTTTTCAAGTTATTCCACCTATCCAAGTAACTTTCAGCATTCTTCTGCAACAAACCGTTTGAAAGGTTCCGTTCTGCTCTTAAGAGGTTTCGTTGTTTAGTGTAGAAACTAATTACAGCAGTTGCAGTAAAACAGTAACAGCTACTTTAAACTTCCTGGCAGAGAAAAACAGTGTGCTGGGCAGGATCTCGAACCCAGCAGCTTTGGCCTCCGGGGACAAGTGATCCACCAGAGGAGAGCACTTTCTCGTGAAAGACAAAGCTCCTGAGTTAGAATCCAGGTCCAGTACACTGATTTCATCTGCCAGTAAGTTTCGAATCAGCGTTCACTTCGCTACAGAGTAAAAATTCATACTGAAAGGAACAGCTATCGCTGGAAAAACACTATATTTGCTTGTAAAAAGAAGCACAAACAAGAAATAGGTAGGTAGATTTGAATTGCGAGCTGTGTGTCAACAGTGAGCTAATTAGAGACAGACAGAGAGAGAGAGAGAGAGAGAGAGAGAGAGAGAGACCTCAGTTTACGGAAAGATAAGAACGAAATCAACCGTGTTTCAAGAGGTGTCCACCAAACCTGTCCCTTCACGTCTATTACGATCTAGTTTTGTATGCCAACGTTTGCCGAAGTGGAACACTGTGAGTGAGCTACATTTTAAGAACGAAAACGATTCATACAATTCTATATACACATGTATTGGACAATACTGAATGTCATGAGTTATACGCTTGAAAAGACAATATTGTGTTCATGGAGATTTACAAACATGAAGGGCACAATATTGAACAAAATGGAAGACATGGAAGACACACAGGGATGAAATTCGTGAAACAACTGATTGTGGTTGGCTGGTTTGTCTAAAAGGACTAAAAACCGATTTTGTCTCTTGCTTGTTATATTACGAAATAAATGGCTATCCGATGTGATCGAACGGAGCCAACAAGTAGCCTATGTAGATGGCAGCAAAAGGACGATGACGTAAGTGGAGGAACCGGTCGGTCTCTCCTGAATCAGGAAGGACATCGTCTTTCCATAAAGATAGCAAATCTAATGCTGTAAGCTCGTAAACAAATGGCCTTTTTAAGGCAGCAGACCTGAGTCATTACTTCCTTCATCGTCCTTGCCGGTCCCGTCACGTTGTTCCAGTCGATGGCTTCCCCTTCACAGAACAATGAAAGTGGCTTTTTAAATTTCCCTTACAAACACGAGGCTCGCTGGAACATATCAAAACGCAGTGGCAGCAGTGTCGTGTTCAGATTACACGCCGCGACTTTGCCCACTTAAATCGTATGGCATGAATGGCAGGGCGACCTTGCAGGGCAGTTTCAGCCGCCTGATTCGAAATGTTTTTCTTATGCTTCGCGCGCGCAGGCACCTTTTCTTCAGATATGAGCTAGGTGTGGAATTGGAAGTATGAAGTATAGATGACAGTAATGCGTGCGTGCTTGTGTGTGGTGTGTGTGTGTGTGTGTGTGTGTGTGTGTGTGTGTGCGTGCGTGTGTAGTATAGTGCCGTGCAATGACGCAGTTATGCCTACATGTAAGTCCACGGAGAGTATATCCAAGCTTCAACGTTTCTTCTGCTAAGATAACGTTTAATTAAAGGAAAATAAACGTATAACTGTAATACAAGAGGACGGTTTGTTAGGTTTGTTAATCTATGCTGTATCACAACGTTTTCTTGTCTCTTGTGTGCCACAGTTCTTAACCATTAGTAAGCAAACCATTTTATGCTTTCACTGTCGCTCACGAGATTACGGAACACACATAAAATTTCGCTAGCTGTGACATTACAACACGGTGACACGAGTACACAACCACACTACACACACACACACACACACACACACACACGCAAAACGCTTTCCTTGGAGGGTCGCCAGGTTTGATGTGACCCGCCACGAATTCCTCTCAACCTCTTCGTCTCCGAGTAGCACTTATACCTTGCGTCCTCAATTACTTTTTAGAGATATTCCAGACTCGATCTATAATTTTTACCCTCCACAGACCCTTCTAGTGCCATCGAAGCTACTCCCTGATGTTACAACATGTCTTATCCTCCTTTCCCCTCTTCTCGGCGGTGTTTACCTACGGTTTTTTCTTCACCGATTCTGTGGAGAACCTCTTTGTTATCTTAACAGTCCATCTAATTTTCAAACTCCTTCTCTAGCTCCACATTTCCAAATCTTTGATTCCCTTCTTCTCAGTTTCCCGCACAATCCTTGGTTCACTTCCATACAAGCTGTACTCCAGGCGTACATTCTTAGAAATTTAAACCTGAAATTAAGACCAATGATTGACACTAGTAGACTTCTCTTAGTTACGAATACCCTCTCTGCCAGTGCCAGTCTGCTTTATATGTCCCCCTTGCTTCGCCCGTCGTTGGTTATTTTGCCTCCGAGGAAGCAAAATTCCTTCTCTTCCGATTTCGTGGTCGTCACTAATTTCATCTCTACTACTCCCCATTACTTTCGTCTTCTTAGGTTTGCTCTGAGTCCATATTGTGTGCTCAGTGGACTGTTTTTTTCGTTCAGTATGCAGTTTAACTGTTTCTCGCTTTCACTAAGGATTACAATGTCATCAGAATATCTTATCGTTGATAGTTTTTCACTCTGAATTTTAATCATATTCCTGAGCATATTTTTATTTCCGACATTACTTCGTCCATGTGTAGATTGAACAGTAGGTGGAAAGGCTGCATCGTTATATTACCCCTTTTTAGAGCTAGGACTTTATTAATATCTTCCATTCTTATACACAAAACTTTTCTGTCAATATCACACTTTATTTGTTCTGTTACGCTTTTCGGTAGGCTGCCTTCATCAGGTAGTTAACTTACAGAGTCAGTACAATGTATTTCGTCAAATACACTGGTATGCAAAATTTGACGGAAGTTACTTTCGGATGACTTGTTTCTGACAAGTAACGCAGCACGGTGAAATTTGGACTATACGTAACAGGACAGCACAGAAGGTAACTGAAAGAAATTAGCTACGAGACGAACAGAAATGTCACTTAGAATAATCCCAGATAAGTGACCGCCATTCATGATGGCCCCCTGGACATTGCTAACGGTGGGACGTGGTTCTTAACTGGGTGTGGATCATCTCGTACAGCAGAGCATTCTCTGCAAAATGCATGTTCTTCAACGTCCTCTCATGCTGGCTACTCTGTTGGTAAGCGGTTCTTGTAACAGGACGTTCTGCCTCCAGCGCGGCTGCCAGTTGCTGGCTCGTTGGTGCACGTAGACGTGCTGTAATACGTATACCCAACGCATCCCACACGTGCTCAATAGGAATTAAGTCGGGGGAATGGGCAGGCCAGTCCATTCGCCGAATATCCTCTCGTTCCAAGCGTTCCTCCACCTGTGCTGTTCGAAATAGTCGAGCATTGTACATACACTACTGGCCATTAAAATTGCTATACCAAGAAGAAATGCAGATGACAAACGGGTATTCAGTGGACAAATATATTATACTAGAACTAACATGTGATTACATTTTCACGCAATTTGGGTGCATAGATCCTGAGAAATCAGTACCCAGAACAACCACCTCTGGCCGTAATAACGGCCTTGATACGCCTGGGCATTGAGTCAAACATAGCTTGGATGGCGTGTACAGGTACTGCTGGTCATGCAGCTTCAACACGATACCACAGTTCATCAAGAGTAGTGACTGGCGTATGTTGACGAGCCAGTTGCCCGGTCACCATTGACCAGACGTTTTCAATTGGTGAGAGATCTCGAGAATGTGCTGGCCAGGGCAGCAGTCGAACATTTTCTGTATCCATAGAGGCCCGTACAGGACCTGCAACATGCGATCGTGCATTATCCGCTGAAATGTAGGGTTTCGCAGAAATAGAATGAAGGGTAGAGCCACAGGTCGTAACACATCTGAAATGTAACTCCACTATTCAAAGTACCGTCAATGTGAACAAGAGGTGACCGAGACGTGTAACCAATGGCACCCCATACCATCACGCCGAGTGATACGCCAGTATGGCGATGACGAATACACGCTTCCAATGTGCGTTCACTGCCATGTCGCCAAACATGGATTCGACCATCATGATGCTGTAAACAGAACCTGGATTCATCCGAAAAAATGACGTTTTGCCATTCGTGCACCCAGGTTCGTCGTTGAGTACACCATCGCAGGCTCTCCTGTCTGTGATGCAGCGTCAGGGGTAACAGCAGCTATGGTCTCCGAGCTGATAGTCCATCCTGCTGCAAACGTCGTCGAACTGTTTGTGCAGATGGTTCTTGTCTTGCAAACGTCCCCATCTCTTGACATAGGGATCGCGACGTGACTGCACGATCCGTTACAGCCATGCGGATAAGATGCCTGTCTTCTCGACTGCTAGTGATACGAGGCCGTTGGCATCCAGCACGGCGTTCCGTATTACCCTCCTGAACCCACCGATTCTACATTCTGGTAACAGTCATTGGATCTCGACCATCGCGAGCAGCAATGTCGCGATACGATAAGCCGCAATCGCGATAGGCTACAATCCGACCTTTATCAAAGTCGGAAACGTGATGGTACGCATTTCTCCTCCTTACACGAGACATCACAACAACGTTTCACCAGGCAATGTCGGTCAACTGCTGTTTGTGTATGAGAAATCGTTTGGATACTTTCCTCATGCCAGCACGTTGTAGGTGTCACCACCGGCGCAACCTTGTGTGAATGCTATGAAAAGCTAGTCATTTACATATCACAGCATCTTCTTCCTGTCGGTTAAATTTCGCTTCTGTAGCACGTCATCTTCGTTTTGTAGCAATTTTAATGGCCAGTAGTGTAAAAACGGAGCCAGGGACAAATTTACCCTGAAAAGACGCACATGCGGTAGTAGTACAGTGTCTACAACGTTGACCGGAAGTTTACCTCGTTCAAAGATTTAGGGGTCAATACGCCAATGCAACATTATGACTCCCCAAATCATAAAACTTGGACCTGCAAAACGATCGTGTCCAACAGTACTCCCGAGTTGTGTGTGTGAAATCTTATGGGACTTAACCGCTAAGGCCATCAGTCCCTAAGCTTACACACTACTTAACCTAAATTAACCTAAGGACAAACTCACACACCCATGCCCGAAGGAGGACTCGAACCTCCGCCGGGACCAGCCGCACAGACTCCTGAGTTCCTTACGTGTTCAGTGCATAAGGAAACGTCTAGCATTGTCGTCCGTGATCGTGAATCGGAGTCACTTCAGTGTGATTATTATCTTTGAATAAAAGTGTCATTTCTGTTCACTTACTGCGTTTTTCTTTTAGTTACAAAAGACTGTTGAACTATACTGTAGCAGTTGTTTTTACATATGATCCAAGTTTCATCGAGCTATTGTTACTTGGCAGTGAAACATCATGCGAAAGTTACTTTCGTTATTAAGTTTTGCCCGCCAGTGTATTTACTAATGATCTGTAGATGTAGGGAACGTTGGACGTTCCAGAGACACTAACGACGTTACTTTCTTTCAGTAGAACATTCACCGTCGAATATACCATATTGGGTACTACTAGTCAAAAATTCATCGAGCCATTGCCGTATTTGCGGAAGTACTGTGGATCGTCGTATCTTGATTAGCAATTCGACAACAATGTAAAACGCCTTTCGGAGATCTAGGAAGATTGAGTCTACCTGTTCATTGTTTGCAAGATACCGTGTGTGAATAAAGTAAGCTTTATTCCTGGGTCTGTGCTGATTCTTTGAGATAGCTTGTTTTTCTCCAGGAAAGTTGCAATATTGAGCTCAGAATATGCTAAAACAGGACAATGAAACAGACGAATCTCTCTTATATTGGTATCCAATTCTGTCCTAGAGGTATATTTAAATGAGCCATAAAAATGGCATGTTTCCAACAACGTATCCGGAAAACGTTGTATGCCAACATTGCGACCACAGAAATTGCAGCTACATGTTCTACATTACGGGCTTTTACTGTCCAGTAGTGTTTGCCTCAGTACATTTCCGGGCCAGAAGTGTTTAGGAGGGCCATAGTTGCCACAAAATGGACGGACGTGAGCTACTGCTTTTACATCTCACAGGGAATTAAAATAGAAAGAACAAGAGGAATCGGACTTTATGGATGCGTTCTATTTAAGTAAGTGGAATGGTTCAGGAAATTTAACTAGTGATTTGATGCTGGATAGATACCAGAATGTGTAAACACGATTTCGAATATGTCGTAAGAGCAGTTAGCCTAAGAATCGCTAAAACTGATACAAATACGAGTGTGTAACAGTTACAACGTGGTTGGTCGACCACTCTTCAGCTTTTTGCTGCTGGTGATTCGTACGAAAGTTTATATACCTCATTAAAGTACCAGAAGTATGCAACGGTTTGGTAGGACTGAAATATTTTATTAAGGGACGTTTTAAATAAGAATACAATTGTTATTTTTAATTTCATTTTTGTTCACCTAGCACACATCACTGTTTATGTTATCAATTTATACTACAGGTGCGTCTCTAGACAGCCTATGTAACATTTTCGCCTCGCATTTGGCATTTGACTGCACGATTTTTTTTGCATGCTTCATCGGGTGTCATTCTGTGCTCATCGGCAACAGCTTTCCCACTGTTTTTTTTTTTCAGATAGTGATCTTTGTATACATTAATTTCAATGTACCCTAGCTCTGGTCGTATGTGAATAACATTTATAAAATTCATAGTTCTCTCGTTTGTCCACTTTCCCTCGTTTGTCTACTTCTCCATTGCTGTACAGAACAGACTAACTCTCGACAACGAACTACAAAACATATTCTCAACAAAAGCGAATAGATACTGTTATCAGAAACTAGAGGGCCTATACAGGGTGAGTCAGCTGCCCCTACTTTTAAGTGTTATGCAACCTGCATGTCCTTTTAAAACCACGCGCGATGGTTTTCATATTCTCTCGCTCGCTACGTGTAGACTATTAGTTCTACAGAAAAAACTAACAGGGCATTTTTGTAGGAAAGTTAATTTAGTTAAATTTTGTACTGGAATATATAAAACATATTCGAGTACAAAATTAGAATATTTAACTATATTAAACCAAATTTACTAAGAGTCTGTACATTATTACCGTAGGACAAATAGTTTGCACATAGTGAGCAAGAGAACATGAAAATTTGGAAATGGCATTTCAAGGCGTCGTGGATTGCATAAAACCCATAGGTAGGGCCAACTGAATCACTGTGTGTTCAAAAACGCATGACTCCAGCACTGTCGATGAGAGAAACTAAGGTGACAGCGAAAGGGAAGGATTTACAGACAACGAAAGAGATAGAAATTGCCCTGCAATACGCAATATCTCCACACATGGTCGACAACACCAGCAATCCCTGCGCAATAAGTCAGCATCTATCTTAGACAACTTGTAGCATCAGCAATATCATCCATAAAAACTGCAAAGCTGTCAACTATTGCAGCCACATTACTGCAATGTTGATGGAAACGCAATTGCGCCCAGTTTTTGCCGTGAAATGTAGCCCATTTAGACGCACGTAAAGGGTTTGTGTAAACGGCATAGTAATCCCCAGTGGTCTCTTCCAAGAACGTCATTCGTAGCACTGGATGCGCTTCGGCGTTACAGAACCGAACATGTGGGAAGCCGCGGCTTCCCCTGCCTCTAGCCCACAGGCAGCCGCCTAGCCGCCTCGCCAGCTGCCCGCAGGACAATGTGGGTAGCCGCTGCCGGCGGTGTTTCCGGTGTCGTCCAGGACGCCACGTGCTCGCCGAAGAAGTCACTGCATTCGCGGTCATTGTCCTGCTGGACGCTCGCCTCACTTGTAGTTATACAGTCCTCACGTTGTTCTTGACTTGCGAACTTGAATATATTAACCTACAAGATAATGGTGCGATCTGTCCTGTCGAAAACTTGACAGATTTTTTTTACACTGGTATTCAATAGTGCAACAAGGCAGTAATGAAAATGGCTTCAAAATAGCTGATTGGTCGCAAATTAATAGTCACAGGATGTATCTGGACCCATCTTCACATACTGTTTAGTACAGAATGAAAATGCAGCTTCGACAAGAATATCAGTTAACGTCGAAAGCAAATAACTGAATGACCTAACATGTGTGGTGCTTAGATCAATATTCCTCTAGTTTTAAATTGTTATCCAGTTGTTAAGTTGATTAACAAGAATTATCTACATGGCTATGAAACCCCACCATAAGGAGATAATCAACAATTGGATAGTCCGGCCGGGTGGCCAAGTGGTTTTAGGCGCTACAGTCTGGAGCCGCGCGACCACTACCGTCGCAGGTTCGAATCCTGACTCGGGCATGGATGTGTGTGATGTCCTTAGGTTAATTAGGATTAAGTAGTTCTAAGTTCTAAGGGATTGATGACGTCAGATGTTAATTCCCATAGTGCACAGCGCCATTTGCACCATTTTGAACAATTGGATAACAACTAAAAACTAGAAGATTTTGCTCTAAGAAGCACAAATGCGAGGTCATTCAGTTATTTGCTGAGTGTACTAGAAAACGTTTTGTTTCTTTTGACGTTAATTGACATTCTTGTCGAAATTAAACGAAAATATTCTTCTAATTTTAAGAGAAATCAATAACAGATATGACAGTTGGTTTGTTTGCTAACATCAGCTACTTACCGACTCAATAAAACAGCCAACCTTAAAACATTTTACAATGAAAATAATTCATTGCCAAAACGAAAATATTCTTTAGTTTTAAGTTGTTATGCAGTTGTTCAAACCAATGGTTCAAATGGCTCTCAGCACTTTGGGACTTAACATCTGAGGTCATCAGTCCCCTAGAACTTAGAACTACTTAAACCTAACTAACCTATGGACATCACACACATCCATGCCCGAGGCAGAATTCGAATCTGCGACGTAGCGGTCGCGCAGTTCCAGACTGAAGCGCCTAGAACCGCTCGGCCACACAGGCCGGCTATCCAGTTGTTAAGTCGATTAACTCCTCATGGTTGGGGTTCACAGTCATGTAGAGCTCCTTAAAGCGCGTCGTATTTGCCGTTGACTGCAGAAACTTTTTACTCATATTTCACAAAACTTCTACAGGCAACGGCGACATAATATTCTTTAAAAAAAGGTTCTCAAGTTGTTATGAAGCATCTGCCAGTAGTTGTCTCAACAAAACCGACTACCTTAAAAATCTTAGAAGGCGAAACAAGAAATAGTTTAATCAGCTAGTCTTTTGTCAGTTAACAAGTAGCATTTCGTGGCTTAGCTAAGCAAGCGGACTATACAACCCCCTTTTCAAAAACTGAGGAATTAATCAACACATTACAGACAACATTAATCGGGTACAATTATCAAACATACTAGGCAACTTAACTGGCCTGCCACTTGCATTTTCTGTTGCCAACTCTGGGAGCCGGACAGCTGTCCCACAATTGCTATGTATAAGTCAGTTCGTCAGTTCACCTTTCTTACTCATACACTCACTGCTTCGAGAATTCTCGGCCGGCAGCTGTATTTGCAGCCGCCCTGCAGTCCACATCGAGCGACGTGGATGTTCATGCAGCTTGCTGAAAAGTTCACAGTCCGTAAACAGGCACCACACGGGGCGAGTGTTCAACTCTTCGTTCTTCTTTCCACATTAGAGATACAACTTCCATCTCCAGAATAACTGCATACCAGCTGACCTTCAAGAATCAAATGCAACTGCCTTTTCCCACCGTCCAGCGAACACTCACTCTTCAGTCAGGCTAGGCAAAGACTTCCCAAGAGAAATCGTGGCCATAATTAGCACAGCAGTATGTGCATAAAATAATGGATATGTGACAGCAACGTGAGCCATAGACGGATGGACGGAATTTCGGAGTGATGCCGGTCTAATACCTACTTCTTTTTTATTTATTTATTTATTTATTTTTTTTGGCTGTCTTGTTTTGAAATGCCACGAATTCGTTCCCTGTGCATTTGAATCCAACGTCCGCAGTTACCTATTGGATGTATTCCAGTCTCCGTTTTCTCCATCAGTTTTTCCCCTCTACAGCTCCCTGCAGCACCATGGACATTATTCCCTGATGTCTTAACACGCGACCTGTCATTCTGTTCTAATCAATGTTTTCCACCTGTTGCGAAGGTTGATTGGGCTACGCTGCAGAAGTTTCGCTGGGGAGCCCTTACACATTGCCCTCACAGTCACAATCTCTCCCTACGCGATTTCCACGTTTTGGGAGCGGTCGTCGATTTGCTTCGGATGAATAGGTGCATGCCTAGGTACAGTTATGGATCCGCAAACCTTTCTCCGTGAAGGCACTGATTGTCTTGTCTCACAATGAGGTAAATGTATTAACAGTTATGGTGATTACTTTTGAAATAATGCCGTTTTCGTTTAGCGTTCATTTCTTTTTCCATGCTGGACTTAAATGTGTTGCAGCCCTATATGTAAGATTCGCGAGAGCTAGAAATTTTTCACTGAATTCACAAAAATTGGAAAAGCAAGACTCAACTTTGAATCATTTTCTTTTACAATACCATATTTCATGCAAAGTCTTCTTATGTTTCCAGACCAAATTACGAGCGACGACTTGAAATTATTTATCCAGGTTGGAAAAGCTACTAAATATTTCTCTTATAGCGTTAGCAATATCTGAAAGTAAATCACACCAGCTAACATAGCTAATACTAAATAATTTTTGTCTGGATTTAGAGTAATGTTCTGAAACTGCTGTTATCTCTTATCAACTATTAGATCGTTCTGCACCTTTCTTTTTCCACGGACACAATTCATACTCGGCACAGACGAAACACAAATTCCCTTGTAACTATACTGACATGTTTCATTTTGTTTTAGCTAATACGCCACCGTTTTCAAAACTTCATTCGTTCTACACACATTTCTGAATTGTTTATATGACCTTCTGAAAATTTAGCCACCGTTTCTCACATCAGATGGTCCTCACGTACGTTTCCCGCTAAAAGATAGAAGATCATAAAAAGCAGAAACACGTTCGGAGGATTACAGCTCTCCTGCCGTGTTAAGCTCAGTAACATGGAAAATTTTTTTAAACCCGAATTTTAGTTAATGTTGCATTCTTCAAGCACTTACCAGAAAAGAAAAGGAAGAATTCGTCGAAAGAAAAAAGATTAACTTATTTTTAACAACTGTTTTTGAGACTTCTGTTTTAAGGTCCAAGCGAATGTTTTTTCTGCACTGTCTTTTTGTGTCGGTTTATCTGGTTGGATGTATGTCGCAATTTTGTAATAATTGGCTACGCTATGCCACTAAAGTGGACTGTCGTAGGGATTACGAGTGTAAAAGGTGAAACGGCCGCAGTCGCGCCTGCTGAGGAGCGGTTACTGTCAATTCCTTGCACATAAAACATGTCCTTGCTGTAGTAACTGTGGGACATGGCTACACAAACGAAGATACATTGTCTGTCTGACTATAAACTTGGTTACCGTATCACTTATGGCGGCCGTCATTCGCCCCGGTATTTATAACGAGAGATCGATCGAGTATTCGTATTTAACTATGCAGACAAAAAGTGGATCTGTTTTAAATAATTTTGTTTTTCGTTTCTAGCACTGTGAAATAGTAAATCATGCTAGGAAATCGTCAGATCATTCATACTTAAAAAAAATAGAAACTAGATGTTCTGCTTCAAGCAAGTCTCTGCCGTTTTTGGAGAGAAGTCACAAGGGAAGTCTGACAGCGTTCAATTTTGGATCCAATCCCTGTTCCTTCTATATGTGGGTGACCTTCCATTTAACATTCAACAAGCAGAATCGATAGTTTTTGCATACTATACCAGTGTTACAATACGCCCCATTAGAGAGCAAGCAACAGAAGAAACGGTTAATGATGCTTTACGAAAAATTATTAACTGATTCTTTGAAACTAAAATAGACGTTTCGAGTGGTCCTTTTCAGGGCTTCTAAACTGCTGGTACCTGAAGATAGTCTTCTCTAAATTCCGTCCTAATACAGGTTCGCACGACTACCGATGCGACTGCATTGGAACATCATGTGGCAGTTCACCTTAAAGACGCTTCTTGAGTGGTGGGATTACAAAAGCAACTGCCTGTCCGTCTGGCACGTGGCTGGTAGACAACAGCGAATAGGTAGTTTTTCTTACAACAAGACGTCAATGACGTATGGTAGTTTTCTTGGGGCGTAAAACTGGAGAGCCTTCCAGCTCTTTCACTCTGGTGGTGGTATACTTCAAAGTTGTATCTGATATACGGGCCGTTGTGGCCGAGCGGTTCTAGGCGCTTCAGTCTGGAACCGCGCGACCTCTAGTTAGGTTCAAGTAGTTCCAAGTTCTAGGGGACTGATGACCTCAGATGTTAAGTCCCATAGTGCTCAGAGCCATTTGAACCATTTTTTGTGTCTGGTGTGTCCCACAACTAACTCGAGGGACACCCTGGTGTAAGAGAAACCTCTGATCATACACGACGAGCGAGAGCAATGCTCCTTCTTTTCTCTAAATTCTTAAAATAACTGTTGAGTTTGGCTGCAGTATACAACAAAGACTCCGACGCGTGAGAACAACAAATTG
Source organism: Schistocerca cancellata (assembly GCF_023864275.1). Classification (NCBI taxonomy): domain Eukaryota; kingdom Metazoa; phylum Arthropoda; class Insecta; order Orthoptera; family Acrididae; genus Schistocerca; species Schistocerca cancellata. The sequence goes on from NC_064633.1 coordinate 424,262,503, forward strand.
GGTGTACAAGTGGCTACCTCTGTTATTTTTGGGTCGCCTAACCAAAGAAGAGTCGTAAGCCAGTGAGAGATCTTGAAAAATAACTCAAGACTGATATTAACAGTTATTTATTTGCTCTAATGATTGACATAAATCACAGTAAAATTAACAGAGCGCTCTAAAACTCAAATCAAATTACAAAATGATTAACATAGTGCGGAGGTACAATGTAATGTGGAAGACTGCATGAACGAAGCGCAACAAAATCTGCTCATGTGGGCAGATTACGAAATCAAAGTTAATGGTTATGTTATGTTACGTTATGTTATGTTACGTTATGTTAACCGGGGACCTAGAAATGACGCAGAGGCTCCGTCCCCGCCACAGCCGCAGTGGTCCGCAACACTACGATGACTACTGCAGTCCACTTAACCCTTCTGCCGCCCCACACCGAACCCAGGGTTATTGTGCGTTTCGGGCCCCTGTTGACCCCCCCAGGGAACGTCTTACACCAGACGAGTGTAACCCCTATGTTTGCGTGGTAGAGTAATGGTGGTGTACACGTACGCGGAGAACTTGTTTGCGCAGCAATCGCCGACATACTGTAGCTGAGGCGGGATAAGGGGAACCAGCCCGCATTTGCCGAGGCAGATGGAAAACCGCCTAAAACCATCCACAGACTGGCCAGCTCATCAGACCTCGACACAAATCCGCCAGGCGGGGACCGGCGCTCCTTCCCCCGGAAAAAGGTAATGGTACAACATGATGCCACAAATTATAATTACAAATGACATGGCAAAGTGAGTAAGTAATGAGTTTAGCAAGTAATGAGTTTATCAGAATGTAGATTCCAGTGACGTAATTTACGACGTTGACACATCTGCAAATCAGCTGGTGTGTGCGAACCAGCATCAGATGACACTCTCTCAATGACAGCCTGCGGGTAGGTTCACAGGCTGCACGGAAAGGCCGACTCAATGCTGTTGCCAATGTGATGGCTGAGAATATCGTGTATTTCACGAAATAAACTTCCCACTCTTGGCATACAAAATGCGCAGCAACAAACACGAGGTTACTACCAGCCTAGAACACTTCTCGATTGATCAGGTCCTTTGCGCTAAATGTAGTGATGGGGCGACTCAGTTCGTTTGGATAGCCAAAATTTTAGAGCGGAAGTAGCTGTTTCACACTGACAGGATGCGGCTTGTCTTCTTGGCCTTTGACGTCCATGCTGAAAATGTCAAACTCAATTATTCTCTAGGGAAAGCTGTGTTGGCAAAGCGCCCTATGCTCAAAGCTAGGGTAGGACGTCGGTTCTGCCCAGAGTAACATGAAGCAGGCCGTAGCCTCACATCCACGAAAACTGCCTGTTACTCAAGAGACTCTCCTACTGCAGAAAACAGTAGCTCAGACCGCACTGATACTGCACCATCTCAGCATGAAAAACGCAAAGCTTTTCTCCGAGGTACACAGTAGTGGCAGAGAATGAAACAATATCGCATAACGATATGTGACTATAATATCAAAAACCTTCAACCTCATGTAACTCATATAACCAATGTCCTCCGCAGGCTCTTCAACAAATTTAAATTTTTGTTTCCCATTCTCTAATGATCTAACAATTCCAAGTAATTTTTCACCGGCCACTGTAGTAGATGTTCCACTAGCCAGTTCCTTTCTATGATGATTCAATAGCCTTCTTCCCTTACCCATTATTTCCTCTGCCAATCAATTTCGGAATTAATTGGTCCACTTCACTTTTAACAGCTTTTCTTAGTATTATATTTCAAATGCTTACTCCACTTTCGCACAGACAACGTTTCATTTTCATACCAAATGCCTCTTTTAAAAACTCCTTCCTCAGTTCATTCTTAATATTTGTTACTTTGCAGCACTTTTACCGAAAATAGAAAGCCTTCACCTACGCCAAAGTGTTTCTCATACCTTTTCCGTTTCAGCCATCACGTTTGATTTTGCTCCTACGTGGGAATCTTCTCTCTCTCTTCTACCAGTATTTGTATTTACTTCTTTCATCTTTTGAACGACAGGTAGTTCTGCAACGTTTGTCACGATGATCGTACCTAGCTCATAGATTGGTCAATTTATCATTTCCACTCCGACCCGTGGAGTAACAAAATGATATGCAGGTCTCGATGATATGGTGTAATGTATGATGGTTACTAAAAGATTTATTTATATATTAAATACATAGAGCTAGTCCTCGGCTAGAACTTTTATTAGTAATACTGTCCTGCTATTTCAATTAACGATATTGTTATGGAACTAGTCAAGTTACAAGCTTGTATGGGATAGAGAAAACTTACTGACATTTCCAGTTATTTATGCTTCGTACACACTGTCTTTCCAGTTAATTCTGGTTCATCGCTTGTGGAACGCAGAATAAACAGAATTTAGTTTAGTATTTGCCATTGCTTACGAACTGTATCAAATTACTTTTCCGTTTACTCTCTCCAATACTCCCTCCACATTCTGCATCTCCGTTCAGTTCAGCGATTCAGATACAATCAGTTACGTACGCTGAAGATTATGTCCAAGTGTCATGACCTCGACTTAACTTGCCAGGTCCTTTCAGTACGTATTGCATCATCATGAAACTTTTTCCAGAAGCCCTCATCGCATGGCTTCTGTAAAGAGGCTTCTACAGGAAAAGACGGGTAATAAACAATATGTATCTCAGGAAGGAGATATAATGATAACGGAGTACCAAGAATGAAGTGCTCAGATTAAAAAGAGTATACGATAGGGATGCAGTCTTTCTCCTCCACTGTTCAGTGTGAAAGGAAATAAAATAGAGTTTCAGAGTGAGATAAAATCGATCATGAAAGAATATCACTCACAAGATTCATTGATGATTCTGTTACCCTCAGTGAAAGAGAGGGAGAATTAGACATACTGAATGGAGTGAGCAGTCTTGCGAGCACATAATATAGACTGAGAGTTCACCGAGGAAATACGAAAGTAATGAGGAATACCAGAAATGAGATTGGGAATAAAATTGTCATCAAAAGTGAGGCCAGTGAAGTAGACGAAGAGATGGAATTATGCTACCGTGGAAATAAAATAAGACAAGCACATCAAGGCACACTAGTTCAGCAAAGAGGATCTTGCTGGCCAAAAGAAATCTACTAGTATGAAACATAAGCCTTCATTCTAGCGACAAAATTCTTGGACTATACGTTTTGAGCACATCGCTGTACGAATCATGGGCCGTGGAAAAACAGTAAAAGAAGCGAATCGAAACGTCTGAGATGTGGTGTTATAGAGGCATGTTCAAAATTAAGTGCGCGTAAGAAATACAAAATCGACGAAAAAACATTGATAAGAGACGGGAGGGATAACTGGATATGTATTATCAAGGAATAATCTTCATGGTACTATAGGGAGCAGTAGAGAGTAAAAACTGTAGGTCAAAACAGATATCAGAAAATATCCGACAGATAATTTAAGACTTAGGGTGCAAGTGCAAGTGATGAATAGGTCGGTATGAGAAAAAGTCGTGGAAGAACACATCAAAGCAGTCAGAAGACTTACGAGGATATTTCTTCGTCGCCGTAAAAGTAGTAAAATAAAATTGTCGTGGCTCATGCGTTGACTAAAATATTGACCACACTCGCATGGGACAAAATCATCATATTTGCTTCTGGGATGTTTCCTCGTAGTAGGGAGGAGGAGTAGGGGGATCGAGCAGTTTTTTTGTATCTGACTAGTTTTAAAGTGGGTCAATGTTTGTAAAAACTTTAAATGAACGCCTCTTGGCAATACTGTTATTTAAATGAAATTTATTCCTGATACTGTACTTAGCTGTAATACGTATAGACGTACTACGTAAAATGATATATGAAAATCTTATCGCCGCGCGGGATTAGCCGAGCGTCTAAGGCGCTGCAGTCATGGACTGTGCGGTTGGTCCCGGCGGAGGTTCGAGTCCTCCCTCGGGCATGGGTGTGTGTGTTTGTCCTTAGGATAATTTAGGTTAAGTAGTGTGTAAGCTTAGGGACTAATGACCTTAGCAGTTAAGTCCCATAAGATTTCACACACATTTTGAAAATCTTATCGCGAGCGGTCACTTTACAACTTAGGCTATCCGAGCACGCTCCCCGGATAGACACTAACTTCTATATGTCACACACCTGCCTATTTCTTCTCATAGATTATTAATTAATTTATCCATTTTGCGCACCTCTTGATTCCCGTGCAGATTTTAGAATCAAGACAAGGAGAAGTCCTGGACTATTGCTGTCATTTGACAACCACTCGCAGTAAATGGGAAATCCGGTTTCGAGTCCATGTCCGGCACAAATTTCCTTCTGTCGCTGTAGGTGGTGCATCTGTGGCCTGTGAGAAAAATGACAGCGATAGTCTATAACTTCTCGTTGTTTTGTGTGCCAGTGTGGGAAAATGAATTAAAGATCTATGACAAGAACGGATAGGTGTGTGAGGTATGGGGGTTTGGGTCGGCCCGGGGAGCGTGCTCTGACAGCCTATGTAGTGAGGTGACCGCTCGCCATAAGCGAGAAATCTGGGTTCGAGTCCCGGTCTGGTACAAATGTTCATGTCGCTTTAAGTAGTAGATCTACGCTTATTACAATTCTGTTGAATTTCAGGAATAAATTTCAATATTTGAAGCTGTAGTTCGCCATCAAATGTAAGTATCTCTTTATTCAAGACTAAGCAGAAGTTTGACTGGCCAAAAATGGAGCATTGCTTTGCTTAGGCAACCAAGCATGGAGACAGAACACCTAGATTTGGACCTGGGGTTCAAATCCTGTTCGTCTAGTTCGAATAGTGCCCTGCCTCGACCCATATCGTCTTTTCAGTAAAGGTAATAGTTTTGAAGTCTTTTCGTATCTTAAAAGCTAAATTACTTGCGTTTTGCCTTACACTTGCATGTTTTGCGTTCATAGCCACTGTCGGTTCATTGCAACGTTGTCTCTCGAACTCATAACTTCCGTGAAATAACTCACAGTTTAAGAGACCGTTTCGTTTTCTAGCAAACCCATTCACCCGAGCAACTTGTTTTCTCGCAAATATGGCTGCATGTTTCGCGTGCGGTGGTGATGCTGCTACGCTGCAGTGCTGTCCCCCATTCACATCTTCTGCCTGTAGGCGTAAAGACGTCTCTTCCGTTCGGAGGTGAGGTGGTGATTACGATGTGCCTGTCAGGGAAAAATCCCGGAGAAACCCGCTCATTTGCGTCCGACAAAAAGCATCCCTGCGATTTGCGAGAAAGTGGGTTACCACTTCACGCACGCACGTCCCAAGAGCAGCTGCAGGCTTGTTCTTGCGTACCGACTGAGGTTCCTGACTGGAGTCCAGGGAATCAAAGGAAGGTTAGGGATTAGCGTCCGGTCGACGAAGAGGCACTAGGGACTTAATACAGTGTAGGGGATGGACCAGGCTGGGAAACACATGGTACGACAGAACAAGATTGCGGAATGACGCAGGCCGACCTCAGACGAAGCATTCCGGCGTTCGAATTATGCCATTTACAGAGACTATGGATAACCTAAAACTCGGCGGGCGGAATGGATCTCACTTGATCAGGACTCCACCTTTGTCCTAAATGCAAGGGCAAAGCGGTAGTCTTGCCTGCACAAACTAGTAATGTTCTCCAAATATGCAGTAATTGCACAATGTCATTGAAATGCAAACGTCTCTAGTGAAATGATGCCATGATAGATGTCGTTAACCTGCGTCAAAGCGATGTTGTCCGTCATCAGAATATGGCCGTGAACTTCAAACACCCCAAAGAAAACAAAGATACAGGCCGTGACGTAAATTTAACTCGCTCGTTCTCGCTCTTCTCTCTCTCTCTCTCTCTCTCTCTCTCTCTCTCTCTCACACACACACACACACACACACACACACACACACACACATAGGACAAACATTATAAATGACGTGCTCTTATTACAAGCAGAACAGTTTTCGAAGTGAAAAGTGTCTCTACTTGTGATAAGCCTCGCTAATAGGGTATTTCAGCGCTTCTAAAGTAAGATAAAGACTGGGGAGGCTCGCCGCAGAATCGGCGAAAACAAAAATTATGAAAACACTACAAGAAGAGGAGCCAGAATGAAAGGTGATGTGTTAAGACTTCAGGGGAAAAGTTCCGTGGTATTAGAGGGAGCCGTAGAGGGTAAAATCTGCAGGGGAATTGGAATCTACCCAAAAATTAAATAACAACTTGGGGTGGAAGTGCTTCTCTGAGATGAAGTTGACACAAGAAAGAAATTCGTGGCGGGCCGCATCATACCAGTCAGAAAACTAATGACTAAAATAGCACGTAACTGAAAACCAACATTTATCTTTGCACGTTTAGTGGTGCATGCGGTTAGCTAATAAAATAGTGGAATCGCTGTATATTGACAGATTCCAACATAGTTCGGAAAGTATGCAGGTGAACTTTCCTTTATCTTCAGAGTTACATCAGTGTGTCGATAATTTATTTTCGAGTGTTTAAATAAATTTTTAATGTTGTCACTGTGAATAATATCTCTTTTCTCGTAAAGGTATTTCTCATTTGACTGATAGAGCCACTGGATATCAAATACCTATGTTAAAAGAAAGAACAAAGATCGGAAAGTGTGAAAAAATTATACAAAACATATAAAAACTATGCGAAACCGATTGTTAAAAGAAGGAAAGTTTTCCAGAGTTGTTAGCACAAATTATAACTAATTAGGACAAGATTTCGGAGGTTGTTCAAGGATGTGTTCTTCGTATTTCGGTATGACGCACCCGTGATATCCGAGAGCTTGTTACAGAGTAATAATATAATTGTGATTTATTCAGTTTGTTACCCCAGTTACCTTTCTTTCTGTGAAAATACCTTCACAATCAAACAAAGGCTATTTTCCAAATTTGACCTCATTACTTATATGAAAACTACATAGTACCCAGCTTTCAAAGCTTTTCAGTATCGAAGCTGTTTAATATCCACAAACGAATATATAGTTACCAGTTTACTGACATAAATACCTGGTAGAGGGGCTAAATAAATTTGAAATTAACCAGACGGCACCATCAGGAATAAATGCTAGGGTTACTCTAAAAGTAATGAAAGCTTCTTTCTTCGTTTTTGGTAAAGATAATGAAAGAAACCTAAGAGTTTGGTCTCTCCTCTAGGCATAAAGACTATGAGTAGCACATCCTTTCTATCCCAAACAATGTGTCCACAACGGTTTTGGCGCTCAAAACTTTTTTAGCTTATATTGATTTTGTTGGAGATCGTGAATGATGACACTCCGTTAACTGGAGCCTTGTTCCTGGATTTTTATGCTAAACCCAGGTCTCGTCACCAACAACAATGTGGATGAAAAATTCATCGCTGTCTTCTACGGAATGGGAAAGTCAGTGCACGACCCATTTGGTGTTTTTATGTTCATCTGGCAGAAGTCGAGGATCCCCTACCGCACACGCTTTTCTGTTGCGCAAATCACCACCAACAGTTTGATAGTAAATACCGTTAAATTAAGGAAACCGCAGGCTCAGTCTGTCCTGTTGAATTTTTTCCTCAGCCCTTGAATGAAGTTCTTCAGTCACAACTGATGGTCGGTTTGATCTTTCATCATCATGAATACTCGTTCGTTCGTAATTAAACATGGTGCTCTGTTTTTAAACTGAAGATTCATTCATCACATTTATATCAAGAAAATGTGTAAATTTCTATAGGGCGAACTTATTCTGCATTCAGAAACTATATTACGCTACAAACCTGACGTTTGATGGAATCATTAATTTTGTCACACATTTTAAAATCCAACAAATAAACGGTAAACTACCGTTCCTACTCGCTGTTAGTTTCTTGCCGGCGCTAACAATTAGGAAGATCTATGACTCCGTGACGGTGGGAGAATTGCACCGCTTGTCAGATCAAAAGGTTCTTTACTTTCGGGATAAGCCTCGTCTGCATAAAACGTGGGACAGATCTTAGCACGAGCATGGTCCACTCACACACACACACACACGCACAGCGAGAGAGAGAGAGAGAGAGAGAGAAAGAGAGAAAGAGAGAGAAGCTACTCTAAGGATTTATATGTAAATGATTTTAAGGCAGAAGGGATAGATAATATTCCCACGGAATTTCTGAAATTATCAGCGTAAGCGACAACCAAGAGAATATTCAAGTTGATGTGTAGAGACAAAAATCACCCACGCAAACCTGAAGAGAGTATGGTCAGTTAAGAGCGAACACTACTGCATAACCAGCTCAACGGTTCATTCGTCATACTTACTGACAAGATTAATATACAGAAGAATGAATAAGAAAATTGAAGGTATGTTAGGTGACGATCATTTCGGCTGTCGGAAACGTGTGGGTATCAGAGGTCGTTCTAATGTAGCGATTAATAATGGAAGCAAGTTTCAAAGAAACTAAAGATACCTTCACAGGTTTTATCGACCCAGAAAAGCGATCGATAATGTAAAATGGAGCTAGATAATCCAGATTCTGAGAAGAAATCTGGAGTAAGCTACAGGGAGAGAGAGTAATATACATTATGTAAAAGAACGAATAGGGAACGATATGAATGGAAGACCAAGTACGAAGTGTTCCGATTAAAACAGATGAAAGACAGGAATGCAGCCTTTCCTACGTATTGTTTAATCCAGCTTCAGAAATGGGTTTAAAATACAAGGCGTAAGGAAATCAGTGATAAGATTTACTGATTACTTTGCAATCAGTGAAAGTGAAGAATTACAGGAAATGTTGAACGGAATTAACAATATAATCAGTTCAGAATGCGGATTGAGAGTACCCGAAGACAGACAAAAGGAACGATGAGCAGCAGAAAAAAGTGAAAATCTTACCATCAAAACTGCTGACCACGGAGGGGATAAAGGTAAGGAACTTTGCTAACTTGGAAGGACACACGACAAAAGAAGCAAAGAGGGTATAAAAAAAACAGATTAGTACAGGGAAGGACGGCATTTTTGGCCAAGACAAATCTGATAGTACTAGTCAGCCTTAATCTGAGGACGAAACTGATAGTAATGCACAGGAAGTAGATAAAAAGTATGGAAACACAAATAAAAAACACAACACGATGTCTAATAGGATGTAAAGAAACCTTTAGCATTCAAGATATCTTCGAGTGCCCTAGAAATTGATAAATACGGGTCCTGTATGGGGTTCATTGGAATATTATATCATTATTCCTGGAAAATAATGGCAATTTTAGGTAACGACGATGGAGGTCGATAGCGATCAGCCACCCTTTTCTCCAAAGTAGATCACTAAGACTCAATAATATTAGGACCTCGTGACAGTGGTGGTCAAGGGAAAAACGACAGTTCACGTATCCTCGTGCTCACAAAAAGTCTTTTTTTATCTCATTTTGTTCGTTATTGTTCGTTTCAATTGTTCGTGGCGGACGTCACCTGACGCCCGTTGAAGTTCGTTATTGATCCATTCACTCAGTTTTTTAATTACAGAGGGCAGCCAACCCTCTGACCGAACACGCTGAGTTACCGTGCCGGCTGACCTGGGCAACGCGAAGTGTTCGAACCCGAGTCCTGTTGTCTTGAAACACAGCGTCACCACTAGGGAAGAAATACTGTACCAATGAATGGACCTGATCAACTAGAATAGTCATATAATCCTGTACAGTACTACGATACGATATCCAAATCATCACCAAACCTAAGCCATGTTTCACTCTTAGCAGCAAGCACTCTGTATCGCAAGCTTGGGATGGCGTACGCGAGACATAAACTAGACCAGGAGTTGGAAACTGAAACAAAGCCCATCCGATCAATTTTTTTTTTTCCATTGCGCCATAATCCGGGTCTTACAGATTCGGCGCAAGGTTTGCCTGTTACTGGCATTTGTATCACTGATGAGTGGTTTGGAAACTCTTACTGAAATTCCCAGCTTATGGAGTTCCCTTCGTTTTGTTTTCGTGCTGACAGGGTTCGCGACTATGACGTTAGTACATGAATGACTTTTGCAGATGTCTTCCTCTTTATTTGTCACAATCGCCTAGAGTGCCGTGTATTATAATGACTCGACACAAACATTTGTCCGTGTTATGTCTCAACGGATGAAGATTTTAGGCTTTCAAATGGTACAAATGGCTCTGAGCACTATGGGACTTAACTGCTGTGGTCATTAGTCCCCTAGAACTTAGAACTACTTAAACCTAACTAACCTAAGGACATCAAACACACCCATGCCCGAGGCAGGATTCGAACCTGCGACCGTAGCAGCAGCGCGGCTCCGGACTGGAGCGCCTAGAACCGCACGGCCACCGAGGTCGGCACGCTTTCCCTTTATACGGTATACATCTTCGATTGGTGTCTCTTAAAACGTGAAACACTTTGGCTCTCATTGTTACGGAAGCACTCACCAGATGAGCACCAACGATTTTCCCACATTAGACTTCACTTAGCTCCGACATAATGTCCTCACAACTACACAGAACTCTGTTGTAACCACGACAAACACTTGCAACGTATTGAGGACAGTGGACACGTACCGTTCGTCATCAAACAGAACAGCGCTACCTACTGCTTGGCTAGCATATTCATTTATATTCAAGCTTGCATTTCTTGCGGTGCCTGTATATTTTTTGTGACCCCTGTACGTTCGGAGTACTGTCTTGTATGGTAGTGAATCATGGACTATGTGGAAAGAGGAACAGAAGAGAATCGAAGCGTTTGTGTTGTGGTGCTAGAAAAGGATATGGAAAATGTAGTGAGAGGGCAAGAAGGGAGGAGGTTTTCCGTCGAATCGGCGAAGGAAATAATAATAGGGAAACACTGACAGAAGGATGAGAAAAGTGATAGGGCATGTGTTAAGATATCACAGAATTACCTCAATGGTACTAATGGGAGCTGCAGAGGGTAAAAATTCTAGGAGAAGACAAATTAGAATACATCCAACAAATAATTGAGGATGTAGGATGCATGTATTACTTCTAAATGAAGAGGTTGGCACATAAAAAGAATTCGTGGCGGGCTGCATAGAAACAGTCAGAAGATTGACAACAGAAAAAGACTAGATGACATGACGTGTCCGCGACCATACTTCAGTAGTAAGCATGTCTGGGAGGACCTGAGTTGAATTCGCTGTGCTGACAGGGATTTTTCCTTGGTCGGACGATTGGTGTGGGACGAGCTCAGCTTCGTGGGGCCAACTGAGGAGCTACTTGAATGACAAGTAGCGGCTCCGAGGTCAAGAAAACCTCCCTCCACCCCCTTCCTGTTCCCATAATCGCGTCCAGTGATGCCGTAGGCAGAGGATCCAAGTCGGTAGATCGGTCCAGACTGGCCCATCAGGTCAGAAAGTGGAGGTTTGGTGAGATGATGTAAGTGAGATGATGGAACAGTTTTTGGTAGGAATTGTCACACTGTCTGGATCGATACAGGTAGTTAGCTATCGAAACAGAAGCATCGATACTTACTCGACCGTGTTAGAACAGAAATACAATCTATGCTTGACGAGGGAATTATTGAGCCTGTAGTAAGCTCATACAACAATCAATTACATATTGTTGAGAAGAAAAATGGATCGATCAGGCTTGTCTTAGATTCGAGACAAATCAATATTATCATCATTCCTGAAACAGACAGGCCGCAAACGTTGGAAGAACTTCATCAAAATTTTAATGGTGTGGAAGTGTTGTGTTCTATTGATCTCACATCCAGCTTTTATGAGATCAAACTTCGTCCAGAATGTATAAAATACACAGCTTTTCTTTGTTTCGGCATTTGTTATCAATTTCGGAAACTTCCTTTGGTTTGAACATTTCTTTGGCAGCATTCATTCGTGGGCTAAATTCTATGTTACCTGAGTTCTTAAAACGTCACATCACCTTATATGTGGACGATATTCTGGTAGCAGAAGCCTCATGGGAACAACATAATCGCATCCTCAACAGTGTGTTAAGTATTTCTGCAGAATCTGGAATTACAGTTAACTTGGAAAAGTCTGAATTCGGTAGGACAAAGGTGAAGTTTTTGGGACACATTATTTCTTCTGAAGGCATTCAGCCGGATCCCGAAAAGTTAGAAGCAATCAGAGCCATTCCAGTTCCATCCACAAAAAAACAAGTCCGCAGTTTTCTAGGTCTCGTAAATTTGTACCGTCGTTTTCTCAATATGCAAATTCTAGTTACACCAAAACTTTGTTCTGTCACTGAAAAAAATACTGTTTGGAACTGGGACGAACAGGCACAGTTGGAATTCAATTATTCGAAACTGCGCATCAGAAGATTCCAGGTTCGTATCCTGGCAGGGTCGCCATATGAAACATCCTCTTGGAAAAAATTTGTGAATTACTGTGCTGATGAACCTCACGGATTGGACAGCACCTGAGAATTGGACGTCAGAGGCCACGGCGCAGAGAGTCGGCTACAGCAGGTGTCTGCGACCTTTGCGTCTGGGGGTCCCGCCCGCGGTGAAAGGATCAGCGCTCGACCCAGTTGCGGCCGCTAATTAGAGCTGGGAGCGCACACCCTGCTGTCAGTCAGATAGGCGGCGGGCGCCGGGGCTGCCAACTGGGTCGGCGCAGCAGCGGGCGCGCAAAAACACAACACAGGGTGCCGCCCGGCCAGCGGCCTGCTCATTTGAATTTCTAATCCGGCGCGGAGAAAGGGTAAACAGTTTCTTCTGGCCACGACCTCCTCTGCGAGCGCGCTCCCTGCTCCCACCTCGCTCTGCCCAATTAGAAAAGTGTCCCTCGGCCGGGCGCAAGGTGGCGCGGCTCGCGATCAAAGAGATTGTCCCCCGCGATACCGCCTCGCCTAATTGAGCAATAGCCGGCCAGTCCATTCGCTGGCGACAAGACGTAACGATCTTGCTGCCATTATGTCTTCGGTAGCGATGCTCTAGTAAGATAGACGGCGATCACTGCGACACGCAGTATCCGATGGCCCAGCTCCGTACAGGCGGACAGCCGAGTAATTGCGAACGGTTGCCCTGTCCTAGTACCAGGTTGTTCTCTCATTCCGTCTTACTTCTGCTGCGCTGCCTGTAAGTTTCACTGCCTAATCACGAAACTTTTTTGTGTTCTGTGACGTGCCAAAAGAAAGAGAGAGTGCCAACAATGGGCAAGCCTCTGAACGAACTTTCTCTGCCACAGTTCCTCGTGCGTAGGCAACTTCGCCCACTGAACGCAAAGAACGTGCGTAGCCGACGTGCTTTCAATTCAGTGGCTAGGTCTGACATGGCGTTCAAATAGACTCGGGAAGAACAACTGTTCACAAATATCATCGTACTCCTCAGCATCGTCTCTTGTAGGTCTCGTACACACGATCAGTCACATCTCTTTTTATTTCGTGAACAGTTCAAGATATACATACTACGGGGGCATTCAATAAGTAATGCAACACATTTTGTTTCTCGGCCATTTTCGGTTGAAAAATACGGAATTTGTTGTGGGGCAATTTGGAATGTTCTCGCTTCAACCCCTATAGTTGCAAGTTGTAATAGGTAGCGGCGCTCTATGTACCCTTCAAAATGGCGTCTTGTCCGCCCCCGGTAGCTGAGTGGTTGCCGGCACGGTAGCTCAGCGTGTTCGGTCAGAGAGGCGCTGGCCCTCTGTAATAAAAAAAAAACTGAGTCAAGGAATCAACGATCAACTTGAACGGATGTCCTATGACGTCCGCCCAGTCCAAACGCAACGAACATTACCGAACAAAATAAAAATAAAAAATTAAAAAATTAAAAAAAGTAGTCAGCGTGACAGAATGTCAATCTTAAGGGCCCGGGTTCGATTCCCGCTTTGGTGGGAGACTTTCTCCGCTCAGGGACTGGGTGTCCTGTTGTCCTAATCATCATCATTTCATCCCCATCGAACGCGCAAGTCGCCGAAGTGGCGTCAAATAGAACCCGGCGAACGGTCTACCCTACGGGAGGCCGTAGTCACACGACAATGGCTTCTTTAAAGAAAGTACTTTACAAGCATATCTATCACTGATTTTTTTTTTTTTTTGGCGGAAAACCAGAGCATCGCAGATATTAAGAGGCGTTTGTTGAATTCCTATGGTGACATGGCGTCGAACAAAAGCACGGTGAGTTGTTAGGCGAGGTGTCTGTCATAATTGCAACAAGGTGGCGAGAATCTGTCCCAATTCCCGCTTGCCGGCCGGACTGCAACGTTGGACCGTGTAGACCCTCTCGTTCGAAATGGGCGGCGGATCAAAATGAAACACCTCGCTGCACTGGTGGACGTCCTTGTTGGCAGTATTGACACACTCGTCTACCGGTTGGGGTACTCAAAGGTGTGTATCTGCTGGGTTCGTCGCCACCTACGCACCTTCCAACCTCCATCCGTTTGGCCCAATGAGAAATACACTCCACGGGAAGCAGTACGTGTATGATAGGGAGGTTGTTAATGCAGCGAGACTTTGGCTCCGACATCGTCTAGTGGAGTGGTACCATGCGAGCATATAGGCCCTCCCAGTTAGGTGGCGTTGGGTCATCGCATTAAACGAGGAGTCTGTTGAGAAATAGGGTTTTGTAACCAAAAGAGTGGAGAACAATATGGTGTATTTGAATCCTGGGTAAAACAAACCTGTTTTCAGATAAAAATATGTTGCATTATTTATTGAATGGCCCTCGTAACTTTCAGCAAATGAGAGTATGGGGAAGGGCACGCCATTTTCTTGTATGTTTAATATTCTTAATTCTTGTATCAGCCAACATATTGAAGCAATCACGTGTATTTTCAATGGAACGACAAACCTTTTTCAACGACATTAGAGATCTCTTGAGTAAAGTGATATAACGCTCACTAATTCTCACAAACTTATTAGATAAGTGTCCCTTAATGGAAAGGCAAAGCGACTAGAACCAAAAATTTCGGTGTAAACACTGCATAGTGGGGCTCTCATGCCAAACTCCGCTATTGTCTGAAGCCTTCCGACTGTTCAATCGTTTCCCGGCCGTTGTGGCCGAGCGGTTCTAGGCGCTTCAGTCTGGAACCGGGAGACCGCTACGGTCGCAGGTTCGAATCCTGCCTCGGGCATGGATGTTTGTGATGTCCTTAGGTTAGTTAGGTTTAAGTAGTTCTAAGTTCTAGGGGACTGATGACTTCAGATGTTACGTCCCATATTGCTCAGAGCCATTTGAACCATTTTTTTGTTCAATCGTTTCCACAATTCACTTAAACAAGAGAACGTGGACGGTTTACCTGAGCACCGTCTGTTACGCTAGTAGCTCTAGCTACCCACAGCACACATTTTGAATCAATGGAGAACAACCTGACGAATGCCCTTGATGATCTATCCAGATACTTCGACACAAACCAGCTTAAACCAAACCCTTCAAAGACTCAAGTTTTCATTTGAGAAACAAGGAAGCCACTCGCAAGTTGCAAATAGTATGGTAGGGGGTCGAACTGTAAGACTACGAGACTCCAAAATACCTAGGAGTGACACTTGACAGATGTCTCACTTTCAAAAAGCACTGCATGAAATGCAAGTCGAAAGTTTCCACCAGGAACAGTCTCCTACGGAAACTGACCGAATCACAGTGGAGAAGTCAACCTGAAACAATCCGAGCAGCTGGAATTGCACTATGCTATTCTGCGGCAGAGTATGCCTGTACTGTTTGGTATAATTTAACTCATGCCAAACAGGTGGATGTAGCTCTCAACGAAACCTGCAGAATTATAATAGGTTGCTTTACCACCTCGCAGGAATAGCACCACCACCTATTCGAAGAGAGATAGCTGCGAACAAGGAAAGAAAGGCAGTTGAACAGGAAATTACCCATCCTCTGGATGGGCGTGAACCGCATCCGCAACGACTGAAGTCAAGGAAGAGTTTTCTTTGGACATCAAATGAACTTAGAATTTCCCCTGAGAAAGCTAAGTTACAACTATGGAGGGCTACGACCTACCTCCCCCCTGGTTGGAAATTGGAAAAGAATTGTTGAAGCTTTACCTCCAGGCCATGACGGGGAATAGACAACTTGGGCGTCACTGAGTAGAGGATATGAGACAGATGGGGTACAGGAAAATGGGAGGAGAATGTAAGTGGGGGACGAGTAAAACATTGGCGAAGACGGAGGATAACAGTGTACAGTGCATTTAATTATGTTTCCTGTGGTCAGTCATGTAAAGCTGGACATTTAATAAACACTGCCAAGAATGCAAATGATCGAAGTCATGAAACTTTTAAAAAAATTTAAAAAGTTTTGTTAAGAAACTGGTCCTTAATATTCATGATTCTGCCAATGGAAAGAGATGACGTCTGACCTGATCCTGCAGATGTTCTATCGGGATCTTGCTGTGACCACACCATCCCACAAACAGTTCATAGAGACACGGGCCATGTGTTAACGAATATTGTCCTCTTCAAAATTGACACCACGGTAATGTTGTGTGAGAGGTAACACATGAGGACGCGGGATGTCGATGACGTACTGTCGTGGCCTCGGAGTTTCATCAATCACTATCATCCGTAGCCTGAAGTATTAACCGATTGCTCCCCACAATATGATGTCAGGAGTAACACGATGTACGAATTGTGATTATTTATTGAAATGCACTCTTACTGCTAAAGCTGACGCTCTTATTTTTATTTCTTGCCTTATTTTGATTCTAAAACAAGACTAAAGCTAACGCTGAACCTACAATTTTATATTTAAAAAATCATGCATTTGCATAAAATTTGAAACGTGTTACCACATTTCACCATTACATTCTTTCACGCAGGAAAACAAAATATGTACTAAGGAAGAACAGAAACTGAGAGACAGTAAAAAAACGGAAGGGTAAACATTATAGGAAAGATACGTTTATTAATTATTATACTACCGTTTGGCTCTTTCAAAGGTACATTCAGACTTCGGGAGGCTGGTGACACACTACTGTACTAGTGTGCTATCCCTCACTGCTACGTAACAGATTATGAAGTTTGTAATTCTACACTATAACTTGCAGCACTGCTCTATCCTACTGTACTAGAAGTCAGAATAAAAAAAAAGGTTGTGTTTGATTTGTTATGGGTTGTCAGTCCTTCAGAATACGCAGGAAGTAAGCTGGCAGGCAACCAAATTATTCTTTGCTCTGGTGAGGCTGTAAGGAATTGGGGAGAAAAGTAGGAGGGGCTGTAGGAGTCTCAGGAAGTTCTCCTCGGTCGTCCTCGAGACTCATCATCACACTATTTTCGATACGGTTTCCTGTCCTGGTCCGTCACATCCTGATGATTTGTGGCTTCTCGCATCCTGTCTCTCAATCAGGCATGCTTTCAGTTCACAATCCAGTATGCTGCCAGTCAGCAAGTTCATTGCATGCTACATATTATTATTATAATGTGAGACATTTTGCTATCGAAGACACTGCTGCCCGGACGAGGTAGCTTCTCAAACAAACAATATATTGTAGATTGATTATTATCTGAAAAGTGAACCAGAATCCCACCGTTAAATTTTCGGATTGTGTCCTACATCTACACCTACATCTACACTTTTACTCTACAAACCACCATGAGGTGCGTAACAGTTATTTAGGTTTCTTCCCGTTCCATTCACGCACGGAGCGCGGGAAGAATGATTGTTTGATTGCCTCTGTGCAGTAATTATTCTAATCTTATCCTCACGGTCCCCTTGTGAGCGATACGTAGGGATTGTAATACATTCCTAGAGACATAATTCCAAGCCGATTCATGAAACCCTGATAATTGACTTTTTCGGGATAGTTTATGTCTATTTTCAAGAGTCCTCCAGTTCATTTCCTTCAGGATCTCTGTAACATTCTCCCACGTATCGAATAAACTTGTCACCACCCTCCCTACTCTCCTCTGTATATGTTCACTATCCCTTGTTAGTCCGGTTTGGTATGGGTCCCACACACTTGAGCAATATTCTACAACCGGTCTCACGAGTGATTTATAAGCAGTCTCCTTTGTAAAAGAAGACCATAGTGAGATTTGAACCAGCGATACATGAACGTCAGATTATCATTTTACAACGCTACGTGTTCAGTGATAATTTCCGAATATTTTGATATTCCGCTTTTAAAATCTGACTCTAAACTGGATATTCTCCATGTCATCCACATAGACTCTCATTTCTTCTTCCCATATCATCAGACGGTTCCTCCAAAAGCCGCTACCTCAATGTAATACCTGCCTTTACCTTTCCCATCGTTTAATTGATTATCATTTAACAGATCAAATTTTTCTTTTCGATTCTTCTGTATAACATTATTGTCTGTGGCATTTCTTCTGAAAGGCCGATGCTATGTGACGGACTCTACACATCAACTTGAATAATGGTTTTAGAGAATCCGATGGAATGTTATCTGTCCCTTTTCTTTCTTTTTGAGTCATCCGTCTTCTAACTGGTTTGACGCGGCCCGTGCCAACGTCTTCATCTCAGAGTAAAATCTGCACCCTAAGTCCTCAGTAATTTGGTACTCCAATCTCTGTCTTCCTCTACTGTTTTGATCCTCTGCAGTTCCCTCTAGTATCATGGAAGTTATTTCTCGATGTTTTAACACATTTCCTATCATCCTCTCTCTTCTTCTTGTCCGTGTTTTCCACGTACTCGTTTCCCCGCCGATACTGCGCAGAACCTCCTCATTCTTCACCTTACCAGTTCATCCAATTTTTAACTTTCGTCTGTAGCACCACATGTCAAATGATGCGATTATCGTCAGTTCCGATTTGCCCACAGTCGATGTCTCACTACCGTACAGTGCTGTGCTCCAGACAGACATTACCAGAAACTTGTTTCTCAAATTAAGGCCTATGTTTGATACTAGTAGAATTCCCTTGGCCAGGAATGCTCTTTTTGCCAGTGCTAGTATCGTTTTGATATCTTCCCTGATCCGTCCGTCATGGGCTATTTTCCTGCCTAGGTAGAAGAATTCCTTGACTTCATCTGCTTCGTGACCATCAATCCTGGTGATAAGTTTCTCACTGTTCTCATTTCTCGATTTACTGTCAACCAGTATTCTGTACTAATTAGACTGTTCATTACATTCAGCAGAAACTGTAATTCTTCTTTACTTTCACTGAGCGCAGCAACGTCATCAGCGAATCTTATCATTGATATCCTTCCAATTTGAATTTTGGTTCCACTCTTGAATCTTTCTTTTATTTCCATCATTGCTTCTTCGATGTACAAATTGAACAATAGGGATAAACGACTACATCCCTGTGTTACATCCTTTTTAGTCTGAGCACTTCGTCCTTGATCCTCCACTATTATTATTCCCTCTTGGCTCTTGTACATGTTGTGCATTAGCCGTCTCACCCTATAGCTTACCACAACTTTCCTCAGAATTTCGAACATCTTGCAACACTTCACATTATCGAGCACTTCTTTCAAGTCGACATATCCCATGAACGTGTCTTGATTTTTCTTTAGTCTTGCTTCCATTACCAGCCGAAACGTCAGAACTGCTTGCCTGGTGTCTTAAGCTTTGCTAAAGCCAAACTGATCATCGTCTAACACTTCAGTTATCTTCTCCATTCTTCTGCGTATTATTCTTGTTAACGACTTCGATGCATGAGCTGTTAAGCTAATTGTGTGATAATTCTGGCACTTGTCAGCTCTAGCACTCTTCGGAATTGTGTGGATGATATTTTTCAGGAAGTCAGATGGTATAACGCCAGACTCATACAGTGTACACACCAACGTGAATAGTCATTTTGTTGTACTTCCTCCAATGATTTTAGAAATTCTAATATGTCATCTATCTCTGCTGCCTTTTTTGATCGTAACTCTTCCAAAACTCTTCTCCGTCATAGAGGCCTTCATTGCACTCTTTACACATATCCGCTTTCTCTTCTCCATTTAACAGTGGAATTCCCATTGCACTCTTGATGTTACATCCTTGCTTTTCACTGAACCGTAGGTTTTTTTTACTTTTCTGTATGCTGAGTCAGACCTTCCGATAACCATTTTTTCTCGATTTGTTCACATTTTTCATGCAGCCATTTCACGTTAGCTTCCATGCACTTCCTGTTTATTTCACTCCTAATTTATCTGAACATTTTTGCACTTACTTCTTTCATCGATCAACTGAAGTATTTTTTCTGTTACCCATGGTTTGTTTGCAGTTATCTACTTTATACATATATTTTTCTTTCCAACTTCTGTGGTTGCCTTTTTTGGAAATTTCCACTCCTCTTCCACTGAACTGCCTACCGAGCTAATCCTTATCGCAGTATCTACAACCTCAGAGAACTTCAAATGTACCTCTTGAATCCCTATATTTCAGTATCCCACTTTTTTTGCAGATTGATTCTTCCTGACTAGTGTCTTAAACTTCAGCCTAATCTTCATCACTATTAAAGTGTGATCTGAATTTATATCTGCTCCTGGTTACGTCTTACAATCCAATATCTGGTTTCGGAGTCTCTGCCTGACCACATGTCACCTAACTGAAATCTTCCCATATCTCCCGGCCTTTTTCAGTATACTTCCTCCTCTTGTGGTTCTTAAACAGAATACTCGTTATTATTAGCTGAAATTTATCGCAGAACTCAATTAGTCTTTGTCCTCTCTCATTCTCCGGTAACCCTTTCTTCTACTTCCTCCCTACCACCGCATTCCAGTGTCCCGTGACTATTACATTTTCATCTCCCTTTACGTGCTTAATTACCCGTCAAATATCCTCATATATTTTCTCTACCTCTTTATCTTCGGGTTATGACGTAAGCATGTATGCCTGAACTATCGTTGTCGGTGTTGGTTTGCTGTCGATTCTGATGGGAACAACCTTATTAGCGAACTGTTCACAGTAGCACACAGTCTGCCCTATCTTCCTATTCATAACAAATCCTACTCCTGCAATACCATTTTCTGTTGCTGTTGGTATTACTCTGCACTCATCTGACCAGGAATCGTTGTCTTCTTTTCATTTCACTTCACTAACTCCCACTGCATCTAGGTTGAGACTTTGCATTTCCCTTTTCAGATTTTTCTAGCTTCCCTACCACGTTCAAACTTCTGACATTCCACGCGCTGGCAAGTATAATGTTATCCTTTCGATGGTTATTCAGTTTTTTTTTCTCATAGTCAGGTCATCATTGGCAGTCCTCTCCCGGACATCCGAATGCGTGACTATTCAGGAATCTTCACGACACTTTTTAAATTACAAACCACTTGTCCTGTGAATACACAAAGTGTGTCTTTAACGCAGTGGTCTGAATTGCCTTCTGCATCCTCATGCCGTTGATCATTGCTGATTACTCCACCTTTTAGGGACAGTTTCCCACCCCAAGGGCAATCTCTGTCCGCTTCTCCGCCCTCACTGACAAGATCGTTGACTGAATAAGGGTGACATCTCATCCCAGAAGTTTTCGGCCGCCAATGCTGATGATTTTTATTCAACATTTAAGCGTACTGATATAGAAACGTAACCATAGAACGCTTGGAGACATTCCGTTCAATCTTAGAACATATACGACTTACTATACGGAAAAGAATATTATGAGCGCATCCATAGCACCAATAGGAAAAGGTATGGGGAGATGGTAACGTGGACAACAACCGAAAATATCTTCTAGTTTCATATCCAAAATATTTAAGGGTGGTCCGGTAATTGATAACAGTCTGGATGACATCTAACCCTCACGAAAATAAGTAATTCAGCGCCGTCTAGTATTCAGTAGTATTACGTACCATGTTGCAGCTGTTTCACATTGACCCACGGATTGTAGAGAAATTGTCAATCCTTATACAATCTATTTCAAGATGTTTTCTTTATCCACAGCGCAGTCGTACGACTCATCATACGTTGTCAGTATTGTCTTGACCCATCCTCTTCAAGATATCGTATAACAGCATTGCGAGTTGGATTTCGAGTGACTTGTGGTTGGTATGGAGCAGATTGTTAGACACACGTATTTACGTTTGAGTTCAGAACATGTTCTAAGATTCCATTACAGATAGATGTAAATGACATTGGACGGTAATCTTGAGCGTTACCTCTGCTTCCCATTTTGTTGACGAGTGTGACTTGTGCTTTCTTCTAACCACCGGGCACAGTTTTTTGTTCGATGGACGCACAGTGTATTACGGTCTTGTCTGCGGTAGCCCGTACACGCAGCCGAGAGGCCGCCGTGAGAATCAGGTTGGGGTAAACACTCGCCGCTTCCCGCCAACTTTCACTGTGACCACCACAGAGCACTTCGCGGGTTCCCGCCTTCAGGAATCCGGCCGCAATTACATCAAAGTAATTTGGCCGCCGACGCGAGCTGCATTTTTATGACGTGGTTGAAGTAGGTTTCTCTTCCGCGGAAAGGCTGTCGCTGCCGAATGTTGACGAGCCCGCCGCGGTGAGTCGGTGCCCTAAGTGCGTTGAGTAGCACGGGCTTACAGATGGGAAAACTGCAGAAATTTGGCACACAATTAGCACAACGAAGTTGCTACTACCTTTTCGAATTCCTTCTCCTGCATCAGACTGTGTTTTCGTTTGAAATAAACACTACGCGACCACGATATTACTGCATTTGGTCTCCTGTGGCCGTTGTTGCAAACACACTGGAACGTTGTAGTAAACAAGTACCGTGGTGACTAAGGAAAACGAACTGCATCGGAAATGATTTCAAGACAGTTATGGATATACTATTAAGTGGCTCAGCTTGTCATGAAATATCACGAAATGGCGACTAAAGCGCCCTCGCTGCCAGGTGGAATAACATTGTGGTCGACTAGTAATTTCAAATAAAAATACAGAAAGACGTTGGTACGGTGACTTCGTACAAGAATTTAAAGAATACCATCACGAGGCCACCAAAAACTGTTTTGATGTTATTTTATTTACAGATAAGTTTTTGCCAAATGACCATATCAAGTCACGGACGCCGTAACGTAAAAGAAAGCTCCTTGGTGTCAAGTATTCAATAATTATGTAGCTGTTTATAGAAAGAATTTCTTCAAGAAAATTGTTAACAGCCATTTCGTCAAGGGCTATTCATGTCTACCTTATTGGTTAGTAATACACTGACAGAAACAAAAATCGCAACACCAAAAAATAATTAAAGTGCGTAATTAAATTTCAGGAATACATTTGTGTTGATAATATATTTAAGGGATTAAGGTTGCTAAATCACAGGTTAATTGAAGCAAGAGATAAGCCATTAGCTGGTACATTTATAATTCGTGTAACCGCCGGAATGTTGACTGCACGGATGCAAACGTGCACGCGTTGTGCTGTAGACGTGCCGGAAGTCAATTTGTGTGATGCCTGTTGCACTCGGTCCGTCAATACAGGCACGGCTAACGCTGTTTGTGGATGACGCAGGAGTTGTCATCTGATGGTGTCCCATATGTGCTCGACTAGAGAAAGACCTGGGGATCAAGCAGGCCAAGGTCACATGTTGGCACTCTGTAGGACATGTTAGGTTACAACAGCAGTAAGCGGACGAGCGCTGTCCTGTGGGAAAACACTCCCTGGAAAGCTGTTCGTTAATGGCAACACAACAGGTGTAATGACCAGACTGAGAACTTTTCAATCAAGGTGCGTGGGAAAGTCACGGGAGTACTCCTGCTGTCAAACGAATCTGCAGGAGTAAGACAGAGTGTCCAGCACGCAGACAGGTTTTGTTGCATGCCCTCAACTAGCCTCCTCCTCTCCTTCTAACCAACGCACAGCCAACACTGGCATCTAATCAGAACAAGCTTTCATCAAAAAACACAACAGACCTCCACCCTGCCCTCATACGAGCTCTTGGTGGACACCACTGAAGCAGCAAACGGCGGTGGTTTGGGGTCAGTGGAATGCACGCTACAGGGCATCTGGCTCGGAACTGTCCTTGAAGTAACCGATTTGTGACAGTTCGTTGCGTCATTCAGGTGGCAAGTACTACTGAGATTGCTGTTTCAGACGCAGTAGAATGCGCCAGAGCCATACGCCGAACACAATGTTCTTCCTTCTGGATAGTGCCACGTGGTCGTCCGAAGACCTGTCTACTTGCGAGCTTACACTCTCGTGACCGCCAGCTGCCAGCAATCAGGCATAATGCCTCCATTTCTACAGAGTCTTTCTGCAATATGGTAGAAAGAACGTCCACCTACCCGTACCCCAATAACTTGACCTCGTTCAAACTCAGAGTAGCGCTGACAACAGTGTATTTCTCACTTTAGAGGTATTCTTGACTAACATCAACACACCACATCCAATATCAAAGGTAGCTAACCCTCACGACCGTTACAGCGTGGATTTAAGGCAAACCTAATTTGCTAGGTTTCTAGAGCCATTCTTACTCGACTGACGTGAAGTTTCAATAGACATTATCTTGCAGATGCAGAAACACGTCTACCAACTTTCACTTACTTTGCATAACTGCTTCTTGTTGTCCCATTTTTTCCATTAGTTTATTTTAGGTAGCAATACGCCATATTCAGTCACAAAAAATTATTCTCCTATTTTTGTTCAACATCTTTTGGAGCTACAGTCGCATTCTCGAAGACTTCAGTGACGTTCGTTGGGCGTTACATCTGCTTCACTTTTTCGCCTAGCGGTAAACGAACAACTTAGTTGTCAGTTTCAAGCGAAAAGACATCTCGGGCGAAATAAGCAAAATCATTCATTATTAATCAACTATGCTTTATTTACTTCGTTTATCTCGTCCGAGATAATTTTTCTCTTTTTTTTTGGGGGGGGGGGTGAAACTAGTAACTGTGTCGTTTATTTACAGCTAGGTAGTTTTCAAGTGTCGCAAATATAACGCCCAAAACTCATCACTGTGGTCCTTGAGAATGCAGTGGTATCTC
Source organism: Schistocerca cancellata (assembly GCF_023864275.1). Classification (NCBI taxonomy): domain Eukaryota; kingdom Metazoa; phylum Arthropoda; class Insecta; order Orthoptera; family Acrididae; genus Schistocerca; species Schistocerca cancellata. Next base: position 424,287,181 of record NC_064633.1, read on the forward strand.
CGACACATGTTGGACTAAATCAGGGGATTTAAGTGAGTGAAGATGCCGTATTATTAGTAAAAATATTCGAACATAAAATTTGATGCAGCTGTAGTACCCAGTACAAGACAGGTGACTGAAGTTGCTTGTCTCTTCTGCGAGGCGCAGGTAGTAACGAATAACGACCCATATAACACCGGCTTTTATAACCACATGCAGCAGCATGTGTATTGCTGGCTCTGACCACTTCCATACGACTTCGTACTTCTTTCTCTATTAATTATTGCCATTTGAAATCAAATATTACGCATTTGCGACACAATCCTTTGCAGTGTGTAAGGTTCGATAATACCGTCTAAATGACATTGGTGAAAAATTCGAATTCATTGCTGTATCGGTTCCATTCTACCCTGAAGAGCCAAAGAAATCGGTACACCTGCATAATATCGTGCAGGGCCCCCGCGAACATGCAGAAATGCCGGATCAAGGCGTAGCATGGACTCGACTAATGTCTGAAGTAGTGCTGAAGGGAACTGACACCATGAATTCTGCAGGGCTGACGACAAATCCGTAAGAGTAGGAGGGGATGGCAAGGCATCCCAGATGTGCCCACTAATGTTCATGACTGGAGAGCTTGGTGGCCAGCGGAAGTGTTTCAACTCAGTAGAGTGTTCCTGGAACCACTCTGTAGCAATTCTCGACTTGTGGGGTATCGCATTGTCATGCTGTAATTGCCCAAGTCCGTCCGAATGCACAATGGACATGAATGGATGCAGGTGATCAGACAGAATGCTTACGTATGTGTCACTCGTCAGAGTCGTATCTAGACGTATCAGGGGCCCTATATCACACGCCCTACACCATTGCAGAGCCTCTACCAGCCTGAGAATTCCCCTCCTGACATGCAACGTCCATGGATTCAGGAGGTTGTTTCCATACCCGTACACGTCCACCAGCTCAATACATTATGAAAGGAGACTCGTCTGATCAGGCAACATATTTCCAGTCATCAACAGTCCAACATTGGGATTGACGGGCCCAGGAGAGGCGGAAAACTTTGTGTTGTGCACGAGTGGGCCTTCGGATCCGAAAGCCCATATTGATCATGTTCCGTTAAGCGGTTCGCATGCTGACACTTGTTGATGGTTCAGCACTGAAAGCTGCAGCAAATGCGGAAGGATTTCACTTCTGTCACGTTGAACAACTCTCCTCGGTCGTCGTTGGTCCTGTTCTTGCAGGGTCTTTTCCCGGCAGCAGCAATGTCGGAGATTCGATGTTTTACCGGATTCCTGATGTTTACAGCACACTCGTGAAGTGGTCGTAAGGGAAAATCCCCACTTTATCGCTGTCTTGGAGATGCTGTGTCCCATCAATCGTGCACCGACTATAACACCACGTCGAAACTCACTTAAATCTTGATAACCTGCCATTGTAGCAGAGTAACTGATATAACAACTACGCCAGACACTTTTTGTCTGACATAGGCGCTACCGACCGCAGCGCTGTATTCTGACTGTTTACATACCTCTGCATTTGAATACACACGCCTATATCAGTTCCTTTGGCGCTTCAGTGTATACTTACTTAAGACATGGCCCAGTGTGCGATATTCACATCCAAAGCACATTCCGCAGCTTGAATGCAGAGCAATATTTCTCTGTGCACTTGGTCATAATTGCAGTGAACATCTGCGCCCCAAAACATCAGTGACATTTAGCACAACCATCACTAACCGCATAGGGAGAAAAATGGATTTTAATCAGCAAAGGAACGAAATGTTCTTAGAAATGGATGTAGTAAAATGGAGCGTTGACAGTCTGAATATAAAATTACAGAACGGAACAGTGAGTGTGATACATAATTTCTCATGGGGTTCGTAGAGTCCCGGAAATAATTTTTAAGAAAAAAAAATCGAAACATGTGCTCCGTTTCCGATTTACCTAGCATTGAAGTTAGCCAATCAGACAAATGCGCCCGCAAATTCAAACGGCCCGCCAGAGACGGTGTCGCCAAACACGTCCTTCGTTTGGTTTCCCAAAACCGAACAAGAGAGCGACAGAAAAATTGGACGTGGGACGGTAGTGTGGAGCGAACTCAACCAAAGGTTAAGCAGTCTCGTGCGCTATCTTCTACGCTATGAGAACAACTGACGCTCATTGAATTTGGCGGCCCGCTTGAATTTGCGCCCACAACGGCCTGACTGGCTAACTTCAATGCTAATAAACTCGGGAACGGCGTAACGTTTAGAATTTATTTCTTAACAGTTAGTTCTCAGCACAATCTACCCTGCAACGCCCTTACAAGCTTTTTACATTGTTTCTAACCACCCTGTATAGCAACTTATTACATCTTATAAACAACAATTCGTAGGCTATCATGACCATGGGTAGAATTATCCGACAGCAGGTCTAAGCTTCGTAACTTTCGGCTCAGTCGTTTAAGGGGTCATCTCAAACTGACCTTTCTTTCCTTCTCCATCGTCCTTGATGGATATCTTAATAACGGAAGTATCACGCTGAACCGAGCGGCTCCTGTCACCGACACGTCGTGTGCCAGGGCGGAGGCGTTTTCGGAATCGCCGTGTTCGCGGCAGATCCACGATACGGTGGACCTTGGGGAGCTCAGTGCCGCACGACTATGAAGGCAGAAGTCCGCGTGCGTCTAACCCCAACGACCTGACCGCGATAGACTTCTCCGATAACTTGTTTTCGCCAATCCTTGTGAGCGACTGTCACTGAGTCGACCTGTTAAAGGTCTTATGAGGACACGGCTATGTGGTCACGCAGAAAAGCTCTATTCTCTTGTGTGCCATGAGCCTCACTTCTCTACCACCGCAGAGATGCTTCTACACTTGTAGCCACTAGAAAAATAGAAAATTGCGAAATTTTACTTACAATGTGCATAAGGTACGGTGGGAAGAATATATGTTTCAGTTTGTAGCTGATTTTGGTTGTAATTTGGGTGCGAAATATCGTTCCCAGAGGTGCCTCAGCTGGCAGCAACAATGGCTCTAGCCCTGATGAGACAAACTGGTTGGATGACACGTCGACTGTGACGCATAATGCCAGAGATCATCAGCAGTAGTAGCTGGAAAGGGCTACTGTGCCACCCTGTCAGCAATGCACGACCAGATGTTTTCAACTGGTTGAAAGCGCTGACCAGTCCAACTGCCCAGCACCCTCTGTTCCAACGCGGGACTTCATAGGTTGGGTTTGGTACATCACTCAGCCACACGACTGCTTACCAGCATCACTTTCGTGATAAAGTTGGTTATCACATTTTCCATACATTTCAATACTTACTCCTGGTGGTAATTCGTCACGGAATATTACACTGGATTCATAGCTGGCTCATTAAAGATTTTTTATTAACTAAGTGGCACCTTATGAATATGTGATTGATAGAGTGCTTTGATGTAACATTATATTCTCGTTTTATTAGTTGTTATTAGTACATAGGACATGGTGATACAGACAGTTGTGGGATTGATCTCCAGTAAGTGGTTTATGGTTTACAAGTATATGGCAAAATTTGATTAAATGTTTTACCTTTAGTTTGTACTCTTCAGAATGTTACTATAATTGTTGGCCTGTTGTTTAACAGGCACTGACATTAGCATTAAGTCCTGATTATTATGCATAACGTGCACTATTGACCTCCGTTTAGTAGGTTCTTTTTTACGATTACATGACGTACATATTTTATTCCCTAGTTGGTACTAATATAGTGTGCAACTGTTCCCTTCTTTTATTCCTTAATTTACCTGCAACTTCGATGTTACTCCCTGTATGGTTTGGTATTGTTATATGTTACTACATATTACCCCTGTATATAAGACTTGCACCGACCCCTTTTATTATGTGTTTCATACTGTTACCACTGGTTTCTACGCACAGAGTCCTGAAGGTGGCGTATTATATCGCCGAAACTGGTAGCCCAAAAACATAACAATTTGGAAATTCAGACGGCTGAAAGATGCTTGATTTGACATTCTGTCTCTTTGCTGCATATATATTTTAATACCTCACCTTCTCAAGATGAGTACAGAAGTGATTTCAGATATATTTTATGTTACACTGGAATTTTGAGCTCATTTCCGGTGCTTGCACAAAATAATAATCAATTAAGAATTTGAGCACCTTTTTACAAGTACACAGTTATTGTTTTAGCATAATACCCAAATAAGAAAAAACAGTCAGTCCAACTAGGCAAAAATAATAAAAATACTTTCTGCACACACATACAAATCAGTCACAGCTCAACACAAACCAAATACTACAACGATTAGATAGTGTACTAATCTAGACCTGTGACAGATTTCGGCTGGCAGTCACAGGACACACACAATGTAAAATAAAATAAAAATAAACGGAAAAGCCCACCGAGGATGCCACAAATGTGGCAAAACATGTCTAGATATTAAAGTAAAACAATAATTGTGTACTTGCAAAAAGGCGGACCCATCCCCAATAATTTTTATACACAGGATAAATCACCTAAAACTTGCACCGCAAATATTGCTGAAATGGACAGTGCTAATGATGTGCGGTTTTCACGGAATGGACTGGTAGTCAGGGGCTCGTATTGTTAGCCAATAAGCAGATTGTAATATTATTTATAAAGTGTATTTTTTGTGCAAACATACACTTTTTATATGGAAAATGCCTCTTGATATCAACAAATTAAAAATAGGGTAAATTACAATGTCACTGATGTTTGTCACAGGATTCTAATTCGAGTCGTTTAAGAGATAACGAATTTTGAAAATTTTCCATACCGACACTTGTTTGTATCATCCAACTTACGTAGTTGCTACGGAAGATGGAAGATGTCGTTAAATCTGCTTACAGCGTGCTTGTGTGTCCCTTGAGTGCACTGCGACTTGCTGGTCAGTTAGCGTGTGGCAGACCAAGCAGCACAAAAAGCCAATGTGCTCATGGCATATGAAGAGTGTACGAAGAATGTAGCTCGTCCCCGTACGGTGTATGCGGCACGATATCCCAACAGGTGTCAACCATATCGACAGTTGCATATCAACCACTTCAGCCAGTTACTTGAAAGTGGTAGTGTAACGCATAGACAACGTAACAGAAGGAAACATGTGACGACAGAAGAGCGGAAAATGAATGTTCTTGCTACTGATGCAGTTGATCCGCACGCAAACACACGCACAATGGCACAAGTAAGTGGCATGAGTCAGGCAACTGTCCTACGCATTCTCAATCGACATAGGCTCCATCCCTGTCACATCACTTTCTCTCTCTCTCTCTCTCTCTCTCTCTCTCTCTCTCTCTCTCTCTCTCTATATATATATATATATATATATATATATATCAAGAGCTAGATAGCTGGATGGATAGGGTTATGATAATCGTGTTACCTTCTGTACATGGGAATTAAAACGGGATACTCTAGATGTACACTCCTGCAAATGGAAAAAAGAACACATTGACACCGGTGTGTCAGACCCACCATACTTGCTCCGGACACTGCGAGAGGGCTGTACAAGCAATGATCACACGCACGGCACAGCGGACACACCAGGAACCGCGGTGTTGGCCGTCGAATGGCGCTAGCTGCGTAGCATTTGTGCACCGCCGCCGTCAGTGTCAGCCAGTTTGCCGTGGCATACGGAGCTCCATCGCAGTCTTTAACACTGGTAGCATGCCGCGACAGCGTGGACGTGAACCGTATGTGCAGTTGACGGACTTTGAGCGAGGGCGTATAGTGGGCATGCGGGAGGCCGGGTGGACGTACCGCCGAATTGCTCAACACGTGGGGCGTGGGGTCTCCACAGTACATCGATGTTGTCGCCAGTGGTCGGCGGAAGCTGCACGTGCCCGTCGACCTGGGACCGGACCGCAGCGACGCACGGATGCACGCCAAGACCGTAGGATCCTACGCAGTGCCGTAGGGGACCGCACCGCCACTTCCCAGCAAATTAGGGACACTGTTGCTCCTGGGGTATCGGCGAGGACCATTCGCAACCGTCTCCATGAAGCTGGGCTACGGTCCCGCACACCGTTAGGCCGTCTTCCGCTCACGCCCCAACATCGTGCAGCCCGCCTCCAGTGGTGTCGCGACAGGCGTGAATGGAGGGACGAATGGAGACGTGTCGTCTTCAGCGATGAGAGTCGCTTCTGCCTTGGTGCCAATGATGGTCGTATGCGTGTTTGGCGCCGTGCAGGTGAGCGCCACAATCAGGACTGCATACGACCGAGGCACACAGTGCCAACACCCGGCATCATGGTGTGGGGAGCGATCTCCTACACTGGCCGTACACCATTGGTGATCGTCGACGGGACACTGAATAGTGCACGGTACATCCAAACCGTCATCGAACCCATCGTTCTACCATTCCTAGACCCGCAAGGGAACTTGCTGTTCCAACAGGACATTGCACGTCCGCATGTATCCCGTGCCACCCAACGTGCTCTAGAAGGTGTAAGTCAACTACCCTGGCCAGCATGATCTCCGGATCTGTCCCCCATTGAGCATGTTTGGGACTGGATGAAGCGTCGTCTCACGTGGTCTGCACGTCCAGCACGAACGCTGGTCCAACTGAAGCGCCAGGTGGAAATGGCATGGCAATCCGTTCCACAGGACTACATCCAGCATCTCTACGATCGTCTCCATGGGAGAATAGCAGCCTGCATTGCTGCGAAAGGTGGATATACACTGTACTAGTGCCGACATTGTGCATGCTCTGTTGCCTGTGTCTATGTGCCTGTAGTTCTGTCAGTGTGATCATGTGATGTATCTGACCCCAGGAATGTGTCAATAAAGTTTCCCCTTCCTGGGACAATGAATTCACGGTGTTCTTATTTCAATTTCCAGGAGTGTATTATGTATCTTCTTTAGTGACGAACCCACATTTGTCAATCACGGTCAGGTAAACCGCCGAAACATACACTATTGGCCTGTTGACAATCCTTGACAATCAGACGGAACGTCAGCCTCCATGGAGTGTAAACGTGTGGTGTGGGATAGTGAACCATCAACTCATACACCCACTGCTCATAGAAGTGACACTGAACGTGCATAGGTATCGCAACCTCCTAACAGACCGTCTTCCACAGATGCTGGGAGTCCTTCTTCTGCAGACCTGGGTTACGTACACGATGGCGTCCGGCCCATAGTACACGAAGTACTACAGCATGTCTGCAAGATTTAATACAGCATGTCATGCATGAACTGTTACCAAATCGTTGGATTGGACGCAGAGGGCCTGAACCTTGGCCTGATCTTTGCGAAGGTCTCGACTTCGAGTCTCTGTTCGGCACACAGTTTCAATCTGCCAGGAAGTTTCATTTCAGCGCACGATTGCAGAGTGAAAATTTCATTTTGGATACACCCGACGATATGGAGCCTGCTTGGTCATCTCCAATGAAATGCGGAAATAAAAAAAATTATTTATGAAAAGAAATAAAACTAAATACTTGATTCTTATAATTAAACTTGCGCTACTTGAGCCAGTGTAGATGGAAAATTATTTACCGTAAGGGTACCCAGCTTTATACGAATGACGTTCACAGTGGGCCCTGCAGGATTTCATTGTTAGTAGTGTTAGTGTCATAACTTGCTGTGAGATGGCTCTGAGCACTATGGGACTCAACTGCTGAGGTCATTAGTCCCCTAGAACTTAGAACTAGTTAAACCTAACTAACCTAAGGACATCACACACATCCATGCCCGAGGCAGGATTCGAACATGCGACCGTAGCGGTCTCGCGGTTCCAGACTGCAGCGCCAGAACCGCGCGGCCAGTTCGGCCGGCACTGTGAGATGCTGGTACTCGTACAGCGACATAGGGTTGAAACACAAGCATCAGTGTACATTACAGCTGCAAACAGTCAATATGGATCTGGATAAGGTGATAAAAGCGGTTTCATCAAAACCTGAGTAGTAACGCTACTGCTATTCGCGAGAATCGACGCATTAAATTAATACGGAGCGGTCCTCTTTCAGCACTGGGGTTAAAGAGCAGCCGCGCGGAATTAGCCGAGCGGTCTTGGGCGCTGCAGTCATGGACCGTGCGTCTGGTCCCGGCGGAGGTTCGAGTCCTCCCTCGGGCATGGGTGTGTGTGTTTGTCCTTAGGATAATTTAGGTTAAGTAGTGTGTAAGCTTAGGGACTGATGGCCTTGGCAGTTAGGTCCCATAAGATTTCACACACATTTGAACATTTTTGTTAAAGAGCACGTTTCGGAAATTCGAATTAACTGGCGATTTGCGAAATGCTTCTGGGAGAGGCCAACGGCCAATTGCGCCAAACATTAGTGAAGAAGTTTCTGTTACAGTAGCTGAGAACGCTGGGCGCAATGTGCGATCTTCAAGCAGTACACGAGCTGCATCGTGACAGCTGAACATTCCATTTTCCACCATTCGAAAAGTGCTGCGAACAAGTGAAACAATCTTTTTTAAAGGGCCTTATTATAAATTTTGACAAAATAAGTTAAGGACGGTACAAGTTTCTACATACATAGGTACATGTATGTGCATGAAAAGGGTTTTATTTCACACATTGTACATGTATTTTGCGACTTCGTTACAGTGACATCACTGAAATCATCTGTGGAAGGGTTTTACTCCTGGACTAATGCCCTTTCAGTGGTGATCATCTTCACGTACCATCTACCGAAAACCTAATTCCTATGCGTTACACCGAGCGAGGTGGCGCAGCGGCTAGCACACAGGACTCGCATTCGGGAGGACGACGGTTCAATCCCTTGTCCGGCCCTCCTGATTTAGGTTTTCCGTGATTTCCCTAATCCCGCAGAGCAAATGCCGGTATGGTTCCTTTGAAAGGGCAATGCCGACTTCCTTCCCCATCCTTCCCTAATCAGATGAGACCGATGACCTCGCTGTCTGGTCTCCTCCCCCAAACAACCAAACCTATGCGTTACGTTTCGCTTTTCGTAGTTCAACTATTCTTTGTTCTGAACAATCTTGTGGAATTTAGAATGGAGTGAAGTACTGAGTAGGAAAGCAGCGAAAGTACCGTGAGTAGTTTATTTCCGGAAGCTTCCGCTGTTTTTAGTTTTGAAAAGGCTTACACTGGACCTGTGGCTATTAATAGGAACAGAATGCAAGACATACGACGTTTACTGATAATATTCCTCACGAATATTTCTGTGATGGTTTGATGAAATGGCCTGTGCATAAGAGTGCAGCTGATGATAATGATCAGTTCTACCACTTTGTATATAATTATTTTTGCGATCATTATTGGAGGTACCAGCAATCAAAACGTAATCTTTCAAATTATTTACACACATCAAAAAAAGGTTTTTATCACCTCCGTTCCGAAAGCTCCGGAACATGTACAGAAAAGTGGAATAGAGATCAACATTAACATCATTTCCACTCTGTTTACTGCTCATGAAAACCACACATTGCATGTTGTCTCACCATACAGCGAGACCTTCAGAGATGGTTGTCCGGATTGCTTTACACACCGGTACCTCTAATACCCAGTAACAAGCCCTCTTCCATTGATGCACGCCTGTATTCGTCGTGTCATACTACCCAGAAGTTCATCAAGTCACAGTTTGGTACAGATTGTCCCACCCCTCAACGGCGATTCGGCGTAGATCCCTCAGAGTGGTTGATGGATCACATCGTCCATAGCCCTTTTCAATCAATCCCAGGCATGTTAGATAGGGTTCATGTCTGGAGAACATGCTAGCCACTCTAGTCGAGCGATGTCATTATCCTGAAGGAAGTCATTCACAAGATGTGTACGATGGGGGCGCGAATTGTCGTCCATGAATAGGAATGCCTCGTCAATATGCTGCCGATATGGTTGCACTAGCGGTTGGAGGATGGCATTCACGTATCGTACAACCGTTACGGCGCCTTCCATGACCACCAGCGGCGTACGTCGGCCCCACATAATGCAATCCCAAAACAGCAGGGAACCTCCACCTTGCTGTACTCGCTGGACAGTGTGTCTGAGGCCTTCAGCCTGACCGGGTTGCCTCCAAACACGTCTCCAACAATTGTCTGGTTGAAGGCATAAGCGTCGCTCATCGGTGAAGAGAACGTGATGCCAAACCTGAGCGGTCCATTCGGTATGTGGTTGGGCTCGTCTGTACCGCGCAGCATGCTGTCGTGGTTGCAAAGATGGACCTCGCCACGGACGTCGGGAGTGAAGTTGCGCACCATGCAACCTGTTGCGCACTTTTTGGGTCGTAACACGACGTCCTGTGACTGCACGAAAAGCATAATTCAACATGATGGCGTTGCTGCGTTGCTGTCAGGGTTCCCCGAACCATAATCCGTAGGTAGCGGTCATCCACTGCAGTAGTAGCCCTTACGCCGCCTGTACGAGGCGTATCATCGACAGTTCCTGTCTCTCTGTATCTCCTCCGTGTCCGAACAACATCTCTTTGGTTCACTCTGAGACGACTGGATTCTTCCCTTGTTGAGAGCGATTTCTGGCACAAAGTAGCAATGCGGACGCGATCGAACCGCGGTATTGACCGTCTAGGCATTGTTGAACTATAGACAACACGAGCCGTGTACGTCCTTTCTGGTGGAATGCCTGGAACCGATCGGCTGTCGTAGCCCCTGCTGCTCATGCATGGTTGTTTACATCTTTGGCCGGTTTTACTGACTTCTCTGAACAGTAAAAGGGACTGTGTCTGTGATACAGTACCCACAGTCAACGTCTGCCTTCAGGAGTTCTGGAAACCAGGGTGATGCAAAACTTTTTTTGATGCGTGTGTGACAGTCTAGATCACAAGGCACATTTATTAAATGGTGACTGGTTTCGATCATCACATGATAATCTTCAGACCTTTGGTGGGCAATCGCTTTGCATGAAGCAGGAACTGCTGAATGACGATAGCGGTTCCCCCTCTATGTACAGCCATTGTTCATCAGTATGTAGGACTGAAGATGATCATGTGATGATCGAAGACAGTCACATTTCAATAAACGTGCCTTGCGATCTAAATTGTTATAATTAATTCCAAAAGTTTTTTATGTACTTTGATTAGAGTTTGGACTCATTTGTTTAAAGCTATTGCAAAACTTAGTAACTACAGTAATTGCAAAATATCAATTGCATTCTGTTCTTTAACCATTGGAAAGCCCATACCGCTACATTCCATACACTCACTCGCAGAACGCTTTCTTAGTTTCTGAAAACTTACGATTTTGGAGGAAGGTTATTTCAAACTTGACTTTATCGATTGTGGACTTGTATCTCTAGTGCGGTTCTACGTTGTCGTGGATGCAGACTGTCGTCACATTTGGCAATATTTCTTAACTTGAACGTGAAAATGGCACGCAATTTAACAAATATTGCCCTGCCACCTAGAAATTAAAAACTAATGTTTTCAATAGCTTGTTCGTTATGTCTATTTCGAATGTCATTACAAATGTTTTGACAAAGTTTCACTGCCCGCGATCACTCGATTTCATGCGGACCCTCTCAAGTGAAGGAAGTTTAATTATAACCAACCAGTATTTCAAAATTAATGTTGTGTTACAGTGTTTCATATTGTGTTGCAGTGTCACAAGTCGTTGGAATAAGAGCAGAGCCACTGTCCTGGTGGTTTCCAACCCCAGTATATGAAGGTAGACGTTTCTCCTTCTTACATAGCACGAAATTCTCCCAAATAACGAACATACAAATACAGTTCCCAGATGAGAAATCCGTTGAGTAACTTTTCTTTGATACAGAATGTAGATCGTGTTACTCCTACTTACTTTGCGCAGTTGCACTTAAATGCTAATCACTTGCACATCCAAGCATGTAATAGGTCTACACTCAATGGCAGTTTGACGTTTGTTGTATGCCGCCCGCGTGACGTTGCAATATCGGTGACTAGCAGAGTGACAAGTTCATTGTAGACGTTCTGTCTAAGCTGAGCTGAATAACATACGAGGGTGTACTCAGATATAATGCCTCGGAATTTTTTATTTCGTTCATAGTATAGGCTGAATTAATAATTTTATCTTAGAGCTCTTTCATTTGGTCCGTGTTTCCATACAAAACAACAATATGTGAATTGTGAGTCTGCGTTGACGCAAAATACTTGTTATTTATTAATTTATTTATTCCCCAAACTAGTTTCAGCGATAAATATCGCCATCGTCAGTGGCTTCTTTAAATCCAAAACATGCAGGAAATCGCATAGTTATAAAACATTGTAAAACATTATGACTTTTGTTCTGTTTATTTTTTTAAATATTGTTTAATGTGAATACTTCCATACTACCTTATTTATCATATGTTACAGCACGGTTTTAAGATTGTTGTCGCTGTTTGTGGCATATTTTCTGTGTTTTTCTTTTGCCGTTTTTCACGGCATACAGTATGCCATCTACTACTGTCTGAGCGGCTGTTAGTAAACAAGTACAACAACGTGAACTTACGTATTTGTTTACTAAAAGTCGCTCACACAGTTGCAGATGGAATGACATAGCAATAGCATAGCGATAGCAGCGCCACCTGGCGGGGAATGACTGCTAGTAACCGTGCTGTCCGTGTGTAGAATGCGGAAGACGCGCGATCTATCTGAGTTTGGTAAAGGGTAGGTTGTGAAGGCCCGGAGGATCCTACGCTCATTGCACCAAACACTGTTTAACGGCGGGTCTCCGCAGCCAACATCCCATGCATGTGCCAATGTTAGCCGGCCGCTGTGGCCGAGCGGTTCTAGGCGCTTCAGCCCGGAACCGCGCTGCTGTTACGGTCGCGGGTTCGAATCCTGCCTCGGGCATGGATGTGTGTGATGTCCTTAGGTTAGTTAGGTTTAAGTAGTTCTAAGTCTAGGGTACTGATGACCACAGATGTTAAGTCCCATAGTGCTTAGAGCCATTTGAGCCATTTTTTTTTTTTGCCAATGTTAAAACCAGAACATCAGCAACTATGACTGAAATGGGCACATGACGATCCGCACTGAACGTTGGCAGAGCTTTGCGTGGTGTGATGAATCCCGATACCATATTCATCAGGCCGATGAATCTGTCGTCTTGCAGGGGAACAGCTCATTGACACCTGTACTGTAGGACGGAGACAAGCTGGCGGCGGCTCCATTACGCTCTGCGGAACTTTCATGTGGTCACTCAGCTGGTGCAGTGGAACTCGTGTGAGGCACCATGACGGTCAGGGAGTATCGTACACTGATTGAAGACCATGTACACCCCTTCACGACGACCATGTTCCCCGACGGCAGTGGTATATTTCAACAAGATAATGCGTCATGTCACAAGACCAGCAGTGTGATGGAGTGGTTCGAGGAACACAGTGGCGATTTCAGTTCATGTGCTGGTGTTCCCAACTCGCCAGATGTGAAAACGAACGAACACATTTGGGAAGTCGTGGCGTCAGAACTCATCGCCCCCCTTCCCGCGGAATTTATGGGATTTAGGTGATTTGTGTGTGCAGAGGTGGTTCCAGCTCCCTCCAGCAACCTACCAAGGCCTCATTGCTTCCATGCCACGACGCGTCGCCGATGTTATGCGTCCCAAAGGTGGACGTACCGGCTAACAGATAGGTGGTCATAATGTTCTGGCTGATCAGTGTGTTACTTAGTCGATTCACCTACTTCACTGACGCAAATTGCAATCCTCTGACGCTACAGGGCCCCGAATTCTAACATGTAACATCCTGGAGTGGAATCAAACTACGTCGCTGCGTGATTAACAGCGAGCTGTAATCGAGTTTCTAACCGCAGACTACGTGCCTCCAATTAAAAATGTGTAGTAGAATGATAGCTGTGTACGGTGAAGATTGCACCGACGTCAGTAACATGGATGTCGGGTTGTCCGTGCTCGTAACGAAGGAAACGGTGATGCTAGCCTCAACGTGACACAACTCTTAGTGGACGATCTGGTACGGCAACCTACGAGATTCATCAGAATCGGATTCATGAACACATCAGAGAAAATAGAGGCAACCACCGTGCACACAATTTTCTATACCACAGTTCTGCAGTGATTGCATATAAACGGTCATGTAATGTACCACACTTGCCCGAGAGCCGTGTCTGTCATATCAGACTATTTTCTCTTGAGAGTACATCAACCCGATTTCGATCAGCCTCGTCGACTGCCGTAGGCGGTGGCCCAATCCGAGCTCTGTCACACACATTGACGTTAGCACCACAGCTTCCTTCATTACGAATACAAACAACCCAACGTCTCACATTACTTAAATCGATACAATCATCACTGTACACATTTTTCATTCTTCTATGGATTTCGTTTGCAGGCACACTGTTGCTAAAGCATCGACATAGTTACATTGCACAGCACCATATTACTGGCAACAATTCGGAGCCGTCTAGAAGCAGAGGGTTGCAACTTGCGTCTGCGGGCGGGAGAGTCGACGAGTAATATGCACGACGTATGATACTTCAACCGATATTGAGAACAAAATAAAAACTTCGGAGGCATTATTTTCCAGCACGACCTTGTAGTTCAGTTTCCTAGTAATGTCTGTAAAATTTTGCGCGAAACTGGATAATTTACGTTGTGTCAATCATTTTTAATTCACAAGCACCTGAACTGATGAAGATAACAAAATATTAATTGCACAAAACATCAAAATCATATCGATTAGTACAGAATACATAACGATGAAAAAGGGCCCTCTCATTGCCTGTTAGATATATCGAGTTTCTCTTACTTCTTTTTCGTAGAGAGCAGTTAGCGGTAAAGCTTTTGTTAGTTTTGTGAGGCGTGCTCTGAAGACTCAGTTAATACATGAGTGCCTGCCGAAGTACCAGAGCCAGGTTCTTGCATGAGAATCCCTTTCCATCATAAAATATTAACATGCTGCAGAAAGTAATTGCACGACCTTTACGATACTGACGGGGAGAAAAACGGTCCTCGTGTTCGCTTTTTCTGTAACCACGCTTGAGAGGTACTGATACAGTCATAACTGTATCTTCAGCGTGTTTCTGTTAAGTTCCAGTAAAAGGAATCACTCCTATGTTCCAGTGGGCTTTCTTAGAAGATAACAGCAGAGTATGGAATACACTAGTTGAACATTTAGTTTCACAATATACGAGTATAATAAAATAGAGAGCATACCAGTTTCGATAAGGCAGAAATCCATGAAAGAAATTCAAGAATTACAGATTTACTCCTGGTTACGGGAGTAATCGTGTCTGATAGTTAATGTCGGAGTGCGCCCGTTATGTTATATTATCCCACGTTAAACATACCTGGGATCCAATGTAATTGGGTGCTTGTTCACAACTGTACCTTAAAATAGCGAAGTATTCAAAACCATGTCGCACCAAAGCACACTTGCGAAAAGAGACTAGAGCTTGTAACTATCGTTCCCAGATTAACTACAAAAATCATATTATTTAACTCCTGCTGCTGTCCGCATATCGTCATGTAATCAAATTATATTAAGCAAAACCTTGAACGTGAATCATCGTAAGTGCATTTTTGGTATGTGTATAAACTATATACTTCTCAGTGAGAAGAAATAATTATAAATACCAAATATGTGTGCTTGCCTTTCGTCTGAGGTGAGTGGTTTATCCTCGTACTGATCTAAACACTTTCTATTTTTTGAAGGCTTGATAATTATTTTCTTCTTAAACACCATCTTGAAAACAAACTTCAAAAATAAATAAATAAGAAGCTCATGTTAACAAGACAGTGACTGAATTCACCCCACATCAAAGAACATCTGTGACAACTGTACTTCAGAATACGCAGCTGAATACATCGAGAACGTGTTGATGACTAATCCGGCAGTTGGCGTGCTTGTCTTGTTTATGTTATATCACTGTGTACACCTGAAAGTTCTTGTAATTTACGTCTTTTTTAAATTACAGTCTAACTAAAGCATAATTTGCAACAAAAGAATATGTTTTTGGAATCTTGTTGTAATGCTTAAAAAGGGTATTATGTATTATCTAGGTTAATTTCAAATTTCTAGAATCTGCAACTTTCTTTTCTTTTACTAGATTTTGAAACAAATTTTAAACAAAATTTGCTATTCTTTCCTCACTTGATAACAAAATATTTCCATTAAGGAATGTGGCCATTACTTGTAATAACTACTGTCTCTGAAGTATTATATAATTTTATGATTATTGACATATTTTTGTTAATTGCCTATAATTAACATATTTTCATTGAAACTACTCACGATTTTTCAAACGTATAACCGACAGTTTCTTTCTGAATAATGAATCTTTATATAAATCATTTTAAATAGAATTCTCGAAATTAAGAACGCAATGCAGTATAATAGTAAGGAATAGTGTTGAACAAATAGTTGTCTCCAAGTTCTTTTAATTGCCTTTTCCGTTTCAGAATAATCGGTGACATGACGAACCTTTTTGGAATAAATTACACATGCGTATTATGCACATCAGTAACCCAGGAGAGATGCTTCTGTTAATTGTAACCCATACTGAATGAAATGATTACTGTTACGCGGTTAACTGCATCGCGTTGTACATACAAGTTCGAATTATAAAGTTTACTCAAATTATAAAGTTTACTTGAAACCTGGAACTGACTACATTATTAATGGAATTTTGTCTACCTCAGATAAATTTCAAGCTACCCGTTGTTTCCGAGAATGAAAGACGTGTGTATTAGGTTTCCACGTTTCACTTTCTTGTCGCTCTCGTGTTCCCAGAGGGCATGGCGTGGGACGCTGCAGTGCCCTTCACACTAGGCGACTCCCTGTAAGACGGCTCGGCTCTTCGCAGAAGCACTACCATTATGTATGCCCGCCACGAGAGGCGTTTTTGCCTCTCCTGCTGCTTCCTTTTGCAGTGCTTCCTCTCACAGCGCACACGTGGAGGAGAAACAGTATGAGTTGCATTTTCCTCCCATCTCCTCTTCCGTTGCTCATTGTAGCACTCTATACAACAAGTAGTCGGAATAGTTAAGTGGAATACGTAAATTGCCATCTTTCTCCAGGGAAAGAGATCTCTGATCGATGAAATTGTGCAACTTCCGCGAACCTGTCTCACAATGACGGACAATCTTACACCACTATGTACCAGCCAGATATTTATCCAATTTTCTGGAGATTTTCATTGAACGATGCGTATCCAGTCACAGAACTTCCCGTCTGTTCGTAACTGACGTCAGTCATCAACATCTGTATAATGTTGTATCGGTGTGACACAGAGGCAATCAGCCTCAGATAGCCGTCTTGAACAATTTCTCTCCAACCTGAAAATACGTTGCGTCGAACATAAAATTCAAAACATCTTCAGCCGTCTATATATGGGACGAAGGCTTAAATAGTAAAATTTAAAGATTCACCGTCTTTTTACAAGAGCATGGAAACTATTTTTGCGGTGAGCCAGAAAGCGATGGAAAACTTACTGACCATAGTTTGCAGTCTGCAAGTCCACATTCGTCTTGTGCTCACTGAAAGAAATGTTTCTACTCTATATTTACTCAGCGGGATAAGGAACTGTGATAATAAATAAAAGTTTTGCATTCTATCTGATTCATATATTCATAAACGTTCACACTTGCAAACATTGTAATGTTTCTGATAATGTCATAATAACACTATGTGCATTTCGGAGCCGACCTCTACGTTAAGTTCCAAGTAAATGGTTGTTCGCCCTGGCTTCTAATCATCAAAGTTAATTCCTCGCCACAAAAGTGGAAAATAATCTCACCACTTGCTAAGTGATTTTGGTAATATTGCAAGATGCACACAAACAGTTACTTCCGTGAAATCTAAGTGATCCAGAACGGTGTACAGTCCTCGCGATTCCACTTCCTATTTGTACCGAAAATACGCGTTCGGCAGTAGCATGGCTGTGACGTCATCCCGGGCAGCGCGTAAGCCGGCGTTTGACTGACGCGGACCGATTGATAGCTGGGTGCGAAGGGTGTCTGTCACTGCCTCTCTGGCTGCATTTACAGTATTATGGAGGCAGCGGACGGCCGTCGTCCGCTCTTTGCCCAGGTAGTAGCATCTTGGTTCAAATGGCTCTGAGCACTATGGGACTTAACAGCTATGGTCATCAGTCCCCTAGAACTTAGAACTACTTAAACCTAACTAACCTAAGGACATCACACAACACCCAGTCGTCACGAGGCAGAGAAAATCCCTGACCCCGCAGGGAATCGAACCTGGGAACCCGGGCGTGGGAAGCGAGAACGCTACCGCACGACCACGAGCTGCGGACTGTAGTAGCATCTAAATGGCCACTTTCCTGGACACACATCATTTAATAACTCTGTTGTGTATCAATTTACAGTCGTCGTAATTTTTATATGAATGGCGTTAAGTTGGCTTTAATTACGGAAAAAGTTTTAGTTCGATTGCTATTAAACTTTGCCGGCTACAATTCTTAGAACGAAACCTACAGTAGAACTACTTCTCTGAACTACTTCTTTAAGAGTTCTTGTAGTGATTATTATTTACATCAAAGTCTTGAAACTTGTTATATCTTTATTATTTAATGGATGTGATCAAGTGCTGTAATCAGAACTTTCTATCATTAATGTAAATTATGCCTAATCTATCACAAATAAGGTTGTTTTTGTTCCAAATTTATTCTTTAGTAAGTTACTTGAAAACTATTAGCGGAAGGATAATGGGGTAACATAGGCAATGTGTTTATATCAAACTGGAGCTTCATATGAATTTTCGTATTTCTGAGTCTAATATTTAGCGCCTTAAATTTTTCGTAAAAACGCCAATTTTGACCAAAATATTTCTCCGATGATGTTGAGGCTTGCAACAGTTGATTGCGACATACATATGCACATTCTGAACAATTTTTGGTTTTCTAACTTTATTATTTAGCGCCACTTGTTTTTCACATAATTGTTTTATGTTTACACCAGTAGCATGTATTTAGCGAAACATATTCGTCAAATAATCCGAGAGTTAACGATTTTAACATTATTAATATACTCAAATTGTGTAGATAAAGTTTGGAAAAGCTATTTTAATTTTTAATTTCACCTTTAGATTATGACGCAATACTTTGTATGCTACGTATAGGCGCGTTATGATGACGTGGCGCTAGTAGCAGTGAACTGGGGTGAGTCCGGACACACTTGCTCGTCTCCTTGTCTCTCAAATGATACAGAGCTTGTTTCGCCACATATATTTTGAATGTAATTTATGTGACCATTTTCGGCGTTTCACTTCCTCATCTTAACAAAATACACCAGTAGCATGACGCAATCAATACATTCACTGCACGATAACAATAGTGATGTTACTGATATCAGGCACCTGTGTAAAGACAACAATAGTAACGGTGTGAACTACGTGCTAAAGGGCCAGTGTGAAATTTAAGAGATCAGGTATGTGCAGTGGTATTATGTTGTAACTGTATATAATTAATCTCAAAAATTTTACAGCGCCTCTTTATTATGTAGTTACAACGTTATTATTGTTGTTGTCTTCACTCATGAGGCTGAAAATGGCATAGTGAAGCGCCGGAACTGTGCCATCAATAAACAACCACGGCCTTACAAATGGCAACTGCGGAATTTCGTGCATAATTTGTGATTCGAAAACACACCCAATGCACCGCTCGCATATCACACAGTGAACTGCATCAACCACAAAACCACCAGCGTGCTACTGTGAGTTCTCCTCTTGATATCAGCAGGCCGGTTTCTCCACGTCGACTGGGATTGTCATGCGTCCGGCTAGAAAAAGACTCCAATAGTTCAACAAGGCTGTTGTATCCACATATCTAGATCTGCATCTACATGATTACTCTGCGATTCACAGTTAAGTGCTTAGTAGAATCACCTTCGACCTTCTTCGCTACCGTTCCAGTCTCGAACAGCGCGCGGGAAAAACGAACATTTAAATGTTTCCGTGCGTGCTCTGATTTCTCTTATTTCATTATGATTATCATTTCTCCCTATATAGGAGGACGTCATAAAAAACTTTTACGCTATGAGGTGAATGTGACTGAAAAATCTTGAGAAGGTCTTGCCGCAGAGATGAACTCCTTTGTTTTAATGACTGCCACTCTAATTCGTGTATCATATAAAAAAACGATCTACCCTTTTTTGAACTTGTTGATGTCCTTCGTCAGTCCTATCTAATGCGGATCCCGCACCGCACGGCAGTACCCCAGAAGAGAGCGGACAAGCATAGTGTAAGCAGTCTCCTTAGTAGACCTGTTCAATTTTCTAAGTGTTCTGCCAATAAATCTCAGTCTTTGGTTTGATTTCCCCACAACATTATCTACGTGATTGTTAAGCTATTCTTAACTGTAATCCTTAACTATTTAATTTACAGCCTTTAGATTTGTGTGATTTATCGTGCAACCGAAACTTAGCGGAACCCTTTTAGTACTCATGTGGATGATTCACACTTTTCATTATTCGGAGACAACAGCCACTTTTTGCACCATACAGATATCGTGTCTAAATCATTTTTCAATTCGTTTTGATCATCTGATGACTTTACAAAACGGTAAATGACAGCGTCTTCCGCAAACAATATAAGAGGGCTGCTGAGATTGTCTGTTAGTCGGTTACGTCAGAAACAGGAGAGGGCCTATAACACTCCCTTTGGGAATACCAGATATTACTTCCCTTTTAGTCGATGGCTTTCGGCAGTTATTACGAACTGTGATCTTTCTGACGGGAAATCACGAATTCAGTCACACAATTCAGACGATACTCCATAGGCATGTAATTTGATTAGAAGTCGCTTGTGAGGAACGGTGTCAAATGACTTCTGGAAATCTAAGAATATGGACTCAATTTGACGTCCTCTGTTGATAGCATTCATTACTTCTTGTGAATAAAGAGCTAGCTGTGTCTCAAAAGAACGGAATTTTCTCAATCTGTGATGGCTATTTGTCAATAAATCGTTTTCTTCGAGGTAATTCATAGTGTTCGAGCACAGCATATGTTCCAAAATCCTACTGCAAATTGACATTAGAGATATGGGTCTGTTATTCAGAGGATTACTCCTATTTCCTTTCTTGGGTATTTGCCGATGGCTGTATACTAACTGGTATACACTCTTGACCAGAGGCCGTGGCTTTATTAAGTGTTTTAAGCTGCTTCGCTAAGCCGAAGATATCTATTTCTAAGTTATTCATGTTGGCAGATGATCTTGATTCGAATTCTGGAATATTCACTTCATCTTCTTTCTTGAAGGAGTTTCGGAAAACCGCATTCAGTTACTTTGCTTTAGCGGCAGTCATCACTATCGTTATATTGCAGTGAATGTACTGATTGCGTCTTGCTACTGGTGTATTTTGTATACGACCAGAATCTCTTTGTGTTTTCTGTCAGATTTCTAGAGAGAGTTTCATTATGGAAATTTTTAAAAGCATCTCACATTGAACTGAGTGCTAAATTTCGAGCTTCTGTAAAACGTCACCAAACTTAAGGATTTTGCGTTCTTTTAAATCTGTCATGCTTTTTTCGTTGTCTCTGCAACAATGTTCTGACCTGCTTTGTGTACCAAGGAGGATCAGTACCATCTCTTATTAATTTATTTGTTATGTATCTCTCAACAGCCGTCACCACTATTTCTTTGAACGTAAGCAGCATTTCATCTATGCTTACACAATCATACTGGGAGGAGCGGAGACTGTCTCTTAGGAAAGTGTCAAGCTAATTTTTATGTGCGTTTCTTAAATGGATGTATTTTGTGTTTATTTTAAGTGGATTTGAATGTTACGGTTTCAGTCTAGCTACAACAATCTTGTGGTCACTATAATCTCCGTATCTTCAGCTGCATGATGTTTCGCGCCGTTAGAGCCACATCTTCAGGGATACTGTTATATGTAAACAAGTATAAAACGAATAAAGATCATGTTCCGGTTAAAATTTAGTTGTACTGTGCACGAAGCTACATACGAATAATGTTGTACTCGCATTTATAATTTATCCCAAACGATAAGCAGTAGATGACCCAGCATACATTGTCCCACTGTGACAAAACTGTTCAACAGTCAAGATGTCGGTAGTGCAATTTAAAGTAGAGCATAACACGGGGAACATCATCCCAATACAGGAAAACTATGGCTTAACATCGCCGTGACAACTTGAGGTCCGCAATGGCACCCTAGGACAAAGCATGTTTGGTAGTCTACTGCTTATTGTTTGAAATAAATCATAAATTTGAGTAGACAATTTTTCCTATATTTTTGCGTGTAGAGTAGAATTATATTTTAACTGGAACAGGAACTTTATTTTTTTAATCTTGTTTACATACAGATCTATCCGTGAGTAAGTGGCTCCAACGCCGCCAAACTAGTTGGATGAGAAATTAGGATATATCGTACAGCTGAAGCGGTACAGTTCTACAGCTGTGGATGCCCACAATACAACATTTTCTGCAATCTCTGCGTCTGTCATGATGCTCCATATTTGGTTAGGATCATTTGTTGCTAAGAGGTCAAGTGTGTTTTCGCAAGCATTTACACTTAGAATGGGCTCCTGAACTAACTGGTCAATTTAATTTTCTCATAAAGTATTCAGTACGATTTCTGATGGTGTTTTATGTACACTACCAACTTCAAACTTGTATTTTCGGCAGCATATCGAGGTTAGATTGAAGTTGTACAGAGGCTACAAACCGCATAGACCGTAGTGGCGTCCGGCTGACAGCACCGCAGCACACTAGTTCCTATAGTCAGATTAAAATTACTTGATAGTTGGGGTCAGTCAGGTGCCACTACAGTGTTGACAGATCGGCTGCCAGCTACCGCTCAGTTGTAGCTGACACACAAACACGGCGGGTCGCTTCACAGATGTTGTCAACGTATAACGCAGAGCAATGTTGGAAGTGGCCGCTGCGAGGTGTGACAGAAATGCGAGATGCTCTGTCGACTGCTGATTTTAAGTAACTAAACGACGCCTTTTGCAACTCTCAGTTTCAACTCATGTCGTAACCTAACCAGATTCTCGCGATGTGAAATGTGCCCGAGAAAACGGCCGTCAACAAACTGAGGCAGAATTAAAAATCACGATCGCTTTGTTCACAGTGATTATGGGTAACCTCTACGAGCAGACTCAAGATAGAAAAATTTCAGTTTCAGCACTAAAAACAAACTCTAATTACTCACTATCATTCATTCGTTATCTGAAACTATCCTCACATTAGCTACCCAAACTGCCACTTTACCAACCGATGAGCAGTCCTGGTATGCACGTCGTTGTAGATTATAAACGATACAGACAGATTGCAAGATTGCAAAAGAAGAAGGGATCACAGAAAGAAAAATAACAGTGAATAAAAGGTTAATACGATAACGAAAATGGCGCGATAAAAAATTACATTTAAATCAGTTAACTGAATCAAAATAATGGTGAAAGTCTGTTAATTATGTTCAGAAATTAAAAAAATTCATTGTGTTTCACGAAATTCGAATATACTCTACACGACAAGCTAATCGCTACGCTATGACGCTACTATGCTCCAGTTTGTTGCACATATGACTCATATTCCAGTAACAGCGTGGATGGCAGCCTTCAAAAATTTAGCATTAGGTACTGTCGTGCAAAACTTTTCTAGTATAAGCCGGTCTCTTTGATTATAATAACTATGTATGTAACGCTGAACCGCGTCTAGTGTGGAAGGATCCAGTAGTATTTAGTTAGTGCTGTGTATGAAACGTGTGTGTGTGTGTGTGTGTGTGTGTGTGTGTGTGTGTGTGTGTGTGTGTGAGTGTGTGTGTGTGTGTGTGTGAGTGTGTGTGTGTGTGTGTGTGTGTGTTTGGTTTAATTATTATGTGTGATGAAATGCAAAATGTGAGGGCCAGATCCAGGACTCATGATTCAAGCACAACAAGAAAGAAAGCCGGGAAAGGTGAACTGACCAATAATTGTTATGGCAGTTTGGCAACAGCGAACGGTTTAGGCGTGACATTGAGTACTCTTATAGGAGGAAATTAGCTCCAGCCCGTGAAGTGTCAACTGTCAAATAGTTTTAACCAGACTACAGGGGCCCTGGCTCGTTCGTCCCCGTGCAACGACTGACCAGTCCAATACTTTTACGGACACTCGGCTGCCGCTATAAAACGGGTGCTGGAGACAGGCTTGTCCACGGCTTCAACAGTGCTGATCTCCAGAAGATGTTGCTGGTTCCTCTTGCTGTACCTGACTGACCACAACACTTTCAGCTCAGACCGCCGTTGTGTACACGTCGGCCGCTGTTCCAGTCCGCTGTCCCAGTGACGTTGCTGGCTTCTGGCAGATAGTGCTTGTACCAGCTCTGCAGCTGACTTCCACGCCAACTCAGATCCTTGCGGCCAGCTCGGACATGCCGGCGATCGCGCCAGTCACGTTTCCGCACTGTCCACCCTCTCGCGGAACGGGGGCAATCAACCATGCCTCTCGACGTGGCACACGTATCATAAATAAGGTGAACAGTTGTTCAGTAGATGAGATGAACAAGCGCTCACAGCTTTTAACGAATACTCTTTAGATCAGAGGTCGTCAAAATTTTTTGCTTAAAAGTCGCTTTTGGCATTGTAGGGCGACTCGTTGGGTCGCATAGGAAGTGGGGAGGGTGCGGAAGGCGGGGGAGAGGACGGTAAAGCGGCCTCTCGAAGATAAGTTCAGTTTTCACTAAACCATGGTTATTGATATAAGCTTATCACTTACACATTCTGAATCCAAATATTAAAAGATATCGCATCAAATATTTTCACGCGAAAAAAAAAGAATACTGGAACTACGAGGGTTGCTTAGAAAGTATTGCACCGCATTTTTTTTCTCAGTGAAAAGAATGCTACGATAGTGAAACGTTGCGTATGTATTATCTGAAGTCTCCTGAGTGAGCGTGCCAAGTTTCAATCACTTCCGAGAGATAGCGTAGCTGCAGGACAGTTTCAAAATGGTGTCTGTAGGCTACAAACAATGTGCCGTCATTGAATTTCTCAGTGCAGAGAAAGAAACTGTGGGCAATATTCACAAACGCTTGTGCAAAGTCTATGGAGCATCTGCTGTCGACGGAAGTACAGTTAGTTGCTAATCATGGAGGGTGAGGTCATCAGAAGGCGGTTTGGCGGAGCTCCACGATTTGCAGCAGTCGGGGAGACCATCCACCGCTGTCACACGTGACGCACCTGACGTTATTATTTTTTCGTTTTTCTTATTCAGTTTGAATACCTACATTATTTAAATATAGAATTACCAAATATAAGATAATTAATATATATGTCATTATCATTTATTATGATAAATGTATATCCTCTTATTTCTAAATACATATCGTACTTAAAATACGAATTTTACAATAAAATCTTAATTACCGATTTTTATGAAAGATGGTTAATTACAACTGTTTCAATTTTTAAAAAATACTAATTAAATTTTGGGGATGAAAACGAAAAATTAAATTCTCTATCGTTGGGTTATGCCCATTGTTTTGTACCACAGATGTGGTCTCAAACAAGCCAGAATGATAAACGTTGTAAAAACATGGGAAACAATAATTTTCACGGCGTTAAGCACAGCGTGCAAATGCTACATTTTTATTGCGCCTCTCCTCAAGTTACATGAAAATAGTTATTTCATATGTGCCTATCAACTGAGCTATCCAAGCACGACTTACGACCCGTCCTCACAGCTGTAATTCCGCCAGTACCTCGTCTCCTGCCTTCTAAAAAGTAATGGCCGAAATGAAACCCGGAGCAACGCTTTCCATTCTCAAATACTACCAATTTTTTCATGCTTATGTATTTTACACTTCGCTCGTAGAACTCGCACCTTCGATTAAAATGTTGCGAAAGTCTGTAAACGAACTAAGACTATTTGCATGGCGCGCTGGCGTTCTACCATAGAGCTACACCACCCTTTAAAAAAAATGGTTGGAATTTCAGTGAATTAAACTTTCTCAGAAAACTTGACAGTCGACTTTCTCGAGAATTTTTGAGAGTTGCATCTAACAGCTTCGGGTGACTGACTTTTGAGCTCTAAACTTCTCGTGCCGTAAATATACAAAATTACAAACATCCTATTGGTGTATCGTCAGCTAACCGTTAATTTTAAAGCTTGAGAGAGAGCGAATGTGTACAGTCTTTGCTGATTTTACCGTGAGAGGCACTTCAGACTGATCATACAATGAAGACTTTTGAGATTGGATGTCGAATGGTGAACCTTTATGCTCGTACGATCGTAGTGTATGAAACTTCTTAGTTCCTGGCCTTTCGTCCAGCGATATAGGAAGCACCTTTGATAATATCCAACGCAGATCTGTACAAAAGTAAAGAACGAAAATCTTTAATGGACGACGACTGTAGAACCGGGAAGATTCACCAACACCTGGAACTGTTTACAAATAAAATCTACTTGTGAACAGAAAAGAAGACAGCTAACGATAGCCGGCCGGTGTGGCCGTGCGGTTCTAGACGCTTCAGTCTGGAGCCGCGTGACCGCTACGGTCGCAGGTTCGAATCCTGCCTCGGGCATGGATGTATGTGATGTCCTTAGGTTAGTTAGGTTTAAGTAGTTCTAAGTTCTAGGGGACTGATGACCATAGATGTTAAGTCCCATAGTGCTCAGAGCCATTTGAACCATTTGAACCATTTAGCTAACGATATTTGGTACTATTTTACTAAAATCTATAGTACTAATAATGCTGATAGCTCAAGAATCCCAGAAGCATGTCCATCCTAAATCTCGGAAGAGCCAAATGATTCAACCGAAAAAGTAGCAAGAGCTGCACATATAAACCAGGTGGGAAAGTTTAGGACCGTGCTTACTAATAGTGCTAATTGCAGGTACATTATTATCATACATAAAACCTTCAGAACGCACTTAGTAAGTATGGGAGAGTGTATTAGTTAATGTGATAGGCAACTATGAAACAGATAGTGATTAAACAGTGTATTATGAACGTAGATTATGATTCAAAAATAAATAGAAATGTGAAACGTGATCAATTAAAAAAACTAAATACGAAATAAAATAAGCGCACTTTCTTTCCATTTTATATATCGCAATTAATAGTATGCCAATATTTTAAGACTGCTCCCTCTGTTTCTCTCTCCTAAACTACAACGATCATACACATTTCTCAGGAAAATTATTAAAAATATCTACTTTTTACAAGCAATGTCAGAAGGACTTGGGCTGTTTTTTTATTTTTTTATTTTATTTAAAAAACTTTATGGTGTACTGCAGACTAACGGTACTGAATCACAGTTAACTTTCTCCGCCATGTACTGCAGACTAACGGTACTGAATCACAGTTAACTTTCTCCGCCACCAAAAAAAGACGAATACAATCTGCTATGCCGATTGGAGATTATCGGATGTTGACTTCTGGGACGAGTCTGATGACTAGTAGAATAACGATAGCAGCGATTTATTGTTGGTTTTAGAGAGGTGTGTTAATCAGGTGAGGATTCTGAGGAAAGAGGTTAAATAATCAGATGAGGCAGGATTAAGGACATGTCACTTATCTACAGTTTAACTGCGACAAGTACTCGTATTTCGGACTTCTGGCGAAATGGCCATGTTTATTACCGGAGGTAGTCGCA
This sequence comes from Schistocerca cancellata, assembly GCF_023864275.1. NCBI lineage: Eukaryota > Metazoa > Arthropoda > Insecta > Orthoptera > Acrididae > Schistocerca > Schistocerca cancellata. Next base: position 424,314,603 of record NC_064633.1, read on the forward strand.
GAGTCTCCAACCCGTTGGACCAGTTCGTAATAAACTAAGCCAGTCAGATTAGGCAGAGTGCGTCGACTTCTCATACCACGAGATAACTTAGGCGAGACCAAGCAGCAACGGATCGTTTTACAGTTAAGCAATAGCCATCTATGTCGAAAATGTCTTACGGTCGACAAGTATGTGTTAGTACAACATATGAGATACCGAAATCGACCCGTTGCTTGTGTAATAAATGTGATTCGTAACTGAAGATGTCTATCCATAGCTGTAACCATTTATGTAGAACCGTAAAACTACAATATATACGGACAAATAAGCACTTTATTTCCGAAAGGCCCTATGTTAACGTTTCTAAAATATACAGGGTGGTCCATTGATAGTGACCGGCCGAAATGTCACACGAAATAAGCGTCAAACGAAAAAACTACAAAGAACGAAACTCGTCTAGCTTGAAGGGGGAAACCAGATGGCGGTATGGTTGGCCCGCTAGATGGCGCTGCCATAGGTCAAACGGATGCCAACTGCGTTTTTTTTTAAATAGGAACTTCCATTTTTTATTACATATTCGTGTAGTACATAAAGAAATATTAATGTTTTAGTTGGACCACTTTTTCGGATTGTGATAGATGGCGCTGTAATAGTCATAAATGTATTAGTAAGTGGTATCACGTAACATTCCGCCAGTGTGAACGGCATTTGCTTCGTGATACATTACCCGTGTTAAAATGGACCGTTTACCAATTGCCGAAAAGGTCGATATCGTGTTGATGTATGGCTATTGTGATCAAAATGCCCAACGGGCGTGTGCTATATATGCTGCTCGGTATCCGGACCGTTCGCCGGATAGTTACGTTATTGATGGAAACAGGAAGTGTTCAGCCACATGTGAAACGTCAACCACGACCTGCAACAACTGATGATGCCCAAGTAGGTGTTTTAGCTGCTGTCGCTGCTAATCCGCACTCAGTAGAGACAAATTGTGCGAGAATCGGGAATCTCAAAAACGTCGTTGTTGAGAATGCTACATCAACATCGACTGCACCCGTATCATATTCCTATGCACCAGGAATAGCATGGCGACGACTTTGAACGTCGTGTATATTTCTGCCACTGGGCACAAGAGAAATTATGGGACGACAACATGTTTTCTGCACGCGTTCTATTTAGCGACGAAGCGTCATTCACCAACAGCGGTAACGTAAGCCGGCATAATATGTACTATTGAGCAACGGAAAATCCACGATGGCTGCGACAAGTGGAACATCAGCCATCTTGGCGGGTTAATGTATTTTTATGGGAGGAAGGATAATTGGCCCCCATTTTATCGATGGCAGTCTAAATAGCGCAATGTATGCTGATTTCCTACGTAATGTTCTTCCGATGTTACTATAAGATGTTTCACTGCATGAAAGAATGGCGGTATACTTACAACGTGATGTATGTCCGGCACATAGCTAGCGTGCGGTTGAAGCGGTATTGAATAGCATATTTCATGACAGGTGGATTGGTCGTCAAAGTACCATACGATGGCCCGCACGTTCACCTGATCTGACGTTCCCGTATTTCTTTCTGTGGGGACAGTTGAAGGATATTTGCTATCGTGATCCACCGACAACGCCTGACAACATGCGTCAGCGCAAAGTCGATGCATGTGCGAACACTACGGAAGGCGAACTGCTCGCTGTTGAGAGGAATGTCGTTACACATATTGCCAAATGCATTAAGGTTGACGGACATCATTTTGAGCATTTATTGCACTAATGTGGTATTTACAAGTAATCACGCTGTAACAGCATGCGTTCTCAGAAATGATACGTCACAAAGGTACATGTATCACAGTGGAACAACCGAAATAAAATGTTCAAACGTACCTACGTTCTGTATTTTAATTTAAAAAACCTACCTGTTACCAACTGTTCGTCTAAAATTGTGAGCCATTTGTTTGTGTCTATTACAGCGCAATCTATCACAAAGCGAAAAAAAGTGGTCCAACTAAAACATTCATATTTCTTCACGTACTATACGAATATGTAATAAAAATGGGGGTTTCTATTTAAAATAAGTCAGTTGATATCCGTTCGACCTATGGCAGCGCCATCTAGCGGGCCATCCATAGCGCCATCTGGTTTCCCTCTTAAAGCTAGACAAGTTTCGTACTTTGTAGTTTTCTCGTTTGACGCTTATTTCGTGAGATATTTGGCCCGGTAACGATCAATGAACCACCCTGTATTCCGATAGATAGCGTACGAGACTGCCATAGAATATTTATCTTCACTTTGTTATGGAATGTTTAGTTTGTCGTAAGCGTAGTTCCATGTTGTAATATGGTTCATTCCATCGTAACGGGAATACCATTAAAGTTTAAACTGTTTGTGTGGCCAGCCAACCTTAGACCTGCCTTATGGTATGACGTTGCTAGAAAATGTTGTTGCTTATTGCATCTGAATAATGCAAGGTCGTTAGCCACAACACACTGTAAAGTTACAGTCCTAGGCAAAACCGACCCAGCTTTCCCTAGTCAATAGAAAGACTTTCAATCACACAAGGCGAGCGACTGCAGTGCTCGTTACCTCCAATGAATAAAAGAAAATGAGCTTGAGTTTGGCGAGTGTACGTAACGATAACACCGGCCCAGTGCTAACAACAAGTTTAGGTGTGCAACAGTTATATTTATCATCAATTATTCGCTTAACCACGGAAAAATTGTAGGGCAGTTTAAAGGGTCTAATAACTGAAACCACCTAACTGTAAAAGACTTATATGCTGTCCTTATTGGACACGACACATAAGTAGTTAACAGAGAGCAAAATTTTCTAAAATTCTGGGCTGAAATCACACGTACTGACGGTAAGACTGTGGAGAGGCAACAAATTGTATGGAAGACTGCATGGAGAAAACGCAAGAAGTTATCCTCATCTGGGCAGTGTGTGCACCCAACGTTAATGAGATAAAATCTCAAATTATAATTAAATGGGAACTAAAGTTGTGTGGCAGAACAACTAGTGAGTTGCACAGAGTATGGACTGCGAAAGTTACATTTCCGAAAATCGACCAAGCAAGGACCCATCAGTAACAGATGGCGGTTGGGAGACCAATCGTATGGCGTCCAGAACGTAAAAGTCACAAAACTTACATTTCTTCTTCCTTAACTGTCTGCTTTCAGAAAACTGTGCATGAGGGGGACAACTTAGTGATGTTGTCAGTGTGCTAGACGAAGGTATATTTACTTAATTGAACAACCAGAGAACGCAGCAGAAACTGCACATTAACAAACATGCAGTTGGCACAGGCCTAGTGAAATGTCTGCACGATTGTTCAGCCTCTTCATGCCTTGCAGAGTGGCGGCGTGACTCAATGACTAAAATTTTGGCGCAAAAGTGGCCATGTATCTCAGGCTGGCCAGGTTGCTCCGAGGGTTCAAATGGTTCAAATGGCTCTGAGCACTATGGGACTTAACTTCTGAGGTCATCAGTCCCCTAGAACTTAGAACTACTTAAACCTAACTAACATAAGGACAACACACACACCCATGCCCGAGGCAGGACTCGAACCTGCGACGGTAGCGGTCACGCGGTTCCAGACTGTAGCGCCTAGAACCGCTCGGCCACTCCGGCCGGCTTGCTCCGAGGGGTCTCGAACTTCGACGTTCATACAGAAAAGACATAAATGTCATATTCAATTATTCTCCCAGGATGCCAGTGGCGGCACTGTGTCCCCTGCCCTCAGCTAGGCCAGGTACCGGCTCCACCTACAAGGCCATGAAGCAGGCCACTTGGGCGATAGCAGATGTACTGATAATGGTTTGAACGTCATCCGCCATCAGATATCGTAATAACATAGCTACCAGAGCGCCATCTGCCTCTACCCTTTAATAGGGAATGCTCACAGCCAGGAGGCTCAGTGTAGTGCAAACGTGTGAAGCAAGCAAGCAACCATGCCATGGAGACGCACTCCAGCTTTCTACAGTCAACTGAGTGAGTTTGAAAGGGGCCAATGGAGCGAGGTGGCGCAGTGGCCATCCTAATTTAGGTTTTCCGTGATTTCCCTAAATCGCTCCAGGTAAATGCTGGGATGGTTCCTTCGGAAGGGCACGGCAGACTTCCTTCCCCATCCTTCCCTAATCCAATGAGACCGATGACCTCGCTGTCTGATCTCCTCACCCCAAACAACCCAATCAACCCAAAGGGGCCAAATTGTGGCTTTGCTAGTGGCAGGATGGTCCTTTCGCAGAACTGCCACACGAATTGGACGTACTGCACAAGTTGTGTAACAGAGTGCTCGTATCAGTGGTCAAGTGAACGTTCTCTCAACTGTAGACGAGATTCTGAACGTCCAGTCATCCCACCAGGAACGTCGTATTGTAAGGGCAGCAGTGATGATTGTAGAGCTGCCACAGCGCGGATGAAGGTGTTGTAAGCCCAGATTTGTCAACACTAATTGTTGCGCACCGGTTATTAGCAGTGGGACTGTGGGCAGGCACACCTCTAGCATGTATTCCAGTCAAGACACATCATCGACATGCACGGGTCGACTGGTGCCACGAGAGGATCGCTTGGAAGGAGGAATGGCGCGCTGTAGTCTTCAGCGATGGAAACACGTTGTGCCTCCACCCAAGCGATAGTTGTTTACGCGTATCACGAAGGCCTGGTGAGCGCTGTCTCAAAAAGTGCAGTCGTCCAAGTCCAGGCCTTAGGTTCTCGGGTGCGATAAGCTACAACTCTCGTTCATCTTTGATGTTTCCTGGGGGAGGGGGGGAGGGGAGGAATATACCAGGGCTCAGTAAATGCAGAATGTTGTTTGACCCACTTTTTTGCCATTCTTGCAACAGGAAGGTGATGTGTTGTTCCAACAGCATAATGCTCACCCCATGAAACTCAACGTGCTCTGCAAGACGTACTAGTACGATCCCTGGACTTGTCTCCAATCGAATACAAGTGATTCATGTGACTCTTCAACGAACAATTCTAACAGAACTATGCGAACAGGTCGAGGAGGAGTCGCATACTGTATCCCAGGACAGAATTCCCCATCTGTACGATGGACTGGATGCCAGTGTCAGCGCCTGTATTACTACTCGTGGAGTCTACCCCACATATAACTATGAGTGTTTTACCAGTGGTTGGTACCTCGTACTTCAGAACCGCTCAAGCTATTGATCTGTATGTGTAATCGTTTCATGTCCTCCATATGCACTGTTACAACAATAAATCTTGAGTGAACTGGAAACCTGTGAATGGTGTACTAATTTCTTTCCGGCATTGTACTTCGTGGGTGGGCAACAGTTTTGATTGTCACGGCGCGTATCTGATGATGAAGGAATCAGGGCTTAGAAGTTGGTCGCAATAAATGAACGTCATCAAATACAGTTGATTGGAAATAATTTCAAAATAAAGAAATAGTGCGAACAAGCTTTAAAGATAAGTCAAAATTTTTCTAAGCTTTATCTCGCTTTTATGATTAATATCAAATATTTCTAAGGTACTAAGACATCTTAAGCTGCTTTATACATGGGAGTTTGATTCTTAGGGGGGAGGGGAGATGCGTACTCGTTTTTGCCTGCCACCTAACATGTCTTCCCCATCTGTCAATCCTTGTTCACGTGAAAAATGCTGATTACCGCCATTGTTAGGAGTAAAAGTTAAGTAGTGGGTGTCTCTATTAATAGTTGGATAAGTCAGTTCAAAGATCAGAGGACAGCAAGGACATACTACATCCAACAGAAACATGAGCTGTAAAGAACTGTGGTATTCAAAATAAACGTTCTGTATGATGAGCGATTTACACTTTTACCCTTGACCAATAGTAGTTATACTCCACATTTAACTATCAGGACATCTCTTCCCTTCTTGACGACCTGCAGGAAGTGTTGCATTTGACGGGAAGGACATGATTAGTTTGCGGCACAGATATAACTTCTCGCAGATGAACGGCACTCGCGTATAAGCTGCAAAATAACGTTTGTAAGCAGTTGACTCTAAGCAGCTCGGAATGTTGCTCCTGTCAGCTTTAATGGGCAAATAAATTCTCGAAACGGATCACTGCCAGCGCGTCGGAACAGGAATTTGCACATGATCTTTGAACGTACGAGAGGACGACTCCGTGTGTTGGAACATTACGCGAAGTTAATTAGGAACTTTCTGAAAAAAAAGTCGACAAGCGCAAACGAGATTTGCATTTTGTGCTTTCGTATTTACACGCGTGACGAATAGTGGAAGATGAACTACAATTTAGCAGAAGAATATTGTTCTGCGTGTTCTCGTTGAGACTTCCGGCACCCGTGAACTAATGTGCGGGTTGTTTTGCAGAACGTAGCTGCAGTTTCTCTCTCGGCAGTTATTGCACGCGAGATGTAAATAGAAACAATTTGTGTTCGTGGAGGGCGTTTGCGGGAGATTTAAAAGCTCGAAACGAGCTCGCGTTTCAGTGGAAGACGCTGCTGACTAAGTTCATAAATCAACCCCGTAGTAGTCATCCGTAATGGCTGTTTTTTCAGCTCTACGTGCGAAATAGTCGCAAACTATGGAGACCACCAGCGAGGAATACGATCGACGGATTACTCTTTGCCAGTCGAGTTATCGACATTATTAATCGATGTAATTACATAATATATTACTGTTGTGACATGTACAGCAGCTTAATACGCTACGTCTTGAGACGGTAATATTGCAGTACAGACGACGACGACGAAGACGGCGGGAGCGAAAACAAGCTGCGGAGAAGGTTGGATTAAGAGGAGTAGCAATACTACGTTTACAGTCTAACGTCCCGTCGTTATCTAGGTCATCAGAGACAGAATAATCACTTAAGTTATACAATTATGGATGAAAGAGGTTCCCATGGCTGTAGTGGATAAAACATCTATTCTCTTTTTACGAATCCCAGTCAAGACTGTGATCTAATATTTCCTTTAAAAATTTGTCACAGTTGCCCTACAGCAAAATAAAATACTCTTGCTGGTCTTAAAAAATTTCCTTCAAACATTTGTCATAGTTGCCCTAAAGCAAAATAAAATACTCTTGGTCTTAAAAGATTTCCTTTAAACATTTGTCATAGTTGCCCTAAAGCAAAATAAAATACTCTTGCTGGTCTTTAAACAACTCTTGAGGTAAACGGAGGAAATGTTTGAATAAAATGATTTTGGCCATTAGGCCACAATGTTTTGAAACTAAAATGTTATGACGCAGTGGTTAGCACACTGGGCTCGCATTCGGGAAGACGACGGTTCAAACCCCCTTTCGGCCATTCTGATTTAGGTTTTCCGTGATTTCCCTAAATCGCTTCATTCAAATTCCAAGATGGTTCCTTTGAAAAGGCACAGTCGACTTCCTTACCCATCCTTCCCTAATCCGATGGGGCCGATGACCTCGCTATTTGGCCCGCTCCCACCATATGAACCAACCGACCAAAATCGAAATTCCTACCATCTTTGCAGCGGTCCTCTTCAAGACAACTTCTAGTTGCTGCATTTGTCCTCAGTAATACTACTCTCTGTCAGCGTAGCTCAATTTCACCACGTTTCGTCAGCGTAGCTCAATTTCACCACATTTCTATTAATTCACTTTCTTGTCTTTCTGTCTGCTGAGTGAAAATTGTTCATTGATTTTAAACTAACTTTCCGACGAGCTAGAGACTGAAAATTTTAGACATAGCTCAGAACTATGTGACAAAGCAGTATTACTCTGCTCTCTCGTGAGTCTGTTCGCTATGTGTGGTAATGGGAATGGAAAAGTTTGGTAACGCCTAACATCTAGGCTGCTTTGCACAACTGGAGTGTTTTTGTATATACTACTGGAATGTATTTCATGAGGTGTTTGTGCAAATGAACATGGGTATTCAGTGAGAGGGGGGAGGGGATGGGTTGGACAGATGGACAGGGAGAGGGGGAAGAACAGATTCTGGGGGGGGGGGGGTACAGATAGAGGGGGGAGGAAGAGATGAGTGAAATATACGTGACATTTGTGAACAAGGGCGAAGCTGTGGTGTATATACCGCTGGATATATTTCGTAAACCACATCAAATACTGACGAATCGATTCCACAGACCGAACGTGAGGAGAGGGGCTAGTGTAATTGGTTAATACAAAGCATAAAAAAATGCATGGAAGTATGTTTTTTAACACAAACCTACGTTTTTTTAAATGGAACCCCGTTAGTTTTGTTAGCACATCTGAACATATAAACAAATACGTAATCAGTGCCGTTTGTTGCATTGTAAAATGTTAATTACATCCGGAGATATTGTAACCTAAAGTTGACGCTTGAGTACCACTCCTCCGCTGTTCGATCGTGTGTATCGGAGAGCACCGAATTACGTATGGATCCAAAGGGAACGGTGATGGACCTTAGGTACAGAAGAGACTGGAACAGCACATTACGTCCACATGCTAACACCTTTTTCTTGGTCTTTTTCACTGACGCACACGTACATTATCATGAGGGGTGAGGTACACGTACACACGTGGTTTCCGTTTTCAATTACGAAGTGGAATAGAGTGTGTCCCACTCGAAACGCGTGGACGTATGTGGTATCAGCATGATGGTGCACCTGCACATTCCACAATTAACACTAGGCTGACCCTTGACAGGATGTTCGACGGGCGTTTCATAGGACGTGGAGGATGCATAAATTGGCCAGCCCGTTCTCCTGATCTTACGCCTCTGGACTTCTTTCTGTGGGGCACGTTAAAGGAGAATGTGTACCGTGATGTGCCTACAACCCCAGAGGATATGAAATAACGTATTGTGGCAGCCTGCGGCGACATTACACCAGATGTACTGCGGCGTGTACGACATTCATTACGCCAGAGATTGCAATTGTGTGCTTCAAATGATGGCCACCACATTGAACATCTATTGGCCTGACATGTCGGGACACACTCTATTCCACTCCGTAATTGAAAACGGAAACCACGTGTGTACGTGTACCTCATCCCTCATGATAATGTACATGTGCGTCAGTGAAAAAGACCAATAAAAAGGTGTTAGCATGTGGACGTAATGTGCTGTTCTAGCCTCTTCTGTACCTAAGGTCCATCACCGTTCCCTTTGGATCCATACGTAATTCGGTGCTCTCCGATACACACGATCGAACAGCGGAGGAGTGGTACTCAAGCGTCAACTTTAGGTTACAATATCTCCGGATGTAATTAACATTTTACAATGCAACAAACGGCACTGATTACGTATTTGTTTATATGTTCAGATGTGCTAACAAAACTAACGGGGTTCCATTTAAAAAAACGTAGGTTTGTGTTAAAAGACATACTTCCGTGGATTTTTTTATGCTTTGTATTAACCAATTACACTAGCCCCTCTCCTCACGTTCGGTCTGTGGAATCGATTCGTCAGTATTTGATGTGGTTTACGAAATATATCCAGCGATAATGTTAGGTGACTCACCCTGTGTATATATATATATATATATATATATATATATATATATATATATTACTGAAATAAAAATCTTATAAAAATCATGTAAAATCAATTTTTGTTTACTTATTGTATTTTTTTTAGGAAAATGGCTATTACACAGATTGATATATTATTAGTAGGTATGTGTAGTACTTTTCTATTTCAGATATTATCAGGTGAAAAGGCACTGCAATAAATATGAAATTTAACAGACGTCTCTTTCATAATCTCATAAATATGTTTAAAATCAACTGAAAATTTTCATGGACATGAGACTAAAAAACATAAAAAATATTGAAATAAAATAAATTTTTAATATAACATGTTTTTAAATTGGACTGAAGAGTATTTAATAATTTATGCTAGCACCAAACAACTTCCTTACCGTATAGACAGATAGACCTGAAAATCTGTAACTGCAAATTTTTAATGGCTATGAAGTTAGTTGCAAGATTTAAAAACTAAAAATGTGAGGGTCGTGCAGTACATAACTGATGAATGAGTTCTTCATCTCCATACTATTACTGATGGGATGCGCCTCAAATTTTTCGTTTTAAAGCCTAGAAGTGTTTTCATAGCTATTAAAGCAAGCAGTCACAAATTTTCAGAACTGTTTGTGTAGGGTTAGGAATTTGTGTTGGGCCAGGAGAAATTATGTTACGCTTTTTTGTCCAGTTTAGGGACGTGGTATATTTAAAACTTGGTTCATTTAAATAATTATTCTCAAGTTTTCTTTGTAACGTAGAATGTTGTCCAGCTTACTTGTTAGCAGTCATCATTATTCTTGTGTGGGGAAGATTCGGGTTCTAGCACGGAGTCCTGCTTATCACCTTAAGCCAACAGGACACGCAATCACGTCTCCAACTTCTGTTTCCGCGTGTTATTTACGAACACTGCAGCCATACCTCCCCTAAGGCGTATGTGCGAATTACGTCACTGGGGAAACTGAGTGGATCTGTTATTGAGGTCTGGCTGTACCATCGCCCGAGGAGTGTTTGGTGCACGCGTAAGACGCGTGACGGAGGGGCAGAGGGGGTGGGGGGTGGGGGGTGGGTGGATACGCAGTAGCAAGGGACGGTGTACGATATGACAGCAGTTTGCCTCGTCTGCCTGTTGTGTGCGCTAGGGGGAGCGCGTTGAATATTTAGCTTTTGTTTGCATATTTAGGTATTGCAGCTAATGGTTGATTGGTTGGTTGGTTGATTCGGGGGAGGGGACCAAACAGCGAGGTCATCGGTACCATCGGATGAGGAAATGGTGGGGAAGGAAGTCGGCCGTGCTCTTTCAGAGGAACCATCCCGGCATTTGCCTGAAGTGGTTTTAGGGAAATCACGGATAACCTAAATCAGGATAGCCGGAGCGGGTTTGAACCGTCGTCCTCCAGAATGCGAGTCCAGTGTGTTAAGTGTTACGCCACCTCCATCGGTCGACGGTACTTAGCCACTATAGTGTTCACTGTCATAAAGCAACCGCGTCAGTTATCACTTTACCCAGCAACAGCGGTAGGTCTCCGGACATATTAATATATCTACGGAGAGTTGGAAGCAGAAACAGTGGTCCAATGTGGCACTTACACCAGCATTGCGCACCAGGGTAGGCAACAGTGGAGAGTGTGGTGTGGTACTGAGATAAAGACTACATTGGCGACGCTGCAAAGTATTTTTTGTCTTCCTCGGTATGGAATGCGTCACGCACCCGTCTTCTTACAGGTAAATCGCTATAATACACATGGAAATAAATCAATGAAATCAGTGAAATCAGTTAAGCAACTGAGTCATTGAAATATTATTTATCTATTGTGACGATTGAGAAATCTACTGTACAAGCGACTAGGTTTTAATGAATTTTTACGAATTTATATCTTTTTCAGTTAAAATTATACTACAGAAAATTATATTTTAAGTAGCGGGACATGTTCCCCAGTATACATTTTGATTCGTTAGTGGAAGAAAATGTCACTTTCTTATTGTTCAAGTGCGTATGACTAGGTAGATTATTAATGTAGATGCCAATCGACGAAACAAGGTGAAAAATTTCAGCAGTCGCGTCAGTATAAACAAGAGTGCAGTAACTGAAAATGAGGTTTTACCTGCGAACCACGTGTCGGACAATGCACCTGTCCTTGTTGTGCAACGTGACAAAATAAACTTCTTTTATGAAGTTCTGTCTCACGAGGTAACTGATTTAGGAAACTTAAATCAGGATAGCGAAATCTGACTTCAAACTGTTGACGCTTTCGACGACAATGTCGTAAAAACCCTACCATTTCGTTTACTGTTTACGTATTTCCCCGTAGTTTAATTGAGATACGCCAAGAAAAATATTTTATTGGCGGTAAAAAAATTACGTTGTTGCTTTCTACTATGCATATCGAATCATAGAAAGCTTAATGCGTACCAAGAAGACTTTCAAATATTGCTCCTCGACAGTTTAAATATCATCGGGAAACAACGATATGAGGATTGGTCAGCCAGAATTCTTGATTTATTCGTTACTAGCAGAGACACCCGTCGTTGCCCAGGTATTTATTTTTAGCTGTGCGTCGACGCTGTACCACGCAGCGTCTGGGCTTGTGCTTAATGTTTATGACGTCATGTCTGCTGAATTATGTGTCGTACAACGATACAATTTTGTAGGTACATTCAGCGGCAAATGTGGATACTGCCTGCAAAATGTGTTGCGAATGGAGTCGGTAGCACAGAAGTAATAAATTTAAACGTCATGCACGATGCGACAGCTTTTCATTCATCTCACTGTTTATGTAGCCATATCTCCTGAACTACGTGTCATACAATGGTGTCATGTTGGAATTACATTCAGTGCTGTATGTGCATACTGTCTGAAAAAGCGTCGCGAATACGGTTAAGTAGTAAAGAAGCAATAGATTATAACGTCATGCATGAAGAGCGGAAAAGTAGTAAGCGATTTTTCTTTCTTCATTTCAGCACATTCTCTGGATTGTCTACTAGAAAAAATTTCGTTAAGGTTTGAAATTATGTGTAATGTCCGTTGCCAGTTGCTAAGTGCCCTCATTCACAAATACTGGGTGAATAAAGTCTGGTAATTCAGGCATCACGGGCTAAGCTACTTTTTCACCCCCATCACTTTGGTAGATAGAGGGCTATTATTCCCACAGCTATTGGTGTCTGACAGTAAGGAATATGTGCACCAATTTCGGTTGAAATCGGTCCACTTGTTTAGGAAGAGATGTGGAACATGCATGCACACACACACACACACACACACACACACACACACACACATATATATATATATATATAAGTCGTTAATGTATCAAAAGAATTTAGCTCCAGAAAACTAGCAAATCTTGGAGGCTCGGAAAGACGTGATTAAGAAAGAATGTGATATGTTGTAAAGACCGCCAAGAATGTTCAGTCTTGCTTGACACATATGGTTGAATAACGGCGCTACCGTTCAAATATACCAGTGATAGAAACCGTGACATTTAAGTGGTAACATCATTATACCGAATTCTTACTACTGGTGAAAGAAGAAAAGGTAGTCCAGTGTTTCGTAGATGGCAACTGATCAAAAGGTCATGAGACAATTAAGACGAAATGATCCAACAGAGGAGTTGGCAATGCATAACAGAAATATGTAATAAGAAAGGATAAAGAGAAGATAAAAATTATTCCATTCCATCTTGGCGTGGTGGTGCAACAAACTTATCATTGCTACTATTTAAAAAGCAGTCAGTGGTTGCACAAAGTTCTTTATCATCTCTTGAGTTAATCAAGAACTTTGTGCAGTCTACGACTGCTTTAAATAGAAGATGGATAAAATAATTTCTCATATTACGTGCTTAAACAGGGGAAAGCTGATATCTACATTGTTACTGCGTCGCTGATGATATCGGTCGGTTCTTGCATAATCTCTCAACCAGCGCAATATCTCTTGCTGAATAGAAAACGATAACGTTGTTATTAAAAGGTGTTAAGTCTTTTTATGCAAGCGGTTTAGTTAATTAAATCTCTCTCTTTCTGTTTCAGGGGCATTCCAACAGACCGACTGACAAATCCACCTGGATCACAACAAAGTAAGTCTGCACCTCCACCTCAACCGTTCTTGCAGTTCGACGGTTAGAGCTATCCTGTAGAGATTTTGTTCGCTGTGAAACAATATGGACACAATTATGTAGTAATGGATTTCAGTTCTAGTTTCGCAACAAGATATCTGCAAGCCCCGAAGTAATCTTTCGACTATGCCCAGTTGGTTCGAAGGCGCTTAGCTATTACTCCTTGAACCAATCTCTTTCCCTTCGCAATATCGCAGACCGCAAATCACGCGGAAAGCATGCCGTCTGTGAAATTCGTTTGGTGTTTTCTAGGACTCGAAGTTTCGAAATTTTGTGGCCTCTGCGTAATGCCTTCCAAAGTATCGAGGACAAGAAAAAGTCACATCTCTCAGACAGCTTTGTTTTTCGTTGTCGAGTAAATGTCTGAAATAATCAGTTCTTCATGTTACACAGAATTTCAAGATAGCACCTGTGCTGATAATATCAGCATCTAAATTAAAGTGCTCCTGTATTTTATCAAAGGATGAAGAAACTATGCAGTAATGAGAATATCAAACAACAGTAGTCCAGTACAGCTTGATTGAAAATAGATTGGGTTGCAAAAGTAACGACTCACTTCTGTACCCACGTATTCGCTGTTGTTGAGACACATACCTGTTACGGTGTATTCGTTATACGTTACATCCTTTACTCGCAGCTGTTGTCATTAAATGTCATTATGTATGTCTTTTTTTTAGTTCATTGTGGACTGTCCCCTGAATATTATTATTGAAACAAATCACACTTTTGTGTATTTCCTGGCTGTTCTCCGAAAATAGCTTCTTTTTTATTATGCTATACAGTGAGAAAATTTAGACATACAGTTCCTGAACAAGTCACTATGCTATCTATTGTTCGTGCACGGCGTTTTACATTCACAAGACTAACGAACCTTGTGGCTTACAAAAAGTACCGACTTCACCTGATCTATACACGAACTGCCTGCTAGAAAGATATCTCTGCGACACCATTCTGTGTCACTACTGACTTATCCCGATGGGAACAATTGGAGGGATAGCCAAACTACTGATTCTTCCCCAGTCGGCTCGAATTGCGTGCGGGGAAGAAAACATGCGAGTAACGAAACAATCCAAGCTGTAACGAAACAGTACTTCGAATCTCGTGTGGTACTCGTTACTCAGTAGCGACTATATACGAGGGTCGTCCAGAAAATAAAGCCCTGTTATTATCCGCGCTACTGGATACTCAACAGAGCCTGCACGATGGAGTCCGCACTGTTTTCCGGTGGAACACAAATCTCACAGAAAAAAAAGCGTTTATTCTGAGTTGTTGGAAGTTTGACTTCCGCTTGCTTGGGTCAGTAGAGGATGGCGTTCATGGAAGATATATTGAGGAAAACAAGGAGGTGATTCGAACACTAACGAAACGGCTGCGTGACCAGAACAAAGTCTTCCATCGACAGGGCGTAGAGGCACCTTGTGTTTCGCTGGAGGAATCCCACAAAAGTTGTCGGAGATTACATGGAAAACGTGGGTGTGAAGCTGATACATCATTCTTTCATGTGTGTAATAAATGAATTCATTGTGTGCAATAAATAACTTTTGAAGAAAAAATGTAGGGTCTTGTTTTCTGGGCGATCCTTGCACAGATCCAACGGCTCTAAGAATGGAAACAACGCTAGAAAGAAACCGGATTGTTAGGCAAGAAATCGTATATGTGGATTATGACCACATATGTAATAATTATGTAATTTGTTGCAATAAATTGAGGAAACAAAGGAAATGAAGATTTTACCGACGGTGAAAGGACTAATGATTTAACAAAATCTGTAGAACAAGGTATAAAAATGAGGATAATCTTCCATGAAAAATATAATAGAAACATCATAGAACATAATAAATTAAACAAAACTGTTCAGGTGGGTCTTCGAGAGAAGAAGGTCAGTGAAAATTTGTGAGAAGAAACAACTAATGACATTAAAATTACGAAGAAAACAAAGCAGAATCTTCGCTGGAAAATCATATTTCATCGGATTATATAGAAATGAACAGCAGAGATATAATTGTACTGCATGAGAGTTTGAATATTTCTTTATATGTTAATACAGTTAAAGAGATGAATCAGAAACACAAATAGTTGATTTTGAAAAATGGACTTTACAGTTGCGGCTGCCCCGTAAGGAGAACTCTTTGTACATTGATAAAGGAAAGAGCGCCATTCTGGAAGTAATGCCAGATGGGGTATTCAGAACTGAAACAGAACTTAGACAAGGAAATTGTATATTATCACAATCATTCTCGGCAGGCCTAGAGCAAACTTGCAGACGCTCGAAAAAGGAAACAGTACGTGTCAATCGAGTTAATGCGGAACACCTACGTTCTGCTGCAGACATTGTAGAATTTATCTCCAGTAAAGATGAATAACTCGATGGAGCCAGTCTGAAAGTGGGCCAGAAAAGCGATTATAACGATATTAAAATAATGTATAATTATGTATATATTATGTATATATGTATATATTATGTATATGTATAAATAATTAATGTACAATTAACATTAATCATGAAATCATAGAAAGAGTTTATGAACTTCTGTATTTAGGACAACTGAAGACAACATTTGAAGGTACAGGGAAACATGCAGGCAGAACAGCAGTGTGATTCAGATATATTAGGTATTCAAAATGAAGACTCCAATGTGTTTTAAATGCGAATACAATCAATGTTTACGACTACTTTTGTTGTACGTCAGAGTTACAAGAACGTTGCTACAAAAATCATTAAAATCTGAGGGTTGCTCTGCTAGAAACCGAGAGATGCGTGAAAAGAATTCCTAGATGAGGCAGTAGAATAGAAATTTTAGATGTAATGGTTGCTATGAAGAAACTGAACAGGAGGTGGCCTGTAATGGCGAATACGTGCTAGGTCTAGTACCTTCCGCCGCGGAAGTTGAACACGCTCCAGAACAAATGGACGTGGTCAGCCCATAGAGGGCTTCACCTCCGCGGCAGCGAGGGCGCCACCGCTACGCCACGCGCAGACAGCGTCCAATAGCCGCTCCCTCCGGTTTCGTATATAGGGACCCGCTCTACCCTAGTCCAGTATTTTCCGCCATTTTACACTTGACGTCACCGTTTTATCGCCTGTTTTTCTTGTTTCTTTTCTTCTTCCGTTTGTTTAAAATAAAAGTCTGTAGGCTGTAGAGCAGCGTACTAAGCTGCTGCCAGCCCGCCCCCTTCTGGGGGAATTGAAAATCAATAAAGGAAAAAAAAACCTAGTCCAGTCTGGTACTCGCTCTGGATTTCGTTTCTATCTCGGCGGTACTGCGTTCTGGTCGTTGCTCGTTGTTGACGTTTGCCTGGCTCTGGTACCGAGTGGATTTACTATTGGTGTTTGGTGTTGTGGTTTCCACAAGCCTCCGTTGTTTATCTCTTCCTTGTTGTGTCGGTCATAGTCGGTCGTGATCGGTTGTTGTCAGTTGTCGTTGGTCTGTGGTCCGACTCGTCCTTGTGTTTACCCGTTGGTGCGTGCTCCACCGCTGGTGGCTCCGATCCGCAGCCCAAGGCGTTCCCGCAGTTGGTTTTGGTTACTACACTAGGTGCTACATGAAACTACTGTGTCAGATACCGAGAGATGAGAAACGGCTAACACCCCTCTGTCTCTCTACGTGCACTTTTTTTACACCAATGTTATTTCGCCTTCCCCTGCAACACCCTATACCTCACTGTCGGCTGAAAAGGTGTTTCCATCCAACCATCCCTCGAATACCGCAACGTACTTTTTACAATATCTTACAGTAGACATCCCACTTCAGCGGTCGGAGGGCAGCAGCAGCCGGATTAGGAAATTACCGTCCCGTGAGTAGACTGCCGTTACCACCACAACACAAAAGGCTGCGTTTGGAGAGGTGCCCTGACCTGAAAGAATGGCTTACTGATAAATGGCGTTGCACTGTATTCAGCGATGAATCTCGGTTCTCCACTATCTTGAATCACCACCATTTGCGAGAATGGCGGCACCTGGGCAGAGCTCCCATCATTATTGTGTTTTGGAGAGGCAGAGCTGCGGTACTCCTGGCATAATGGTGCGAGGAGCCATCGACTATAACTTGAGGTGAAGCCTGGGTGTGATTTAGAGAACTCTGAGAGCACAGCGGTACTTCACAGACATCCTGCGTCCTTATATGTTAACTCTCATCCGGAAGCATCGTGAGGCCATTTTTCAACAGGACATTGCTCGTTCGCATATAACACATATCACTGTAAACTATATATTTATTTTTTGACACATCAAATTCCGTAGGACCAAATCTAGGACCAAATAGCCAAGGTCATGGTACCCGTCAGAACGTGAAATTGCAACATAAAAGTAATAAGAGATAAAAGTAAAATGTTTATGAACCCAAAAAAAGTCAAGCCGTCAGTTTAAGTAAACACAAGCATCAATATAAAATAAGAATCAGCTTAATTTTCAAGGAACTCCTCAACAGAATAAAATGAGTGACCCATGAGGAAATTATTCAGTTTCGATTTGAAAGCGCGTGGGTTACTGCTAAGATTTTTGAACTTTTGTGGTAGCTTACTCAAAACGGATGCAGCAGTATACTGCACAACTTTCTGTAGAAGAGTTAAGGAAATCCGATCCAAATGCGGGTTGGATTTCTGCCAAGTTTTAACTGAGTGAAAGCTGCTTATTCTTGGGAATAAGCTGGTATTATTAACAAGAAGCGACAGTAAAGAATATATATATATTGAAAAACCAATGTCAAAGTACGCAGACTAGTGAACAGGGATCTACAAGAGGTTCGAAAACGTACACTGCTTATTGCCCGAACCGCCCGCTTCTGAGCCAAAAATATCCTTTCAGAATGGGAAGAGGCCGGCCGCGGTAGCCGTGCTGTTCTAGGCACGTCAGTCCGGAGCCACGCTGCTGCTACGGTCGCAGGTTCGAATCCTGCCTCGGGCATAGATGTGTGTAATGTCCTTAGGTTAGTTAGGTTTAAGTAGTTCTAAGTTCTAGGGGACTGATGACCTCAGATGTTAAGTCCCATAGTGCTTAGAGCCATTTTGAACCAGAATGGGAAGAGTTACCCCAAAATATAATACTACACGACATAAGAGAATGAATATAAGCAAAGTAGAGTAATTTCCGTGTCGAACGATCACTTACTTCGGATACCGTACGAATAGCAAAAAGGCAGCATTAATTCTTTGAACAAGATGCTGAACGTGGGCTTTCCACGATGGTTTAATATCTATCTGAACACCTAGAAATTTGATCTGTTCAGTTTCACTAATCATATGCTCATTCTGTGAAATTAAAATGTCGGGTTTTGTTGAATTCTATGTTAGAAACTATAAAAATTGAGTCTTACTATGATTTAGCCTTAGTTTATTAGCCATGAACTTACAGCATGTCATGAACTGTACTATTTGAAACCGAGCCATTTTTGCACACAACATCCTTTACTACCAAGCTAGTGTCATCAGCAAACGGAAATATTTTAGAGGTACCTGTATTACTAGAGGGCATATCATTTATATAAATAAGGAACAGAAGTGGCCCCAACACTGATCCGTGGGGCACCCACCTTTGTCTGTACCCCACTCAGACCCCACATCACAGCCATTCTCAAAACTGTGAATAATTACCTTTTGCTGTTTGTTGTTTGTTGTTAAAGTAAGAGGTGAACCAGTTGTGAGCTAATCCCCATATGGGGTAATGGTCCAAGTTCTGGAGCAATATTTTGTGATCAACACAATCAAACGCCTTGGTTAAATAAAAAAATATGCCTAGCGTTCGAAACCTTTTGTTTAACCCGTCAGTACCTCACAAAGAAAAGAAGACATAGCACTTTAAGTTGTTAAATAAATCCTAGAGAACTGTACATTTGATAGCAAATCGAGTGGTATAAAATGATCAATTATTCTTACATACACAGCGTTTTCAATAACTTTAGGAAACACTGATGGAATAAAAATAGGTCTAAAATTGTCTACATTATACCTTGCTCCCTTTTTATAAAGCAGATTTACTACTGAGTACTTTAATCGTTCAGATGACTGACCATTCCTCAAGGAAAAATTACAAATACGGCTAAGTACGGGGCTAACATGTGCAGCACTGCACGTTTATATTCTGATAGGCACGCCATGATATCCAAGAGAGCCCTTAGTCTTCAATGTCTGCATGATACTGAGATATTCCCTTGGTCAGGAAGATCATCAGCTCTGTTCCTGATAGAAATTGTGTGGGACCAGCTCCATTGTCAACTTCGTCCCAGTAATCAGGATATCAAATATCAGTTACGACACAGTGCCACAGTTTGTCTCAAGAAAGGATACAACGGTTTCTTTGACAACCTTTCCAACCGAATTAGTGCATGAATCCAAGCCAGAGGAGGTGCGACTTCATACTGATAAGAGGACTCATTCTCCGAAATTCTTTGTAAATTTCGCTCCATTCTCGCCTTATGGATGCTTCACGGTTTTTATCAGTCAGTGTACAAACAGCTCAGTTTGGGGATAGAATTATTCAGAGCTCTAGATGATTCAGGCACGAGTGTAAGTGCTCTTCATCACAATGTGCAACACATACCCTGAACGTACCGACCCTCCTTATATCCCTTCCAACCTGATTCTTTTTCTGGACGAAGGAAAATTGTTATTTATGTGGAAATATTCTTAAATGATTTTGGATGCAAGAGTTATACACAAATATGTACACGTTTTCAAAACATAATTTGTAGATTTAGTTTCATTTTCTGGACTAAGATAACAAATTACGAAATAATCTCTATTGTAATGCATAGTAAGATGATCATTCAATAATTACCATGCAAGATAACAAATAACAGCATTCAGTTATACAGCGGACTACAGAGAAGCAATCACATCCGTATGTTCTGGTGGTCACCAGTTGCTGCGCACTGCTACATTGACTTTCTGATATTTTCGTAGCGATGCCCAACAATTGGCAGGACTTGTACATGACGAAAAGGTTGAACATTCACAAATGTGTACCTCATATTTCCATAGGGAAAAAAAACACACACACCAAAAATTTTTTGGTTCACCTCCGTTCCGAGAGTTCCGGAACCTGTACAGAAAATTGGAATAGAGATCAACATAAACATCATTTCCGCCCTTTTTATTGCTCATGAAAACCACACATTGCATGATGTACCACCATACAGCGAAACCTTCAGACGTGGTAGTCTAGATTGCTGCACACACCGGTACCTCTAATACCCAGTAGCACGTCCTCTTGCATTGATGCATACCTGTATTCGTCGTGACATACTATCAACAAGTTCATCAATGCACTGTTGGTCCAGATTGTCCCACTCCTCAATGGCGATTCGGCGTAGATCCCTCAGAGTAGTTGATAGATTCAAATGGTTCAAATGGCTCTGAGCACTATTGGACTTAACTTCTGAGGTCATCAGTCCCCTAGAACTTAGAACTACTTAAACCTAACTAAGCTAAGGACATCACACACATCCATGCCCGAGGTAGGATTCGAACCCGCGATCGTAGCGTTCGCGCGGTTCCAGACTGTAGCGCCTAGAACCGCTCGGCCACCCCTGCCGGCCGGTTCATAGGTCACGTCGTCCATAAACAGCCCTTTTCAATCTATCCCAGGCGTGTTCGATAGAGTTCATGTCTCGAGAACATGCTGGCCACTCTAGTCAAGCGAAGTCGTTATCCTGATGGGAGTCACTCATAAGATGCGCACGATCGGGGCGCGAATTATCGTCCATGAAGACGAATGCCTACCCAATATGCTGCCGATACGGTTGCGCTATCGATCGGAGGATGCATTCACGTATAGTACAGCCATTACGGCGCCTTCCATGACCACCAGCAGCGTACGTCGGCCTCACATAATGCCACCCCTAAACATCTCCACCTTGCTGCACTTGCTGGACAGTGTGTGTAAGACGTTCAGGCTGACGGGTTGCCTCCAACCACGTCTCCGACGATTGTCTGGTTGAAGGAATATGCGACACTCATCGGTGAACAGAACGTGATGCCAATCCTAAGCGGCGCATTCGGCGTGTTGTTGGGCCCATCTGTACCGCGCTGTACCTGGTTGCAAAGATGGACCTCGCCATGGACGTCGGGAGTGAAGTTGCGCATCATGCTGCCTATTGCGCATAGTTTGAGTTGTAACACGACGTCCTGCACGAAAAGCATTATTCAACATGGTGGCGTTGCTGTCAGGGTTCCTCCGAGCCATAATCCGTAGGAAGTTCTCATCTATTGCGGTAGTAGCCTTTGGGCGGCCTGTACGAGGCACGTCATCGACAGTTCCTATCTCTCTGTATCTCCTCCATGTCCGAACAACATCGCTTCGGTTCACTCCGAGACGTCGGGACTCTTCCCTTCTTGAGAGCCCTTCCTGGCACAAATTAAAGATGCGGAGCCGATCGAATCGCGGTATTGACCGTCTAGGCATGGTCGAACTACAGACAACACGAGCCGTGTACCTCCTTCCTGGTGGAATGACTGGAACTGATCGGCTGTCGGACCCCCTCCGTCTAATAGGCGCTGCTCATGCATGGTTGTTTACATCTTTGGGCGGGTTTAGTGACAGTCAAAATTGGTTCAAATGGCTCTGAGTACTATGGGACTTAACTTCTAAGGTCATCAGTCCCCTAGAACGTAGAACTACTTAAACCTAACTAACCTAAGGACATCACACACAACCATGCCCGAGGCAGGATTCGAACCTGCAACCGTAACAGTTCCGCGGTTGCAGACTGTAGTGCCTAGAACCGCTCGGCCATCCCAGCCGGCTTAGTGACAGTCAAAGGGACTGTGTCTGTGATACAATATCCACAGTCAACGTCTATCTTCAGGAGTTCTGGGAACCGGAGTGTTAGAAAACTTTCTTTGTTGTGTGTACTTCTGTTTCCGCTAAGAAACAGTAAAATTCAATGCACGCAGTTGTAGAAAGAGGGATGAATTCTTCCACATTCCTGTCGTTAGTCTTACTTATGGTGCAAATGATACAGATAGACTATATGAGGACAGGCGTATGAGAATACGAGCTATGCTTACGAGGTTTCTGTCTGTAGTTGTATACGACGAGACCTGTATTGTGAAGAAAACGTCAAGTTCCTGCGAGTCTGAAAACCTTTTAAATCGGGACGGATACTTCATTTGAAGCAATGGTTGGGTCTCAGCAATCATTTTGGAAAGATGTCGACGGCGACCTTACCGACCAGTGCTGGAAAACGCTGAGACAATGTAAGCGTCAAGGACTAACAGTGCAGGCTCCGGAAAAGAAATGAACCTCAGTAGGCTGGAGTGGGTACTGGGAGTCAAACGCAGCTATAAATTTCGGCGCGACGCCAACAATACTTCACAGTCTGGTTGGAGTCCGGGCAACGAGTGCATGTAATAGCACAGCTCTCAGCATCCGCCGACGACAACTTCATAGGTCGTCGAAACGGCACGCAGAAAAATGGCATCACCAACTCGGGTGAACACCCGAAAGCTGACCATTAAGGTAATGGGACTCCCGTTCTTCCAGAAACTCGTCACCGAGTCGACACGGCCACTTAGAGAGCTGCGGTGTTTGCATGAAATTTACCGAGCAGCTGACGGCGGTCACCCCGCCCGACGCTGCGTATAAGGCAGGCAGCGAACAAGTGCGCCGACAAGGGCGGATAAACTGTGCACCGACAAGTGGGCAGCACGCGACGCCGCACGAGACCCGACTACGCCAAGCGCGGCGCGCGCTTAATATTCAGTCGGCCCGCTAAACAGGCGGCCGGCGTCAGTGATCTCATCTCGCAGGAATCACCCGCGTAGCTGCGCGCGCCGCTAAAACTCGGGCGTTTCCCGTTTCGCGTTTCTAAAAATAGCGATCTACGGCCGAGAGGTACGACTACCTCCCCTTGGCGCACCTCCCCGCTAAAAATCCGTCATAGAGGGCACACGGGAAAGACGAGAGTGCGCAGAGGTGGTTGGCCGGCGTACCGTTAGCTTCGGCCGCTCGTTACGCCGAGCTCTTCCGCGGCGTAAAAATTTGCGGAAGCACGTGACAGTAGCGAAATAGATGAGGCCGCTGCTGCTAGATGCAAGACAAATGAAGGGGGAATAAACTGCGCCTCATTACGCGTTCGGGCGCCGCTCGGGCGTTGCCGTCAGCTGCCGTGCCGCAGGGCCTAGCTGCGTCTGGTGCGGTCACTGGCATACGCTGGAGGAAATTTGCTTAGGACAGCGTACTCTAAAGTCGGGTATCTGCTGCAAAGCTCGAGACTACGCCACTCGAACACCATAGCAACTAATCAGTGGTTTCTGCGCTCCACAACTTGACTAAAACCGATCTGACCACCATTACCCGGACTCCACAACTAGCAGCAGATCTGTAATTTATTCTTGGCCACTTCCCGCAGTACTTCAGTAAGCCTTATTGTAGGGATGTTGTGCTAAATTACATTAGTCTACATTTTGATTAGAAAATTTAGAAAACGAAAGTTACTCTCTTAATTACCTTAACTAGTTACGAAAACATGCGAAAGGAGAGGGAAAAGGAAAGGAAGGATACAATAACGACTTCAAGATTCCTTCAAAAAAGAAAAAGAAAAAACCACACCAAGAAGGAAATATACGAATCGGGCGGCAATCAGTAGATGTGATGTACATTTATGACCAGACATATGATTACAATTTCAGAAAAATTGAATGATTTCAAGAGAAAGAGGTTCACAGACTGAGGAAGTCAATAGCGCGTTTGTCCACCTGTGACCCTTATGCAGAGAGTTGTTAGATGTTCTCCTGAGGGATATAGTACCAAATTCTGTCCAAATGGCACGTCACATTGTCCAAATCCCGAGCTGGCTGGAGAGCCCTGTCCATAATACTCCAAATGTCCTCAATTAGGGGGAGATCCGGTGACCTTGCTAGCCAATGTATTGGTTTGCCACGCTCCAAGACAAGCAGTAGAAGCTCTCGAAGTGTGCGCGTGGGCATTATCTTACTGAAACGCAAACCTAGAATGACTTGTCATGAAAGACAACAAAATGGAACGCAGAGTATCGTCGACCACCCGCTGTGCTGTCAGGG
The DNA here is from genome assembly GCF_023864275.1 of Schistocerca cancellata. NCBI lineage: Eukaryota > Metazoa > Arthropoda > Insecta > Orthoptera > Acrididae > Schistocerca > Schistocerca cancellata. The sequence continues at coordinate 424,339,120 of NC_064633.1, forward strand.
TGACACGGATGATGACCAGAGGGGTTCAGTAATGAAAATAAATGGGATACAGACCATGCTTTGTGGTTGTTGGACCATATGGCGGGCGACAATCAGGTTGGTATCCCACAGCTGTCCGGGTTTGTTTCCAGACACGTCCTCGCTCGTCATCGGGGGTCAGTTCGAAGAAAGACTCAGCACTGAAGACAATTCTACTCCAGTGAATGAGATTTCAGGCCTTAGATGTCTCTTGAGACGCCTTGCACGGAAATGGGATACCAACGTGACTATCGTCCGTCATATGGGCCGACAACCAAGACAGATGGTCTGGGGTGCTATTTCATTACATAACAAGACCCCTTTGGTTGTCATCCACTCCACGTTCACAGCACAGCTGTATGTCGACGATGTTCTACGCCCCATTTTGTTTTCATGGAAAGCCGTCCTGGGTTACGTTTCAGTAAGATAATGCCCACGCGCATATGACGTTAATTTCCACAGTTTGTCTTAGTGCTTGCCAAATTCTGTATTCGCCAACAAGGTCGCCGGATCTCTCCCCAACTGAGAACGTTTGAGCATTACGGGCAGGGCCCTGCTCCCAGCTCAAGATTTTGACGATATAACGCGCGAATTGAACAAATTTTGGGAAGATGTCCTCAGCAGGACATCCAAAATCTCTGTAGTCAGTGCCAAGCCGAATAATTGCTTGCATAAGCACCAGAAGTGGACCAAATCGTTATTGGGTTGCTAATTTGTGAAGCTCTTTCTCTTCAATGAATTATCTACCATTTCTGAAACTGTTATTTTTATTTGTCTGTACATGTACAACAGATTTATCGGTTTCCGTCCCATTCGGATAGTTCCTTCGTGGTGCGTCGTCTTTTTTTGCGTCTTTGAGTGTATTATCAAAAATTCAACTGAACAGAGTTAGACAAACAACTGGGAGAACACCGAGATGGTTTTCGAAAAGGATGATCCTGAACACAATATATTTTTAACTTAAAATTACTGATTGGTCCATAATGTTAATCAGCAAATCTATAATTCTGTGCTGACACAAATGTCGCCACTGTTCCGATGCATTTGGACTCCCGCGCACATCTCCTCAGTTGGTGCTGTTGGTCAGTGGTGCGCGCAGCGTTCGACTGTGGCGCCTCCTAAACGAGGCAGTCTGCCGTCTGCCGCGGAGTGACAAGACGAGTTCTGTCCTGCCACCAACTGGAAACCTGCAGCGACCATCGGTGGGGTCCTCTCCGCTGGAACCCTAGTTGGACGTGTTTGTTTTTGCTAGCTAAGTATTGCCAATGGTGGAGCCTACAATCGGGTGATCCAGCGTGCTAATAGTCGCCTGCTAGGGGCTGTAAATCCTAGTGTACCTTGCTGCACGTGCAGAAATGCTGGGTTACTTGTTTTCATCCAGAAAGGCACTGGTCGTGATTCAGAAAACCATTGGCGTGGCTGGCCAAAGGCTGACCAAAGTTGACTGTCTTAAGTTAATGACTGTGGTGGTTCCAGCCTTATCGGTTGTTCTATTTAATCAAAGCTCAGTTTAGGGAAAAATTATTTCAAATTTTATTGACTGTGCTTATAAATGTTCATTACGTAAAGGGAAATGCTTTAATTTTTTTATAATATTGAGGCTTAGTGCCATTCATGTCACACCATTATCTTTTTGGTACATGGGTTGTCACGAATTTATAAATTTTTTCATTGCATTTATTTTATTATAGGGTCTTTCACAAATTATTGCAGCTGAATTTCGTAATTGCTGATGAAATTGATGAAGTATATCCAAGTCACTGAATTAAAATTACAGATTGTCAGGAGAAAAGTTACATGCTTTGAGTGGTGATAGTATTAGTGATTCCTAACAAAAAACTTCTTATGAGCATGTGCCCTATTCCGAATGGTTTCCAAGATAAAACACATTTAATCTACATTGTCATTCATTTTCTGTATTGTTCCAAGATTATCATTGTTTACAACGTACCAGATTAGTGTAGACGAAACTCTGACGAACGATTTGATACAGTTCGCTGATGGTCTATCAGGTCGGGAAACTACTTCAAATTTGGCTACAAAAACTATCTACGAGTAAGTTACAGCGCATGCACATAGCGGCAGAGTTTTAATATCCTTGCGCTCTCTTCTCACAAACTATTAGCTCTACAGAGAAAACAAATAGGAACTTTTTTGTAGGACACTCTAATTTTGTACTGCTACATATTTTCACTGGAAGGTGTGATTTTCGAGTTATTCGAGAAAAACGTACAAATGGGTTCTATCTTGGAAACCTTTCTAAATAGGGCATATGTCCATATGAATTTTTTTTGTACAGAATCACTAATAATACAAGCATGTACCTTTCCTGAAGACTCACCCTCTATATTATTTTTTAATTGAATGAAGGTCTGAATATTATTTTCTTTTAAAGGAGTTTTGGAAATTAAGTTGTGATATGTCTTGGAGAAAATCATCACAGTCACCTCTCACCTCAGCCTACTCGCTCCACTCACTTATTCCGTAACAAATACTATCGTTTATTGATTTCAAGAGGAAATTTGATTTCGTAGACAAACAAACAACACATAAAATCAATTGAGAATTTAGTGTTAGAGGAAAATAATTAGCGAACATAATCCGTGAAACGTTAACAAATACGATAACTAAAGTAAAATTCATGGAGCAAATATCTTAACCAACTGAAATTTAAAATAGTTTAGACAGCGGAACGACTTTTGGCGCATGTATTGTTTAGTTGGGTCTTCGAAACAAAATGAGAGGATCTGGAATTTGGAGCTAAAAAAATCATAAAACTGAACCAATAATTCGGAAAACGAAATGAAATGGAAATAAAGTTAACTGTCTGGCTTCTACCAACGATTTTCCAATTCTTTCAGAAAATATAACGGAAGCAGTTACTCAAATAAATCTTCTGGTAAGAATAACGAATACAAATTGCCGCAGAATATCGCTTAGAATTTAGACAGAGCGAAAGCTTCTTCAAGTTACTTTTATCAGCTAAGACATCCAGGTAAGTCCGCGAAGTTTCAACAGGGACATCTGATGGTGGGCGGAATGGCTCTCGATTCTCAATGGTATCAACAAGACCCTTTACCAGTGTGTGTCGTTGCGGATGGAAAGCTATGTAAACTTGCGAAGCCTTCGACAAACTGCAAGCTGCCGAAGAACAGTTATCAACAAATGTACGTTTACAGCAGCTGCTGAAAACTCTTCCCCTCCCGTCAGGTGCAATGATAAAGAACAATTGATAGTTACCAAACCAATGACGCCTATCACAACTGAACAGTGCTCGCGTTTTGTAAGATCAAAAAGCGGATTTAAAGTTAGCGTAAAGAATACAGTGGAAGAATGCATAATCAGCGTTCCTAAGAACATGGAATAAGAGGTGATGACGTTACGAACTCTCATCGTTCGTCGGGTCACCTCTCATGGCGTTCCCTTCTGGAAATTGACCACTGCGACCTTCTTTCCACACTTATACGACTGTTTGCAGTTCCTAACGAATGGTGGTTTGTGGATACGTATTCAATGGCCCGTGCCCACTGACGACCATTGTAAGCTTTCTGTGTCGTTCCAGATTTGAAGTAGATGCAAATATGTGTCTAGAAATATACCCTGTTTGATAAAATGTCTTCTTATATACAAAATTTACGTCCACGAAATCGTATGACAACACTATCTGACTGTAATCGGTAAGAACATATGATACAAAAAACGGCGAAGCTTACTTAGCACAGGCTACTAATATTGTTGTTGTTGTTGTGGTCTTCAGTCCTGAGACTGGTTTGATGCAGCTCTCCATGCTACTCTATTTTGTGCAAGCTGCTTCATCTCCCAGTACGTACTGCAGCCTACATCCTTCTGAATCTGTTTAGTGTATTCATCTCTTGGTCTCCCCCTACGATTTTTACCCTCCACGCTGCCCTCTAGTACTAAATTGGTGATCCCTTGACGCCTCAGAACAAGTCCTACCAACCGATCCCTTCTTCTAGTCGTGCCACAAACTTCCCTTCTCCCCAATCCTATTCAATACCTCCTCATGTGATCTACCTATCTAATCTTCAGCATTCTTCTGTAGCACCACATTTCGAAAGCTTCTATTCTCTTCTCGTCCAAACTATTTATCGTCCATGTTTCACTTCCATACATGGCTACACTCCATACAAATACTTTCATAAACGACTTCCTGACACTTAAATCTATACTCGATGTTAACAAATTTATCTTCTTCAGAAACGCTTTCTTGCCATAGCCAGCCCACATCTTAAATCCTCTCTACTTCCGCCATCATCAGCTATTTTGCTCCCCAAATAGCAAAACACATCTACTACTTTAAGTGTCTCATTTCCTAATCTAATTCCCTCAGCATCACCCGAGTTAAATCGACTACAAAATCGACTACATTCCATTATTCTCGTTTTGCTTTTGTTGATGTTCATCTTATATCCTCCTTTCAAGACACTGTCCATTCCATTCAACTGCTCTTCCAAGTCCTTTGCTGTCTCTGACAGAATTACAGTGTCACTGGCGAACCTTAAAGTTTTTATTTCCTCTCCATGCATTTTAATTCCTACTCCAAATTTTTCTTTTGTTTCCTTTACTGCTTGCTCAATATACAGATTGAATAGAATCGGGGAGAGGCTACAACCCTGTCTCACTCCCTTCCCAACCACTGATTCCCTTTCATGTCCCTCGACTCTTATAACTGCCATCTGGTTTCCGAACAAATTGTAAATTACCTTTCGCTCCATGTATTTTACGCCTGCCACCTTCAGAATTTGAAAGAGAGTATCCCAGTCAACATTGTCAAAAGCTTTCTCTACGTCTACAAATGCTAGAAACGTAGATTTACCTTTTCTTAATCTAGTTTCTAAGATAAGCAGGCTACTAATAATTGGCATCAAATAAAAACACGACTCAATTCCATGAACGTCTAAATACTGATCAGCATACGGCCTAACAATAATGATGTGTAAGTAATTCAACTTATAGCTAAATCACGGGTCCCATGGTTACTCTGCAAGGTTGCGTTACTGTCAAGGGTTATGTGACCAATTTGGCCGATCACGTCCATCCCATGACACATTGTTATACCCCAATCGTGATGCTGTGTTCCAAGACGACAGGGGCGCCTAATCAGGCATTTCGTATCGTCCAAGACCGGTTTTGTAAGCACGGGGACAAATTGTCACATCTACCCTGGCCATCACAACCACCAGAACCCAATATTATTGAGCCTTTATGGTTTGCTTTGGCGAGAAGGGTATGGGGCCGCTGTCCTCATCCATCATCGTTACACCTGCATCATTATTACCCACCAGATCACATTAATAATGGTTCAAATGGCTCTGAGCACTGTGGGACTTAACATCTATGGTCACCAGTCCCCTAGAACTTAGAACTACTTAAACCTAACCAACCTAAGGACGTCACACAACACCCAGTCATCACGAGGCAGAGAAAATCCCTGACCCCGCCGGGAATCGAACCCGGGCGCGGGAAGCGAGAACGCTACCGCACGACCACGAGCTGCGGACATAATACTGAGCCTTTATGATCTGCTTAGGAGGTAAGGGTATCTGATCGCTATCCACTCCTATCATCGTTACCTGAAATTTTCACTGTTTCGAGGAATAATGGTGTAAGTTTCCCTTGAAAACCTTGCAGGGCTCTATTCTTCCATTACGAGACGACTGGAAGCTGTTTAGAATGGCAACCCTTTCCTTTCACCATACTAGGCAAGCTGTTTCCGCATTCTTGTCCACCTCCTGTATAAAAGGGTCTTAATACGTCGTGCGTAACTCTGCATAGCATGTGATTTCTTTTCTATACTACTTACGAGGGTGATGTGACCACATCCATATTGCACATGAGATAGAATACACGCTTGAAACCAGCTATTAATAATAAGTAAAACACTCATCTAACTAACAGTGGTGGAATCAGTGTTCTTTAAATTTATAATAGGCTATCTCACTACACTACATCATCGAAATAATTTGTACCAAGACGTTTTATTTTCATTGTTTTGATAGCCGCCTGTACACTAAGTTCAACACCTGTGGAGCGTTTATCGTCCTCCGAATCTACTAACTTACCATAAGTGAGCTGGGTGGGAAGTCTGGCAATTCACTGAACCAGCTGGACCTGGCTGCCTGTCAGATTTTCAGCAGTTTCACATAATGTCCGAAGTGTGTGTGTCTCTCGCTCCGGACAGATGACGGCTGCACAGCCAGATTCTCTGCAGTGGCGAAATAAAAACTCGTCGGACGTGTTTTCACGCCAATCATACCGACATATGGCCACAGCTACGACTCGTCCAGTTCAGCAGTTACTTTCAATTGCTGTGCGAAAGTGCCTCTGGAGGACACGGATTATGGACGACGTCTTCTGCCAACTCTCTGGCGCTCAAACTAGTTCCGAGAGGCAACCCGATGGTCAGTAAAGGTAATTTATCTGAGCACGTGGCTATAAAAGCGTGCCATTGAAGAGGAAATTTAACTGGCGTCGGTTTGAAGTTAACATGGCAGCGATTTCTTTTCATACTTCTTTTCTTACACCGTGAGACAGCAGTTGCAGCGAAAGCTGAAAGCGAGAGTGCTTATGCAATGACCAGCTGAAGTACTTACAGGTGAAGAAATATATATTTATAAGAAAATTTATTGCTGATTTAGTTCCCACAAACGGAAAACGATGGTAACCTGTTTTTATCCATAAGTTTACAAGTTAAGATTCTGGGCTTCCTACTGTAACAAAAAAGAAAAAAAGGGTAGAGACAAGGTACCAGTCCCGAAGTAAGTGAAGTCGTTGTTGACAGTGTACACAATACTGCCAAAATGACATTATGCTTTCTCTCAACAACATTTTGGTAAAATATTTAATGATTTTATTAGTGTAGGTCACTGCTAACATGAAAATGATTTCCCACTGTTCAGGAAAACGATTTATAAAAGATGCTGAGACATAATTCCCTGCTTGTATAAAAATTAAAAGTCTGTAATGAAGAGAAGGTTTTGAGTAGCACATACAAAAAATGTTAATGCAACAAAAGTACTTCAATGAGTGAAATTTGTAATAACACCCGGCACTGTAATCGTGCCCAAGACGGTAACGCTGGTGTTTTGCAAACTCCACGGTCCTAACGTAACCGAAACTGGTATAAACGACCGTTTCAAGTCGCACTTATACGGAAAGCATGAGAAAATACCGGAATACTGCGCGTCGAAAACACCAAAGCTCCATCGGACCCTCTTGGTTCTTTGTCAGCGATGGATAAAAATTTATCGTAAGTATTCCCATTACGCCGGCCGCGGTGGACGAGCGGTTCTAGGCGGTTCAGTCCGGAACCACGCAGCTGCTACGGTCGCAGGTTCGAATCCTGCCTCGGACATGGAGGTGTGTGATGTCCTTAGGTCAGTAGTTCTAAGTTTAAGGGACTGATGACCTCAGCTGTTAAGTCCCATAGTGCTTAGAGCCATTTCAACCATTTATTACCATTACAACCTGTGTCTCGTTGTTTCTCATCGATGAAAATTTAGCGAATACATCCAACTTCTCAAAATAACTTCCCTACATGATCTTTCTCGCCATCACAACGAACAACACTCACCGGAACCTATTGTTCGTGGCTACGGAAAAAAAAGTTTTGACAGCAGAAAAATGATTGTAGATGGGAAAGGTATGTCAACAGGAGTATTAAATACACTTTTTAGCAGTAAAACGCCCAATTGATAACTACCCTGGCAACTCACTCATGCATCAATCCAAAAACCCACAGTAACACGTGTCCTTAAAGAGAGAGAGAGAGAGAGAGAGAGAGAGAGAGAGAGAGAGAGTAAGAGAGAGAGTCTGGAATTCAACTTTTCATGTAAGTCAGATCAAATATTCCACGTAATTTTGGTAGAGGTGGGTGGTAGGAGCAAAATTTTTATGCGGAAGGAGAATGGGTGAGTCAATGGCGGTGGGTGGCTGTAAAATCAGAATGTTTCATGAAGCAGAAATGCTCTGATTATGAAGTTTTATAGTTGATGGCCAAAAATGTCAGTCACAGACGTTCCGTCTCCACCCACTATCCGCTGCTTCATTCCACATACACACAAACACAGGAACTTGATGTCCAGATGACTTCCATTCTTATGATTTGTTTGATTCAGATTCTGTCTCACGGAAAAAGTACGAATATGTATGACTTTCAGTAGCATTGCAGACCGCAAAAGTTGACTTAGCTCGATACAAATGGCTCTGAGCACTATGGGACTTAACATCTATGGTCATCAGTCCCCTAGAACTTAGAACTACTTAAACTTAACTAACCTAAGGACATCACACAACACCCAGCCATCACGAGGCAGAGAAAATCCCTGACCCCGCCGGGAATCGAACCCGGGAACCCGGGCGTGGGAAGCGAGAACGCTACCGCACGACCACGAGATGCGGGCAGCTCGATACATTATTGCCTTATTTAAGCTATGCAAAACTTTATTTAGCTCGACACATTAATGCCTTATTTACAGTTAAACTTATGAATTAAATATCAACTACTGCCGAGTGTCCGTGACTGAAAATCCTGTCGCGGAGAAAAAGTTGATTAAGATTTAAAAACGAAGATGTTTGGTTGTCTTATTATTTCGCTGTCTTACAAAAACAACATAATCTTCCTCATTTTTCTACATTGAACGTTGATTAATAGAGAAATTAATCCCCATCTACAATGTAATAGATTAACAGGAACATTATGAACGCGTAAAAATATATGACAGAAGTATCTGTCGATTGCAGTGCATTGGTATATGCTCTGAAATTCATTGTGGGTCTTCTAAGACACTTTCGCAGCGCAACTGAACTAGTCACTCGTGCTGGATTTTATTTTTTAATTATCATCAGCATTTACTACTACAGCACATTATTAATGATAAAATCTCGCTTTACAACTGATGATGTAAAACAAATAAAAAGTGGAATATCTGTAATATGACAAGTATTACCAATAGCGCAATGCCTTTCCGGGTAACAGCTGACTCCGTTTCGTATAAGGTTAACAACCATCTGTATCTCAAGGCAAGACGATGGGACACGAAAGTGTTTCTCTTTCGCGTTGTCATTGTCTCCTCAGAACAGACGTATTGTTCGATGTCTTAGGCACTGAATCTTTTAGTCACCGACACTGTTGTGGAGATTTCACCATAAAGAATATCAGTGGTGACAGATTCTTGCAAAATCAAATGTATTAAGAACAAGTTGCAACACATTACGGAGAAGGAAGGCGTTCTCCTCTATTCAGGGCACCTTGAGTACGTTGAATTCCATTAGGCTATGCACTAAATTATCTATCTAATGCTCATAGACTCACATTAACAGCTATGTCGAACTGCATGTGCCAGTAACATGCCTGCCTTGGTTCCACTAACGACCATCCTGCTGAGACAATATTACATGTGTTGTTGTTGTTGTTGTTGTTGTGGTCTTCAGTCCTGAGACTGGTTTGATGCAGCTCTCCATGCTACTCTATCCTGTGCAAGCTTCTTCATCTCCCAGTACCTACTGCAACCTACATCTTTCTGAATCTGCTTAGTGTATTCATCTCTTGGTCTCCCCCTACGATTTTTACCCTCCACGCTGCCCTCCAATACTAAATTGGTGATCCCTTGATGCCTCAGAACATGTCCTACCAACCGATCCCTTCTTCTGATCAAGTTGTGCCACAAACTTCTCTTCTCCCCAATTCTATTCAATACCTCCTCATTAGTTATGTGATCTACCCATCTAATCTTCAGCAATCTTCTGTAGCACCACATTTCGAAAGCTTCTATTCTCTTCTTGTCAAAACTATTTATTGTCCATGTTTCACTTCCATACATGGCTACACTCCATACAAATACTTTCAGAAATGACTTCCTGACACTTAAATCTATACTCGATGATAACAAATTTCTCTTCTTCAGAAACGCTTTCCTTGCCATTGCCAGTCTACATTTTATATCCTCTCTACTTCGACCATCATCAGTTATTTTGCTCCCCAAATAGCAAAACTCCTTTACTACTTTAAGTGTCTCATTTCCTAATCTAATACCCTCAACATCACCCGACTTAATTCGACTACATTCCATTAACCTCGTTTTGCTTTTGTTGATGTTCATCTTATATCCTCCCTTCAAGACACTATCCATTCCGTTCAACTGCTCTTCCAAGTCCTTTGCTGTCTCTGACAGAATTACAATGTCATCGGCGAACCTCAACGTTTTTATTTCTTCACCATGGATTTTAATACCTACTCCGAATTTTTCTTTTGTTTCCTTTACTGCTTGCTCAATATACAGATTGAATAACATCGGGGAGAGGCTACAACCCTGTCTTACTCCCTTTCCAACCACTGCTTCTCTTTCATGCCCCTCGACTCTTATAACTGCCATCTGGTTTCTATACAAATTGTAAATAGCCTTTCGCTCCCTGTATTTTACCCCTGCCACATTTAGAATTTGAAAGAGAGTATTCCAGTCAACATTGTCAAAAGCTTTCTCTAAGTCTACAAATGCTAGGAACGTAGGTTTGCCTTTCCTTAATCTTTCTTCTAAGATAAGTCGTAAGGTCAGTATTGCCTCACGTGTTCCAACATTTCTACGGAATCCAAACTGATCTTCCCCGAGTTCGGCTTCTACTAGTTTTTCCATTCGTCTGTAAAGAATTCGTGTTAGTATTTTGCAGCTGTGGCTTATTAAACTGATTGTTCGGTAATTTTCACATCTGTCCACACCTGCTTTCTTTGGGATTGGAATTATTATATTCTTCTTGAAGTCTGAGGGTATTTCGCCTGTTTCATACATCTTGCTCACCAGATGGTAGAGTTTTGTCAGGACTGGCTCTCCCAAGGCCGTCAGTAGTTCCAATGGAATGTTGTCTACTCCGGGGGCCTTGTTTCGACTCAGGTCTTTCAGTGCTCTGTCAAACTCTTCACGCAGTATTGTATCTCCCATTTCATCTTCATCTACATCCTCTTCCATTTCCATAATATTGTCCTCAAGTGCATCGCCCTTGTATAGACCCTCTATATACTCCTTCCACCTTTCTGCTTTCCCTTCTTTGCTTAGAACTGGGTTTCCATCTGAGCTCTTGATGTTCATACAAGTGGTTCTCTTATCTCCAAAGGTCTCTTTAATTTTCCTGTAGGCAGTATCTATCTTACCCCTAGTGATATAAGCCTCCACATCCTTACATTTGTCCTCTAGCCATGCCTGCTTAGCCATTTTGCACTTCCTGTCGATCTCATTTTTGAGACGTTTGTATTCCTTTTTGCCTGCTTCACTTACTGCATTTTTATATTTTCTCCTTTCATCAATTAAATTCAATATTTCTTCTGTTACCCAAGGATTTCTACTAGCCCTCTTCTTTTTACCTACTTGATCCTCTGCTGCCTTCACTACTTCATCCCTCAAAGCTACCCATTCTTCTTCTACTGTATTTCTTTCCCCCATTCCTGTCAATTGTTCCCTTATGCTCTCTCTGAAACTCTCTACAACCTCTGGTTCTTTCAGTTTATCCAGGTCCCATCTCCTTAAATTCCCACCTTTTTGCAGTTTCTTCAGTTTTAATCTACAGGTCATAACCAATAAATTGTGGTCAGAGTCCACATCTGCCCCTGGAAATGTCTTACAATTTAAAACCTGGTTCCTAAATCTCTGTCTTACCATTACATAATCTATCTGATACCTGTTAGTATCTCCAGGGTTCTTCCATGTATACAACCTTCTATCATGATTCTTAAACCAAGTGTTAGCTATGATTAAGTTGTGCTCTGTGCAAAATTCTACCAGGCGGCTTCCTCTTTCATTTCTTAGCCCCAATCCATATTCACCTACTACGTTTCCTTCTCTCCCTTTTCCTACACTCGAATTCCAGTCACCCATGACTATTAAATTTTCGTCTCCCTTCACTATCTGAATAATTTCTTTTATTTCATCATACATTTCTTCAATTTCTTCGTCATCTGCAGAGCTAGTTGGCATATAAACTTGCACTACTGTAGTAGGTGTGGGTTTCGTATCTATCTTGGCCACAATAATGCGTTCACTATGCTGTTTGTAGTAGCTTACCCGCATTCCTATTTTCCTATTCATTATTAAACCTACTCCTGCATTACCCCTATTTGACTTTGTGTTTATAACCCTGTAGTCACCTGACCAGAAGTCTTGTTCCTCCTGCCACCGAACTTCACTAATTCCCACTATATCTAACTTTAACCTATCCATTTCCCTTTTTAAATTTTCTAACCTACCTGCCCGATTAAGGGATCTGACATTCCACGCTCCGATCCGTAGAACGCCAGTTTTCTTTCTCCTGATAACGACATCCTCCTGAGTAGTCCCCGCCCGGAGATCCGAATGGGGGACTATTTTACCTCCGGAATATTTTACCCAAGAGGACGCCATCATCATTTAATCATACAGTAAAGCTGCATGCCCTCGGGAAAAATTACGGCCGTAGTTTCCCCTTGCTTTCAGCCGTTCGCAGTACCAGCACAGCAAGGCCGTTTTGGTTATTGTTACAAGGCCAGATCAGTCAATCATCCAGACTGTTGCCCTTGCAACTACTGAAAAGGCTGCTGCCCCTCTTCAGGAACCACACGTTTGTCTGGCCTCTCAACAGATACCCCTCCGTTGTGGTTGTACCTACGGTACGGCTATCTGTATCACTGAGGCACACAAGCCTCCCCACCAACGGCAAGGTCCATGGTTCATGGGGGGGACAATATTACATGTCAGGACAATATTACAGGCCAGCTAATGTAGGTGGTACTACATACAGTGACGACTGCGTGTCGTAAGAAATTTTATAACATAAAGAATAAATTCCCTCATAGTTGGCACAGCACCGATTCACGTGGCCTATTCTGGCGTTTTCCACAAATAATGAAAATTTTCTCTTGGAAGAACTCGATCTATATCGCCTTCGTTTGCTACGAATACTTAATCTGACGCACTTCTCCCGCAGTTAAACACTACCACTGACGATATTTATTTACCTTCTGTTTCTACATGTTCATTTCCACAAGGCAATTCACTTTAGAGGTGTGGCGGTGGGACTTGTAGTCCCATACCACCCTCTGACGGTGATAGTACTACATGAGTCAGGCAGAAAATTTTGCCTAACATGGGCAGGTGAAGGTGTGGCGGTGGGACTTGTAGTCCCGTACTGCCTCACCAATACAGTTAGACCGGTGATGCTGTATTGTAACATATCACCCCGGACTACAAGTCCATTAAAAAATAAAATACATGTTAATAAACTACCATTGCTCAAATTGGCAACAGAACGTTTGTGTTAGTCTGTGTAACACCCACGAATTCGTTACGGGAAATAGTAGACGGAAACGGTGACAAAGCACTGCAAGAGTGAGCACGTTGTCCTTGATTTAATATGTGATACGTCATCAAGCCAACACGGCAGAACATTGCGATCATCGTATGGAATACAACAACACGGAGATTCTGGCTTGCACGTCCAGCTATTGGGATAGTGTTATTAAGGAAGCTGTTGAAATCAGACTATCAAGCAAACTTATTAGCAGAGATGGTGGATTTTGTTTAAATGCTGCTTGGAATACGGCTCTGTCTCTCATCAAAAAACAGAGGGACAGAATTAGTGCTACCTCACCTGTTGATTAACAGTACCTATCGATATTTCTGATGTTGGTTATCTTTGTTTGTGTTGACACTTGTTCTGTGTGTGGTGTCTTCCTTGTTTCTCTTCTGTGAATCGAGGTATTAAATTTGCTTGCACATTTCTTCTTCTTTGCATTTGTACCTTCGGAATGTGCTCTTGTCGAAATATCGGCTGTGTTCGACGACGTCACCCGGCATCAAACCCGTAAGTTATCTGAACATGTGAATCCACTTTTTGGGCCCAAATTTAATCAGGATGTTTCGAGGATCACTAACTATCATGAGGGTGCTTGTTTCTCTCTCCAGATCACGTGACCTCTGTCGTACTGACCGTACCTGAGACACTTTCCAAACAAACATATCACTTGTGGAGCCCCACGTATTGTTCACGACTCATGACCGGATATTGAGTTGATGAAGAAAGTTTCATGGTAGTTTTCGAGTTAGAAAAAGTATTCGTTGACGTAATTTGGTGCAAAATATTTGAAATTCTCAGAAAATATGTGTAAGCAACAGGAAAATATACAATAAGTACAAGACCGAAGAGGTAGCAACAACAGAATGCAAGACCAAGAATAGAATGCTCAAATGAACAAGGCGTAAGGCAGGAGTGCAGTCATTGTCTCGTCCTGTTTTACGTGTAGGTTCAAGAATCATTGACGGGATAAAAGAAAGTTTCACGACTGAGATAAAAATTCAGGTTGAAAGAATATCAATAAGATTGGTTATCCTAGTTGAAAGTGCGGAGGGATTACAGAATCTGCTTAATGGACTAAGCACAGACTAGACCAAATATAGACGAAAATAATGAGAACAAGAAACGAAATTAGCGATAAACTTTTTACATCAAAACTGCGGGCCACGTAGTAGACGAAGTAAAGGAATTCTCCTTTCTTGACTGGCAAACCAAGCAGAATACAAGAGGCACAGGAGGACAGACACAGAGGGCATTTCTTGCTAAAAGAAGAGTGCTGGTATCAAATGTAAGGCTTAATTCTAGGTTGAGCACGTACATCTCAAGTACAACATTGTATCGGAGAGATTAATGGATTGTAGGTCAACCGGAAAGGAAGAGAATCGAAGCGTTTCAAATGTAGTGCCATAGATGGATGCTTAAATCTAAGTCGGCTGACAATATAAGAAATGAGAAGCTTCACTGCAGAATTGTCGAGGAAAGGAAAGTCTGGAAAACATTGACTAGAAGAAGTGACAGGAGAGTAGGACTTGTGCTGAGGTGTCACGAAATACGCTCCTGGAAATGGAAAAAAGAACACATTGACACCGGTGTGTCAGACCCACCATACTTGCTCTGGACACTGCGAGAGGGCTGTACAAGCAATGATCACACGCACGGCACAGCGGACACACCAGGAACCGCGGTGTTGGCCGTCGAATGGCGCTAGCTGCGCAGCATTTGTGCACCGCCGCCGTCAGTGTCAGCCAGTTTGCCGTGGCATACGGAGCTCCATCGCAGTCTTTAACACTGGTAGCATGCCGCGACAGCGTGGAAGTGAACCGTATGTGCAGTTGACGGACTTTGAGCGAGGGCGTATAGTGGGCATGCGGGAGGCCGGGTGGACGTACCGCCGAATTGCTCAACACGTGGGGCGTGAGGTCTCCACAGTACATCGATGTTGTCGCCAGTGGTCGGCGAAAGGAGCACGTGCCCGTCGACCTGGGACCGGACCGCAGCGACGCACGGATGCCCGCCAAGACCGTAGGATCCTACGCAGTGCCGTAGGGGACCGCACCGCCACTTCCCAGAAAATTAGAGACACTATTGCTCCTGGGGTATCGGCGAGGACCATTCGCAACCGTCTCCATGAAGCTGGGCTACGGTCCCGCACACCGTTAGGCCGTCTTCCGCTCACGCCCCAACATCGTGCAGCCCGCCTCCAGTGGTGTCGCGACAGGCGAGAATGGAGGGACAAATGGAGACGTGTCGTCTTCAGCGATGAGAGTCGCTTCTGCCTTGGTGCCAATGATGGTCGTATGCGTGTTTGGCGCCGTGCAGGTAAGCGCCACAATCAGGACTGCATACGACCGAGGCACACAGGGCCAACACCCGGCATCATGGTGTGGGGAGCGATCTCCTACACTGGCCGTACACCACTGGTGATCGTCGAGGGGACACTGAATAGTGCACGGTACATCCAAATCGTCATCGAACCCATCGTTCTACCATTCCTACACCGGCAAGGGAACTTGCTGTTCCAACAGGGCAATGCACGTCCGAATGTATCCCGTGCCACCCAACGTGCTCTAGAAGGTGTAAGTCAACTACCCTGGCCAGCAAGATCTCCGGATCTGTCCCCCATTGAGCATGTTTGGGACTGGATGAAGCGTCGTCTCACGCGGTCTGCACGTCCAGCACGAACGCTGGTCCAACTGAGGCGCCAGGTGGAAATGGCATGGCAAGCCGTTCCACAGGACTACATCCAGCATCTCTACGATCATCTCCATGGGAGAATAGCAGCCTGCATTGCTGCGAAAGGTGGATATACACTGTACTAGTGCCGACATTGTGCATGCTCTGTTGCCTGTGTCTATGTGCCTGTGGTTCTGTCAGTGTGATCATGTGATGTATCTGACCCCAGGAATGTGTCAATAAAGTTTCCCCTTCCTGGGACAATGAATTCACGGTGTTCTTATTTCAATTTCCAGGAGTGTATTTTCGTTGATGACGTAGGGAGCCTAGAGGGTAAGAAGTGTAGGGGAAGACAGAGCTCAGACTATATCCTACAAATAGCTGATGACGTCCGGTGCGCATGCTACACGGAGATGCCATGGCGGGCCCCATCAATTCTGTAAGAAAACTATTGGACCGAGGAATTTGAGCAGTCGTGTATGAGGGTGGCTCCCGATTGCTTTCGATGCCTGGTGAAGTTCATGACTACGTGCGTCGCCATTGTCATCAGAACGAATGAGCTGCTAAAGGCTACTATGTCGAATTTCCTACTTCAACAGGTCGGAGGGTCACGATTAAAAACTGTTGTCTTCTAACTAATGCAAAATCTATTACTAAATTAGTTGGTTAATGAATTAACAATGTAAGGTACCTTACGACAACTTTCGTGTAAATACTGTATAACAACAGTTTTGCTGATCCTGAAAACTAACGGCCGTTATTTCACTGTAGATCTACGTCTAAAACACCGCAAGCCATCCTATGGTGTGTATGGCGGAGCCCACTTGTTGTATCACTTTCAATTCCCCCTTTTCCCAAACGAGACGCGAATGTTGGGCAGGCAGGACAGTTGCCGGACGTTGTGACCGAGGGGTTCTAGGCGCTTCAGTCCGGAACCACGCGCATGCTACGTTCGCAGGTTCGAATCCTACCTCGGACATGGATGTGTGTGATGTCCTTGGGTTAGTTAGGTTTAAGTAGTTCTAAGTTCTAGGGGACTGATGACCTCAGATGTTAAGTCCCATAGTGCTTAGACCCATCTGAACCATTTTTGAGCAGGACAGTTGTTTGTAAGTCTGTGTTTGAGCTCAATCTAATTTTGCCTTCACTGTCTTTTCATGAAATTTATGCGTGTCTTTCATCAGGACACCTCTCTTGAAGTATCTTCCACTGGAGTTTGGTGAGCATCTTCGCGACACATCCGCACTTACAAAATGAACCTGCTCTTGTTAAGTTCCCTTGTATCAACTTATGAGAGTGCCTGAGACTAGCTAGAAATACTCAAGTATCGTACGAAAGAAGTTTTCTGAGCTACGTAGTTCATGGCTGGATTACTCTTCGTGAGGATACTTACAATGAACCTCAGTTATGTAAACGGGCAGTGGAAGAGGGAGAAAGGAAAGGAAAGGGAAAGGATAGGCGATGTCAGCTGCATAGGGACTTTCCGCAGAATCAGTGGCGATGAGTGAAAATTTGTCCCTGACTGGGATTTGAACGCAGTATCCCCTGCTTACCGAGACTATCTCAGCCCGCCTCTCGTTCGACCCACATTTATACGTAGTGCCATCTATCTGCAGTCCCTCTACATGTGCGTCAAACTCGTTACTTTCAGATTCCCAGAGGAGGTCGGACGTAATTGTGCATCTACGCGGAAGGTGTTGGACTCATTTCCAGTCGAGGCGAATCAATTACGAATCAATTACATGAATGTGTGGTGTCTATTTTCTGATCTCAGTCAGGCATCTACCTACAACCTGTTCGTTTTATGTGATCGCTCCGCTTTAAATCCCTTCATATGTAGACTAAGAGAGATTTGATGGGTGTAACTGATGTAGTACTTGTTCACCAATCGATTAACCCTTCAGCAACATGTCTTACTGGCTAATTATGTGCAACAACTTACATTTGTCTATATTGAGGGTCAATTGTCAATTCCTGTGCCAAACGTAGATCCTCTGCAGGTCTTCCTGAATTTCGTTACACTTTTCTAGGTTTTCGACTTCTCAACAAGAATACAGGGTGGTCTATTGATAGTGACCGGGCCAAATATCTCACTAAATAAGCGTCAAACGAAAGAACTACAACGAACGAAACTTGTCTAGCTTGAAGGGGGAAACCAAATGGCGCTATGTTCGGCCCACTAGATGGCACTGCCATAGGTCAAACGGATATCAACTGCGTTTTTTTAAAAAATAGAAACCCACATTGTTATTACATATACGTCTAGTACCTAAAGAAATATGAATGTTTCGTTGGACCACTTTTTTCGCTACGTGATAAATATCGCTGTAATAATCACAAACGTATAAGTACGTGGTATCACGTAACATTCCGCCAGTGCGGACGGTATTTGCTACGTGATACATTACCCGTCTTAAAATGGACCGTTTACCAATTGCAGAAAAGATCGATTCGTTTTGATGTATGGCTATTGTGATCAAAATGCCCAACGGGCGTGTGCTATGTGTGCTGCTCGGTATCCTGGACGACATCATCCAAGTGTCCAGACCGTACGCCGGATAGTTACGTTATTTAAGGAAATAGCAAGTGTTCAGCCACGTGTGAAACGTCAACCAAGACCTGCGACAAATGATGATGCCGAAGTAGGTGTTTTAGCTGCTGTCGCGGCTAATCCGCACATCAGTAGCAGACAAACTGCGCGAGAATCGGGAATCTGGAAAACGTCGGTGTTGCGAATGCTACATCAACATCGATTGCACCCGTACCATATTTCTATGCACCAGGAATTGCATGGCGACGACTCTGAACGTCGTGTACAGGTCTGCCACTGGGCATAAGAGCAGTTACGGGACGATGACAGATTTTTTGCACGCGTTCAATTTAGCGACGAAGAGCCATTCACCAACAGCGGCAACGTGAACCGGCATAATATGTACTACTGGGCACCGGAAAATCCACGATGGCTGCGACAAGTGGAACATCAGTGACCTCGGCGGGTTAATGTATGGTGCGGCATTACTGGAGGGAGGATAACTGGGCCCCATTTTATCGATGGCAATCTAAATGGTGCAATGTATGCTGATTTCCTACGTAATGTTCTATAGATGTTACTACAAGATGTTTCACTGCATGACAGAATGGCGATGTACTCCCAACATGATGGATGTCCGGCACATAGCTCGCGTGCGGTTGAAGCGGTATTGAATAGCATATTTCATGTCAGGTGGACTGGTCGTTAAGCACCAGACCATGGCCCGCACGTTCACCGGATCTGACGCCCCCGGATTTCTTTCTATGGGGAAAGTTGAAGGATATTTGCTATCGTGATCTACTGACAACACCTGACAACATGCGTCAGCGCATTGTCAATGCATGTGCGAAAATTACGGAAGGCGAACTACTCGCTGTCGAGAGGAATGTCGTTACACGCATTGCCAAATGCATTGAGGTTGACGGACATCATTTTTTGCATTTATTGCATTAATGTGATATTTGCAGGTAGTCACGCTGTAACAGCATGCGTTCTCAGAAATGATAAGTTCAGAAAGGTACATGTATCACATTGGAACAACCGAAATAAAATGTTCAAACGTACCTACGTTCTGTGTTTTAATTCAAAAAAACCTACCTTTTACCAACTGTTCGTCTAAAATTGTGAGCCATATGTTTGTGACTATTACAGCGCCATCAATCACAAAGCGAAAAAAGTGGTCCAACTAAAACATTCATATTTCTTTACGTAACACGCGAATATGTAATAAAAAATGAGGGTTCCTATTAAAAAAAAAACGCAGTTGATATGCGTTTGACCTGTGGCAGCGCCATCTAGCGGACCATCCATAGCGCCATCTGGTTTCCTCCTAGACAAGTTTCGTACTTTGTAGTTATTTCGTTTGACGCTTATTTAGTGAGATATTTGTCCCGGTCACGATCAATGGACCACCCTGTATATACAACAGGATCGTGGCGTTCCTGAAGGTACCCACTCGGTCATTTATACAAGGTGAAATAGGTATATGTGCAGATATTTCTATTGGTGACTGAACAACATTACATCAGTATGTCATATGCAAACTAAGATTTACAGCCATTACAAGTCATATATCTTTTGGCTGGTTAGTACCTCCAAGTATGTGTGGTAAGAGCATCCCGCTGATGTTGATTTTCCCTGGTCAGCAGGTCAGATGTTGAAGTGCGGATGTGTGGACGCAAACGGTTAATCTTTTCTGACAGGTGTAGCCCACTAATAATAAAGTTACGACCGTGCAGAAAACGTCAGATGAAATGTGATGACGTGGGACTGTTTGTGGGAACTCTATTCGATGTAGGTAAAAAATAGCACTGATGTGTCTACACATTAAGGTACCACATATAAAAGTATCTGTAATAGGTGTAACTTTAGATATTTTTGTATGTGGTACCTTAATAAGTACACGCGTCAGAGTGTTGGCTGTTTTTCCTCTGCGTCAAAAATTTTTCCCACGAACACGTCACAAACTTTACGACCTCATGTTTTCTACGGGGCTGTAACTGCACTACTTATTGAAATAAGCATGTCAGAATAGACTAACCATTCTGAATCTACGTGTCATCACCTCAATACCTGACCTTTCACCCAGGGGAAAATAAACATTAATGGCTTGCTCTTGTCAAATGTACTTGGAGTTACTAACCAATCTAAAAACATGACTAGTAAGGCTATAATTATTAGTTTGCAAATGACGTAAATACTGATATATTGTGTTCAGCACACTGTCCTCAGTCAGAAGTTGAAATATTTGCACTTATACCCATTACATCCAATATAGTGAACTGTAATGATCCTCTAACACTATCTTATGATAAATGTGACATTAGTTTTACATCTTAAAAATAACTCTGCATGAAGACTGACATGCTGTGTGTTTTGCTACTCACAAAGCTGGCCTAATATTCGGTATTCTGGTATTTAGTTCATTAGGCGACTGTGCGCAACTGTAAGGTATGCCATCTAGTACCAGTGTGCAAGGCACATATCAGCCTGGGCGCTAGGTTGCTGTCTTTTCGTTTTGTAATAAAGCAGCTTCTACTTCTTTCATGATGTTATTTCTGCATTTTATTGTAATGTTGGATACAAAATGCATATCACAGTTAAGGCACACGTCACACTTTCTGTTTACACAGAACGCAAATCAAAATTTACGCTGAGTTCATCGTGGTCAGCAGATCGTGGTAGACATGGAACAGAAGTTCTAATCTCAGTAGCAGATAGCCAGCATTAAAAACACACAGGTGACCAGGTGATAAAATATGCGTCGGTTGGAAAGATAGTCACGGCTACCAAGCGTAAAATTCTGAAAAAAGGATTGTGAGAGAAACTGATTTACTAGAACCATAAAATAGCAGCTTACACTGGGGAACTCACATGTAATTCCTACATGGGCTTGTAAGTACGAATAAATTCCCATGTTTATTGTGCATTGTAGAGAAGTATATTCGGCTTAAGTCGTAATTCTCGACTTCACTAAAGAATCTTACATCATTGACTCACAGTGTCTCGAGAGGAACATGGCGCGTTTCTGGGCGTGTCCACTCTAGGATGTTAGAGAGCAGCCCGAGGCAATATGGCCATTTAATACAGTATTTGTCTTTCATAACGTCATGCAGCGGAAAAAATGTTACAAATATACTTTAACAGTACCAGGAAAGCAATCGTCTAAAATAAAAGGAATGAAAACCTTACTTTAGCAATTACTTAATTTCGCCCCTTTGGTCAAGCTACTTCTGTTAGTTACATCACATTAAAAATACTAATTATATAGCTCTATTTATCTGTGTGGATGAAACAACAAGTGATGACGTTTTTAATAATAGTTCCACACGACCATGGTAGTAGGGCAGATGTGCTTTTTGATGAGACAGAGACAAAACCCGCGTAAGGGATGCATTTTTTTTCTTTTACCATATGGGTTTCACGTATGGAATAGTTTCTGAGAAACCGTTATTAAAGACGCCATCACATGCGTGCAATATATTACGCTGTATGTTTACTTTTTTGTTTTTGTTTACTGTGATGCAAGTAATTGAGGAAACTTGAAAATGGCCAAGGTTATGAAACACTCTATACAGGAAAATGACTTTCCTCAAGAAACAATGAATACTTTTCACTCTAATCATGAGTCTGCAGAAATTTATACAAGAGAGACAAGATTCCAAAAGTGATATTTTTATATAACTGATTAGTTGACTTTGGGAATGTGTCCTACAAAAAAAAAAAAAAAAAAAAAAAATGAAACTGATAGGAAGAGTTCGAAGCTCACAGTTCTGTATATTAAACGTTTGATCGTTGTTCAGGCAACATCTTTATGAAGGTAAATTACTGTTATAGCGTCTAAGTGAGCGCATTTCGTTAATATAAGGGGCTATCCAAAAGTTTCTGTTTCAGGGTGTTGAGAGCGTTGCTGCAGCTTATACACAACGTAGCGCGACTCCGCTGCAGGTATGTAAGCACCGACATCTAGGCAAGGGATAAGTGTGTCTTTCATGTCTTTCCGACGTGAGTGCTGTACATGTGCAGATTTGATTTCTTTTTCTTTTTTTTTCCAGTCATCGCTCCTCAGGCTGATGCAGTCCACCACAAGTTTCTCGCATGGGGCAACATTTTTATCTCAGAGTAGCACTTGCAACCTACGTCCTCAATGATTAGCTGGATGTATCCTAATCGCTGTCTTTCTCTACAGTTTTTATCCTCTACAGCTCCCTGTAGTACCATGGAAATTATTCCCTGATGTCTTAACAGATGTCTTATCATCCTTCTTTTTGACACAGTTTTTGATGTATTCCTTTCCTCTCCAATGCTCTGGAGAATCTCCTCGTTCCTTACATTATCAGTCCACCTAATTTTCAACATTCCTCTGTAGCACCACGTCTCAAATTCTTCGCTTCTCTTTCGTTCCAGTTTTCCCATAGTCCATGTCTCATTGTCACACAATACTGTGCTCAGAACTCACATTCTCAGACATTTCTTCCCAGAACTAAGACCTATATTTGATACTAGATGACTTCTCTTGGTCAGAAATGCCAATTTTGTCCATACAAGTCTGATTTTTATGTTCTTTTTTCTCCGTCATTCATGGGTTATTTTGCTGCCTAGGTAACAGAATTTCTTAACTTCATGTTTAAGTTTCCCGTTGTCCTTATTCCTACTACTTCGATTTACTCTCAGTCCGTATTCTCAACTCATTAAACTGTTCATTCCGTTCAACAGGTCCTGTAATTCTTCTTCAATTTCACGTACGATAGCGATGTCATCAGCGAATCTTATCATTGATGTTCTTTCACCTTTAATTTTAACCCCTCTCATAGAGCTACATTTTGTTCCATCATTGTTCGATATGTACGAGATAACAGTAGGGGCGAAAGACTACACCCCTTTTCAAAGCGATCTCTTCGGCGTTGATTTCCTACTCTCATAGTTTCTTCTTGGTTCTTGTACATATTGTATATTATCCGTCTTTCCTTATAGCTTTTCCCTATTTTTCTCAGCATTCGACGATCTTGCACGTGTTTAAACTGTCGAACGCTTTTTCCGGGTCAACAAATCCCATTCTCAACTCCTATAAACGTGTCTTGATTATTCTTCAGTCTTGCTTTCATTATCAACCGTAATGTCAGAACTGCCTCTCTGGCGCCTTTACCTTTCCTAAGGCCAAACTGATCGTCTTCTAACAGATCTTCAATTTTCTCTTCCATTTTTCTATGTAGTATTCTTGCCAGCAACTTCGATGCATGAATTGTTAAACTGATTGTGCGATAATTCTCGTACTTGTCGGCTCTTGCAATCTTCGGAATTGTGGGGATGATGTTTTACGAAAGTATGATGGTATATTGCCAGTCTCGTACATTCTACACTCCAGCGTGAATAATTGTTTTATTGCCACTTCCCCCAATGATTTTAGAAATTCCAGTGGAATATTATCAATCCCTCCTGCCTTATTTCATTTTTGGTCTTCCAAACCTCTTTTAAATTCAGATTCTAATACAGGATCTACACTCCTGGAAACTGAAATAAGAACACCGTGAATTCATTGTCCCAGGAAGGGGAAACTTTATTGACACATTCCTGGGGTCAGATACATCACATGATCACACTGACAGAACCACAGGCACATAGACACAGGCAACAGAGCATGCACAATGTCGGCACTAGTACAGTGTATATCCACCTTTCGCAGCAATGCAGGCTGCTATTCTCCCATGGAGACGATCGTAGAGATGCTGGATGTAGTCCTGTAGAACGGCTTGCCATGCCATTTCCACCTGGCGCCTCAGTTGGACCAGCGTTCGTGCTGGACGTGCAGACCGCGTGAGACGACGCTTCATCCAGTCCCAAACATGCTCAATGGGGGACAGATCCGGAGATCTTGCTGGCCAGGGTAGTTGACTTACACCTTCTAGAGCACGTTGGGTGGCACGGGATACATGCGGACGTGCATTGTCCTGTTGGAACAGCAAGTTCCCTTGCCGGTCTAGGAATGGTAGAACGATGGGTTCGATGACGGTTTGGATGTACCGTGCACTATTCAGTGTCCCCTCGACGATCACCAGTGGTGTACGGCCAGTGTAGGAGATCGCTCCCCACACCATGATGCCGGGTGTTGGCCCTGTGTGCCTCGGTCGTATGCAGTCCTGATTGTGGCACTCACCTGCACGGCGCCAAACACGCATACGACCATCATTGGCACCAAGGCAGAAGCGACTCTCATCGCTGAAGTCGACACGTCTCCATTCGTCCCTCCATTCACGCCTGTCGCGACACCACTGGAGGCGGGCTGCACGATGTTGGGGCGTGAGCGGAAGACGGCCTAACGGTGTGCGGGACCGTAGCCCAGCTTCATGGAGACGGTTGCGAATGGTCCTCGCCGATACCCCAGGAGCAACAGTGTCCCTAATTTGCTGGGAAGTGGCGGTGCGGTCCCCTACGCCACTGCGTAGGATCCTACGGTCTTGGCGTGCATCCGTGCGTCGTTGCGGTCCGGTCCCAGGTCGACGGGCACGTGCACCTTCCGCCGACCACTGGCGACAACATCGATGTACTGTGGAGACCTCACGCCCCACGTGTTGAGCAATTCGGCGGTACGTCCACCCGGCCTCCCGCATGCCCACTATACGCCCTCGCTCAAAGTCCGTCAACTGCACATACGGTTCACGTCCACGCTGTCGCGGCATGCTACCAGTGTTAAAGACTGCGATGGAGCTCCGTATGCCACGGCAAACTGGCTGACACTGACGGTGGCGGTGCACAAATGCTGCGCAGCTAGCGCCATTCGACGGCCAACACCGCGGTTCCTGGTGTGTCCGCTGTGCCGTGCGTGTGATCATTGCTTGTACAGCCCTCTCGCAGTGTCCGCAGCAAGTACGGTGGGTCTGACACACCGGTGTCAATGTGTTCTTTTTTCCATTTCCAGGAGTGTAGTATCTCTCCTCTATCGACACATGTTTCTTCTTCTATAAGGTTATCAGTGAAGTCCTCTCCTCATAGAGGCATTCAGTATACTCTTTCCTCCTATCTGCTCTTTCATCTGCAGTTAACGGTGGAATTCCCATTGCAGTCTTAACGGTACACCCTTGAGTTTAATTGCACCGAAAATTGTTGTTACTTTTCCGTATTTTGAGTCAGTCTTTCCGACAATCGCTTCTTTTTCGAGTTTTCCAATTTTTTCATGCAGCCATTTCGCTTTAGCTTCCTCGAACTTCCTGTTTATTTCATTCCTCAGCGATTTATATTTCTGTATTCCTAAATTTCCCTGAACATTTTTGTACTTCCTTCTTTCGTTGATCAACTGAAGTTTTTCTTCTGTTACCCACGTTTATTCGCAGTTACCTCCCTTGTACCAACGTTTTTCTCTCCAGCACCTGTTATTGCCCTTTTTAGAGATGTCCATTCCTCTTCAACTGAACTGCCTACTGAGCTACTCATTATCGCGGTATCTCTAGCCTCAGAGAATTTCAAAAGTATTTCTTTATTCCTTAGTACTTCCGTATCCCACTTCCTTGCACACTGATTCATCCTGTCTAGTCCCGTAAAATTCAGCCTACCCTTCATCATTACCAAATTGTGATCTGAATCTGTATTTGCCCTTTGGTAAGTCTTACAAACCAACATCTGATTTCGGTATCGCTGCCTGACCATGATGTAATCTGACTGAAATCTTCCTGTATCTCCACATGTTTTCCAAGTACACGTGCTCCTCTTTTGGTTTTTGAACATAGTATTCGTTATTACTATTTGAAATGTATTGCAGAACCCAATTAGTTTTCCTTCTCTCTCATTCCTACTGGCAAGCCCATACCCTCCCTTAACACTTTCTTCTACTCCTTCCCATGCAAACGCATTCCAATCCCCCGTGACTATTAGATTATTATCTCCTTTTATGTACTGAATTACCCTTTCAGTATCCTCATATTTCTCCTACTCCCGCTAGACCATTTTCTACTACCGTTGATATTACTCTATACCCATCTGCCCAGGAGTCCTTCTCTTCTGTCCACTTCACTTTACTGACGCTTACTATATATAGATTGAGCCTTGGCATTTCCCTTTTTAGATTTTCTAGCTTCCCTACCACGTTCAAACTTCTACCATTCCACGCCCCAACTCATGAAACGTTAGCCTTCCGTTGGTTATTCAGTCTTTTTCTCATTTTCATCTCCTCCCGGAGATCCAAAGGGGAACTAATTCGGAATCTTTTGCCAATGGAGAGACCATCATGACACTTTTCCACCAACAGGCCACATGTCCCATGCATTCACGGTGTTTTTAATACAGTCGTTTCCATTGGCTTTTGTATTCTGATGCCGTTGATCATTGCTGATTCTTCCACCTTACGGGCAGTATCCCTCCCCAGTGTAAAGTGAGTGCTCTGTGCTTCTGTCCGCTCCTCCATCATTTTTGAAGAGGCCATTGGTAGAAATCAGGTGAATTCTGACCCCGGACCGACGTTATTACCAAATGTGTCCAAACAAGACCAACGTGCTGATATCCTTTTCTTGGCAGTTGAAGAACAAACAACGGTAGATATCTATCGGAGAATGAAGAATGGGCAGCATGTCCGCCGGAAACCATGACAGCGGAACAAGGGATGACGCTGCTTCATGATAATGCATGTCCACATATCGCAAAGGTCGTAAAGCAACCCTATTATTCTAATCTCTCGCCATGCGATTATCGCGCCTTCGGTCCCTTAACCCAAATCCTCTTAAGATTTATGATAGCAGTTGGTATTAATTCGCAGTTCCCGCCAATCAGTTATTGCCAATATAGAGCGTAAAACGGGAGATTTTGTACTTACTTTGTAAGTGGCATACTATTGGAGACATTACACACTACTGGCCATTAAAATTGCTACACCAAGAAGAAATGCAGATGATAAACGGGTATTCATTGGACAAATATATTATACTAGAACTGACATGGGATTACATTTTCACGCAATTTGAGTGCATAGATCCTGAGAAATCAGTATCCACAACAACCACCTCTGGCCGTAATAACGGCCTTGATACGCCTGAGCATTGCGTCAAACAGAGCTTGGATGGCGTGTATAGGTACAGCTGCCCATGCAGCTTCAACACGATACCACAGCTCCTCAAGGGTAGTGACTGGCGTATTGTGACGAGCCAGTTGCTCAGCCACCATTGACCAGACGTTTTCAATTGGTGAGAGATCTGGAGAATGTGCTGGCCAGGGCAGCAGTCGAACATTTTCTGTAACCAGAAAGGCCCGGTACAGTATCTGCAACATGCAGTCGTGCATTATCCTGCTCAAATGTAGGGTTTCGCAGGGATCGAATGAAGAGTAAAGCCTCGGGTCGTAACACATCTGAAATGTAACGTCCACTGTTCAAAGTGCCGTCAATGCGAACAAGAGGTGACCGAGACGTGTAACCTGTTGTGGATTGGCAAGAGCGCCAACCCAATATGAGAGGAAGCCGAAAGGCACGCGTTTTAGCTCACGCAGGCTGGCGTGAAGTCTGGAACAGGCCAAGGAAATGAGACTAGCAAAAAAGGACGTAGCTGTGGAATACTTAACTTTAATCCATAAATGGTGAACATCGATCTTGACGGTACATGTTTTACAGCATCAATAGTAACTGGTAATGGCGCCTTGCTAGGTCGTAGCAAATGACGTAGCTGAAAGCTATGCTAACTATCGTCTCGGCAAATGAGAGCGTATTTTGTCAGTGAACCATCGCTAGCAAAGTCGGCTGTACAAATGGGGTGAGTGCTAGGAAGTATCTCTAGACCTGCCGTGTGGCGGCGCTCGGTCTGCAATCACTAGTAGTGGCGACACGCGGGTCCGACGTATACTAACGGACCGCGGCCGATTTAAAGGCTACCACCTAGCAAGTGTGGTGTCTGGCGGTGATACCACATAACCAATGACACCCCATACCATCACGCCAGGTGATACGTCACGATGGCGATGAGGAATACACGCTTCCAATGTGCGTTCACCGTGATATCGCCTAACACGGATGCGACCATCATGATGCTGTAAACAGAACCTGGATTCATCCGGAAAAATGACGTATTGCCATTCGTGCACCCAGGTTCATCGTTGAGTACACCATCGCAGGCGCTCCTGTCTGTGATGCAGCGTCAAGGGTAACCGCAGCCATGGTCTCCGAGCTGATAGTCCATGCTGCTGCAAACGTCGTCGAACTGTTCGTGCAGATGGTTGTTGTCTTGCAAACATCCCCATCTGTTGACTCAGGGATCGAGACGTGGCTGCACGATCCATGCGGATAAGATGCCTGTCATCTCGACTACTAGTGATACGAGGCCGTTGGGATCCAGCACGGCGTTCCGTATTACCCTCCTGAACCCAACGATTCCATATTCTGGTAACAGTCATTGGATCTCGGCCCACGCGAGCAGCAATGTCGCAATACGATAAACCGCAATCGCGATAGGCTACAATCGGACCTTTATCATTGTCGGAAACGTGGTGGTACGCATTTATCCTCCTTACACGAGGCATCACAACAACGTTTCACCAGGCAACGCCGGTCAACTGCTGTTTGTGTATGAGAAATCGGTTGGAAACTTTCCTCATGTCAGCACGTTGTTGGTGTCGGTTAAATTTCGCGTGTGTAGTACGTCATCTTCGTTGTGTAGCAATTTTAATGGCCAGTAGCGTAATTGTAATTAACTAGTGCGTAAACTATTAATTATGACTTGATTTGAATAAAATGCGAGTATTAGAATTTACGATAGTTCAGTAACGATGTGAAACTTTCCTACCTTTAGTGTTCTGAGTTTAAGAAAGGCCTGTGAAGGGTCGACGATTCCTGTCGGACGAGGATCTGCAGCAGGCACTTACGGATTTCTTTAAGTAGTAGGACACAGAATCGATATGCCAACCAGGCAGCATCGCCCTGAGCACTGGGGCAATTATTCCACCGATGCACCAGACTGAAGATACCCGTTTGGTAAACCACCGTGTCGTGGTGTGTGAACAAGTCCGTAGCTGCCTGCTGCACATCCTCATCCTCAATCGTCGACACTTCAAGGCCTTTTCAACGAGACCTTAGGCGTGACAGTCGCATGGGGAGAGATCAGGACTACAGGGCAGGTACTCGTGTGTCCCGCACTTGTCCGTAGTGGATGAGGCTAGCCGCCCAGATAAACTGCGTCTTGAATCGAGCCGTGACCAGGACGGAACTAGGCGCGCCTTCAAAGCGCTGGTTTTCAACAGACTTGCGGCCCATCCGTACTCTTCATTCTCCGATGGATGACTGCCGGTTTTTGTCCTTCGGCACCCAAAATAAGAATAACTGCATGCTGATGCGGTTTGGTCTCATTTGGTAATAGCGTTGCCATAGTTCACGTTTCCGCATTTACCGCACGCGCGTCGGAAAGACACAATGCTACAGTAATGCTTTGCCTCCCAAGTCTGTGCTTATGTACTCGCATCGGAGTCACGCTACGTTGCATATACGCTGCAACTATTTCATCGCCTCTTATTACATTATCCAGCTCTGTTACCAAGACTGCTGCCACTAGTCACTGCAGTGGTTCTTGAATCAAGGTAGTCGACAATCCTCCTGGTGAAAGAAGCTTTGATCTTTAGTATTTGGCCAATAAGGAAGGGCCTTCGAGAAATGTGCTCGGAAAGGATTCTTTGGATGGGCCGTTTTTGCAGATTTCAGTACGATTCACTTATGGCAAAGCTAAATCCAAATTCGAGCATCCAACAGTATTATAGGAATGTATCGTGTAATGTTAAAGATAAATACGTTGCATTGAGTCAAACTATTTTTACTAAACACTGAGGTGACAGAAGTCATGGGATACCTCGTAATATCGTGTCGGACCTCCTTTTGCCCGGCGTAGTGCAGCAACGCGGCCTGGCGTGGACTCGACAAGTCGTTCGAAGTCCCCGGAGAAACATTGAGCCATGCTGCCTCTACAGCCGTCTATAATTCCGACAGTGTTGCCGGTGAAGGACTTCCTGCACGAACAGACCACTGGATATATACCGTAAAAATTCAATGGGATTCATGTAGGGAAATATGAATGGCCAAATCATTCTTTTTAATTGTTCAACATGATCTTCAAACCAATCGCTGAATAATTGTGGCCCGGTAACATGACGCGTTGTCATTCATACATGAATGGCTGCAAACGGTCTCCAAGTAGCCGAACGCCAATGATGGGTTCAGTTGAACTAGAGGACCCAGTCCATTTCATGTAAAGACAGCCCACACAATAATGGAGTAACCACCAGCTTACGCAGTCTTGTTCACAACCTGGGTCAATGGGTTCGTGGGGTCTATGCCACACTCGATCGCTACCACCAGCTCTTACCAAATGAAATCGAAACTCATCTGACCAGGCCACGGTTTTACAGTCATGTAGGGTCCAATCGATATGATCACGAGCCCAAAAGGACGCTGCAGGCGATGTCGCGCTGTTAGCAAAGGCATTCGCGTCTGTCGTCTATTGCAATAGCCCAAAACGCCAAATTTCGCCGCACTCTTCCCGCGTATACGTTCGTCGTACGTTCCACATTGATTTCTGTGGTTATTTCATGCATTTATGATTGTCTGTTAGTACTGACAACTCCACACAAACGCCGCTGCTCTCGGTCGTTAAGTGGAGGCCGTCGGCCAATGCTCTGTCCGTGGTGAGAGGTAATGTCTGAAATTTGGTATTCTCGGCACACTTTTGACATTTGAGATCGCAATGTATTGAATTTCCCAACGATCTCCGAAGTGGAATGTCCCACGTGTCTAGCTCCAACTACTATTCCGCGTTCAAGGTCTGTTAATTCCCGTCGTGCGGCCATAATCACGTCGGAAACGGAAATGGAAACGGATCGAGCTTATGAGGTCTGTGGTAGGGAAGGACAATGGTCGACTTTGGTTTATTGCGAGAATTTTAGGATAGTGTGGTTGATCTGTAAAGGAGGCCGCATAAGGGACGCTAATGCGACCTATTCGTTAGTGAGTGTTTGTGATGTGCACCACGTCGGATTAAAGGAAGACATCGAAGCGATTACAAGTCGGGCTGCTAGTTTTGTTACCGGTAGCTTTGAACAACGCGCAAGTGTGAGATTCTTCGGAAACTCAAACGGGAATCCTTGGAGGGAAGGAGACGTACATATCGAGAGAAGCTTTTGAGAAAACTTAGAAAACCGGCATCTGGAGCTGACTGCAGATCGATTCTACTGCCGCCAACAAACACTGCGCGTAAAGACCACAAAGATACCAGAAATTAGGGCTAACACAGGGGCATATAGACAGTCGTTTTACCCTCACTATATTTGCGAGTGAATAGGCGAGAAACTGACTAGGAATTGTACGGAGTACCCTCTGCCATGCGCCTTTCGGTGGCTTGTGGAGTGTCTCTGTAGATGTAACTGTAGGAAACCTTTTCACGCGAATAATCTCAGTACAAATGACAGCTCCGCCAATGCACTGTTCTTTTATACCTTGTGTACGCGGTACTACCGCCATATTTATATGTACAACTTATTTGATACTGAATATGGAAGACACCCACATCGTTGTCATGGTGGACATCTGCATGTCATCTACTTATACATTCCACAAGCCACTGTACAGTGCATACAGTAGGTACCTGTTACCAATTGCATTCGTGTACTGAACGTGGTAGTGTGGGTACGTGGCTCAGTACGTGAACTAATCTCTCATTCTCATGCTGTCTAGTCGAGGCATACGAAGGTGATAACTTAAAGTTTACAGCGTCTCTTTCGAACGGGGATTCTCTAAATTCACTCAACAAGGTCCCGCGAGAGATACGATATACAAAATTCCAATTTAAGCTCCCCTAGTTTTTGTGTTACACCTCTTGTGGACTGTAAAGACCTATTACTTTCCGAACAGCCCGTCTAGTAATAAGATTCTTGAACACTTGGTGCTACGCAGCTGGTAAATATTTGTTCAGTGACATCTACTAGACATCATGAGCTACAACTGCTATTGCTATATATAACCGCTCGTCAGTGGCATCTGACACAGAGGACAACATAACAAATGTATACGTAACAGCAAAAACACGATATACCTCTATATTAATGTTTGACATTACTGTCGCATATCACTAGACAATATTGATTCATTTTTGCCACCATTTCGTGATTAATTTTAATTAGAATGGAGTGACCTGGACAGATTTGCTAGGAGAAAAGTTTTGTGTTTTCCTCATTGGGATCGTGTTTTCTCGGTGTGGCCTCAGGGTCCTCATTGTAGGCAGCAGGAAAGCAATGAATATCATTGGGAAGGCCGAAGGTCCCTTGGTAGCTGGACAGTTTTTGCGGAAATAAGGATGGGGGTCATTTCGTGCGCCGGCCGAAGTGGCCGCGCGGTTCTGGCGCTGCAGTCTGGAACCGCGAGACCGCTACGGTCGCAGGTTCGAATCCTGCCTCGGGCATGGATGTGTGTGATGTCCTTAGGTTAGTTAGGTTTAACTAGTTCTAAGTTATAGCCTCAGCAGTTGAGTCCCATAGTGCTCAGAGCCATTTGAACCATCATTTCGTGCTTTACTTGGCAAAGTCGGCATCTCTCCTAGCTCAGCAGAAGGCGCCGTACCGACCTCGCCAACTCCAGAGAGTAGAGCACTATATTTTTGTTCATTCTGTTAATACATCAAAGGACGAGACACAGAGACACCGCCCGACCAGTGTGGGACGGTCCGTTCCTTTCACTCCACAGTTTTATGTATCAAATCGAACTGAATCGCCTTCCCACCCGTGCATGGCATGAAGGAGCCGACCAATAAATGGGACACTGCTCCATTTCACTACCAATCTCTTACTGGTTAAGATGAGTTTTGAACGCCATAAGTGGGAAGTTTTTTCATGAAATAAGTGATGTTCTCCTGCGTCACAGTGGCAGCAGCATTGAGTCGTCCCTTTTAAGTAGAATGTTTTTGCAAGCAGAGAATTTTGGAGGGAGATATATGTTTCGTGATGACTGCATCGCCGCCCGCCATGAGGGTCACTCATCTCCCAGTCACCCTTTGTTGCTGGTGGGCATAATTGCTTACTTCGCAACACAACTTACGTTGTTATGATTTGTGGCATTTTGTTGTATCGTTAAATTCGATGTCGTGAGCTGACCAGATGAGCAGATCCTGTTGCATATTCTCCAACAGGCATCCTGTTTGGCACCCATCCGCCGGCCGGGGTGGCCGAGCGGTTCTAGGCGCTACAGTCTGGACCGCGCGACCGCCAAGGTCGCAGGTTCGAATCCTGCCTTGGGCATGGATGTGTGTGATGTCCTTAGGTTAGTTAGGTTTAAGTAGTTCTAAGTTCTAGGGGACTGATGACCTCAGAAGTTAGCCGGCCGCGGTGGTCTAGCGGTTCTGGCGCTGCAGTCCGGAACCGCGGGACTGCTACGGTCGCAGGTTCGAATCCTGCCTCGGGCATGGGTGTGTGTGATGTCCTTAGGTTAGTTAGGTTTAAGTAGTTCTAAGTTCTAGGGGACTTACGACCTAAGATGTTGAGTCCCATAGTGCTCAGAGCCGTTTGAACCATTTTTTTTAACCTCAGAAGTTAAGTCCCATAGTGCTCAGAGCCATTTGAACCATTTTTTGGTACCCCTCCACAGTGTTAACTTCAGGCTGTAATTTGATTTGAGTTTTAGAGCTCTTTGTTCTTTGTTAACTTTTATTGCGATTTTTGTTAGCGCAATTATTGTATTTTGTTAGAGGAAATAAATATGTTAATCTCAGTCTTGACTTAGATTCCAAGCTCCTTTACATAGTCCTACGACTTTTCCAACGTTATGTGACCAAGTAATAATAATTATAATCTAGTGCACATCTAAGCTTGTTGTTCTCACTGTGACGGCGTCGTCTTAGCACCAAATGGCCAAATTCAACGAGTAGTTATATTAAGGAGTCAGTGCTGAACTAGAACTGTAGTCTATGTTAATATAATAGGATATGTTATTAACATGCCTATTTGATAAGGACTCAATGACTGAAAAAATATTCTAAAAGTGGTTGCACTCACGTCTCGTGCACGATTTCATTTACCGACGCATTGCATCTTCTGAGAACATTTCCAACTAATCTAAATCTTCTATTTCGTTTCGCTGATACTGAACGTGATCTTCCTATTGCCTATGACTCCTTAATGTTTCCCCTAGACAGTTAAGCGAGTTCACATGCTCAAGATATTCACTAATAATCTTGTAATGAGCTATTCGAAATCTGAGTATTTACTTCACTCGTTCTAAAGATTAGCAAAATCCATTAGGCGTGCGATTACCTTGTGAGTATTTAGAAGCAGAACACCATACAGCGTTGCGGTAGCAGTAGACCCCCACGAGCTAATCTATCGAAGCGCTGCGTCTACTTGCCGGAGCAGGCGCGGGACCCATGTCTTCCTTTCACTGTCCCCACTACCGACACCCGGCTCTGCTTCCGGACTGTTGATTCACAGCCACGTTCCTCAATTAGTGACGCCAATTGGCGGCTTTAATTCCGGAATGACGCATGGCATTCAAGTTTTCCCCTGACAGCTGTAGTTACCAGCTGTCAATAACTTGGGTGAAAGCGCCGCTACCACACGCGCTGGCCCCACCTAGTACCTTCTCGTCGCACTTTGAAAGACACCCGCAATTCGTAACGGGTGTGGTTGGTTCGAGCTGTGGCGTAGCCACATTGGAGCTTACCGAGTATCAGAACGGACTTACACTGTCCGCTCACTTTAAAATGACCAACGTCTGTGTTCGTCTTCAACGTACAATAACCACTCACAGACAACAGATGGCAGCACTGGCAGTGGAGGCTATATAAAGCGTGTCGGAAGGGACGCGGAAAACTGTGCATTCCTCGTCGTACTACGGAAACGATGCGATTTATCCGACGTCAAGCAGCATATGATCATTGGCTTTCAGACCAAAGGCGGAAGTATTTCCAAAACGGCGAAGTTTGTAAACTGGTCGCGTGCCGCCATGATTAAAGTATACCGTGCATGGCAAAAAGACTCTATTGAAAACTGTAGCCGAGGCGAGAACCATAGATGACAGGGAGGGTCGACGGCTGGAGAGATATGTATAGGCAAATAGACATGCATCTGCCGAGTAACTAACCACCTACGGGATGCCAGAGGTACCCTTCACCACACACCGTACGTTAGCTTGCGGAGTATAGTCGTATATGTCGAAAAAACACTGAAAAAACTATAACTCCGCATAGCTGTTGTATATCGCCTAAATAGACTATGGCTTAGTTTTATAGTTGTAGGAGCTTAAGTTCAAAGATATGTCGTGGAACGTGTTACTTCTTTACATTTATGAGTTTGCGCAAAGACCACGGTGGTAAACTTACGTAGATTTGGATTATACTGATGAGCACAGACTAAGCGAGGAAAATGAATCTCGTACTTTGTGTGACCTCTGTCACACTCTACGGTAGATTTCAAATGCATAAGTAAACCTCCGACGACTTCTTTAGTGACTAAAAAAACTACACTAGTGTAGCCTACAACAATGTTACTTTATGGACATGTACACAAAAGTTAAAATACAGGGCGTTCACTTACGATGTGAGCGAAATGTCGCTCGTTAGGCTGGAGACAAGACCAGGGAGGTACGCTCCGTTCTGCAGACTTTGGCAGGTGTAGTAGAACTAGACAGGTTATACAACAATCATCCATAAAGCGGAGTATTTCACAGCGGTATCTAAATGTCGTTTCGAGGCGGAGGCGCCCGCTAATGATTCACAGTTGGTCTCTCACGGCTACAGTGTTTTGAATATTTAACAGCCTAAACCCTTTCAGCTTAGAATCGAAGGAAAGAAGATTGGGTTTAACGTTCCGCCGACATAGAGACGGAGCGCAAGCTCGGATGTGTCAAGGACAGGGAAGGAAATCAGTAGTGCCTTTTGAAAGGAACCGTCCCGGCACTTGCCGCGGGTGATTTAGAGAAATCACGGAAAACCTAAATTTGGATGGCCGGACCCGGGTATGAACCATCTTCCTCCCGAATGCGAGTCCGGTGTACTAGCCACTGCGCTACCTCGTTCGGTGCTTAGAATCGAGTCGAAGTGCAGCAGCAACTGACGCTAAGGTTCTCAGGTCACGTAGTCCTTCTCGTTGAAAACACTGGAACCAACGGCTAGTGAATGGAATGGACTGCACACTTATATAGACTTCCAGAATAAAGATATGCAAATGAAAGTTGGGGTGAGAGAAGGAGGTCAGTAAGACCAGTGTCATGAATATTAAATCTCTCTTGTGTATTGACGTGCTAACAGCAACTAACTCTCTCGTTTGTAGTTTCGCCGCCACATCAACACTTAGGCTCTGGCGAAAGGAGAGTGTATCCGGATTTATTCAATTGCTATTCTCCTTATACAGTCCGTTTTCCCTCTCACCATTTCCCTGCGCGAGCCCGTGCGTGTGTGTTTGTGTGTGTGTGTGTGTGTGTGTGTGTGTGTGTGTGTGTAAAGGGAAAGGGAAAGAAGCAAGTGATTTGAAAACTGCTCCGTATAGTCAGCGTTTTATGTAAACTCGTAGGTTCGTAGTGCTAACCTAACCGTTAAGCAGTTTATGTTAAAGCCAGAGATGTTGGTCAGTACTGAGGGTGGAAGTTCTGTTTCACCAGACACAGGTCCCTAATCTGCTACGGGTCTATTACCCTATCCCGACTTGGGCGAATGCATTTCCATACAAGAGAGGTGAGCACTTTCTGAGGGAGGGGGGGGGGGGGGCGGGACGTTCTTTTGAGAGGACTGCACTAGTATCATGGACAAAGCAATCGGCTAGAACAGTTAGGTTGGAGCTAACAGTTAATTTGGCGCAGCATTTTATGGAGATAATGGAAAGTGTTCCACGAATCTTGTTTCTACTTAATTTTTCTTGGGGTAAATTCACGCATTTTGTGCAGTTTCGCGAATATTGCTTTCTCTTGAGAGAATGACTGTTAAATTTGTAACTTCATGATGTTTTTGATAGTATACAATGGAGTAAGTTACGCTTGTAATATGTTTCTGTGTTCGTACTATCAAACATGGGAGTGTAAATGTCGAATTTTTCTTATTTCTGTATGTGTGTATCTTGGACATCAACCAACCAACTCAGTCCAAGATTATCAATCTGTGACTATGCCAAAACATTAGATCTCATTCTAATGAGTTTAATGATTAGTCATATTCACGTACAATTCTGAATTAATTCACGTGTTCTGAATTTATCAAAGATAGACGCGCTTTTGCCATCATCCAACCATACGGTTCACAACTCAAGATCATCAGTCCATGGGTATGTTAGAACATTAGATCTCTTTCTTCTGGGTTTAGTGAATTTTCACACGCATGTGTAATGCTGAATTATTGAAGACAGTCTGCGTTTTTGGAATCACTCAACCACATGGTCTGATTATGAGTACTACAATAATACAGCACGAATAGTCCCTCGTAATTATTCCAGAACGTATGAAATGGTCACATATATTTGTGCTTAATTCCTCCTGGCTAACGATTTTTATGTTTTTGTGCTCCTATATGTTTTGATCGTCGACTCCACTAGTCCATCTAAACGAATTTTCCCGGTACTCTCCAGCACACTCTCGGTTTTGGCTAGCATTTAACCAGTTAGATTAGAATTGATGAGATTGTTTGTGCATTGGTTACGGGTGATTCAGTTGTGTAGCCCTTCTGGGTCTTACTTGATACCACGATCCCACATAGAGGACTGTACTCGATTATTTTACGGTTTGTAT
This sequence comes from Schistocerca cancellata, assembly GCF_023864275.1. Lineage (NCBI taxonomy): Eukaryota > Metazoa > Arthropoda > Insecta > Orthoptera > Acrididae > Schistocerca > Schistocerca cancellata. The sequence continues at coordinate 424,377,384 of NC_064633.1, forward strand.
TTCGATGTCTTACTTGAATCTTGTTTGTAAGCGATCTTTCATAGTAGGTCACGTTATATTGCTGTCACAAGACTTTGCTCGGAACTGCATCCTGCGAAGGTTTCCATTTGGATGTTAACAAATTTCACCATTAGTAAATTTTAAGAAAATGGCTTATCATTACCCCGTGGTTGATAAACGCCTCCCTTTCCAGTCACTGGAACTCTACACATCCCCATCCCTGTCCAATTACTATAAAGTAGCAAGAGCTCTGAGTATACCTGCTATCAATAGGAAGCCATGCGACTTGCAGTGATGTAATCACAGAGAGTAATCCACTACTCACGGCGTTATCTTCCCAGACCTTGTATGCCTATCGAGTAATCAGCGAATTCCTATCGTCGTTATCCGTTGCACATCGGAAGTAGATCTGTTATTTATTAATTTACTGTGCTAATTACGTCGTAGGTTACGTGTTTCACCTGAGTGGAAGATAGAGAGGCGAACGTGATGTGCGTGAGTGAGACATGACTACAAGAGACGGGTATAAAAGATCAAATTAGAATTCAGAGAGCGCAGGGTCAGTTTTCACAAGGGATGGTAGAAAAGAGAACTACCTCCTGCTAAACATCAGAACTGAGGACGACACATTAGAAGTTCTGAAAGACTTTGACTGTCTAGGGAAATAAACTCACGAAAGATCATATTCAGCATAGGCGAAGAAAGCTTCAAGGGAAGGCTCCCTCTGTTTTGAAATTCTCGCAACCAATGAAGGTAGATGTTTCAATTACTGTATGTCTGAAGTAAGAATCTTAACTTTTCTTCCTCAGTCTTTCAACATGTATCCCCCTCCCAATCCCATCCCACCCCGCCTCCCCGTGCCATTCTATCTATCCATCTTTTCGTCTACTACACCCATTACCGTCGGTAGTCTGACAAATACTGTATTAGACTATGAATATCAGCCTCTACAATTTTTCTCCCATATTACTCCTTGCAGTGTAACTTTTATTTCTGGATGCTTTAATAATATGCCGAGGCTTTTCCCTCTTCCGCTACTCGTTTCCGATCTAACTCTTTCAATCATTTCGTGGCCACTTCATCTTTAAGATCCATCTGTACCACTAAATTTGAGATTGTTCCACCAGCACTGACAATGACACGAACTGCGACAGCATTTTGTAATTACTGACCAATCAGAAGCCGCCTATGAGCTACATAAGGTCTCCAAGTCAGTTGCTCCTGACTAAGACGACGGAGGTAGTCGTCGAAAGCTCAAGGTTTTACCCTGAACTGAGAAGCAAGAAGCCCGAGAATGTTTTATATCCTAGGTGTGCTGTAAAGCGTATACGTTCCTAATAATGTCTCCTGCTTATGGAATTCAAAATCGCGACTTTTAAATTATTTTTTACCCTTTGTGGTTAGTTAAACTATTGTATATATCATTCACTGATGCATCACCTGTGTTAAATTATGCTATTAGTAGTTTTCATAACCGTTAATATAAGGGCTATTCGTTTATTAAGATCCGATTGGTCGTAAAATGGAAACCACTGTGAAAATCAAAAATGTTTTATTTGTAGCAATTAACTACATCTTCTCTACATAGTCACCGCTCGGTCTTCGACATCAGCCGTACCGTTGTACGAACTTTCCAATACCCGCATCTTAGATGGAGCCGCCTGTGCTTTCCGCCAATTTTCTACGCTGTTCTGCAACTCGTTGTCTGTGCCAAAATGTTGTCTTCATAGCCAGCGTTTCATGTGATCAAACACTTCCCATCGAAAACGCTGCGGGAACGTCTTCATTGCCCCTGCAGTTTGCAGGCGAGAATTGTCACGAAGAAGGAAATGCACGACTGTTATGTTATGTGGGCTACTTGAAATCAAGAGAAATCTCTCAGTAGGTCCTCATACTTTGCTAGAAATACTATTTTTCTGGGAATCTTTACGTGATCACGTGTCTTCTGAACTGAAAAGGGCGTTGTGATTCGATTACCGGAATGCGACGGAAGTCGGTAGATGTGGTGTACATGTACAGACAAACAAACGATTACAGTTTAATAAAAATTGTGTGATATATTCAAGAGAAAGAGCTTCACAAATTTAGCAGGTCAATGACGCTTGGTTTACCTCTGGTCCTTATGCAAGCAGTTGAAACACGTATGTAACATAGCAGCGATGGTGAGGCACGTTAAAATCTTTGACCAGAGAGCCTATTTTCGTGGTTAGTCTGCGCTTGACCGCGCGAGTGTTGCAAGCAGTTCGGTTGCAGTTGTCATGTAGTTCAGTTCAGTAGTGGTCTGATCCTGGCAGGGTCGCCAAGTGTAACCTCCCCACAAAAATTTTTAAAAGAAGAGACAATATTTAATAAAAATGAGAGCCGAATGAAAGCTTTCCACAAAAATGTTGACCGGACAATAATTTGAATGTTAACAAGAATACAACCTAACGTAATCTCCCAGCAAATAAATTTACTGACAATGACAATTAGACAAAAATTAGCAATCTGACCCAAGTATAAATTCCTCACGAAAATACTGAAAGTCAATTCAGTGATAAGAAAATCTCAGTGATAATGAAATTTCAATTAAACCGAAATATCGGTCTTTGGCCCTGTACAAAAATCAGAATTAAATTCTTACCTCATTGTAACTGCTGGCCAAATTTCTGCTCTTATTGTTGCGCACAGCTTGGAGGAACTGCATTGCAAATAATATTCCTTTTTTTTGTAATTTAACTGAAATTTGTCTTTAAGGGAAGTGGAATGAAATCGTTAATTCAATTAAATAAATTTTTTTTGTAAAGTTGCTTTTGACATCAAAATTATTATTGGGGCACTTGTTGGAAATTAATTACAATAAATAAACTTTACATTATCTGATGATTACCTTAATTAACAATATACCTCATTCAGCATCTTGACCAGAATGCCATGTCGGCGCTCCCCGACTGCGTCCCGCTCGCGACCGTGACAGGACCAGACCACTACTGAACTGAACTACATGACAACTACAACCGAACTGCTTGCAACACTCGCGCGGTCAAGCGCAGACTAACCACGAAAATAGGCTCTCTGGTCAAAGATTTTAACGTGCCTCACCATCGCTGCTATGTTACATACGTGTTTCACAGTTATTCGGCTTGGCGTTGATAGATAGAGTTTTTGGATATCTTCCTGTGACATTTCGTGCCAGATTCTGTCCAATTGGTGCGTTGGATCGTCGGAATCAGGAGATACCTGGAGAACCATAATCTTGCAACAAAACTGGGCATAGAGTATCGTCGACGTATCGCTGTGCTGTAAGGATGCCACTGATGACAGCCAAAGGTGTCCTGCTATGGAATGAAGCGGTACCCCAGACCACCACTCCTGGCTGTCGGGCCAACGGCAGGAGATAGTCAGATCGGTATCCCACCACTTCTAAAATTCTGCGTGGTGTCTGTTCTAAGTCGTGTCTCCCTACCACTTTCGCGCAACGACGCTCTGAGCGTGTTTTTTAGGTAACTGACTAGTTTGAACCTGGGTCCTGTTGCTGGTAAGGAGACGCCAGACCACACATGACATGTAGAGTTCAGAGGAGTTCAGTGGGACTAGCGAAGATTAATCTTAATACTAACTAAATTTAGTGGAAGGGGTTCAAGGCTTTCCTATTTTTAGTTAGCTGGTAAAACAACGTCGAAAAAGCAGTTAAGTTTACCATTGGAATTTTTATTCTACTCACAAAACATTGTTTATAAATTGTACTATTGATAAAAGGAAATATTTTAATACAGGATGATAAAAACCAACTGCGTTCAACAAAAATGTCAACGAATATTCCCTGAATGGGTTTCCAAGTTCTATAATGGATCGAAGTATGACCTATGCCATATCACATCTATAATCTAGATTTAAATTAAGCTTCATAAAAGAGAAAACTATCAAAAATGGTCTACATTGACCCTCAATTATCTTTAATTACTTATTTAACTTGTCGTAAATTACAGTGGCTGATGTGGCTTCCCAATAATTACATAACAGAAAAATTATCGCGTTTCAGATTTTAAGTTCAGGTAGCAAATGTGAATACTACGAAGTTTAATTGACGATCGACACTAGTATTAAGTAAAAAAGGGATGAAACAGATGAGACTTCCGCAGTTCTGAGCGAAGCCTTATGCGCTCCTATGCGGCATCGCGTGCGTTCAGTACCTTTTCGGTGGTTAGGCAGCGTCAGGGGCGGCTGGCAGCGCAGCTCCACACACCTTTCCATCTCGGTAGCAACTCTCTCGAACTTATCCTTACTACTGCTTTCCGAAGTTGGTTTAAGAAAAAGGTATCTGGCTGTGTTTTCAACTGACCAATCAGCGTCTCAATGTTAACCTTAATCTCCGCCTACAAAAATTCTGTCTATCCAATGAGAATAGTTATACTTTTTGTGGTGGGTTAATGTTCTTTATGTTTGCTACGTAACAGAGACGCGTATAGTCTCATGCTAAAACTTTCAGCTGGTGTGGCCCTTTTAGTGTTATCGTAAGATCCATACTGTTCTTCTGGAGAGCTCTATCTTTTAACATGGGCTGGGGGATGGACCTCTTGGCGGTCGGCCGGCGATGCGGGTGTCCCGTTATCCCGCTCTTATCGTAGGGCCTTCTAGCCTACATGGCTCTGCTCTCGGCTTCTGTTCTCGTTTCTCCCCTCAGAACTGCATCTGTTTCACGGTGGGAAGGTATGACATGCATTTAGACGTTCTTGTGTTAGTCTGTGGTGTTCCACTTTCTCTCTCGTTGATCGTATTTCTTTGGTTAATTTAATGTCAGGATTTATTCGGAGCTATGTGACATATTGCCAGATTTGCTATCATTTCAGGGTTTTCAAGGAAGGTGTTGGATTTGCCTGACACCTTACACACTGTCTGGAGCCTCTTCAGACAAGCCTTCAACCTGTTATCTCATCGACTGCAGTAGAATTGTCTTCAGTGATGAGTCCTGCTTCGAATAGAGGCCCGATGGTCAGTGCACACTGCGAAAGTTTCTACTGCTTGTCTTCGTGCTTGCCAAACTCTGTCTTGACCGTCAAGGTCGCCGCATCTCTCTCCAGCTGAGGAAGTTTGAAACATTATGGTCAGGATCCTCCATCTAACTCGGGATTTTCACGATCTAATGCATCAAATGAACAGAATTTGGTACGACATCCCGCAGCAGGACATCCAACAACTCTATCAATCAACACCCAACGCGTTATGGACTTGCTGAATTTGGGAAGCTCTTTCTCTTCAATAAGTCATCCAATTTCTCTGAAATTGCAATCATTTGTGTATACATGTACATTACGTTTACTGATTTCCGTCGCATTCGGATAATTCCTTCGAGCTGCGTCTTTCCTTCTCCCCCCCCCCCCCCCCCCAATCGCTCTCTTTTTTTGTCTTGAAGTGTGCTTCGCTTCAAGTTTCTTCCTCTCTGCTTTCAGAAAATTCTGCACGACACGGAAAGAGAGGATAGCAGGTTAAAGTTGTAAAGTTAGAAGAAGCATAACTCATGCGGTTTCTTGAAAAAGCTTCTCTCCTTCTGTCAGTTCATGAGTCGTTATTTGATTTCCAGACGACGAGCGTGAACTGAATTAGTTTTAATACATCACAACAGTATTTTTTCACTCCAATAAGGGAGGCAATCTATACTGAAGCTGCATTGTGTGGTGATTCGGCATCAGATTTCTGCGAATGTTAAATTGAGTGGCCAAAGGCGCGGCCAAGGGTGCATCACTTGAAGATGTGTTGCGTATGACTCCTGAGTACTGCTGGGAAATACGTCTTATGGTGCGAATACAGGCACGATACGCGAGCAGTCTGCTACGAACAGGTCGGTAGTGGACAAGGTAGCACGTCGCAGCTTCGCAGAGTGGCCGCGCGGTTTGAGGCGCTATGTTACGGATTGCTCTGTCCCTCCCGCCGGAGTTTCAAGTCCTCCCTCGGGCATAGGTGTGTGTGTTGTTCTTTGCATAAGTTCGTTTAAGTTAGTTTGTGCGGAAGTCCAGGGACCGATGACCTCAGCAGTTTGGTCCCTTAGGAATTCACACATAATTGAACATTTTGAGCACGTCCCAAAGTACTCATGTGAATAACTTCATACTTTTCCTTATTCAGGGTCAACTGCCACTTTTAGCACCATACAGATATCTTATCTAAATCATTTTGCAAGTCGTTTTGATCATCTGATGACTTTACAAGACGGTAAATGACAGCATCATGATCTGCAAACAATCTAAGACGACTACTCAGATTGTCTCCTATGTCGTTAATATAGATCAGGAACAATAGAGGGCCTATAACACTTCCTTGGGGAATGCCGGATATTACTTCTGTTTTACTCGATGACTTTCCGTCTATTACTACGAACTGTGATCTTTCTGACAGGAAATCACGCATCCAGTTGCACAACTGAGGCGATACTCCGTAGGCACGCAGTTTGGTTAGAAGATGCTTGTGAGGAACGGTGTCGAAAGCCTTCTGGAAATCTAAAAATATCGAATAAATTTGACATCCCCTGTCGATAGCACTTATTACTTCATGAATATAATGAGCTAGTTGTGTTTCACAAGAACGATATTTTCTGAAACCGTGCTATTTATCAATAAATCGTTTTCTTCGAGGTACTTCATAATGTTCAAATACAGTATATGTTCCAAAACCCTACTGCAAATTGACGTTAGTGATATAGGCCTGTAATTCAGCGGATTACTCCTACTTCCCCTTTTGAGCATTGGTGTGACTTGAGCAATTTTCCAGTCTTTAGGTACGGATCTTCCGGTGAGCGAATGGTTGTACATAATCGCTAAATATGGAGCCCGAGTCATATACTGCCAACTGTTGATGAAGGGCGATAGGCAGATTCCGTATTCCTAGATTTCGGAAAAGCATTTTGCACGGTGCCCTAATGCAGACTGTTAACGAAGGCCCGAGCTTATGGAATATGTTCCCGGATATATGGATGGCTCGAAGACTTCTTAACAGAACCCAGTACGTTGTCCTCGACTGTGAGGATATCGTCAGGAATGCCCCAGGGAAGTGTGATAGGACGGCTGTTATTTTCCGTACGAATAAATTATTTAGCGGACACAGTCAGCAGCAATGTGTGGCTGTTTACTGTTGTGGTATCCGGGATGGTGTCGTTGTTGAGGGCTATAGAAAGATACAAGATGACTTATACAAAATTTCTGCTCTGTGTGATGGATGGCAGCTAGCTCTAAAAGTAGAAAAATGTAAGTTAGTGCAGGTGAGTGCGGAAAACAAACCCTTGATGTTCGAATACAGCAAGCCGATTAAATATCTAGCCGTAACGTTGAAAAGCGATATGAAATGCAACGAGCATGTAAGGATTGCAGTCGTGAAGGCGAATGGCCGACTTCAGTTTCTTGGGAGAATTTTAGGAAAGTGTGGTTCATCTGTAAAGGAGACCACATATGGAGTGCGAGCCATTCTTGGCTGCAAGATTTGTTACCGGTAAGGTCTAAAAACACGCAGTTAATACGGAGATACTTCGGGAACCCAAATGAGAATCCCTGGAGGGAAGGCACCGTTTTTTTCGAGGAACACTACTGAGAAAGTTTGGCCAACTGGTATTTGAAGCTGACTGCAGAACGACTATATTCCAACCAATGTACGTTTCTCGTGAGGACCACGAAGATTAGAGTAATTTGGGCTTATGCGGAGTCATATAGATCGTCGTTTTTCCATGGCACTGTTTGCGAGTGAAACAGGAAAGGAAATGACAAGTAGTCGTACAGGGTGCCCTCCGCCATGCATCGTATGGTGGGCTGCGGATTATGTATGTAGATAACTTCCAAAGAAATCACCCCATATTCGGCTTAACTGGTTTAGGGAAAATCACAAGGAGAGGATTTGAACTACATTCCTCCAGAAACCGTGACCAGTGTTCAAACTGGCATGTGGGGATATGCTAATTATTTTTTCGATAGTTTCTTCCTGGAGAAGTTGTATAGTGGGATGATATTAGGTCTCCAGTTTACAGAGAATCTATGATTTACAGAGAGATCTTTATACAGTTCGAGGTTTTTATGTGATAAGCCCTCAGAATAAACGTTAACGTTAAGTGGCAGCGAAAGGCGAGGCATTGAGCACCATTTTTCAGCCACAAAGGTCAGTCGCATTTATATGATGTAGTAACAAGTGGGGAGGTGGTTTACTAACAGAGTTACAGGGACTGCTGTTAATCTGTCATCCGAACTTTTACTACTAGGAAGGCTCTAGATACTTAAATGCTAGCCAACGTGCAGTGTGTGGCTTAAGTTACATGGCGTAACAATATCAATTTGCCTCCTTCCTGTTCCATTCGCGGACTTTATAAAGGCCAAATTGTCCAGCATTATTCAGGTGTCGGCGCAAAAAAGAATCCTTCTTTTAATTTTTATCCTGTTGAAGTAAATTCGTTATAAAATTCTTGTTAACGTCATCTTTAATGTGTTTTGCTTAACACTCGGATTCTGTAACTAATAAAGTAGTTCATCCAGTTGAGTGCCCATGTCCTCCAACCACAAGCAATAGGCGAGTCACTTGAAAAGTTCAGGAACTTATTTTATGGTGTTTTCAGTGTGAGCGGCATTTGATTTTTCGCGCCTTTGTCTTACGAATAAATATCATGTAGACCAAATTAAACTTTATAAAGGGCAAAACACTGGGCTTCTGGAAAAGTTCTATTTGCGTGCACTTAGTCACATATATTTATATGTAGGGTCGACTGACAAAATCTGCATCAGGCGGTGATTATCTGAAGGTCTCTCTGGATAACGTAACAAATTTCTATCGATGCCGCTACCCTATACTCAACTGTGTCCTCTGCGACCAGCCTCACAAGGCTACACACGTTATCCAGTACGTCATTCATAAACTGCTGGTTATTAAGGTTGCAGCACTGGGAAGGATAACTAATAATGAAATTTTTCTTATTGTGCTTGGAGCAACAGCTCTAACAGCGCTGAGCATTAAGCTTGCACGGCACTCATCAGCCGTAGTGGCTCTTGGCAACCCATTAACACATGTTTTCAATGGGTGAGACAACTGGGGAATGTACTACCAAGGCAAGCTACATTCCATGTTTGTGGGAAAGTGAAAAAAAAGAAAAAAAAGAAGAAAAGGGGTTCAAATTGCTCTGAGCACTATGGGACTTAACATCTGAGGTCATCAGTCCCCTAGAACTTAGAACTACTTAAACCTAACTAACCTAAGGACATCAGACACACCCATGCCCGAGGCAGGATTCCAACCTGCGACCGTAGCAGTCACGCGGTTCCGTACTGAAGCGCCCAGAACCGCACGGCCACCGCGGCCGGCGGAAAGTGCAAAGACACAACAGTCGAATATGGGCATGTGAAGAGCCACATGAGTTATGGGAGTGGGAAAGTGATACACCGAAGGTCAATTTTTGGTTGGATATGACAAAAGCAAAACTGTATGGCCCATTTTTCTTTGCCGAAACAAAATAACATGTAACAGCTACCTCGACATGATAGAATTGTTCCTTGAACCGCAGCTTCAGGATGATGGCGTGCGAAATACAGTTATGTTTCCGCAAGATGGTGCGCTTCTACATTTTGCTCACATCGTCCTTGATTACCTGAACAGAATATTTTCAGGGAAGTGGATAGGCAGAGGGGCACTTCGGCTGTGGGCTTACCGTTTTTCGGAGCTTGTTGCTTTAGACCTTTTTGCATGGGGGCACATCTAGTCCAAAATTAACACCAGCAAAGTGAATGGTCTGTCTTATCTACGGAATCATATCAGGGAAACAGCGGGCCACATTATGGGTGAAATGTGGATAGTGGTTATGTTGGTACACCTTCATGTGTTTCAAGTGATGTTAACACTAATTTAATTCTTGTTCCTTTTTTATATATATATTTATAATACAATATTTCAAACAGTACTTCAAAATATAAATTGTTACACATAAACCATTTGTATACATATTTTTGTAACATAATATTTAAAACAATACTTCAAAATATAAAGTTTTACACATAAACAATACTTCAATAGAAATTATAATCATTGTGGGAGTCTTCAGGTGTGACTTCAGAAGGAATGAGCTAACACGGCGCGTAACCTTCGAATATCAACAAATAAAACTAAAATCATGAAAAATACCTCACACGCTCAACAATGATAATAGATAATACACAACTTGAACAGGACTCGTCTTCCATTTTTAGGGAGTGATGTAACCTATAACATGGGCAAGGACATAGAAAATATGCGGAATGATAAACAAAATACGAAAGGAAAAAAATTAAAAATTCATAAGACCATTACTACACCTATATTGTTATATGGAAGTGAGTCATGTATCGCCAAAAAAGGCAATAAAAGCAATGTACACGCAGCGGAAGAAAGTGAGACGTGTTATCAGGTAAGACCATATAAGAAATGGAGATATTAGGAATGAACTAGATATTTATAATATTAATGAAAAGATTAAACAAAATAAAATATTATGGAAACATGTCCTACAAAGAATGAGTGCACAGAGAATCCCACATTTGGCCATGCTGTACCAGTCAAGAGGAAGAAAGAAATAGAAAAAAACAGAATAAGGTGTCAGTGAAAAATGAATACTGAACATCCAAATTAGTCTAAGTCTTGAAGTGGAGAAGAAGAAGAAGAAGAAGAAGAAGAAGAAGAAGAAGGAACTGCAAACCAAGACGTCCAAGAAAGGCAGACAACCATTTTTCTCTTTTTCCCTGGTGAACCGAATGTTATTATGAATGGAGTTGAGGTGGTGAAAAAACTCCGTCAATTTATCTTGTCCATGAGGCCACACTATGAAATTATCGTCCACGTACCTCTAAAATAAAGCTGGCTTAAAGATAGCTGATTCAAGCGCTCTCTCCTCGAAATTCTCCATAAGAAAGTTGGGCACCAAGGGAGACAGAGAGCTGCCCATGGCGTCGCCGTCAGTCTGTTTAAAACATTCTTGATTGAACATAAAACAGGTTGAGCATAGAGCATACTGAAAGAAAGTAGTGATGTTCACCTGAAACTTTTTGTCATTTAGTGGCAAAGAATCTGCGAGAGGGACCTTTGCAAAACGTGATACTACATCAAAGCTAACCAAACGGTCAGAACTGGTTAGACGGAAAGCCCCCAGTCTATTCATAAAGTCAGCTGAGGCATGGATGTGATGTGCGCATTTTACCACCAACGGTCTCAGCAACGATGTTAAATCGTATAGAGGCGCTCCAGTGTTGCTCACTACCGAACGGAATGGAACTCTTTCCTTATGAATTTTTGGAAAGCTATACAGTCTTGTTGGCATGCAACCACGTGGTCTTAACTTCTTGATGATCTCTTGAAGCAAGGAGGAGAAATTTAATGGAGCAGAAGTTTTCCATTGCTCACGTTCTGTGCGGTCGTAATCTATCCTCCTATTGGTAGAGTCACTTATCAGACCGTACATCTTACCATCATACACGCTACGAGGTAAAAAAAGCTGTTGTACTACCTCTGTCCGCCTTTAGCACTACTACATCGGTGTCCTCTCGTAGATTTGCTAGTGCAGCCCTTTCTGCAGAGGTTAAGCTACTACGTTGAGGGGGGGCTTTCAAAAGAGCACGGCAGGTTTCCCGTTCTTATTTCTTCAGCAGCATCCGAAGACTAGCAGTTGGACAGTACGTGGAAGTCTATCATCGCCACGATTTCTTCTATTCGAAGACGACAGAGTGCGCGGAGAGCGCTAACACATAGGGGAGCTGAGATCCGCGGTTCCACTGGTGAGGACGCTGCCGCCGTGTAGTGTGGTCCGTCCGTCGACTTGAATTTTGGCGCTTGCGCCGAATACTCGCAATGCGCTTTATAGGGTGGAGCGGAACTAGTCGTCGACATTCGGAACTGAGGACGCGACTTGCCATCAATGGACAGCAAATACCCTGGACTACGACGACGAAATACCTGGGAGTGATACTGGATAAAGAGATGACTTTTACCCCGCACATACAAGAGAGAAAATTGAATACTATGAAGATGATTCGGGCATTGACGCCGTTTTTCACAAGCAGAAATCTAAAACCATCAACTAAATTAAAACGTTATAGAGCAACGGTAGAACCCTCTTTGCTCTACGGCTCGACATCTTGGGGTGATTCTAATATACGCAGTTTGCAACCACTATAGAACAGGTGTTTGAAGTGGAGTGTAGGCGCCCCAATGTGGGCCAGGTCGAGAGAAATACGCGAGCTGACTGGAGAAAAACACGTCATTGAGAAGAAAAATGGTTCAAATGGCTCTGAGCACTATGGGACTCAACATCTTAGGTCATAAGTCCCCTAGAACTTAGAACCACTTAAACCTAACTAACCTAAGGACAGCACACACACCCATGCCCGAGGCAGGATTCGAACCTGCGACCGTAGCAGTCCCGCGGTTCCGGACTGCAGCGCCAAAACCGCTAGACCACCGCGGCCGGCATTGAGAAGACAAAAGACCAGGCAACTCGTCCTTTTCACTAATTAGATGAATATCGGGGAAAGGTCCGCCAACGTACGAATGTAGGCTACGCCCTAGAACGACATTGGCACAAATATAAGGTGCCTTGAGCCGTTATTGCACCCCCACAAAACCATCAAAGGTGATGCAATCTTCAGTTATTCGGCATATTCATACAAGTAGTTACTGTCAGTCACTCGTACAACTACCTAACCAGGACCACCAAAGGACTTAAGGACCCACAGAGAGCCCAAGTACCTTCGCAAGCGGATACACAATAAAATGAAATTATTTCTCACACCTTGCCACTCCAGAGGAAAAAATCGCCAAAGGTGATCACTCTTTGGACACAACATGTCAAAGAAGAAGAAGTTGACGACAGTCTTCGATGGCTCATCTGAAGGTGACTGGCAGGTGCCCCCTCGATCTATCGAGCAATGAATCAAACGGCGACCGGTTTCAAGCCAGAAATTTATTTGAACAATCCATTCGCTATGGAAATTTTAAAATTCATGACTACCTCTTATTTTTCGTCAATACCTTCTTTAGTGGTCATCAACACAGACTTCTGCCCGCGTTGTGGTTAGTAGATCATGTTTCTGCGCTTTTCTTGTATGCGTTATAAATCTTTGATGTGGTACCCCTTGGAACACAGACAACTTCGGCTCCCTTAGTTACGGAAGTACAAACCATACGTGCACCAACAAATGTTCACACGTGTGTGAAAATCTCATGGGACTCAACTGCTAAGGTTATCAGTCCCTAAGCTTACACACTACTTAACCTAAATTGTCCTAAGGACAAACACACACACCCATGCTCGAGGGAGCACTCGAACCTCCGCCGGGATCAGCCTCACAGTCCATGACTGCAGCGCCATAGACCGCACGGCTAATCCCGCGCGGCGTGCACCAAAGATATGCCCGTATTTTAATGTTCTGCTCTCTGACATAGTGCCCTCATAAATGCACGGAATACTGTTCCGACCAAAACTGCCTCTTGCAATGGGCTGAGGACTTAGCACAGGTGCTTCTCGTGGTCAAATACAACAGTACAGCCCGCAGCCTTGATTAGCACTTGCATTTATGTTCAACGATACATTTCAGCGGTGTTCGTAAATTTTTGGACAATCCCTGTGAGACTTATATAAATATCAGCAGCATAAAAGGTTTACACAAAGAACTGTATCTTCAGTTGCTATAAGCGTTTTGCGATAACGGTGAGAAATATGTGGTCGCCTTGGCCCATTGCTCCAGCACTTGCACTTTCATCGTTCCGCAGGCTCCAATAGTAGGTGCCCACAGCTGTAGCGTAGTCGGCAACTCCTGCAGCTATCCTACGCTCTTACAGTCTTACAAAGTGTTCCCGTCACCCTATACATGTCGGCCAGTTTGTCTCGCATTCGCGGAGCGTGTAACAGACGACGCGGCCCGTGAGATATCGTGCAATATACTCGGTAATCACCCGGAGCGCCTGACCCTCTCGCGAGCCTCCATAAACCATTTTGTCCTCGCCAGACAAGTTGTCAGAAGCATAACGTGTAGCAGACTAAGAACATCTTCCTGAACTTTACAACACCACTAGTGCGCAGGTACATTATTTTCTATGGTGCAGCTTCAAGTCTTTAATAAGCGAAGATAAATGGCTTGCCATTGCGCGAGCACCATTTGTGCCATCCATTTGCAGTAAACGCATACGCTTCCTAGTCACAAAATTCAATCGCAACTTATAGGGGTCTCTGTTTCCGTGATAGTCTGTTGTAATTTTTTGAAATCTTCGTATTCTGAAGGCATCGTTAGGAAGAAGGCACTTTCCCTATAGGATACTAGCTTTTCAGGGTCTCTCTACGTAATGCTTCAACAGCTCCGCGAGTTGTCTGATAGCATCATTTATTTTCAATCGGAGAACTCTCGGATAAATTAAAATGCAAAGGACGTGCATATGAAAATGTTCGTATTTGGAGTGTAGTCTCCAGTAATTTCAAGAATTCGTGTCAACAATTCTTTTAAATATCGTCCTAAGCCACATTTATTTATTTTACTGGACCTCTGTCGATACTAGTATGTCATAGATTGCGTCATAACATATCAACAGAAAGAAATCAGCTAAACAAAACATTGAACTATGAAAGCATAGTTAAGAGTAACTACTAAAACAACAACAATAATAATAATAGTTTTCTTTATTTAAGTCTCTTAACATTGATACACAGCCTTTTGTTTCGTGCATCCCAATACGAAGTTGATGAGGTTTTATGCAATTTCTACCTCAAGTTACCTGTTGTCAGTTCATAGTGGGATATTCTTTATTAATGCGTTCTTTACTACACACTTGGCCGGCCGCTGTGGCCGACCGGTTCTAGGCTCTTCAGTCCGGAACCACGCGGCTGCTACGGTCGCAGGTTCGAATCCTGCCTCGGGCATGGATGTGTGTGATGTTCTTAGGTTAGTTAGGTTTAAGTAGCTCTAAGTCTAGGGGACTGATGACCTCAGACGTTAAGTCCCATAGTGCTCAGAGCCATTTGAACCGTTTGAAGAACAGACTACACATTAGAGCGATCTATACACACAAATTCAGTGCGAATGCTTGGTAAGGTAATCATGGCATGTGATTAGCCTTAGTATTTTCAGTGTTTCAATCCACGTTACGTGCTGGGTCTTTCTGCTTCTTATTAACACTCTGCACTACTGTTCTATAAGATATTCTACAGGATGTTCCCCAAATGGCCATTACTGTTCACAATATATCCTATACTAACCTTTGCGCCAGGACTTCCCCCGTAGTGCTTTCGGTATGAGTACTGCACTACAATACATAATGTACTATGCCAGACGTGATGGTGTAGTGAGTGTACCCATCGATATATCTCATTGTTGATGGATGTTGAAGTAGGCCATTACGAACCCCACATTTTCCACCTACCTTACTGGTAACCCTATACAATTGAGGCTGGATACATTATCCCTTCACCCATATCACTGTACAATGCAGAAAGTGACATAGTGGAGGGCAGTAGATGAAAGAGTTTGGGAGGGGGGGGGGCGGGGAGCTCCACCTGCAGATGTGTTTGATGCATATATTACACACATCCCTTTCTTCTCCTTCTCTCTGTCCATTTCTTTCTCCCCACTCTCTCAATATCCAGCACTGCCTCCCCCTCTCTTTGACCAACTCCTCAGTCCTGTTTTTCTTTGACGCTCCACTCTTTTCCCCATCACTGTCCCCATCTCCTTCTCCCATTCCATCCCTCCTCTCCTTCTCTCAGTTCCCTTCCTTCCTCTTTCCTGCCTATAAGGAAGGGGCTAGGAAATAATTGTTTGTCCGTGATGTGTAAACTGCACTGCAAAGCAGAACAGTAAGGCAGGCCGATACTGTTCCCACACAGTCTGTCTGTAAAGCAGGGCAGCCTGTGAGCCATGACCTGGAAAAAACGTTTATCCTCTTAGCTAGGACGTTATAAACTCCATAGTTCTGATATTTGTGAGGCTTGCTGTTTCTGTGCCAGTTTTGGTTGAGATCGTTCCATAATGACGACTGTAATGTTCTGTCGCCACGAATCTGTGCGTTTGTATGTGAAGGTATTCTTGTCGGGTCTGCTGCGATATCGTGCAATCATCTAGACACAATATTGCAGCGGACTATCTGGCCGCCATCATCAGGTGAGAATGCTGTTTGCTAATCTTACCGTAACTGAATCATACTGTTAACGGCGCCAGTTTTATAAGTCGCGGAAGACCACAGCATGTGTGCCAGAAATTATCGTTGCTGTGTCCTAACGCCTGTACAGTGTCCAATTGGTGAAAGCTGACAAAAATGATGAATCGCTATCGAGTACCGCTGTCAACACATTCTGGCGACCGAGTCAGCGACCGTTGTTCTTTAAAGGGTTTCAGATCTTACTTAAATGGTAACCCATATCTCTATTTACAATCCTGTTTGCCAGTCTAATTATAAAACTTGCCTGTTTTTGGAGGTACGTTTTATGGTGTCGCCACATGGAACAGACACTCTGGGCAATTCTTGGATCGTTTTATGTGCCTTCAACGAAGCGCCAATTTCGCAGTGGAAAAGGATGTCGAACTTCCGTTTCTGGTCCATCACTCTACAGAAAGGACGATGGGAGTCGGCGGCACGGTGTGCATAGAAAACCAAGGGATACGGAGCGGTATCTGCATGCAACGAGTTTCACCTACTGTACCAACGCATGGGAGTCCTGCGAATGTTGGCAAGGAGCGCTTGCGCCATTACGGACGCATAAAGCTTGACACAAAAGCTTATCAAAGCTAGACATTTGTGGATTCAGGGAGTGTCCACGATCGTTGCTTATATAAAAGTGTCCAAATTCAGTCTCCATATCGTCTTCTTGTATTTCCGTGTGACCAGTTTCGGCCCAGCTGACCATCTTCAGACTTATTAGAGAAAATTAAACTACAGTTACTTCAAATTACAAATGTTTTAAGATTTATGTTTACAAAAGTTCAAAATTCTTAGTTACAATTGTGCAACATACCAGTTGTTACAGTTACAGAGCAACCCATAGAATACAGAACTAAAAGCTCACTGTCGTAACTGCTGTCATAACTCCAATCTGCTACGTTTCACAAAAGTTTTGTAGGAAACCTGATTGGTTCAACACCTACAGCGTTGGAAAGCGCTCTTTCTGTAGAAAGTGGACTGAGACAGTTAATAAAAAAGTTCCTAACTATAGCGCGCGGAACACTGATGTGGAATTTAGTAACATGAAAGTAAAATTTTTAAACTTTTAGAGAAAATTTAAAATTAAATTTTTTTTGCATAAATAACCTTCTTCTTCTTCTACTTCCATTGGCACTATGCCCCAGAATGGGACTTGGCCTTCTCGATAATTTTCAGCAATTCCTCTTAGGACTTCGTTGTGGACCAGTTATGGCAGCCAAGTCGGGCAGCGTCTTCTCCAACCTCATAACTTCATTTAAACCTCTGTCGTCCTCTTGCTCTTCTTCCTCCAGGTTCACTGCAACAGGTTTTCCTTGCAGGGTCGTCTCATCGAATCGTATTACATGTCAGGTCCATCTTAATCTACGCAAGTTTATGAACTTGACTACACCATTCTCCTTATAGCAGTCATAGAGCTCATCGTTCTTTCGTCTTCTCCAACTCTCATTCTTATACACAGATTCAAAGATTCTCCTCAGTAAACTTGTTTCGTGTGATCTCAGTCTACTTTTACCCTGCTTTGTAATCGTCCATGTTACTGAACCATACGTAAGTTCTGAGCGTATCAGTCTTTTATGGAGTTGGCACTTAGTCTATCGTAGCAGTCCAAAATAACATCGATTAGAGGCAGTTATGCAGGCCATGATTTCAATGGAAATGGTGCCATTTGCTTCTGTCTTTGCGCCCAGATAAGTGAAACATTCCACTCGTTCAAAAGTCATTCCACCAAGGGTTACTATGGGCTATAAAGGTTGATTTGTACCATTACACATATGCTTGGTCTTTCTTTATCAATTTTCAGGCCCAGCTTCTCTGCCATCAATTTTAGAGCTGAGAATGCACTTTGTAGATCTATAAATGTTCTGCTCGTTAGGTCCAAGTCATCTACTTATCCTAACAGTTTTACAGACCAATAATAGACAGTACTTCTTGTTTGGATATCCGATTACCCACCACTTTTTGGAGCGCCAAATTGAAGGCAGGAAAGCCCATTCCCTTGTATTAGCACGGTTCCTGTGGGGAACTGCGGTGACAGCCTAGAATTCACTCGCGCAATACACTGGGGGTGCCTTAGGGTAACCTCTATCAAACGCACCAGTTTATCAAGCACCCAGAATTCCCGCATTGCCTCATAAGGTTTGGCCGGATTTATAGTGTTATGTACAGATTTGAAATCAATGAAAAGATGGTGCACACCAACATTAAATTCGTTGCTCTTTTCTACTGAGTAAGTATCTGGTTCACAGTTGACTTTCCTGGTCTGAATCCACATTAAAACTTCCAATAATGTTTTCTGCTATTGGTAAGAGTCCACTAAAAAAGATATATGACAATACTTTATATGCAATATTTAGGAGTGATATGCCTCTGTAGTTGCCGCATTTAATTGTATCTATGTATCTACTTTCTTGTGTATCAAATGAACTCTCCCCCTACATTCGATTCACTTCCATTTCCCAGATAAGGTACAAAATCTTGTATATTCTGCGATTTAACTCAACTTCTCCAGTTTTCAATAGTTCTGATGTTATATAATCAGTTCTTGGTGCTTTATTTTTCTTCAGTCGGTCTGTTGCTCTGTCTACTGCTCCTTGAGAGAGAGAGAGAGAGAGAGAGAGAGAGGAAAAGGGGGGGGGGGAACTATGGCATCATTAGCTGCTTCTGGGTGGATTATGATCATCTCTCTTCAATAGGGAGCTCTGGAGCATCCAACAGTTCACTGAAATATTCTACCCAACGTTCCACTATCTCTTAGTCATCAGTTAGTAATTCACAATTTCTACTTTTGCATGTATTAATACATGGTTTAAATGTTCTTCTTTCACTATTAATTTTCTGATAGAATTTCCTGACATAATTTGTTTTCCAAATTGTCTCCAGTTCCTCAATCTACTTTCTTTCCCATTCCCTTTTCTTCTTCCCATGCAATTTCTTCTCTTCTTTCCTTTTAACTTGATAATTTCTCACCGCTAAACGCATATGGGATTTGTCAAGCGTTTTCCTACAAGCCAAATGTTTCTCGTGATTTATTCTCTTACAATTTTCATCAAATCAGGAAGTCCTTCGTTGTTTTCCTTCTTTCCCTAGAACTTCTTCTGCTGCCTTAATGACTGCGTCCTTGCAAGCACTCCATTCCTGACCCAGAGTATCACTTACCAGGAGTGTATAGTGCTAGATTCTCAGTAAGCTTCTCATAGTACGTTTTAGCAAACTGTTCGCTTTTTAGATTTAATAGCATATACTTTCTCTGAGATGTTCCTTTCACTTCCCTTGTGTCAGATACTCGAGCTCTTAGTTTCGGTCCGCAGCTCGTGGTCGTGCGGTAGCGTTCTCGCCTCCCACGCCCGGGTTCCCCGGTTCGATTCCCGGCGGGGTCAGGGATTTTCTCTGCCCCGTGATGACTGGGTGTTGTGTGATGTCCTTAGGTTAGTTAGGTTTAAGGAGTTCTAAGTTCTAGGGGACTGATGACCATAGATGTTAAGTCCCATAGTGCTCAGAGCCATTTTTCTTAGTTTCGCAATTACAAAGTGGCCGTCTGAATCCACATTAAGTCCTCTGTAGATACGTATATCTAGTAAGTTTGAGCAATGCCTGCCGTCGTTAACTTCATAATTCTTTTGGTTGAACGTATGTTGATCAGGGCTACACCATTTTGCTTTATGAATCCTTTTGTGTGGGAACATTGTGCTTCCTACAGCCATGTTACGTGATAGTGCAAACTTAACAACTCTTTGTCCATTACAATTTGTGTATTGATGGAGGCTACGCTTTCCTAATGCTGGACGGTAATGATGTTCTTTACCAATCTGTGCATTAAGGTCTCCAATAGTTATTTTAACGCCATTCGCAGGGCATGCGTCACAGGCTCCGTCTTCATCCTGGTCATCTGCTACTTCTGTAGGTGCATGTACATTGATCAATTAATTAAAGTTTTTGAATCGGGTCTTCAGTCTCATTTGTGAAATTCTAGATATTATTCCGGTAAATTTTTGTCTTACTGCAAACCCTGTACCAAATTCATAGTTGCTCTCTGGACAGTAATAGAAAATTATCCATCTTCCCATATCAAGCACTTCGTGTCCATTCCATCGCATTTGCTGTAGTGCAAATATGCCTGCCTTTGTTTTATCGAGCTCTTCTAGGGGCGACCTCAGGGCTCGCGCCCTATACAATGATCTTACATTCCAGGTTCCTTTTTCGTTTGACTACGCAGTTAACAGTGCTATGTTGCTGTCAACGTATCAGTCCGGCTTCTTTGCTTTGAAGTTTTTGAGCAGGTTTTTTTTTTCAGGAAAGAGTTGTTAGCCGCTTGCCCAATCCCTAGCTTGGAGGGCCAGATTTTGTACTGGGTTTACTACGTTAGGGAAGTTGGCTTCACTACGCTTCTAGAGGCTTCCCTGTCCTATGTCGAGTGTCACGCTTTGTCTGGCTCCTCCGTCGAGACCAAGCCGTCTTCGGTGATCCTGCCAGCAACAGCAACTGCGCTACCCCCGGCACAGCTCTTGACTTCGAGAGAATACGCAAGCCCTCCCGCTCGGCGCTGAAGGTGCCTCCGACAAGGCGGCATCCCCTAGGAGGGTGTATAAATAACCTATTGGCGCAAAGTCTGTAGCTGTCAAAAGACCCCTCCATGGACTGATATAATACATAAGATGTTCGTAAATGTAACAGAGATGAGGAACTTAATATTACTGAAAACGTTGAAAGTGCTTCAAAACATTCTAAAAATATGGTCTTCTTCTACGAGTATTTAGCGATTGTAAAGCCATTAGTGCTCAAAAGATCCTTCTATGGACTGTAATAATATATTTTTTTAATTTAAAAATGTTTATAATTTTTTTTTTAAATATTTTAACGATATTAAATTCCACATCATTGTTTCACATTCTGTAGTTAGGAATATTTTTAATTAATTACATCAGTCGAATTGCTACAGAGAGAGGGTGCTTTTCTGCGTTGTAGGTGTTGCAACAACCAGGTTTCCTAGCAAATTTTTATAAGGCTGCAGCAGGCTGGTGTGTGGTTGGTTGTAGCAGTCAACATTTAATTACATGTTCGGTGGGTTGTTTTGTATTTGTAGGAAATGGTATGTCGCACAACTAATTTCTTAATAATTTTGAACGTTTCTAAACACAAATCTTTAACCATTTGTAATTTGAAAAAATTGTAATTTAATTTTGTGTAATATATCCGAAGATGGGATGCGGGTCCGAAATCAGTCATATGGCGACTGAATTTGGACAGTTCTACACCTTAAGCTCCTGTTCAAGATACACAGACAAACAACTCCGTCTTACCTTCGATACGAACTTTCGCTGGAACCGGTGGAAGATGCATGTAGATCGGTGGCTTCCCCTGTCATATACTGGGAGCGTGTCTTCTAAGATGGGAAGGGTTTTAAAAATAAATAATGTCAAAAGTGTATTTCGTGCACCAGCACGCAGTTAGAGTGCTGGTTGTGTTGGTGAAAGACGGCCCAGGTCCGAGGAAGTCAGGCCATGGTGGCAGACCGTATATCGACTAAAAAATTCATACGATGGGTTGACCACCATTGACACGCGGGTTTGTTGCAGCCTGAGAAATATGCGGTGGCGGAGCACTGTCGTACCGATAGAAATAAGATGTCGTAGGATAAGACACATAGTCGCCGCTGCAACGGGGACTGTGTTTTAAAAGGAACCTATCGAAATTAGTCTGGCGGACGAGGTTATAAGTAGCGACAAGGGTTATCCTTTAAGTAAAATTTGGAATCCTGAAACACAATTACTCGGCCGGTAAAGTGAATTGGCACTGGTGCTCGATAGCGTCTCGTCGTTTTTGCCAGTTTTCACCACTGTTCGGGGTTCAGCAGTGATGATTTCCGGCGCACGCGCTGTAGGTCTTCCGCGGCGCTATAGAAGTTCGCAGTATGATCCAGTACCGGCGAGATTAGCAAAAAGCGTTCCCACCTGAAAATTGGGGCCAGATGGACCTCTGAAATAGTCGTATTGTGTCTAGATGACTGTACTGTACGGCTAAAAGTCCAACAAGAATAAACCCTGCTATCACGCCCTTTACAACACGAGTATAAAGGAGGGAAGGCAGGCCACCAATGAAAGAAATTCGAAGCTTTTTCGCATGTTCGGGCGCAGAAAATGCCTTCAGAAATGTCGGATAGCTGACTGACGTGGTATCCAATGGCCCTAAGTAGAGTTGCGCTCTATCAAAACTACTGTTCGGTAGTTTTGCTGAACTACATAAATGACCTAGTATGTTGTAGGATTACGGTAATATTAGTAGCATTTGTAGGAAATGAAACATTACACTATGATCCGACGACTTCTTTTTTTTTTTTTTTTTTTTTTTTTTTTTTTACACACATAACGCGAACCATACATCATTCAGTGTTAGTCTATTGCGTATTTCATAGGCTTACAGAATATAAATTGCATTTTATAACTAATAAAAGTTAGTTGAACGCGTAACTTCTGCACTTGTATGTATCCAAAGCAATTACTTTTGATGGAAGTGCAGTTTATATGCACGAAAAAAAATATATATATACTATAGTTGCTATTGTTATTTTGAGCTCAATAGAAAGTTGTTTATCATGATCAAAGACAAGAGTTTTCTTTTATTGCTGATAAACGTAAAAGCTGTTTATGAATAACAGATACATATTTTATATATGTTCGATGAAGTATTGAAACGATATTTGATAAATTCTTGTTTTGCAGGTTTTTTTTTAATATTTTACCTTTATGTTGAGGAAACTGCGTTTTGTTGCGCTGTATGACAAATATCTATTGTTTTCTTCATTTATACTGCAAAAACCCTCAGTTTCAAGTTACAAATCAACAATTTTCTTTAAAATCTAAATTAAAAATTAAAAGTTTTAATTTTGTGATAAAAAATTTTTGCTTTTAAGTAACAGACAGGAGGATAACTATGAAGAACAAAAATGTTTGCTATGTTACACTGACGGAAGAAAGAATCACAGCACCAAAAAATAAATAATTTCGAGCAAAGAAATTTCGAGAATACGTTTGTCTAGGTAAGAGGTTTAAGTGATGAACATTGCGAGATCGCAGGTTAACGTAAGCGCGTGTTTAGCCTTTGTAAATGTGTAATGGTGTTAATAACCGATGTAACCCCCCAGAATGTTGAATGCAAACATGCATCCATTGTGTTGTACAGGTGCCGAATGTCAGTTTATGGGATGGAGTTCCATGGCTGTTGCACTTGGTCAGTCAATCCCTGGGATGCTCTACATGAATGGCAGGACAACAGGTCGAACCACGAGACGGACGTACAAATTTGCAACCAGGGTGCTTGGGATAACCATGAGACTGCTCCTGCTGTTATACAGAATCACACCCCCAGGTGTAGGTCCAGTGTAGCACGTACACACGTTGGGTGTAGGCACTCAACTGGTGTCCTTCTAACCAACATAGGGGCATCGCTGGCATCGAGACAGAACCAGCTTTCATCAGAAAATACAACAGACCTCCATCCTGCCCTCCAATGAGCTCTCGCTTGACACCAGTGAAGTCGCAAATGGCAGTGGTTTGGGTCAATGGAATGCACTCTGCCGGGTGTCCAGGTCGGAGCTGTCCTTGAAGTAACTGGTGTGTCACTGTTCTAGTACCTCCCGCCGCGGAAGTCGAACACGCACCAGAACAAATGGACGTGGTCAGCCCATAGAGGGCTCCGCATCCGCGGCGGTTCTTCCACGCACGGCTTTCGCGCAGCGAGGGCGCCACCACTACACCACTTGCAGACCGCGGCCAATAGCCGCTCCCTCCGGTTTCGTATATAGGGACCCGCTCTGCCCTAGTCCAGCCTCCGATCCAAGCGCAACACTGCCCCTAGTCATGATGGCGTCACCTACTGTCACCTCAAGGAATGCCCTCCATCCTTCCTGTCTGTCCTTGCTACCCTGTACAATGTCCTCCTCTGCACTGGATTTTACCCTGGCCTGTGGAAGACTTCCCGTGTCCTGCTGTTCCCTAAACCTAACAAACCCCCTCTGCTACCTCTTCCTATCGTCCAATCTGCCTCACCTCCGTGTTCAGTAAGGTCTTTGAGGCCATCTCTCTCGCCGTATTCACCGCCACCTTAACCAGCACCACTTCCTTCCTCTTACCCAATGTGGCTTCTGGCCTGCCTTCTCTGCTGACGACCAGCTCCTTAACCTTACCAGTCTTCTTTCGCTCCAACTTAACTCCCGTCGCTCTGCTATCTTTGTTTGCCTTGATCTCCAGAACGCCTACGACTGTGTCTGGCATCCCGGGCTCCTCTTCAAACTCCAGACCTATGCTCTCCCCATCAACTTCGTCCATCTCGTTGATTCCTTCCTCTCCCATCGTCCCTCCTATGTGACTATCCAACTCCCATACTTTCTACCCCTCAGCCGGCGTGCCCCAAGGTTCTGTCCTTTACCCTCTCCTCTATCTCCCGTACACTGCTGATATGCCCAAACCTCCCCCTCCTGTTCATCTTCTCCAGTTCGCTGATGACACTGCCTTCCTAGCCCTTTGTCCTACCCTTCAACGGTCCCAACGTACCCTCCAAACCCACCTTGACCAATTCACCGCTTGGTGCAACCAGTGGTTCCTCCGTGTTAATCCCTCCAAGACCCAGGCGATCATCATAGGCCGCACCACCTGCTCCTTCCGCCTCCATGATTTCTACCTCACCATTTATGGCCGTCCTATCCACCTCACTCCTACCCTCAAATACCTTGGCCTCACACTCGACCGCCACCTCACCTGGACTCCCCATCTCCTTACCATCCATAACAAAGCTCACAACCGCCTCCGCCTCCTGGAACTCCTGTCTGGCTGGACGTGGGGTCGGCATCCTTCCACCATCCTTCACACCTACAAATGCATGATCCGCCCCATCCTTTGTTATACCAGCGTCGCTTGGATTTCCGCCCCTCCAAATCCTCGAACGCCATGCACTCCGCCTCACCTTCTGCATCAGCCTTCCATCCCCCACGCACATCCTCTACGACCTCATCCCCTTCCCCCACCTTCTCCTTTTCCTTGAACACATCCGCTCACTATATATTGTCCGCCACCTTGATTCCCCTCACCCCCTGGTGTCTCCCTTCCTCTCAACCCCCAACCAGTTGCCACGCCTTTACTGTTGTTTAGCTCCCTCTCTCCATCTCCACACCCTACATCTCCTTTCCCAACACAACTTCCACCGTCTACCCCTCCCGGATGATGAGCTTCGCCCTGACATCTACCCTTCCTACCAACTCTAACCCCCTCTTCCTGCCTCCTCCTCAGGGCTCCCTCTCCTCCCCCTCCCTCCTTCTGAGCGGCTTTCCCCTCCTACTCCCCCTCCATCTCTTGTGCCTCCTTTCAGTGTCTCTGCACTCCCTCCTGCCCTGTCTTCCCTTTTCCTCTCCCGCCCCACGTGTCTCCTGCCTCTTCATGAACCCACGGTTGCCCCTCCTCTCTTCATCCCGCCGCTTCCCCAGCTGCCCCCTGCTCTCCCCTCCTTTTCCATCCTCTCTGACCTTTCCCTCGGCAGGCCCCAACTGGTAGTTTTATTCTTCGTCATGTGTGCTCCAAGTGGGTTTTAAGTGTGCTGTTTCAGAGTGTTTTTAATACTGTGGCCAACTTTTAACCTGTGCATGCGCATTCAGTGTCTTCTCTGTGTTTTAAGACTCGCCAACTGTGTTTTTTATCTTTCTGGTGACTTTTTGAACTGTCCCCCATGAACGTCTACATGTCAGTGTACTTTTACCTCCATTTTCTCCCCTTACTCTGTTTTATGTTCCCCTATTTTATCTCCTTATGTATGTATCATTTTATTCTTGTTTTAGTTGTCGTGTCACTCGGCTGAAGAGCGGCGGATTGTGCCGCTGACAGCCCTCCTCTGCCCCTATGGGGCAGGGGAATGAAATCACAATAAAGAAAAAAAAACCTAGTTCAGTTAGTCTGGTACTCGCTCTGGACTGCGTCTCTATCTCGGCAGTACTGTGTTCTGGTCGTTTCTCGTTGTTGACATTTGCCTGGCTCTGGTTCCGAGTGGATTTATTGTTGGTATTGTGGTTTCTACAAGCCTCCGTTGTTTCTCTCTTCCTTGTTGTGTCTGTCATAGTCGATCGTTGTCAGTTGTTGTCGGCTGTCGTTGGTCTGTCGTCCGACTCGTCCTTGTGTTTACCCGGTGGTGCGTGCTCCACCGCCGGCGGCTTCCCCGCCTGGCGGCTCCGATCCCGCAGCCCAAGGCGTTCCCGCGGTTGGTTTTGGTTACTACAACTGTGGTGCCATCTTCTAGTGCATATGCAGTATGATGCGCCAGAGGTATACACCGTACACAGTGGTCTTCTCTCTCGGTAAGGTAAGTGGCCGTCTGGAGGGCGATCTTCTTGCGACCGTACTTTCTGGTGACCACGGCTGCCAACAACCACGTGCATTGACTACATTCCTGCCAAGTGTTTCCGCAATATCGCTGAAGTAACATCCAGCTTCTCGTAGTCCTGTCACAAGGCATCATTCAAATTCTGTCAGGTGTCTTAGTCGCCAATCTCAAAGGTAACTAACACTCACGAAGGTAACAGTTTGTATTTAAAGTAAACTTGATTTGCATCATCATAGTGGCACTGCAAGTGGTACGAAATGTGAATAGAAATCATCTTTCAAATGTACACTCATGCTCATAAATTAAGGATAATTAAGGGTACTTGCAGAATTTGGTGCCACACAACGTGGCACTACACGAAACTGGCGCTAATAGCATAGGCACATAGGGAACACACGCGACACAGATCTGTAAGTCCACGGTATTGGTGATAAGTTGAGAAAACCGTCCCGAAACACATATGCTACAAAACGCCACTGTTTCCTGCTCATGTACCCCGACATCAATATGGGATATGATCATCATGCACACGTACATAGGCTGCAGACCGGGTTGGCGTACTCTGGATCAGGTGGCCGAGACAGCTGCTGGGGTATAGCCTCCCATTCTTGCACCAGTGCCTGTCGGAGCTCCTGAAGTATCGTAGGGTTTTTAAGACGTGCAGCGATACGCCGACCGAGAACATCCCAGACGTGCTCGATGGGGGTTTAGGTCTGGAGAACAGGCACGCCATTCGCCTGATATCTTCTGTTTCAAGGTGCTCCTCTATGATGGCAGTTCGGTGGGGCCGTGCGTTATCATCAATTGGGAGGAAGGTGGGACCACTGCACCCCTGAAAAGGCAGACACTCTGGTGCAAAATGACGTCCCGATGCACTTGACCTGTTACAGTTCCTCTGTCAAAGACATGCAGGGGTGTACGTGCACCAATCATAATCCCACCCCACATAATCTAGCCACGACCTCCATACAGGTCCCTTTCAAGGACATTAACGAGTTGGTATCTGGTTCCTGGTTCACGTCAGATGAAAATCCGGCGAGAATCACTGTTCAGACTATACCTGGACTCATCCGTGAACATAACCTGGGACCACTGTTCCAACGATCATGTACTGTGCTCTTGATACCAGCCTTTACGGGCTCTCCTGTGACCAGGGGTCAGTGGAATGCACCTTGCAGATGTTAGGGCGAATAAACCATGTCTGTTCAGTCGTCTGTAGACTGTGTGTCTGGAAACAACTGTTCCAGTGGCTGCAGTAAGCTCCCGAGCAAGGC
Organism: Schistocerca cancellata; assembly: GCF_023864275.1. Lineage (NCBI taxonomy): Eukaryota > Metazoa > Arthropoda > Insecta > Orthoptera > Acrididae > Schistocerca > Schistocerca cancellata. Next base: position 424,405,166 of record NC_064633.1, read on the forward strand.
TACCTGCGGTACTCCGTGGCCGTCTGCGGGCACTGACGGTGAGATATATAGGTCTTCTTGTGGTGTTGTACACTGTGGACGTCCCGTACTGTAGTGCCTGGACACGTTTCCTGTTTGCTGGAATCGTTTCCATAGTCCTGAGATCACACTTTGTGCCATACGGAGGACCCGTGCTACGACCTGCTGTGTTTGACCAGCCCTAGTATTGTACCCCTCATAACGTCATCAATATGTGTTCTTGGAGACATTTTCAACACACAGTGTCCATTAGCACGTCTGAAAACGTCTGCACACTTACTCGCTGCGCCGTACTCTGACATGCACCAAGACACCTCTGCGTATGTGGACCTCTGCCAGCGCCACCGTGCGATGACCGCAGGTTGAATGCACCGCATGGTCATACACGGAGGTGATTTAAACCCGCAAACCGCCCACCAGAGCGTTGTTTCACCATGTCATTTATTTATTTATTTACACGTCATGTTCCGTAGGACCAAACTGAGGAGCAAATCTCCAAGGGCATGGAACGTGTCAGTACATGAACTTACAACATAAAAGCCGGCCGCGGTGGTCTAGCGGTTCTGGCGCTGCAGTCCGGAACCGCGGGACTGCTACGGTCGCAGGTTCAATCCTGCCTCGGGCATGGGTGTGTGTGATGTCCTTAGGTTAGTTAGGTTTAAGTAGTTCTAAGTTCTAGGGGACTTATGACTTAAGATGTTGAGTCCCATAGTGCTCAGAGCCATTTGAACCATTTTGAACAACATAGAAGTAATAACAGATAAAAATAAATGTTCATGAACCTGAAAAAAGGTCAGTCCATAAGTTTAAGTAAACGCTGTCAGCAACACAATAAGCATCAGCTTAATTTTCCAAGGAACTCCTCGACAGAATAGAAGGAGTGACCCATGAAGAAACTCTTCAGTTTCGATTTGAAAGCGCGTGGATTACTGCTAAGATTGTTGAATTCGAGTGGCAGCTTATTGAAAATGGATGCAGCAGTATACTGCACACCTATTTGCACAAGAGTTAAGGAAGTCCGATCCAAATGGAGGTTTGATTTCTGCCTAGTATTAACCGAGTGAAAGCTGCTTATTCTTGGAAATAAACTAATATTGGTATCAAGAAAGGACAATAAGGAATATACATATTGAGAGGCCATTGTCAAAATACCCAGACTCGTGAATAGAGGTCGACAAGAGGTTCGTGAAATCACACCACTTATTGCCCGAACTGCCCGTTTCTGAGCCAAAAATATCCTTCTAGAATGGGAAGAGTTACCCCAAAACATAATAACATACGACATAAGTGAATGAAAATAAGCAAAGTAGACAAATTTACGTGTCGCAGTATCACTCACTTTTGATACCGTTCGAATAGTGAAAATGACAGTATTAAGTCTTTGAACAAGATCCTGAACGTGGGCTTTCCGCGACAGTTTACTGTCTATCTGAACACCTGTATCAGCATTATCCTTAATTTATGAGCATGAGTGTAGAAACGCACCTACCAACTCCTTTCTAGTGCTGCTTTTTTTCCGTCAGTGCATACGACTATCCTCACTCAGTTCCTAGACGTTCACTGTTCCGGTTTTTAGGAGACTCTAGTAAGGCACGGGTCGCATAAGCGAAGACAGCGGTTTTTATTTCACGAGGTAGCGCCCGGTAGACATGCAACACATCTAATGCACAGGTAACGCGGGTAGTACACTAACCAAAACTAGTAGGAAAGCTGATGTAGTCTACACTTGCTTACGATATTCTACGGTAGCCTTTTGTAGTTTTAAAACTCCAGCCCTAAAGCCGTCGGCACACGGACCGTGCATCCGAACGTTGAGCGTGCCGAGTTTCCGATGTCATAGCGTGGAATAGCACGTTCGGGAGTCTTTCCGAACGTGCAGAGCAATATCTGGCATGTCAGATATTCTGAGCGTGCGTCTGAGCGTTGACCAATGAGATGGCACAACGCCACCTACGTCACACGCACGCCGTCTCCCTTCGGTACACAGTTGTGAGGCGCCATATTGGCATTCATTTCAAGCTTATATGTATATATGCCGTTTATGAGTACCAGAAAATTGAGAATCACTGGAAAAACCGTTGTTGAGTGTGTGGTTCGTTCCAATAAAGTAATGAGAAACATCATATTCATGGCAAAGGAATTATTGTAACTTGCGTATTATGAGACTAGGCTATTTGAAGGCAGCGGTACACTGAAATCCACCCAAAACGCATTATTCTTGGTTAAATTTGTTATAATTAAATTTTAATTAGTAACATACCTACGATAAGGTTTTCTGCAAGGGGTAACATACCATGATTGCCTACTATGGATCTGTTGTTGGTTTAGCGTAATGCCGGCACGGTAGCTCAGCGTGTTCGGTCAGAGGGTTAGCTGCCCTCTGTAATAAAAAAACCGAGCTAATCGATCAACAACGAACTTAAACGGATGTCTTGCGACGTCCGCCCCGAGCAGATGAAACGTACAAAGGCGAACAAAATGAGATTTAAAAAAAAGCGTAACGAGCAGCGTCATTGTTTGGTATTGTTTGTTGGTTGGGGCGGTGGTTCGCGTCTTGACACTACTAAATTTTATTTCCCAACATTCGCGTTTTTATTAGGTTCTGATACTTTATTATTAGTGTAATATAAGTATGTACTATAATATTTGATGTTATGTAAATATAAGTTCACCTTTTTTTTAGGGGTGACTGTTCGATTGGCTTAATCTACAAGACAGCTTGCGCTATTTGTATAAAGATATTTCGCTCCTTTTTCTTTTACGCTTCGTAATTCACATGTTGGAAATATTCTGCTACTGGGTAGGAACAGTGATTAAGTAAGACTGACCTTGGGGTTGTACTAAAATGTGGGAATGTTTATCTTATGCGGAGAAGGATTCCAAATTTGTGCCGCACTGTTTGTAATGGAACTTTCATAAACCTGTGTCCTTATTGATTGGACATGGTGTTATATCCCAGCCAGTAATGCCAACCGAGCCCGCTGCCAAAAGGTTGGCAGCATCAAAGTCCGGACGCCGTCCGCATAAGCAGCGCCAGCGATACAGGAAATCGCCGCAAGTCTGCGCGCGCCACCGCTGGCTTCTGGATTCTTAAGCGCTGGAGTCGCGAGCGCTAGGACAGTTCTGTATTCGCCGCTCAGTTGTATACTCGCCACCGATTTGTGTACTTGCTAGTCAGTTGTGTGTTCATCGCAGCAGAGTTGTTGTTTGTCGTCAGCCGACGCTGACCTAGCCGCTCCGACTCGAACTAGACAGATTTCTGTAGACACGGAGTTCACTACTGTGTCTCTGTATCTTCGTTAATAAAGATAAGTACCGACTCTTATTTAATCAGAGTGTTTGGGTTTTCATCTTTCTGTTCACTGTTCCAGCGGACCGGTCGGCCCGCTATTAAAAGTGTGGCGGTGACTTCGTAAGCCGTTTCTACAGCGAAGTGTTTGTCGCTACGAACCCCGCCACAAAACATGGTACTTCCCTTTTCGTGGACGATGGAAAAAACGTGCGTTTTAATAGAGCTAACGTGGGAATTTTACGCGCGCCCATTGAGTAAACAGTGTGATTTGCGAACTAGAAACATCCCTCAACTGCCGCTGGAGTGCGTTGCGATCGCATATACTCGTACCACGTTGGGGGCCCTCGTACCCTATGCACAAGTCGCATCGTTCCCGAGAGTTGAGCAGCGCGTTGAACTTCGCACGCTCAACGTTAAGGTTCGACAGCACGGTCCGTGTGCTGAGGGCTTAAGCGAAGGAAGAAAACGTGACGTATTGCGCCTTATGCTACTCTCACAGTGTTTGTATGGAAAATGCTGCGCAATGCTCGCTTAAGGAGATGAGAAGCGAGTTGAGTTGTAATCGCTGCCGACGGCACGCCGTGAGTTTATAGCTGCGCAGGCGGGAGGCCAGCGGCATCGGCGGCGGCAGCGGGGCGTGGCCGCTGCACCGTGCTGAGCTGTGCCTCGGGATCTGTGCAGCTGGCGCGGTGTGGCGTGGCGCGGGGATAACGAGGAAGCCGCGGGCCAGTCACGCGAGCGGCGCCACACATCGCAGCAGCTGCGCCGGGCCACGCCTTCGCGCCACTGTCACGGCCGCCCGCGTCTCGTAATTCCCTCCTCCAAACTACCCAACTACCTGACGTCAATAGACTGAGACTTGCTTTTCTTCACCAAAGTCCGACCTGTCTCCGTAAGTTGCAGGTAACAGTTGAGAGGACAGGGATGAGGAGGGTCAGGATAAAGAAAACGAACCGTCACGGACGTGTGCCCAGGTCTACATCTACATCTACATCCATACTCCGCAAGCCACCTGACGGTGTGTGGCGGAGGGTACCTTGAGTATCTCTATCGGTTCTCCCTTCTATTCCAGTTGTAATGGTACTTGAATTACGTAACCATTACGGCACCTCACCTGAACCTCTCGATACCAGTAATATTCTACTGTGTTTCTGTTCACTACTTAACACATTTCTGAGACAACATTCAGATTTGATTTCATTTGTGATACATCGATATGTTTATATTGCAGTGATATTATTCTTATGTGTATTCTTTCTTTTGTCACTATGATCTTTGACGTACTTGTAACTCTGATTTTTGGGCGCGTAAACGCATATTAGTTGGTTATTAAGTTGTTAGAGAGTCGGACCTTGAAAAAGTCAAGTGTTGGACGTCATGATGGAAAGACGCATAACGTAGTCCGTTTATAAAATGTGAACTTTAACAGTGACTGTGAGAGAGATGTTTTCAAGTATGTTTTGTATTGTGAAGTGATGTTTGTGTGTCACGTGATATTGCAATTAAAAGGAAGTGTAACTTAAATTCGGAGTGCTGATTATTTTTTTACATCACCATTGTCCAGTAAAAGTGTAATCTTCAAGAATGGTTTGTGAAGCGCATCTACAAAACTTTTGAATATAGCAGAATAAAACCTAGGTCTCTTTGCATCCGAGCTTGGAATCATAACCACCTAGATTTTCAACGATTGAGCCATGATTTTACGACGAGACCAGCGTGGGAAACACAAAAAGATGAGTGCCTAGTTTTTTGATTATTACATGAAATGACTTTATTAACTGTGCTCTAATGACACCTGCCACATAATATGACTGTTGTTGCCCGAAAATGCAGTATTTAGCAGCGTGACCAACACCACAATCGTTACTAAATGCTGACCTTTGTTGTGGTAGGGTTGTTAGACACTCTCGTATTGTTCGTGGAAAGAAGGATTGTCGGTATGCTTCTGTGTGGGCTCTAATCTCTCTGATTTTATCCTTACGGTCTCTTCGCGAGATATACGTAGGAGGGAGCAATATACTGCTTGACTCCTCGGTGAAGGTATGTTCTCGAAACTTCAACAAAAGCCCGTACCGAGCTACTGAGCGTCTCTCCTGCAGAGTCTTCCACTGGAGTTTATCTGTCATCTCCATAACACTTTCGCGATTACTAAATGATCCTGTAACGAAGCGCGCTGCTTTCCGTTGGGTCTTCTCTATCTCTTCTATCAACCCTATCAGGCACGGATCCCACACCGCTGAGTAGCATTCAAGCAATGGGCGAACAAGTGTACTGTAACCTACTTCCTTTGTTTTCGGATTGCATTTCCTTAGCAATCTTCCAATGAATCTCAGTCTGGCATCTGCTTTACCAACGATCAACTTTATATGATCATTTCATTTTAAATCACTCCTTAATGCGTACTCCCAGATAATTTATGGAATTAACTGCTTCCAGTTGCTGACGTGCTACATTGTAGCTAAATGATAAGGGATCTTTCTTTCTATGTATTCGCAGCACATTACACTTGTCTACATTGAGATTCAATTGCCATTCCCTGCACCATGCGTCACTTCGCTGCAGATCCTCCTGCATTTCAGTACGATTTTCCATTGTTACAACCTCTCGATATACCACAGCATCATCCGCAAAAAGCCTCAGTGAACTTCCGATGTCATCCACAAGGTCATTTATGTATATCGTGAATAGCAACGGTCCTGCGACACTCCCCTGCGGCACACCTCATCAAAAGAGTACTTTCATTTCTTGCAATGCTCACTTGGCCCATGTACTGTATGTGGGGCGACGGCGCCTTCTTTTACGAGAGCCTGGAAACCATTTTTGTGGTCAGCCAGAAAGCAATGGAGAACATACTGACCATAGTTTCCAGTCTGTACGTCCACATTCTTGTCCGGCCCACTGAAATAAGTGTTTCTATTCTCTGTTTAATCAGTGGGAGCCGCCTGGTTTGAGGCGTCATGTCACGGACTGCGCGGCCCCTCCCGCTGGATGTTCGAGTTCTCCCTCGGTCATGAGTGTGTGTGTAGTTCCTAGCATAAATCAGTATAAGTAGTGTGTAAGTCTAGGAACAGATGACCTAAGCAGTTTGGTCCCTTAGGAATTCACAAACATTTGAAATGGTTCAAATGACTCTGAGCGCTATGGGACTTAACTTCTGAGGTCATTAGTCCCCTAGAACTAAGAACTACTTAAACCTAACTAACCTAAGGACATCGCACACATCCATGCTCGAGGCAGGATTTGAACCTGCGACCGTAGCGGTCACGCAGTTCCAGACTGTAGCGCCTAGAACCGCTCGGCCACTCCGGCCGGCTCACAAACATTTGAACATTTAATCATTGGGTCAGGAACTATGACTATAAATTAAGATTTTGAGTTCTAATTAATAGATATATTTGACAAATTTTCACACACACACAGAACATTGTAGTATTCATTAAGGTAATTATAATAATAAATCACTCTTAGCTAAACAGCACTATAAGCAGTACAGAGGCGACCTCTACGGTAAGTTCCCATTAAATGGTCTTTCGCCCTGACTTCTGATAATCAATAATTGGTCGTCACAAAAGTGGAAAATAATTTCACCACTTGCCACTCGGATTTGTTAACATTACGGGCGGCACACTAACAGTTACTTCTGCAAATTCTAAGCAGTCCAGGACAGTCTATAGTCCTCCTGAGTTCACTTCCTATTTGTACCGAAAACTTGAGTTTAGTTGTAGTCTGGCTGTGACGTCAACCGAGGCAGCGTGTATTCCAGTGCAGGACTGACGTGGACCATATGGTAGCCTGGTGCGAAGTGAAGTCTTCTTTCAAAAAACTAAACTATCCAGGACAGTGTACAGTCATCGTGAATTCACTTTCTAGTATGACTGAAAATATTCGTTTAGTAGCAGCCTGTCTCTGACATCATCCGAAGCAGCGGGTGCTCCGGCGTTTGACTGACCCGGATCTTATGGTGGCTGGGTGTGAAGTGAAGTCAATTCTTGCCTCTCAGGCCATACTTATATACGGGCGCAGCGGACGGCCAAGGGAACATCTGCTGTTATCCGCTCTGTGCCACAGTCGCAGCCTCTAAATGGCCGATTTCTCGGACACACAATATTTTATAACAGTGTCATGAATCAATTTAGAATCTTCGTAATTTTTGTACGAATGAAATTAAGTTAGCTAAAATCACAGAAAAAGTTTTAGATCACCTGCATTTAAACTTTGTCGTCTAGAATTTTTAGAACGGAACTGACAGTAGAACATGATCTCTGAACTACAACTTTAAGAGACCTTTTATTTGCTATTATTTACATCCAGGCCTTGAAACTTATTATAGCTCTATTATTTAATATCTTTCATTATGAGCAGTAATCAGAACTTTCTAGCATTAATATAATAGATACTTAATCTACTACAAATAAGGACTTTTTTTACTTGAAAACTACTAGAGGTAGCTCTGTAAGGTCATGTGGTTACTAATGTTGAACTGAAGCTTCATACGAATTTTCATATTTCTAAGTGTAATATTTAGTGCCTCCAATTTTTCTTAAAAACGTGGATTCTGACCAAAATATTTCTTGAACCACACTGAGACTTGTACCAGTTAATTTTGACATACATCTGCACATTAAGACCAATTTTTGGCTTCCTAGCTTTATTATTTAGCGCCACGTATTTTTTTCTTAAAACCATGTATTTAGGGAGATATATTCATCCGATCACTCTGTGAGATTTGACAGTTTAAACGTTAATATACTAAAGCATAAGCTGACAAAATCAGGAAAAGCAACTTTAACTTTTAATTTCATTCTTAAATTCTGGTGCAATACTTGTGTGCTACGCACAGACGCATAATGGTGACGTGGTGCTACTAGCAGTGAACTGGAGTAAGTCCCGGCACACTCGCTCGCCTCTGCATCTCTCAAAATGGTACAGCGCTAGTTTCGCCACATGTAGAACCCATTTAATACTGGCTAACGTGGAATGCATACATCAGGATTCTATGCTCTGCAACGCCTTGTCACCACTGTCTTTGATGATACGGACGTCGTCAACAACCGCCGATGTTTCGACAGGAGCACACGATGTCATTTTCAAGGCGAAACTGCTGCATGTCTGCACGTAAGCGCTAAGCTGATCAAAGGAATTTAAAACGTCAGTTTTGCAGACAAACCCCGGAAAGATACTCTCTCTCTCTCTCTCTCTCTCTCTCTCTCTGTCTGTGTGTGTGTGTGTGTGTGTCTGTGTGTGTGTGTGTAAACACTAGCACCGTCATAAACCAAAGATGACCGACGTCGAACATGTGTTGACTTCCACTTACTTTTTATTCAGTGACCATTACTACGAGCAGACAGATGGGATTGAGATTGGAAGCCTGTTGTCGCCTATTATTACCAGTTTGTTTATGGAAGACTTCGAGGAATGTGCCTTGGAAACAGCGGCTCTGAAATTTGTGTGATTTTTCAGATATGTAGACGATTCTTATGTTGTTTTGCCTCATGGAAGTGAGAAGTTGGACGACTCTTTAGAACACCTAAATTCGCTCCATCCGAGTAGCTGTTTCACGGTGGAGGTAGAAAAGGATGTCTGTCTTCCCTTCCTTGATGCGTTGTTTAGGTGGAAGGTCAATGGTACACTGGGACATGCCGTTTATAAGAAGTCTGCTTACACTGACTTGTATCTGCAGGCTAACAGATGTCACCATCCGGCTCAACATGAATGGGTACCTCGTACCTTGGTTCACAGCGCCCATGTTATCTTGGACCCTGTGAGTTTGTCAGCTGAGTTATCCCATCTCGACGTCAGAATGGTTATAGTGAAAGACACACCAGACGTGCGTTGCGTTATAGACCAAATATGCGTCGGGTGAGTGGTTATATGCAGAGGTGGCACTGAAGTCTACGGCCATTTTCCTTGCGCAAGGAGCACATCGTGCAGGATAGTTCGTATTTTGCAGAAATGTGTTTTTCGACCACCATGTAAGATCAGGATCCTTTTAGGTTCAGTAAAGGATGATCTTGATTTGCGTGAGAGGGGTGTCTATCGTATTGTTTGCAGTTGCACCATGTCATGTATTGATCAGACTATCAGAAATCTATAGGACCGGTGTACTGACAAGGGAACCTCCCCATCGCACCCCCCTCAGATTTAGTTGTAAGTTGGCACAGTGGATAGGCCTTGAAAAACTGAACACAGATCAATCGAAAAAACAGGAAGAAGTTGTGTGGAACTATGAAAAAAAATAAGCAAAATATACGAACTGTGTAGTCCATGAGCAAGATAGGCAACATTAAGGATAGTGTGGGCTCGGAGTGCCGTGGTCCCGTGGTTAGCGTGAGCAGCTGCGGAACGAGAGGTCCTTGGTTCAAGTCTTTCCTCGAGTGAAAATTTTACTTTCTTTATTCTCGCGAAGTTGTGATCTGTCCGTTCGTTCACTGACGTCTCTGTTCACTGTAATAAGTTTAGTGTCTGTGTTTTGCGACCGCACCGCAAAACCGTGCGATTAGTAGTCGAAAGGACGTGCCTCTCCAATGGGAACCGAAAACATTTGACCGCAAGGTCATAGGTCAACCGATTTCTCCACAGGAAAACACGTCTGATATATTCTATACGACATTGGTGGCGGCATGTGCGTCACATTGCAGGAATATGTTGACGACCCACCTAACTTGTACACTTGGCGAATGGGTATAAAGATTCTTCAACCTTGCCCGATTTAGGTTTTCTTGTGGATGTGATAACTACTCCCAAACAGTGATGAAATCATAAGAGTTTGTCACATAAACTGCAACAAATGAATGCAACAGTTTCAAAGTCACACAGTTTTCCATATGCTCTGTCAAAACACATAATTTTAACGTTTTCAAATTTTTCCGAGAGTAGACCGTCAAATCCTGCATATGTCCAAGCAAATCTGAACATGTCCAAGAATTTTGGAGAGCGAAGTTGATTATGTGTGAGTGCCTCAACTTTGATAATTGTCTCAAAATAAAAAATTAAACTTTTCACTCGAGGGAAGACTTGAACCAAGGACCTCTCGTTCCGCAGCTACTCACACTATCCACGGGACCACGGCGCTCCTGAGCCCACACTATCCTTAATGTTGCATATCTTGCTCATGGACTACTGAGTTTGTATATTGTGCTTATTTTTTTCATAGTTCCACACAACTTCTTCCTGTTTTTTCGATTGATCTGTGTTCAGTTTTTCAAGGCCTATCCACTCTGCCAACTTATAACTAAATCTGAGGGGGGTGCGATGGGGAGGTTCCCTTGTGAGAATAAGCGTCAGACACACTTATAACAGCCAAGCAAACCCACTGTTTACAGTGTGTGTGTGTGTGTGTGTGTGTGTGTGTGTGTATGTGTGTGTATGTGTGTGTGTGTGTGTGTGTGTGTGTTATCTAGCCGGAGTTTGCTCCTGTCGATGTTATACCTACGATGGCGACTGGTGGCGGTGAATGGAGCAATATCCGTGAGAGTATCGACGTCAACTGCTGAATGAGGCAGTACTACTCGAGAATACATACATATTGTAAGCTCCGCCTACCATACGGTATTACATTGACAACCACTTACATACTTCTCATATGGGGTGTACTACATTGAATTGTGTAGTCGCATTTACAAGAAAAATAGATATAATAATATATACAGGAATTACATACGTAATACCTTTCCTCTCCTATTCTGCACAGAACCCCCTCATTCCTTGCCTTATCAGTCCACCTAATTTTCAACATTCGTCTATAGCACCACATCTAAAATGCTTCGATTCTCTTCTGTTCCGGTTTTCCCACAGTCCATGTTTCACTACCATACAATGCTGTACTCCAGACGTACATCCTCAGAAATTTCTTCCTCAAATTAAGGCCGGTATTTGATATTAGTAGACTTCTCTTGGCCAGAAATGCCTTTTTTGCCATAGCGAGTCTGCTTTTGATGTCCTCCTTGCTCCGTCCGTCTTTGTTATTTTACTGCCTAGGTAGCAGAATTCCTTAACTTCATTGACTTCGTGACCATCAATCCTGATGTTAAGTTTCTCGCTGTTCTCATTTCTACTACTTCTCATTACCTTCGTCTTTCTCCGATTTACTCTCAAACCATACTGCGTACTCATTAGACTGTTCATTCCGTTCAGCAGATCATTTAATTCTTCTTCACTTTCACTCAGGATAGCAGTGTCATCAGCGAATCGTATCATTGATATCCTTTCACCTTGTATTTTAATTCCACTCCTGAACCTTTCTTTTATTTCCATCATTGCTTCCTCGATGTACAGATTGAAGAGTAGGGGCGAAAGGCTACAGCCTTGTCTTACACCCTTCTTAATACGAGCACTTCGTTCTTGATCGTCCACTCTTATTATTCCCTCTTGGTTATTGTACATATTGTATATGACCCGTCTCTCCCTATAGCTTACCCCTACTTTTTTTAGAATCTCGAACAGCTTGCACCATTTTATATTGTCGAACGCTTTTTCCAGGTCGACAAATCCTATGAAAGTGTCTTGATTTTTCTTTAGCCTTGCTTCCATTATTAGCCGTAACGTCAGAATTGCCTCTCTCGTCCCTTTACTTTTCCTAAAGCCAAACTGATCGTCACCTAGCGCATTCTCAATTTTCTTTTCCATTCTTCTGTATATTATTCTCGTAAGCAGCTTCGATGCATGAGCTGTTAAGCTGATTGTGCGATAATTCTCGCACTTGTCAGCTCTTGCCGTCTTCGGAATTGTGTGGATGATGCTTTTCCGAAAGTCAGATGGTATATCGCCAGACTCATATATTCTACACACCAACGTGAATAGTCGTTTTGTTGCCACTTCCCCCAATGATTTTAGAAATTCTGATGGAATGTTATCTATCCCTTCTGCCGTATTTGACTGTAAGTCCTCCAAAGCTCTTTTAAATTCCGATTCTAATACTGGATCCCCTATCTCTTCTAAATCGACTCCTGTTTCTTCTTCTATCACATCAGACAAATCTTCACCTGCACTCTTAATGTTACCACCGTTGCTTTTAATGTCACCAAAGGTTGTTTTGACTTTCCTATATGCTGAGTCTGTCCTTCCGACAATGATATCTTTTTCGATGTCTTCACATTTTTCCTGCAGCCATTTCGTCTTAGCTTCCCCGCACTTCCTTAGGGATACTCAATGATAGCCTTTTCACTTTTTATATATATATATTTTTTATTTCAGCTTCACGTCACCATGATCTGAAGCCCTTACATACTAACTCGTCAACTCAACAGTTCTGGAGTGGCACACACAACCAGCTACCCCGCCCGGCACGAAAGTGGGACTAGTGTTTTCAGCAAGATGTATAACGAAATTTAATTTCTAGCAGTTTTCTTAAGCGACTCAGGCCCAAAAGGCTATGATGTCAGTATAATTACTTTTATTATTTGTGTCTCTCATAACTGTTAATCTGCCTATATAATGAAAGAATTTTGACAATGCTGGAAGTTCACGAGGCTGGGCGAATGTCAATACGGAGATTATGACGCACGAGGTGCTCAGATGTGTGGTTTATTTAATTTAAAAATATGATGTGTTGCGGGAAGATGTGATCCGATTATAAAGTACTTAAAAGCACTATAGTATCAGGCATAGTCAGTCATACGAGTATACCGGGTGAGTCACTAACTGTTGCCACCTAGAATAATTCCGAAAGTACGATAGTAACTGGAAACTTTGCTGGACAAATCTTGCGTGGGACAACGGGGGCCGTAATATGACGATGGTTTTCTGTTGCTAGGTGGGGTCGCGTCAGGGATACGACGGTCAACATAGCGGCTATCGAGACGAATCCGATGATGTGTAACAGTAAGATTTTTGAAGGTCAACGAAGGTCAAAAAGGTGGCGTGAACGTCCATTTACAGAAGGTGCTCGAAGTGATGACCATTGGTATCAATTCAATGCTGCAATCTTCTTATCATGGATGGAGTGGTATTGCTTATCACTTCGGCACTTATCGAAGCACATGCTCTGACAATTCTCTCGTATATCCTGGAAACAGTAAATGTTCGCCGCATATAGCGTATCCATCCAACGTGCCATTGACATGTAAACACCATACGACGTTTTCGCAGTACAACACTAATCTGAACGTTAAGACAAGTATTGTCAAATCAAGCGAATTTGAATGATGTATTCCTTCGAAGAACAAGTCGATATGCTTCTCATTTACGGAGAATGCTAACGAAGTTCAGTGAGAGCCAGAGACTTATACGCTGAAAGATATCCTCAACATACTCACCCTAAACGTCATACATTTAAATATGTGTATGATAAATTGTGAACAATTGGATCTTTAACGCATCGGAAACATATCAGGCAAAGGAAAGTTATTAACGAGGAAACGGAAATTGGTACTCTTGCCACTGTGGTTCGAGATCCTTGTGTTAGTTCGCGTCAAATCGCAAGGGAATCTGGCATGAGCCAGAGTAGTGTTGTTCGTGTCCTTACTTTATGTGTCTCCACCAAGAATTAAGTGGTACGGGTTGTATGCGTCGCATTGAATTCTGACGATGAGCTCAACTTCAGATTCAGAGGGATGACATATTTATTAACTTGATTTTATTTACTGACGAGGTTGAATTCACGAGCCATGAAAGAGTTAATTTACATAAGATGCATTATTGGGGAACTGAAAATCCGTGTTGGCTGCGATAAGTTGCACACCAAAAACCGTGGTCGGTGAATGTATTAGTGTGGGATTCTGGAGGACAGAATTATTGGTCCCTATTTCATCGAAGGAAAGATTAATGGTAGGAAGTACACCACTTTCCTGCAAGAAACATTAGGTCTGTTATTGGAAGAGATATCTTTAAGAACAAGGAGCAGAATGTCGTATCAACACGATGGGTCTTCGGCACATTTTTCGCTGATGGCCGTAGAGACAGTTCCCAAATCGTTGGCTTGGACGCGGAAGAGATGTGTCGTGGTCGGCTCGTTCGCCATATTTGACGACTCTGTGTAGTCCTTAGTGTAAGTTAATCTAAGTTAGTTTAAGTAGTGTGTAAGACTAGGGACCGATGACCTTAGCAGTTTTGTCCCTTACCAATTCACACACAGTTGAACATTTGATATGAACTTCCTAAGGAGACGAGTTACTAGTGGAAGTAAAAATGTAAGGACGTCTGCTGGGTTGTGCTTGGGTAGCTCAACTGGTAGACCGTTAGATTCCAAAAGGCAAAGTTCCCGAGTTCGAATCTCTGCCCGGTATACAGTTTTAATCTCCCAGGAAGTCTTCTATTCGACATAGTTGATTAACTCAAGTCGGAGAGATAATTGTCCCCTATAAATGATGGATCCATATCGCCGTTTCTAAACATTTTCATATCTTTCTTCCTAGTAAGGTCTGTAATTTACTGCTGCATTTCACAATAAGGTTCATTGTCTTACGAGTAACGTGGACTGTGAGGAGTCATAAAATACGAAAATGCACATGGTGTCCAATTTTTCCCTCGAGCCAAAACTCTCAAGGCTGCTGCGCATACGCCCTGACCTTTGGCTACGGCAGGGGTTGTATTGGTTTTTAACTGAACTGATAAGAGTTACACCATCTTTCTTGGAAGTAAGAGAACATCGTTGCACCATTAGCACTTCATAGCGATGTGTCAGGAGCATCTTGTTACAGATTCGTGCACAAACTGAAACCCCACAAAGTAAAGGAAGTGCACGACAAACCAATTCAAATACTGCTGCTTAGTGTTAGTACTGGGACTGACAGTTTCAGGCTGTGTATAGTGGAGATGTTGATCTGAAATTCTCATTCTTCATATGAAGTGCAGCGTCATTTATTGGGAGTAGTACAGCTACAACGCTTCCAGTACATTTCTTTGTATGTGTATATGTAAGGCATCGTGGTTAGCACCATGCCCATGATTTTATACACGGAGGTTCCGTACATGCAGGGAGCAGGAGAGTGGCGCAACTATCAGCAGCAGCCTCACACAGCATCATCAGAAAAACACACACACACACACACACACACACAATGGTTATGTCAAGTGTCACATTGTTATGTCCATGTCTAAAATATCTGTATTATTTATCAAAATACCTAAGCTTCATCACCAACACACATCCCAGGCCCCTCTCACAAATACACACAAATTTGTTGCATGACAGATTAACAATACAGACAATTTAGATGTGGAAATATTGAATTTTGGGAGATCCACTGTGCCTAGCATGAAGTGTGGTACAAAGAAATAACAACAGCATACAGTCTTGTGGTAGATGTCAAGCATATCTTAACCTGTCATGCAACAACATTTTGTGTGTGTGTGTGTGTGTGTGTGTGTGTGTGTGTGTGTGTGTGTTTGCTGATGAAGCTGTGTCACGTTTCTGCTGACTATCTCGCAACTCTCCTGCCCCCTGCATGTAGGAAACCCCTTGTGTGGAGGCTCGTGTGTACGGTACTATGCGGGGCAAGGTACATACAAGCGCAACAAAAAGTGAGCCGGAAGCCCAGTAGTTACACTACTATTGGGGCACGAGAATTAGTAGAACAGTGGCCGCTGGATTTCCGAAAATCCTCACCAGTATCACGAAGAGCCTTCACATGAAGGCGTAAGTATGAAGTGAGTGACTGTGCCATCAGCTCCGCTGGACCATAAGTTCTCAAACTAATATGAATAATATATTGCAACCTTTTTTGAGAGAACTAACGCAAACACCAACGGCTGCTTTATGTACGACACCACAAAGGTACACAGAGCCCAATGACAGTGCTATGAGGTGTTTTTGATAGTAGGAACTATCCTCTCCTGCTGGTACACCAGTCTGAAGTGCTAAGTGTGCTAAGTGGCAGAACGATTTTTTTTACTACTTCCGAAGGCCAGTCCTACAACCGACAAGTCACCTGCCACAGTCGGAGGAATGGGCCGAAGAAGCACTATTGCAATCAGAGTCAGTCTCCGTGCTATTGGTTCCCACGGAACTCCAGACACAACGCTTGCCTCATACCGACAAGGAGACCACAAGGCAATAAGAGTTTTGTAATTTCTTCCATTTATGACATGTGAAGTTCAGAACTGAAATATCAGTCCCCGATAGCAGTAACTCTCAAAAACCTTGAGAAAATTGACTTTGAAGGTTCTCGACTGTAAAAGCCTAAAGCAATGCCATTTTTCCGAAAGGCTGTGTGGCTTTGTCACAGAATGCTCGCCTGCCATGTAGGAGTACTGGGTTCGACTCCCAGCTGCTACAAATTTTTAAACAGAGATGCATGTTCTACTAGCATTTCCGTGAACTGCAAAATACATAAAGAGGAAAACAAATATCAGAAGCGCTAGAGATTGATAATCGCTGGTTCGAGTCTCGCTTCGGTCATTATTTTTATTTTTATTTTTCTTTTGCATTCAGTTGGAATACCTATGTCATTTAAACATAAATTTCATCAAATACATTTTAAATAATAAATATCTATCATTTTTATGAGAAATTCACGTCTTCTTATTTCAAGTTACCAATCGCACAGAAAAATCCGGTTTTCATTGCAAATGTAAGTATTAATTACCGATGTTTTGTAAAAAATTGTTTAAAAAATATTAAAAATAAGGTTTTTTATTCTTATGTGCGACACACTCCGCGGAAATGCTCATGGAACATGCTCCTTCGTTTAAAATTTTACTGCAATCGACACTCGAACCCAGGTCACGCACTTATGGTAGGCGAGCATTACAGAGCTAGTTGGACCATAGGAAAAACAACCTTCCTTTAGGGAATTACAGGCGCTATGAAAAATTTCAAAGTCGATTTTGTGGAGACATTCTGAGAATTGCATGAATTACTCTGGGTGATTGATACTTGAGTTCTGAACTTCACATATCATAACTCTGCTGATGTTAAACGAAAAATGGATCATAGAACAAATGAGAATTGAAAAAGTTTGATTTTATCGTCTCCCTGCGCGCCACCTGTGAAAACAGCGCTTACTGTGATAGTGAAATTTATTAATCTACTTAAATAGCTTTGAGTGATGAAAGTGAAAGTTTGAGGAAAATAAGACGGGTTATTCACGTAGAATGGTTCTATTGTAAAAGTCAATCGGCTACATTTCTTTAATTTCGAAATTCTCTTTCTCTCTCTCTCTCTCTCTATCTATCTATCTATCTATCTATCTATCTATCTCTCTAGTGTGTGTCAATGTTTGGGGTGGGGGGCTGGGGAGGGGGAAAGGAGGGGCTGAGAGAGCCTCCACGTTGTTGGTCTAATATTCTGCGCGGAGTGAAAACAAGACTCCCTAGAAACAACGCAATGCATTTTTGTCAGAATTTTGATAGCGAAATGAATAGTCGGAAATGGACAAATGGGGTGTGAAATTGACCAGCGTGGGGCCTAGTTTTGCAAAAAAAGATCTAATTGTTCGAAAGAAATAAGAGTAATTAAAAAAATTACTGACCCGAGGGAAAATTTAAATACTTCACCAACAGTTGCTGCTAGCTATATGTAAATGAAGTGTAAAAAAAAACTGTACATGTGAGAGTAGGGCCCGCGCTATGAGGGTTCCGTACAAACTTAATTATGTATACAGGTAGTTCGTCTGTAGAACTGATGGGCTAGTTTGCAAGTAGCATCACATGTGGCTGTATCTTTCGATTGCACTGACTTAGAAGCTTCGACTTTTTACAGCGCTATGGGACCGTAGATCTAAATAGACATAAATTTCAACTCGATACCTCTATCAGTCCCAGAAAAAGGGATCTTAACAGACGAATAAACAGACACCAACTCGATCGTTCTAAGGTTTACATTTTTACCGATTGAGATGTAGAACCCCAAAAATAGCAAATCAGATGTTAAATTCAAACTCTTTGTATTCTGTATACTTTTAATAAAATGACAATGCCCGCCCAGTTGGCCGTGCGGTCTAACGCACGGCTTTCCGGGCGGGGAGGAGCGCCTGGTCCCCGGCACGAATCTGCCCGGTGAATTTGTGTCGAGGTCCGGTGAGCCGGCCAGTTTTTAGGCGGTTTTCCATCTGCCTCGGCAAATGCGGGCTGGTTCCCCCTATTCCGCCTCAGCTACACTATGTCGGAAATTGCTGCGCAAACAAGTTCTCCAAATACGCGGACACCACCATTACTCTACCACGCAAACATAGGGGTTACACTCGTCTGTTGTGAGACGTTCCGTGGGGGGGTCCACCGGGGGCCGAACCGTACAATAACCCTGGGTTCGGTATGGGGCGCGGAGGGGTGACGTGGACTGCGGTAGTCGTCGTGGGGTTGTGGACCACTGCGGCTGCGACGGTAACGGAGCCTTTCCGTCGTTTCTAGGTCCCCGGTTAACATACAATGTTTTATGGTTTCTAAGGAAAACCTGAAAACAACAAAAAAATTGAAAAAAGAGAACGATCAAATACTTTGTGAAATGATTTGCCTAATAGTAAGAAATAAAATAGATTAGAAAAAAAATTGCATCGCCTTTGAAAGATGCCGAAATCACGCACATTAAGTAAGGTGCTTATTGAGAATTGAAAGTTAAATATTTCACTTAGAGAATTTTAAAAAATACAGTGGGGGGGGGGGGGTTTGTCTGTTGGAATTTCAGTCAGAAGTCTCCTTACATCACAAACTTATTGCTGTGCATGATTTCGAGCATCATTCAATGACGCGTTAAATTTTTTCTACCCTGTTTTATTTCATACTTTTAGACAAATCATTTCACAAAACATTTGACAATTTTTGCTCAAAAATTATTTTTGGCCTATAACAGCTATTACTTGAGAGAACTGTGTTGTAGCACCGCTAGCAATGTGTCACTTAGAGGAATTGCAGTAATTAATTTATCAAGGACCTAGACGCGGAATGAGTGGTGCCATAAGGAACACAGTAGTAGAATGCTTCTGTATATGCAGTCTAAATGCCTTGGAACTACGAGACGGTTACGGCGCTGGTATCTCTAGGCCCGACCTAATTCCGCCGGTCGTGCTCCTCTAAGCCTGGCTACTTTTTAGCAGAGAGCCACAGAATGCTAAAACAAAAACTGAATTCGTATTCGCATTCTTGCACGTTGAATACAGTATTCACGGCCGCACGGCACTCGTGTTGCGCGCTGTACTGCAATCTGTGACCTCGGCACCAGTCGGCCAACACAGACAATGTTTCGCAGGAGCTGTACAATGCAGGGAGGGGGCAAGCAGAGGGAGGGTGGAGGCTGACTAATGGCTGCGTCTGCGACAGCCACCAGCCGGCTCCCGTCGACGGCTGAGTCATTAGCGCCCTCTCGTGACCCTGCGGTGGCGCTGGCGGAGCGCGTCGAGTTCGAGGCTCGACACAATTCATTAACGTCCGCGTGTTGGCGTAGCTCGGGCCGCGGCGACACCGGCGTTTTTCTCATTTAAATACGGCGCCTTGTAGCAGCGAAAATGCGCCGTCATTTCTCTTGAAAGCACGGGCTGCGCATTCTGCACACTCACATTCCACGCCCACCGCGAAAGAATGTGATGTGATGGAGCTATCTCATGTGCAGATTTTTGTCCCGATACCTATTAGAGGATAATAATATCGAGACGACTGTTTATTCATGGAGGATTCTGTGCTCTGCATGGTGTGCTGCGTCCAGTTCCAGCTGATGGTACTAATTTATGGCGCTGACGAAGCATTACGAGCATAACTAAAGGGGTAGTGAGCTAACAAACTAGGAAAAATCGGAGCCGAGTATAACACCGTAACAACGTGTCTATGGTCTGTGGAGTCAGAACTGCGATTCACTGCGCGTGATTATGGTCTGCGATGTCAAAAAAATTAACCCCGCAGTTAAAATACGAATAGAAGAAGAAGTAGGAACGAATAGTCAAGGAACTAAACCACTTAAGGGTTTTTACCAGATGAAGGAAGTTGTTAGCGTGAAATCTGGTAATCTGCTAATGCATAAGAAACTTCTCACTGTAAATAAGAGAAGTGTAGAATAATTGTAGGGGCATACAAACTTAGAAATTGTAGCACAAATAATCGGGGGCACTGCACGCAGCACACATGCGAGACAGCATTAGTCTAGTTGAACGGCTGTTGACCAAATAACAAACGAGTAATTACGGATGTTGTACCATGATATGTATAATGAGGGGTCTTACATACAGGGTGAGTCACTGACTATTGCCACCAAGAATAACTCCGAAAGTACGAAAGGAGCTAAAAAGTTTGTGGGAAAAAAGTTGCATAGGACAATGGGGGCCATAATATTACGTTGGTTTTTTGTTCATAGGTGGGGTCGCTTCAGAGATATGAAGGTCAAGGTTTTTTTTTTTTTTAAGTGGGATGCTATAATTTGGTACTCATTTTCTGATACTGGCTACCGAGACGAAGCCAATGATGTCTAAGAGTAAAGTCAACGAAGGTCACAAAGTGAGGACTCGAACCTCCAACAGGGAGCAGCCGCACGAACCGTGGCAACACACCCAAGACCACGCGGCTACCCCGTGCGGCTGAAGTTCATATCAGCACAAGTTCCGCTACAGAGTGGAAATTTTCATTCTGGATATGTCGAGTATAGTCCTGTATGTAGTAAAAACGAAATACAAACAAATGATTCAATATTTTCCCCTTAGTATTGTCGCCTAGAAACGGAATAAATAGGTAGTGCCAAGATACGGAGACCAGTTATGGAGGAAGCAGTAACGTTACGCTCACAAATGTCTTAAGAACATTAAGAGAAGGGGTCGGGGGGGGGGGGGGGGGTGGTAAGACGTTAGTTACAAAATGTAACACAGAAAAGTATTGTTAATTTCGATCGGAAAAGATAAATTGAAGGAAACTGCGGTTGATCCGGAAAATAAGTAACCAGAAGCTAAGGCAAATAATTACATAAAGTATTTTTTTTTAAATTTGAATTAACAGGCTAAATTAAAAGCTACATGAGAAGAAAGATGCAGGAATACGACAAAGGAGAAACTTTTCTCGGAAGAAACTAAAATTAGCGCGATTTGCTCTAAAGTCGTAAGTGAGTAGCAGTCGCGGTAGAGTGGGAAAATTAGAGACAAGGATGATTCGAATACACGTCGGAAATTATTGTGGACGCGGATAATAAAAAAAGGTGGATGAAATTAAAGGAGTCAGTGACTGATGTCACAGTGAAAAAGCTTCTCGAGGCAGTTTTTCACCGCCGGGTGGGCTGCATATTTTGATGTTAATCAAAATTTTTTTGTATGTCGCAAAGGATTCTGTAATACTGTCTCAAATAACGTACCCGTAAAGGTAGAGCTCGTTTGCGAATACTGTTACGATTGTTATCGGGTGCGTCGTTAGAGTTCAGATGCTGCTGGGCCGATATCCCGTACGGAGCTTCCGGCATAATCTGCATTTCTGATGAAGACCTCCGCCCGCGAGACTACGGCAAGAAGTGGCTGCATGAAGTCCTCGTTTCTCCAGCGGAAAGAGCAGACATCGTGCTTTAGCGTATACAAATCAGCCGATGTCTACTAACAACTTCTCTAATACTTTCAATCAAAAAACTTCTCGTAAAGGCCGTGTATAAAGAAATATGTTACACCAGCTTGTCACAGAACACGTCTAGACTATGTGCAGAGCGGGCAATAATATTGGTATTGCAGACGCGGGGCCAGTTTCCTTACAGAAGCGTTAAGGGTGTTCGGTGTCTGCTTTGTGGGGTCTTTAAGAAACACCACTCTCTCAATCGTAATGTGAACAGATCTTAAAGGAAAACTCTCAGAACAAAAATATAAACGAAAATAGTTATTTACTCCCTCACTCTGTTACAATCCAACGGTCAGTTATCCATGTCAGCCCTCGTTCGAGAACCCTTGACGGACGCATGCCTGAAATGCATCGATGTCTCACGTGCCCATAGATGTCGCCAGATGTCAGGAAATAATTACTGTTCTACCCGTGCGTTGAAGTTACTGACGATTTATTTCACCTTGACTACCTCTTGCTATATGTTGATGGAACCTCTTGCGCCTAATGGTTTGAAGTCACGTACATATCTCTAACTCCGACCCTAAGAATACCACAGCGTATGTTTTATGTGAGAGGTAGTCATAATGTTTTAATTATCATCTCGATAAAAATTAGTTACCTATAGTTATTATTGTTAGTTTGCAGGTTCATGTTTGCAGCGCTGGTACATATTGAAGGTCCCGCGGCATAATACCAACCACGCCCCAAGAGGAGGCAAAACAAAATTAGCAGAACCCGTAGATATAGTGAACTACAATGTGGTAATATAAGGGGAAAAACGCTGCAACAGTCCGTGCGATTTTGTGGAAGTATACGGCAACAATGAAGCATCAAATGACACGGTATTTAATTTCCTTTCATATGTTCATCCGTCCTCAACCTCAAATGCTTGGTGGGCCATCAGCTGAGGAATATACGAGAAGTAATGGTAACATCGTCATTCGTGTGACTTTATGTACGAGACAAACCTTCAGTTTGACTGCAAACAAGATCAAGCTCATAAAAGTTGTCATATCTGCTGTCCTTAGCCGTAGTGACCTGATATGGGTGGACTGGGCCACGGAAACCGATCGCATTTAAATAAACAGATACAGACATGGTGGACGGTGTTGACATAACTCTTGAGTATTAAGTTCGCGCAGGTTCTTATACTATGGTCACAAGGATCTGAAGAAGTAACTGGCGGGTCATCTTTCTGCGAAGAACCGGGAATCGCGTGAGAAGAGGAGGCCATAGTGCTCCGAGACTGGAGCAGCACAGTCGAAGCGGTGCTCACGAAAGTGAAAATTAGTTATAATCAAGCCCGAACATCTTGCACGACGTCTTGAACGAAACAAAAGTCACCAGCCCCTGGGATCCTTAAGTGCTCGCATCCATTCGAATAGCGCAGCCACTGAGGCCACAGCGGAAATATTGCATCCATGTCCAACCAGTTCAGATGAAACTTCCTATCAGATTAAAACTGTATGCCGGACCGAGACTCGAACTCCGGACCTTTACCTTTCGCGTGCAAGTGCTCTACCAACTGAGCTACCTTTGCATGACTGAGGCCCCGTCCTCACAGTCTTACTTCTGCCAGTACCTCGTCTCCTACCTTACAAACTTACACAGCTCTCCTGTGAAACTTGCAGAACTAGCACTCCTGAAAGAAAGGATATTGCGGAGACATGGCTTAACCATAGCCTGGGGGATGTTTCCTGAATTAATTTGCCCACGAAAGGCAAAGGTTCCGAGTTCGAGTCTCGGTATGGCACACAGTTTTAATCTGCCAGGAAGTTTCATATCAGCGCACACTCCGCTGCAGAGTGAAAATCTCATTCTGGATGAGTTTGTAAGCCACCTAATCACCATGGACGAGACAAAGGAGCAAATCAAGCAGTGGAAATGTGTGGTTTTACCAGACAATGAAAAGATGAAGACCCAAACATCGTGCAACGTGATGCTGGGTTTGTTTTAGACTTACCACGGTGTGGTGCTAACAGAACATGCTCGTAAGAGGAAAACCTTCTCAGGAGGAAGCTATTAAGGCGAAATGCCTTGAGAAGCTATGGAAGGGGATGTTTTTGCTGTATAGAATGTTCCAGATTGAATGGTCAATATTTAGGGACATGAGAGGTATGAACATTCGAAGCAAAAACGTCAAGTAAACAGGGGAACTACTTCATATTTGGTAATGCGAAACAAATCTCTTCTACTGGATAATCTTCGCTTTCCATATTTTAGAGTAGTATGACTAAAAAAAAAAAGTCCGCTAAACGAGGTCTTTGAAGTTCATGTTCGTTAATGTAGAACACACCCTTCTAGCGAACAAGTGGTCATAGCTCTCTACGTACACATTTTAAACCACCTGTTCACTAGACTTTCTTGCTTCGAATGCTCATTCCTTTCACATGCCTGAATACTGGCCATCCCTTCAGGGATACCCTGTATATTCTGTACGGCAAACCTCCAGCCACGACTGCACAGGGTATTGTCACACATGCTGCTTCTTTGGCACCCAGCGCTTCCTCTTTCTTCACATGAAGAAACCATTATGTGGCAGACGTTTTTAGAATGACGACGTGGTGATTTTCGAGGTGCAACGTCTTCCGAACAGCAAACATGCAGACTTCTGCAACCAAGGTCTTCGATAAGCGATAAATCTTCGGGAAAAATATCACATTGAAGGGTGAATATGTAGAGAGAGAGAGAGAGAGAGAGTAGCACATTCATGCTATAGTGTAGGCCTACGCTCTTTTCCTCTTTCGTCACTGGAATGGAATAATATGCACACTAGACAAGGGCAGGATGCAGATTTCTTCTTCTCCTTGTTCTTCTTCTTCTTCTTCTTCCGCTGACAACGGCTTTCGATCTTTATCTGCCCCATTCCGTGGAGGTACAGATCCAACTGCTGTCCCATCTCTTGAGTGGTCTTCCGAGTAGCCGTTTCTCTTGCCGTCGTTTAATCTTAGCTAGTCTTGTGGGGCCTGTCTTCTCCACATCATCCTTCCAATTTCTTTTTCTTTTCGTCCATTTATTTATAGCTTGTATTCCACACTGTCCCCTTATCGATACATTTGCTCTTTTGTCCCACACGGTTCCTGCCGCTTACTTTTGTTTTATCTTTCTCGTTTTCGTTTCTGGTCTAGTTTCTACAGCATATGTCACAACAGGACCCACCACCACTCTCCAAAAATATATGGAGATGGTATCTGTCCTTTCGGACATGTCTGAAAGAACAGATACCATCTTCATGTAGTTAAGGCTAACCGGCCATTGACCTTCTTCTTCTGTGCTGGATGCACACGTATTGCCCGAACTCTTGCGGGACTCGGTAAGATTTTCTGCCGCGAGTAATGATTGTAATGGGCAGGGGCACTACGGATGTAGTGTGTGGACATTAAGTTGGAAATGTGGGTCTCACGGGGAGCATGCAAGGGATAAATCTCTGCAGTCGCACTATCCTCTGTGTCCTCGATGGCTCAGATGGGTTGCCGGCAGGGTAGCTCAGCGTGTTCGGTCAGAGGGTTTAGTTACCCACTGTAATAAAAAAAAACTGAGTGAACGGATCAACGAACAACCAGAACGGGTGTCATCGGACGTCCACCACGAACAAATTAAACGAACAATGTAGAACAAAATGAGATTTAAAAAAAAAGATGGATAGAGCGTCTGCCATGTAAGCAGGAGATCCCGGGTTCGAGTCCCGGTCGGGGCACACATTTTCAACTGTCCCCATTGAAGTAAATCAACGCCTGTCGACAGCTTAGGGTCTTGATTTAATTATCATTTCCCTCCAAAAAGTCGTCAGCCGCATTTTCTCTGGTGTTTAGGCAGGTATCTGTAATTTCGTGTATCCATCGTATAGCTGGAATCAGCCCAAATAAATATTGCTCATCACGCCTTTCACAAGAAGTCCAGTGACGATGGAATGTGTCGGTTATTTTCCCACTAGAAATAAAATGAATTTTAAAGCGGAATTTTACGTGCCTCACAAATTTAGTCTAGCGCGACGTTTATTTTATCAGTATATGTTAACAGGAAGAGTGAAACACCACGAGTAAAAACCAATCCAGCAGCGACTCAGTAGCGCTATAGCAGCCAATACGGGCCAGAGTAGTGCCGTCGCTGCTCAAGTACTGGCTAGAGTTTTATTTTCCCTGTCAATGCATACTGATAATACAAATATCGCACTAGACTAATTTGGGACCCGATCTATCGAATGGGCACGTAAAATTCTGCTTAAAAAATAATTTCGTCTGTAACGGAAAATAAACTGACGTCTTCCGTCGACAAAGGGCGTCACGAAAAAGACATGATGAGAAATATGTGTTTGGGCTGACTGCAGCTACACATTGCTAAACCGAATTCGGATATCTCCCGAAACGCCAGATGAGAAGTGCCTGACGATGGGAAACCCGGTATATGTACAGAGGGGTTCAAAAAATGTATCAACTGTTTAGAAGTCCATAACTGGAAAACTAATTGACGGAGTTGTCTCATCTTTGGCAGTGTAATAGTTTTTAGTTCCGGCAATCGCCACACAAGCGCTGTATTGCGCTGTTTTGTTTTGTCAGATGACAGTCGCCAGATAGTCAGTGTTTTGTTCTTAGTTGCACCTAGTTACTCGAGTAAACATGGCTGGTGCAAGGTTTACATTCGATGAAAGGAAGTCAGTTTTGAAGTGGTATTTTAAGTACGAAAACATTAATGAGGTTCAACGGCAATGGCAAAATCAGTATCAAACAGAACCACCGATACGTTTAACGATTCGTCGCATTCGAGACAAATTTGAAGCCGAAGGCTGTGTTAAGGATGTACACAAACAACGATCTAGACGTCCTGCAACAGTAACAAGTCCAGCTAACTCCCGTCGTGTGTTGCAACAATTCACTCGCTCACCATAGAAGTCTGTGAGACAGTGTGCCCGTGAAACTGGAGTGAGTCGCTCAAGTGTTCGGCGAATTTTGAAGACAGCAAAGTGGAAGTGCTAAATCCCACGATTGCTACACGCAATGAACGAGGACGACCCAGATCGTAGAATGGAGTACTGGGAGTGGTTTACTAGCATGGTGCGCAACGATGAAGAGTTTGCAGGGATGATTGTGTGGTCTGATGAGGCACAGTTCAAACTCAATGGTACAGTAAGTCGCCACAACTGCGTCTACTGGGCCGCCCAAAATACGAACGAACGTCCATGTAGACAAAGCCGGGAATTTGCCAGGAGTAAATGTGTGGTGTGGGTTGTCTTACCGAGGCTTGATTGGGTTATTCTTCTTTGACAGCACAATTACCGGTGAGGTGTACCTTCAGAAGCTTCAGACATCCATTTTACCTGCCATCCGAGAATTGTATGGAGATGGAAGAGTTTACTTTCAACAAGATGGTGCCCCAGCTCACTACCAAAATCGTGTTAGAGCGTATCTCGACGAAAATCAACCAGTAAGATGGATAGACCGTTGAGGCGCTGTGGAGTATCCACCACGTTCCCCAGAGCTAACTCCTCTGGACTTTACCTGTGGAGAACACTAAGAGACGTCGTTTATCGACAAAAGCCACGAACATTGGATGAACTTCGAGAATCCGTCGTACATTCATGTGCAAATATCCAACTGAACACTTTGCAGTCAGTAGTTCGTGCTGCAGTTCGGCGGCATCGTTTGTGTGTGGATGTTAATGGTGACCATTTCAGACACCTACAGTGATATCTTTAAGTTGTACTTTAAACTACACTTTCACCAAAAATGAGACAACTCCGTCAATTAGGTTGCAAGTTACGGACTTTTAAACAGTGGATACATTTTTGGACCCCTCTGTATATATACTTGTTGGCCCGGCAGGTGTAAATTTGCATCTCCATACGATATTTTGTAGACAGTCGGCAACCCTTAACTGCTTTTGACACTAGGTTTTTCACTTCCACAGTTAAGCCTTCATAGCTGGTGATGACTGTTCCTACACAGTTGAAGCTCTTAACTTCTTTAACTGACACACCACCTATTTCTGATTTACATCATACCGGTATCTTCTATATTAACGGACTTCTTTTTTTAGATGAGATTTGCATGTATGCAGGAATGCGACACAAAATTTCGATATATTCCTCACTGCAGTAGTTCAGAACCAAGAGCCACAGCGATCACTTCATCGAGATCTTTGACACAAACTGTTCGATACTGTTATGGTGTAATCGCTTCATTGAAGCCCCACACTTACACTTCAATGAAGAACAGAGGGTGACTGGAAAAGAAAATGGAAACTTTTGTTTTCTGAAATATGGCCCTGGAGAAACGCGTAGTCTTAGGGTGCCATCACCTGGGTGAGCGTCCAGCCTTAAATCATCATTATGTTACCAAACATCTAATGCAGACTGTATCCAAAAAGAGTACTACTACGATAATTGCTTCCGTTTGAAGGCGGTGTACTCATTAAGTCGTATTAGCCTGACGACACGAGATGTAAAGCGTCGTCGCCGCCTACCGGGCATCGAACTGGGAACGCCCGACGAGCGCACGCGCCCGCCGTGGGCCGCCGATGATTTAGAGCGGCCTATAAGTCGGCACCGGTGCTAATGGCGCAGCTGTGTCCGGCGCGGCCAGATGCTATCGCCTGCAGCAGCCGCTCGGCTCACCTCCTCGCTGCTGCTCACCGCTGCCCTTCTGGTGCCAGACACGCTACTGCTGCTTTTCTAGCGAGGTACTAGCTACATTCCTGCTCTACTTTGCTTATACACCTCCGCATTTCCCCCCGCTTTTATCTAAACATCTCAAAGGGCCACCAGCATTGGCGCCCACAAGGTTCAGTCTTAGGGCCGCTGTTGTTCCTCGTTGGCAGATTTTTTCATTACGAAACGGGACAGAGCAAGTTATTGCAGTAGTATCATATTGGACTCGCATTTGCGTGGATAATGTTTCAGATTCCGGTTCGGCCATCGAGATGTAGGTTTTCCATGCTTTCCCGAGATATCGGAATGAACTTTTCACTGCGCAGCAGAGTGTTCGCTGATATGAAACTCCCTCCAAGATTCAAACTTTGTGTCGGACCAGCACTCGAATGTGGGACCTTTGCCTCTCGCAGGCATGTGTTATATCGACTAAACTGCTCGAGCGCGACTCACTGCTTTGCTTCCGCGAGTACCTGAGAGGTTAGGTACTGACGGAAGTACGAGGTGCATTCAAGTTCTAAGGCCTCCGTTTTTTTTCTAATTAACTACTCACCCGAAATAGATGAAACTGGCGTTACTTCTCGACGTAATCGCCCTGCAGACGTACACATTTTTCACAACGCTGACGCCATGATTCCATGGCAGCGGCGAAGGCTTCTTTAGGAGTCTGTTTTGACCACTGGAAAATCGCTGAGGCAATAGCAGCATGGCTGGTGAATGTGCGGCCACGGAGAGTATCTTTCATTGTTGGAAAAAGCCAAAAGTCACTAGGAGCCAGGTCAGGGGAGTAGGGAGCATGAGGAATCACTTCAAAGTTGTTATCACGAACAAACTGTTGCGTAACGTTACTCGATGTGCGTGTGCGTTGTCTTGGTGAAACAGCACACGCGCAGCCCTTCCCGGACGTTTTTGTTGCAGTGCAGGAAGGAATTTGTTCTTCAAAACATTTTCGAAGGATGCACCTGTACCGTAGTGCCCTTTGGAACGCAATGGGTAAGGATTACGCCCTCGTTGTCCCAGAACATGGACACCATCATTTTTTCAGCACTGGCGGTTACCCGAAATTTTTTTGGTGGTGGTGAACCTGTGTGCTTCCATTGAGCTGACTGGCGCTTTGTTTCTGGATTGAAAAATGGCATCCACGTCTCATCCATTGTCACAACCGACGAAAAGAAAGTTCCATTCATGCTGTCGTTGCGCGCCAACATTGCTTGGCAACATGCCACACGGGCAGCCGTGTGGTCGTCCGTCAGGATTCGTGGCACCCACCTGGATGACACTTTTCGCATTTTCAGGTCGTCATGCAGGATTGTGTGCACAGAACCCACAGAAATGCCAACTCCGGAGGCGATCTGTTCAACAGTCATTCGGCGATCCCCCAAAACAATTCTCTCCACTTTCTCGATCATGTCGTCAGACCGGCTTGTGCGAGCCCGAGGTTGTTTCGGTTTGTTGTCACACGATGTTCTGCCTTCATTAAACTGTCGCACCCACGAACGCACTTTCGACACATCCATAACTCCATCACCACATGTCTCCTTCAACTGTCGACGAATTTCAATTGGTTTCACACCACGCAAATTCAGAAAACGAATGATTGCACGCTGTTCAAGTAAGGAAAACGTCGGCATTTTAAGTATTTAAAACAGTTCTCATTCTCGCCGCTGGCGGTAAAATTCCATTTGCCGTACGGTGCTGCCATCTCTGGGACGTATTGACAATGAACGCGGCCTCATTTTAAAACAATGCGCATGTTTCTATCTCTTTCCAGCCGAGAGAAAAAAAACCGGAGGCCTTAGAACTTGAATGCACCTCGTAAATCTGTGAGAACGGTTCGTGATGCGTGCTCGGGTAACTCAGTCGATAGGGCACTTGTCCCACAAAAGGTAAAGTTCCCAGGCTCATGCACTGGTCTGGCACATAGTTTCAAACAACCAGGAAACTTCGTAGCTTAATGTAATTGCAGGGATGGTTGCTATGAAAGAACACCGGTAATTTACTTCCCCCATCTGATTTTATACTCTGCCTCTAATAACATCGTTGTCGATGGTATGTTGACCAAGTTTACCTTCCCTCTTCCCTTCCTCCTCTCATGGTGAATAGTTGGAGCATATCTAGTCTTTTTTGGTAGTTTATCAGATGCAACCATTTGAAACTTCGTAGCGTTATACATTATTCCGTATTCGATCCTACTAACAAGTGTGAATGAAGCAGCCGACTTGTACAGAGCTGCTGGTGAACATTTTTTCTGATCCTTTGGTTTCTACACTTGGATGACAGAAGTTGATTGCTTTCATAGTAACTGCTTTTGTAATTTCCTATCTTTGCCACTATAATTTTCTTCCGTATTCCTTTTTTACGTCTTCTTCTGAGATTTATCCGCCCATTCCAAGTTTAACATTTAGCCACCCAGCATGTACATTTCCTGTGCAAACCACTGATTTAGGTTCCTTTTTTTATTTTTTGTTCCTAATATATCAATCACCCGCCCGTATGTCAGCGCGCGTCAGCAGGCTACTTCAAGGCTCGCAGGCCCCAGATCTAATCAGTCCGGCGGATTAACAAGGAGGGACGGTGTGCCACCTCGATGTAATTTTTAGACTATTTCCAACATCCGACTAGCTGAATATAGGACTGCTACGCAGATGTCGCATAAGTTACACGATTCGAAAACTGTTAGAAAATCTTCACACACTTTCACACAGGATAAAACTAGATGCAGACAGTTGGCGTATACGAATTCCATCCCTTGGAGATAAGGGCGGCCATATGCTAGGCATCTGGCAACCGTCTACCACAAACGTTGCCAAATCCAATAATTAACATGCTGACAGACTCCTTGAAGATAGAGGATGTTGTTGTTGTTGTGGTCTTCAGTCCTGAGACTGGTTTGATGCAACTCTCCATGCTACACTATCCAGTCCAAGCCTCTTTATCTCCAAGTACCTACTGCAGCCAACATTCTTCTGAATCTGCTTATTGTATTCATCTGTTGGTCTCGCTCTACGATTTTTACCCTCCACGTTGCCCTCCAGTACTAAATTGGTAATCCTTTGACGCCTCAGAACAAGTCCTACCAACCGATCCCTTTTCTTAGTCAACTTGTGCCACAATTTCCTCTTCTTCCAAATTCTATTCAGTACCTCCCCATTAGTTATCCGATCTACTCATCTAATCTTCAGCATTCTTCTGTAGCACCATATTTCGAAAGCTTCTATTCTCTTCTTGACTAAACTATTTATCTTCCATGTTTCACTTCCATACATGGCTACATTCCATACAAATACTTTGAGAAAAGACTTCCTGACACTTAAGTCTATACTCGATGTTAATAAATTTCTCTTCTTCAAAATCGCTTTGCTTCCCAAAGCCAGTCTACATTTTATACCCTCTCTACTCCGACCATCATCAGTTATTTTGTGTCCCAGATAGAAAAACTCATTTAATACTTTAAATGTCTCATTTCCTGACGTAATTCCCTCATCATCAGCTGATTTAATTTGACTAGATTCCATTATCTTCGTTTTGTTTTTGTTGATTTTCATCTTGTATCCTCCTTTCAAGACACTGTCCATTCCGTTCAACTGCTCTTCCAAGTCCTTTGCTGTCTCTGAGAGATTTACAATGTTATCAGCAAACGTCAAAATTTTTATTTCTTCTCCATGGGCTTTAATTCCTAATCCAAATTTTAATTTTGTTTCCTTTACTGCTAGTTCAATATAAAGATTGAAGAACATCTGAGATAGGCTACAACCCTGTCCCACTCCCTTCCCAACCGCTGCTTCCCTTTCATGTCCCTCGACTCTTATAACTGCCATCTGGTTTCTGTACAAATTGTAGATAGTCTTTCGCTCCCTGTATTTGACTCCTGCCACCTTCAGAATTTGAAAGAGAGCATTACAGTCAACATTCTCAAAAGCCTTCTCTACAAATCCTAGAAACGAAAGTTTACCTTTCCCTAATCTATCTTCTACGATGAGCCCTAGGCTCAGTATTGTCTCACGTGAACCAATATTTCCACGGAATCCAAACTGGTCTTCCCCGAGGTCGGCTTCTATCAGTTTCTCCATTCGTCTATAAAGAATTGGTGTTAGTATTTTACAGCCGTGAATTATTCAACTGATAGTTCGGTAATTTTCATACCTGTCGACAGCTGCTTTCTTTGCGATTGGAATTATTATATTTTCTTGAAGTGTGAGGGTATTTCGCCTGTCTCATACATCTTGCATCATATATACGGAATAAAAAGGTGAAAAGGGAGGCAGAAGAGAGAAGTGCTTGTTATACCCGTGAGGTGACACTCTTTCCATCTGATTAACCTGTTTTGTTTAAGTGACTATTGTTGTGACACCGACTAACGATATCGTACTGACTTCCTGTCCCTGACAAACAATTCGCTCACTGCCTGTAAAAATCGAGTACATGAGACACATATTAGTAGCGACAGTAAACAATCCAGCCTGACACATTTCATGATTTTGTCCTCTCATATTACTGCATCTGTACTGACTCGCACGCTGCTTTACATAAAGAGTGTGGCTTATCTTTTCCTAGCGACCTCCCCAAAATCGCCCAAGTTCCACAAAGCACAGAAGGTGAATAAAAATATGGAAACACCACAAAGACAACATATTAGCAAGCATAATACACTGTACGGAAACCGTTCGCATTAAAAGCAAGTTCCAGCTGGCTAGGAATGGACAAATACAGGTCCTGTGCTGTTTTCAAGGGAATCTTATACCATTCGTTGCACGAAATAGTGTCAGTTTCAGGTAATGATGATGGAGGTGGATAGCGATCATTGATACTTCTCTCCAAGGTAGACCACAGAGACTCAATAATATTGAGGTCTGGCGAGGGGAGATGCGACAATTCATCCAAGTGCTCAGAAAACCAGTACTGGCCGATGTGTCCTGTGTGAACAGAAGCCTGTCATCTTTGAACACAGCATCACCATCTGGGGAACAAACAGAATACCATGGGATGGACCTGTTCAGCCAAAATGGTCACATGGCCCTTGGTAGTAAAGCAACCTTGCAGAATAACATTGAGCCTCATGAAATACCATGATATGGCAGACCAAATCATCACCGAGCCCCCCGCCATGTTTCACTCTTGGATTTCGATTGGATTGGATTGTTTGGGCGGAAGAGACCAAACAGCGAGGTCATCGGTCTCATCGGATTAGGGAAGGATGGGGAAGGAAGTCGGCCGTGCTCTTTCAAAGGAACCATCCCAGCATTTGCCTGGAGAGATTTAGGGAAATCACGGCAAACCTAAATCAGGATGGCCGGACGCGGGATTGAACCATCGTCCTCCCGAATGCGAGTCCAGTGTGCTACCACTGCGCCACCTCGCTCGGTATTTCACTCTTGGGACGTAAATTCGTCGAAAGTTGAAGACAGTGTGAAACAAGACTTTTCTACCCAAATAAATTCTTCCATTGGTCTATAGTCTAGGTGTAATGGCTTTGGTACCACCTTTCCCTGTTACGAGCATTTGCGTCACTGATAACTCCAGCTCACCCTGCAATTTCTTGCTTACGGAGCTCCCCTCGTGTTGTCTTTGTGCTGACAGGTTTCGCAAGTCCGACATTTAGTCCTGCAGTGACTTTTGCAGCTGTCGTCCTCTTTCTTTTCTCCTCGCATTCCTCTTAAATGACGGTTCGTCTCGATCACTCAATACTCACCTTTGTCCTCATTGTGACTTCGCGGAAGACGCTTTTCCGCTTTCCCTATACGTGATATGAATCTTAGGTACGGTGCCTCTAGGAACAGGAAACATTTCTGCTACATTGGTTGCGGAAGAACAAACCATACGAGCACCAACAATTCACCTACATTTGAATTCACTTAGCTCCGACATAATGTACTCCCAACTACACCGAACACTGCTGTCCACGACAGACACTTTCACCCTACTGAGGATACTGCGCAGGCGCCGTTCGTGCTCAAATACAACAGCACAACGTGCTGCATTGGGTAGCGGCTGCATTTCTGTTCTGGCATGCATTTCTCGCGTTGTGTCCGATCTCTATATCTGTAATGATACCACAATACCTAGGACAAAAAAATTAATACGATTACGTCGATTACTTTCCAGGCAACTTTCCTCTTTTTTGTAACTTAGACAGTAGTCACGCAGTAAGCAGGTCAGTCCCAAGTGTAAACGATCTCTTGTAAGGACCATTTAAGCCGGCCACTGTGGCCGAGCGGTTCTAGGCGCTTCAGTCCGGAACTGCGCTGCTGCTACGGTCGCAGGTTCGAATCCTGCCTCGGGCATGGATGTGTGTGATGTCCTTAGGTTAGTTAGGTTTAAGTAGTTCTAAGTCTAGGGGACTGATCACCTCAGATGTTAAGTCTCATAGTGTTTAGAGCCATTTGAACCATTTGTAAGGACCATTTTACAAGACGCCGGAGGGAATGAAAGGGTGAGCGGACTCAATAGCTTCGCACTAGGTCCGCCGAGTGAAGCGGTAAACAAGCCTGCACGTGAAAAAGAGGCCTCGTGACTATTGGCCTCTTTATTTAGCACTTAGGAAGAGCGGCTGCGTAGTTAGATCGTCCGTTCACTCTTTACTGCGTTGCGTGCAACACTCTGCATATTAGCACACCACCATGATCAGTGACTGCAGTTTCACGGCGCTGCATCACATCGAGTGCAAGACTACGTCTGCAGAACCGCTGTGAACTGGAGCGTTTGCTGTTCAGTCTCATTACGTTGCACTAATGGTGATACGAGACCCCCGCAAACTAGACTTTCTTTTTATAACACCGTGCTAGTCATTGCTGCAACGATTTGTCATAACAAGAGTACAAGAGTGCAGTTCGGAGTCGCCCATCGTATAATGAAATCAAGTATGGCTCTTCATATCTGTATAAGGACTCGGGCAGCTGCTAATAGTGCTATAAATAAGAAGACGCTTCATCATGGGTCATTTCTCGGTGCTGATGACGCCCGCGATAACCGTCGGCTTTTTGTTGGTTGTAGAGGCATTCAGCTCAGAGAGGGCTCTGCACAGCCAAGATGGAGCCTGAAACAGATCGCTTAATTATCTCATAATAATTTGTTAGAAATAGCAGGACGCGGATATGTATTTCAAAGCAGTTACGGCAGAGTAGAACTGAACTATTGCAAACGAAGAAGCAATAAATATTTACTCCGTATTTCATTGTAAAAAACAGGAAAATGTGTCTCTGTATTGCAAAGATAGATTTCCACTTCTCCTATTGGAAGTCTGAAAGCATTGAAAGCACCGTCCGCCCCGGTAGCTGAGTGGTCAGCGCGACAGACTGTCAATCCAAAGGGCCTGGGTTCGATTCCCGGCTGGGTGTTGTGTTTTCATCATTTCATCCCAATCGACGCGCAAGTCGCCGAAATGACGTCAAATCGAAAGACTTGCACCAGGCGAACGGTTTACTCGACGGGAGGCCCTCGTCACACGACATTTCATTTCCTTTCATTGAAAGCACCTTGTGCAGTTTTATACCAAAATATTTCTAGCCGAGGGCTTGGAAGGCAGTGAATGTGACTGTAAATGTCGTGACTGCTGATGCAATACATATTTGCATACGTGAAAAGTCTGTACACAACAAGATTAGTACTGTCCCTAAAACGAAACTAACGTTCGCGCTCCAGTCAGATCAATGTGACCACCGTTTATGTTCGACAGTCAACGTGCAATAGCCATTCACGGATAGCAATAGCAAATGGCAGCGCTGGAGGCGGGGAGTGTATAAGGCATTTCGCGGAAGGGGGGGGGGGGGCAGTGGCAAACAGCGCACTCGTCGTATTGCGGAAACGGAATGAATTTATCTGATGTCTGAAATGTATGATCATTGGTTTTCGGGACAAGAGTGGAAACCTTTCGGTAATGGCTAAGTATGACAACTGTTTGCGTAACACCGTGCTTAAAGTATACAATGCTTGACAAAATGGTGTTGAGGTAGTTGGTTCACCAAAGGACATAGGGGACAGGGTTGAACAACATCTGCAGAGATGTGTATCGACGAACAGGATGTTGAGCAAGTGACTGCCCAGATGACTCAAGGGATTACCAACAGTGTCTCCTTCATGACCGTTCAGGTGCCTGGTGCATGCATCGATGCTGAATGCTATTTATCGGCGACACCGTTAGTGCTCCATCGAACAGACTGCCATTGGCGTCTATGGAGTGAAAGCAAATGGTCCAGGCCATAGGATGGAACGTTAGGGTCTGGGGAATGTTTTCGTGGCACATCCTAGACGATCTCGTCATTCTGGAAGGCACAGTGCCTCAACATACGTATGCAGCTATCATTGGGTAACATGTCCACCTCTACATACAGTTTGCTTTTCCTCAGTGCGGTGGTATCTACCAGCAGGACGATGCACAACTCACAGTGTGCGAGTGTGGTTCAAAGAGCACAGGATGAGTTTCGTACTCCCTGGCGATCAAAATCCCCGTATTTAAACCCAATCAAGAATCTTTGGGACCGATCAGACTGTTCGCGCCGAGAATAAGCCGAGAAACCCAGCGCTGATGGCAACGACACAGGAGTCGATATGGCTCCGCTTTCCCACAAGCTCAACGACTCTCTTACTGCACGTCTCGCAACGGTCCACGCTGCAAAAGATGATTATTCAGTCTTTTGACAGGTGATCACATTAATGTGATTAGACAGTGTATAATCAACACATGGAAAAGGAAACATCTCAAATTAGCAATGAAGACTTAGGAGCATTAAAGAAGATTTTCTTAGAACAGTTAAAGTAAATGACTGGATGGATAGCAAAAAGTTAGGCAAGGAGATTACACGTCTCTAGAGCTATCCTTGACAGCTTTTCAAGGAATTATATCCGTAAACTGGCAAAAAGAAAATGAATGATTTTGGATGGTACCTATCTCAATAACCTACGGTTGCTGATGACATCGTAATATTTCTCTCTCGAACTTCGACAAATACGCTGATGTCAAAACATGGAAAAGATAGTAGTTGCACATGTCGGAAGTTGTGAATTCGGATCTCATCATGTGCAGTAAATTTATCTATTTTTAAATCTTTATCAGATTGACTTTGATCATAATTTTTATTCAATTAATTTATTGAAATCTAATTTTTTTGTTTCCCTTACTTTGTCACATCATTTTAATCATAATATCGACTTCTTCATTTGCTCTCATTCCTCTTCCTATTATTCTTTTTCTACTTGAAGTCTTTCTTCATTCTTTTTTAATTAATTTTATGTATTAATACCGATTTAATTTCTTTTGTTTTATCGCCCTGTTTTTTTTCCTCCACATTATTGCTTCATTGCATCTGTTCCTCATTTTCTTTGAATTTCGTCATACTTATAAACCCTTTTTTTATTTAAATCTTCATCTTCATGATTTTGTCCGCAGTGCAATAGCTATTTAGATTATGTTTTACTTGTTTGTATGGCGATTACCATGCTAAAAAAAATTGCACATCTGCTAAGGAAAAGTACATTTTGCAGACCACTGCGACAGTCAGTATAAATAGATTATTTGGTCTTTTGTTTTTTAACTTCTAGATTGAAATTTTCCAATAATTTAATATCATAACATATAAAAATAATTAAATTCACATTCACAAAAATTCCGATTGGAAAAAGATGATATAAACAAAAATTGAAACAAATGAAAAAACTTCATACAGTGATTAAAATAATGTGACAAAGGGACAGAAATTAAAAATCTACATTTAAAGAAATTAATTGAATAAAAATAATGATCAAAGTCATTTCGATGAAGATTTAAAAATAAAAAAATTTACTACATCTGACAAGATTCGAACCGGCAATCTCTTGGATGTGAAACTATTACCCTATCCATTTTTTAACGTTACTGAGCATCACGAAAAATTCCGAAACATTTTCGTCACTTACTTGGAAATAGGGCCCACCAAGGTGAATGGCTACAGGGTGTGAACCTGGGATCTTAACCTACATCACCGTACATTTGGTTTCAAAAAGTCGATTCCACCATTGGGGACCTCCCTTGTGAGCTGTTTGTCGTCTGGCACAAGGGAGGATCGCCATATTATGCGCAAAGCAGAGCGTAACTCCTTCACATCCACGCGTGCCACCTGAGAACAAGCAATGGAATCTCTGCAACATTCACAGTCACTCGCGCCGCTAGCAGCATCCGGACTATGGAACTGCCATCCCTTGCGTGGGCACCATGCACAAGAAACGGCTGCGTCTGGAGTGGCCTCGTCACCGGTAAGCATCGACTGTTGCGCTGTGTTGCATTACCACGGATGACCATCTTTGGCGAGCATGACGGCGACCTGGGGAGAGGCATAGCGGTGTTAGGCCTGGCTCATGATGATAGCGACCGAGGAAATTCTGATGACTCAGCGGCACGTCTTTGGCATCCTGCGTCCTTATGTGTAATCTCACATGCAACAGTATCGTGTTGTAGTTCTTCAACAGGACAATGTTCGCCCACAGACGGCGCATGTCTCTATGAAATGTCTGCGATATGTTGAGGTACTCCTGTGGCCGGAAAGACCCCGTATCTGTCCGCAAAATGACTCGTGTGGGGCCAGCTCGGACGTCAACTGTGTCATGATGCTTATATCCAGGATGTCAAGGACCAGTTACGAAAGATGTGTGCCAGCTCGCCACAGGAGAGAATACAACGGCTTTGTGACACCTTTCCCAACCAAATCAGTGCGAACATCCTGCCCAGACGTGTAAGGTCAAAGTGATAAATCAAGTTCTAATCAAATTTGACTCGATATTGCACTGGAGTAACACCACATACACTCCCAAGTTGTGAACTAACATTTCGTTTTGTCCTCCACTTCCGTGCTCTCCACCATTTTTTGTCAGGTAGTGAAGGGAATAACAGATCTTTTTTAAATATTCTAATATTACATCTGAAGATGACCTATTTGAACGAAACCTGTGCAACCGCTTGCCTGCTTCTCTCTATGTGAATGAACGTTCCTAAAACTGTCTGCCAAAACTTATCAAAACTGGTTACCAAACAGACAAATTCTTAGCTTAAGGTCGGTGTAAAATTCTGACTATGCTGAATTATACAAAGACTTAATATTATTTGCTCAACACTGTCTACAAACTGAAGCCAATTATTTTTGCAAAAATACAATGCTACTCTGAATTTAACCTGACTTGTGAAATAAATGCGGAACTGAACTTACAGGGAAATTCCTGGCCCTAAACTGTATTTTCACTTACCTAGTGTCTAGACAAACATTTTTGCAGATTTCTTAAAAGCAGTGCAAAGCATACAGCAGTAAAGCAACATTAAAACTGCAACTGAAAATTCCGCACCACATAGAGCAATGTGAATATGAACATAATAAACTGAAAAAAGGGTGGGAATTTCAACTAGTAAGAAATGACTTCTGACAAAATCAAAATAAAACTTTATATTCAAAAGTAATGCTTTAAGAATCAACTACATATTCACAACAGTGTTTATGTGACATGATTTAAAGAAATAATTTCAAGCAAGGGGAATCTCAGCTTCCTATCAGAGAAATCCCTGTAGCAATCCTACTATCTGAGCGTCATTACTATTATCTCAATAATACAAAACAATCCTATGCGCTTACGTGCTTACCTCAGTCTCTCAGTATTCCAGAAAACCTCACAAATTATTTCCTTAGAGTCTGTCTCCATATTGCATCAGAAATATTCATACTCCAATTCTGTCTATCTCATGTCACACTTATAAACAAAATTTCCTGACCATTCTTCAGCCGGCCGGAGTGGCCGAGCGGTTCTAGGCGCTACAGTCTGGAACCGCGCGACCGCTACGGTCGCAGGTTCGAATCCTCCCTCGGGCATGGATGTGTGTGATGTCCTTAAGTTAGTTAGGTTTAAGTAGTTCTAAGTTATAGGCGACTGATGACCTCAGAAGTTAAGTCCCATAGTGCTCAGAGCCATTTGAACCATATGTCGTTAGGTTAGTTAGGTTTAAGTAGTTCTAAGTTCCACGGGACTGCCGACCTCAGAAGTTAAGGGGCTCCGGAAAGGCTCAAAATCATGAAAAGTTCAATTTTTACTTTTTTGCGTTTTCTGAATCTGCAGACTATTACCTTTTAATAGATATATAATTTATTCAATTCTGAAGACTACAACTATTTTTTAATTTTTTTTTGAAATGTGTTCTACATGGGCGTGACCCACTGTGGCGCTGTTAAACTGCTGTCAAATGGTGTTATTATTAACGTCCGTGTTCATCAGGTACATTTTAGTGATGTGAGATAAAGTATGTGTTGTGGCTAACCTGTGACGGTTCAATATACACTCCTGGAAATGGAAAAAAGAACACATTGACACCGGTGTGTCAGACCCACCTTACTTGCTCCGGACACTGCGAGAGGGCTGTACAAGCAATGATCACACGCACGGCACAGCGGACACACCAGGAACCGCGGTGTTGGCCGTCGAATGGCGTTAGCTGCGCATCATTTGTGCACCGCCGCCGTCAGTGTCAGCCAGTTTGCCGTGGCATACGGAGCTCCATCGCAGTCTTTAACACTGGTAGCATGCCGCGACAGCGTGGACGTGAACCGTATGTGCAGTTGACGGACTTTGAGCGAGGGCGTATAGTGGGCATGCGGGAGGCCGGGTGGACGTACCGCCGAATTGCTCAACACGTGGGGCGTGAGGTCTCCACAGTACATCGATGTTGTCGCCAGTGGTCGGCGGAAGGTTCACGTGCCCGTCGACCTGGGACCGGACCGCAGCGACGCACGGATGCACGCCAAGACCGTAGGATCCTACGCAGTGCCGTAGGGGACCGCACCGCCACTTCCCAGCAAATTAGGGACACTGTTGCTCCTGGGGTATCGGCGAGGACCATTCGCAACCGTCTCCATGAAGCTGGGCTACGGTCCCGCACACCATTAGGCAGTCTTCCGCTCACGCCCCAACATCGTGCAGCCCGCCTCCAGTGGTGTCGCGACAGGCATGATTGGAGGGACGAATGGAGACGTGTCGTCTTCAGCGATGAGAGTCGCTTCTGCCTTGGTGCCAATGATGGTCGTATGCGTGTTTGGCGCCGTGCAGGTGAGTGCCACAATCAGGACTGCATACGACCGAGGCACACAGGGCCAACACCCGGCATCATGGTGTGGGGAGCGATCTCCTACACTGGCCGTACACCACTGGTGATCGTCGAGGGGACACTGAATAGTGCACGGTACATCCAAACCGTCATCGAACCCATCGTTCCACCATTCCTAGACCGGCAAGGGAACTTGCTGTTCCAACAGGACAATGCACGTCCGCATGTATCCCGTGCCACCCAACGTGCTCTAGAAGGTGTAAGTCAACTACCCTGGCCAGCAAGATCTCCGGATCTGTCCCCCATTGAGCATGTTTGGGACTGGATGAAGCGTCGTCTCACGCGGTCTGCACGTCCAGCACGAACGCTGGTCCAGCTGAGGCGCCAGGTGGAAATGGCATGGCAAGCCGTTCCACAGGACTACATCCAGCATCTCTACGATCGTCTCCATGGGAGAATAGCAGCCTGCATTGCTGCGAAAGGTGGATATACACTGTACTAGTGCCGACATTGTGCATGCTCTGTTGCCTGTGTCTATGTGCCTGTGGTTCTGTCAGTGTGATCATGTGATGTATCTGACCCCAGGAATGTGTCAATAAAGTTTCCCCTTCCTGGGACAATGAATTCACGGTGTTCTTATTTCAATTTCCAGGAGTGTATATCGCTGGTGTGATTGTCGATTGTTTCATGTTTATTTACTCTGTCGTTATCTCGAAAATATTCGTAATTAATTCTGTTTCTTGAGTCTCTGTTTTGTTGAAGTATAATGATGAGTAAAAGTAAAGTTATTAGAAATCCTCTGAAGGCTTTTAAGAAAAGGAGAAATGTTGGAAAGGCAAAGGTATGTGTTATTACTGTAAACAATAAAGACGATAACCAAGTGAGTGAACCTAACCTCTCAAGTACACCTGCCCATAGCAGTCAAAGTGGGTAAGAAAATACTTCACAGAAGAAGCTTGGTTCAATGAGTGAAAACTATAAATGTTTTATGGGCGAATCGGATGTGAATGAAATATTTGATATGTCGTTTCTCAAAGGAATTTTTTCAAACTGTGTAAGATGTATTCATTGTAGTGATGTTGGTCTGGAACTCTCCATAATAAAGCACGTAGGACTTGCTAGTGAAATACAACTGAAATGTGATAAGTGTTCATACATGACCACCTTTTGGAACAGTGTTGCAGTAACTGCAACTGAAGAAAATGGTAGCAAAATCTACGAACACAACATTAGATTTGTTTATTCCTTGCGTTCAGTTGGTAAGGGTGCTACTGCAGGTGCAATTTTCTGTGGCATCATGAATCTTCCAAATCCCCCAACCAAGTTTACGACCTATAACAAATTAATAGGGTCTAAAGTAGAAGATGTCTGTATAGAATCTATGAAGAACGCTGTGGAAGAGGCAGTAATGGAAAATAATGGTAACAGAGATTTGACTGCAGCGTTCGATGGTACCTGGCATAAACGGGGACACTCATCTCTTCATGGTGTAGTATCTGCCAC
Source organism: Schistocerca cancellata (assembly GCF_023864275.1). Taxonomy (NCBI): domain Eukaryota; kingdom Metazoa; phylum Arthropoda; class Insecta; order Orthoptera; family Acrididae; genus Schistocerca; species Schistocerca cancellata. Next base: position 424,448,096 of record NC_064633.1, read on the forward strand.
TAGTATGTATACAGGGGAAGTTTTAGATGTAGCAGTAATATCAAAGTATTGTAGATGTCCACAAAAATATAAAGGTACACATGAAAATAATTGCAAAGCTAACTATAGTGGCAGTAGTGGAGGAATGGAAGTGGCTGGTGTTGCCAGTATATTCCAGCGTTCTGAGGCGTGTGATAAAACGCGATATGTTAATTACCTTGGTGACGGTGATTCTAAAAGTTTCAAACATGTTCAAGGACTGAAGCCCTATGGTGATGATGTTGTAGTGCAGAAATTTGAGTGTATTGGACACGTACAGAAGCGAATGGGACTTCGGCGACTGAAAGCTTCGTACAAAAATCAAAAATTCAGTGATGGTAAAGGGTTGGATGGGAAGGGAAGGTTAACTGACAGTTTAATTGACAAAATACAGAACTATTATGGAATGGCTATTAGGCAAAATACACAAAGTGTCGACGAAATGAAGAAGGCTGTTTGGGCTCTTTTTTTTCATACTTCTTCAACCGATGAAAATCCCCAACATAGCTTGTGTCCCAATGAAGAAGACAGTTGGTGTAAATATAACAAAGGATTGCTAACTGGTGAAGTGTACACTCATAAGCATAGTCTGCCTCATGCAATAATGGAGGTGATAAAACCTATTCTCAGAGACTTAGCAGCACCTGAACTGTTGAAAAAGTGTATTCACGGAAAAACTCAAAACCCAATGAAAGTGTAAATAGTGTTATATGGTCGAGAATCCCCAAGACTGTATTTGTTGGAATAGAAACACTTCACTTTGGTGTGTATGATGCTGCTGCGACTTTCAATGATGGCAACATTGTAAGGTGCAAGGTATTTAGAAATATGGGAATGAAGATAGGTTCTAACATGGTACGAGCGATGCTTGCTTTAGACAAGGAACGCCTTCGGGCTGCAGACAGGGCTGTAAAGAGTCTACAAATACAAGCAAGAGTAAACAGGAGGAGGAACAAGAGGAAGCTGGAGGAGGAGCTTGCAGAGGATGAAGATAATCCATCCTATGGACCTGGAATGCACTATAAATTTAATCCAATCTTTGTCGCTCGATTCCCAAAACTTTTATTTTCTCATACTAATTACATGTTTTCTAAGGATCTTCCAAACATATTTGTTTCAAACTTTCAGTAAATGTTACACAGTACCTTCTGCATTATTTAACACAGCCTTTTTCCAAAAAACTATATGTTTTTGAATATATAAATAAAAAATTGCAAAAAAAGTTGTGAATTTTCATTACAATTGAAAAAAAATCATATTTAATAACTGAACTCAAAATTTTGTAAAATCCCTGTGTTAAGTTGTAGCCCATATTCCAATAAATAATCTGTAAAAAGTTCAACTTCCTACCTCAAATACTTTGTGAGGAAAGATGTAATTTATAAGCGTTATTTTAACATTGCAAGTATAGGGCGTTCCGGAGCCCCTTAAGCCCCATAGTGCTCATGCCATTTGAACCCCCAGAGCCATTTGAACCAATTCGAGAATTTAGAGAGTGACCAAAATAATATGTATACATCCCGCCTGTTATAACAGTTAATAAAACGTGGTTTGGACTGTATTGTTCATTAAAAAGATGGAATATGACGAAAATGGACCACTGCATTCTGTGGATACAAGTGAGCAGTGTTTTCTACAGGATTTATTTCTTTTGTAGAATGTCACGGCGTTTGAAATACGAGTGGAGCCATCGAGTTGTAGGCTAGAGAAATGTAAGCGGCGCGGCGCGGCGCGGGTCGGCCGGTGTCTCGTGGGCACAAGGCAGGGCAGGGCACGGCAGGGTGCAGGGGGCGCTAATAGCGTCCAGACCACATACATACTGCTCGGCCCGCCTCGCGCGTCAGCCGCGGGCAGGGACCACGGCGTACAGTTAGCGATGCTATCTGCGGCCGGCAATTACAGTCGCGCTCAGCACGCCAACAACCGTTGTGCGCATGCGCCGCGCCCGCCCACGCCGCCCGCCGCCCGCAGCCCAGGGGGACCACGCGGCCGCCCCGCCAACGCCGACGCCGACTGATGACGCCGCCGCGCTTTACGGCAGAAGCGGCGGCGGTCAGGGTCGAGCTACTGGCGGTCGCGCCCCACGTCTTACAAGGAGGGGCGAGGCGCGCGCACACTACGGCCCACCCATCTCGATGGGCTTTGGCCTGTCATTCGAGACCACTCCAAAGTATCTGGTGCAGTCTAGTTACGGACAAAAAAAATACACTACTGGCCATTAGAATTGCTACACCAACAAGAAATGCAGATGATTAACGGGTATTCTTTGGACAAATGTATTATACTACAACTGACGTGTGATTACATTTTCACGTAATTTAGGTGCATAGATCCTGAGAAATCAGTACTCAGAACAACCACCTCTGACCGTAATAACGAGCTTGATACGCCTGGGCATTGAGTCAAACAGAGCTTGGATGGCGTGTGCAGGTACAGCTGCCCATGCAGATCCAACACGATACCACAGTTCATCAAGAGTAGTGACTGGCGTATTGTGACGAGCCAGTTGCTCGGCCATCATTGACCAGACGTTTTCAATTGGTGAGAGATCTGGAGAATGTTTTGGCCATGACAGCAGTCGAACATTTTCTATATCCAGAAAGGCCCGTACAGGTACTGCAGCATGTGGTCGTGGATTATCCTGCTGAAATGTAGGGTTTCGCAGGGATCGAATGAAGGGTACAGCCACGGGTCGTAACAAATCTGAAATGTAGCGTCCACTGTTCAAAGCGCCATCAATGCGAACAAGAGGTGACCTAGACGTGTAACCAATTGCACCCCATACCATCACGCCGGGTGATACGCCAGTATGGCGATGACGAATAGACGCTTCGAATGTGCGTTCACCGCGATGTTGCCAAACACGGTTGCGACCATCATGATGCTGTAAACAGAACCTAGATTCACCCGAAAAAATGACGTTTTGCCATTCGTACACCCAGGTTCGTCATTGAGTACACCATACAGGCGCTCCTGTCTGTGATGCAGCGTCAAGCGTAACCGCAGCCGTGGTCTCCGAGCTGATAGTCCATGCTGCTGCAAACGTTGTCTTGCAAACGTCCCCATCTGTTGACTCAGGGATCGAGACGTGGCTGCGCGATCCGTTACAGCCATGCGTATAAGATGCCTGTCATCTCGACTGCTAGTGATACAAGGCCGTTGGGATTCAGCAAGGCGTTCCGTATTACCCTCCTGAACCCACCGATTCCATATTCTGCTAACAGCCATTGGATCTCGACCAACGCGAGTGGCAATGTCGCGATACGATAAACCGCAATCGCGATAAGCCACAATCCGACCTTTATCAAAGTCGAAAACGTCATCGTAAGCATTTCTCCTCCTTACACGAAGCATAACAACAACGTTTGACGAGGCAACGCCGGTCAACTGCTGTTTTGTGTATGAGAAATCGTTTGGAAACTTTCCTCATGTCAGCACGTTGTAGGTGTCGCCACCGGCGCCAACGTTGTGTGAATGCTCTGAAAAGCTAATCATTTGCATATCACAGCATCTTCTTCCTGTCTGTTACATTTCGCGTCTGTAGCACGTCATGATCGTGCTGTAGCAATTTTAATGACCAGTAGTGTATGTCCTGCTAGAGGCCATCCGTAACTACGGCAATACATTTTTCCTGAAAGCAGGCTAATTTTATTCAGGATTCAAATAAACCATATTATTCCCATTCTTTCGGCTACAAAACATTATTTTTTAACATAATCTCCGTTCAATGCGACGGCCTTAGGCCGCCCTACTGGGAGGGCGTGTATGCCCGCATGGTATCACTTCACTGGAAGACGTCGGAGTCAACCTCTACGTGCTTCCCGCTTCATTCGGCCAAATGGATGGAAGTCGGAAGGTGCGGGATCCGGGCTGTAGGGTGGACGATGAAACACAGTCTAGCGTGAGGCGTTAACTTGTCGTGGAGAAGGAAAACTTGATCTGCATTTTTGTGGCAGCAAACACGATGAAGTCGTTTCTTCAACTTCCTGAGGCTAGCACAATATACTTCATCGTTGCACCAAGAGGGAGAACACCAAGCAGAGTCCCAGAAGACCGTCTCAGTGACTTGCCGGCTGAGTGTGCGGCTTGCAAATTTATCTTGCAAATACGATGTGGCTGAAGCAATTTACTCAAGGAATATGAATATTGAAGAATGTCAAGACAGGAAGTGGTAGTGATTGGGGCGGAGAAGCGCAACAGCCGTGGATACCCCGCGAGGAGTAGAAGAAGAAGAGGATGAAGGCCATAGGTCGTAAATGAGAATCTGTTCCAGTCCTGATGGACTTCGAATATTTGACAGCGGTGCCCGTACGTACTATTGTTGTGCGAAAGTTGTAACGATCCGACTATATCCGGGTTATGTGCGCTTTTTTTGCCTCTCTTTTAAATATTAACGATAGGTGGCTTAAAATTGTACACTGGGTGATTTAATAAAGTCTGCAAGTAGGGAATTATCATATTGTTAACGGTTCTTGAAAATCTTTTGCATGTTAGTTTACGAGCCACTACGCAGTATTTCAACCTAGGGTATTCAGTTATCTGGACGGAGAAGACGTGAGAGATGGAAGCGACGTATCCATGATCGTGGCAGTACAAAAGGTTCAAATGGCTCTGAGCACTATGGGACTCAACATCTGAGGTCATGAGTCCCCTAGAACTTAGAACTACTTAAACCTAATTAACCTAAGGACATCACACACATCCATCCCCAAGGCAGGATTCGAACCTGCGGCCGTAGCGGTCGCGCGGTTCCAGACTGAAGCGCCTAAAACCGCACGGCCACACCGGCCGGCCTGGCAGTACAGACTATACGTGAACTAAAGGAAGAATTCAGTTAAAACTTGTTGGTGCCATTCCTTTTGGTCTATCCAGCGTCATGCGATAGTGTTGGATGCTGAAGTTAATCTTGATTACATCTTGTTTAAAAAAAGAGATACACGGGTGAACAAAAGGATGGAAACACCGCGAGAAATGCATGCTTCAACATAAATTCTGATGCTAGCGAAGCCTGCATGTTGCGTTGTTGAACCTGACCATGAACGGGAACTGTTCAACGTCCTCAGCACTTTGCAAGTGCCAGTCGTCATCAGAACAGTGCTTTGCCTAGTTGTGAGTGCATTACGTCAGTGTTCAGTGAATTTTAACGTAAAGACTGGAGTGCAACATTTGGTCGACAGAGAAGTCGTTAGAGTCGGAGTACGGGCTCAGATCAGAAAAGGATGTGGCAGGAAATCACGGAAAACCTAAATCTGGATGTCCCGACGGGGATTCTTTCCAAATTCGAGTCTACTGTGCTAATCACTGCTCCACCTCATTAGTTATGTCTATTGGGACCGTAGTTTTGTTCCCCCATTGTGGATGTATTTGCATCGTTTCAAGGTGCAGCCCCATCGTTTTCAGATCATCTGGAGAATCGTTGCCCATATATTCGGTATCCAGCGCCTCTTTTCCGTTCTTTTACGGTAAGTACTTTCTTGTCTTATAGTTAGGTTCACAGTGCATTACATGCCCGTACCAGCGTAGGCGATTCTTTTGAATTTTTGCCGCTTTGTTCGCTACCTTTAGCGAGCCTCGCATTTGATGGTTCCTTATTCCGTTGTGACCGGTGCCCAACATTCTAAACCGTTGGTTGGAGATGGCCTTATCGTCGTTTGTGCATACTACTTTTGACTTCTATAGGCGTTTTCAGATCTCAGGTGACTCCTTTCCGTGACCGACATTTTAAACATCCAGTTCGAAGTACGTAAACTGATTATTAGGGCATATTCTAGACGTAGTTGGGGTTCAGAACTGGTGGTCGGAGCGCGCGCTCTCGTCCGTCCGTCCGTCCGTCCGTGTGTGTGTGTGTGTGTGTGTGTGTGTGTGTGTGTGTGTGTGTGTGTGTGTCTGTGTGTGTGCGTTAGTGTAAATTAGTGACGACGTCTTATATTTTCAGCAGATATGTGAGTGTGGTGGTGGGAAGGGTTGAGAATTGTGGTTAGATTCGAGTTTTGGGCGGACATAAGCACGCTATCTGATTAGAGGTATCGGGATACCTATTACGTGACATTAATTTAGGGTGTGTACACCTTTCGCCTTTATAATGGCGTGAACTCTGTCCGGAACACGTTCAATGAGGAGTGTGATTGTCTGTGGAGGAATGCTAGCCCATTCTTTCTCAGAATCTGTAAGCAGAGAAGATATACTGGGCGCTGGGATTTCGAGCGAAGTCGAGGTTCCAACTCATCCCAAAGGTGTTCAATTTGGTTTAGGTTGACGATGGGCAGGCCAGTCCATTTTAGGAATGTTACTGAGACGCCCGATAAACCCTGCTGGGCAGAACAGGTAACAGGATTGTGGAAAGGGCCAAGGTTTGAAGTCAGTTTCTGCTTCTAATTGTCATTTATTGTAATTTAATAAACGTTACAAGCAAAGCGGCACATAGCCGAGTCTTTACCGAATACAACTATTTTACGGCTGAAGGCCTCAAACAAGAAATCTTAACAAGACAAAAATCCAATTTAAGGTAGCAATAAGATAATTCAGAAAACAACATACGCAAAGTGCAATACAAATGGCTGAGGGCCACAATTAAATTTCAAAACTTCAAAATATATTACCATAGACCTTTAAAGGCAGAAGGCCAGCATGTTTAACAACAAGAAATCTTAAAAACCAACAAGATAAAAATCCAATTAAGATAGCAGTGAAATAATTTAAAGAAGCAAGATATGCAAGGTGCAATACCAATGGCTGAGGGTCACAATTAAACTTCAAAACTTCAGAATATATTACCATAATCTTTAAAGTCAGAAGTCCGCAGTTTTTTAGCTTCAGACATAAATTTAAAAATTAATTTTGCAAAATTTTAAGAAAACCAGCGAATAACAATAAGCCTAAAATTTAAAATAGCTGACAACAGATAATTAAACACTGGTGGCACTCAGAAGGCCTCCAGGGAGGTCGGTCTGCCTCGTTCACTTAGGTGAGACAGTTGGTGAGCCCAACTATACTGCATCCGTGAGAACCCAACCAGGGGACAGCCACGGACCGACCGACGCAACGACTTGCTTGCCACCAAACGGTACATGCGAACTCAAACACACAAAAGTTACGAAGCACACAACATGAACGGACGTGGCTTGGGTAGTTGAAACTACTACTCAACTTCGACGTCCTGGGTCGGTGACCCACGAAGCTCGCGTAGCGATCGGACAGCTCCACACACGCTCCGACACTGCGCAGGGACCGCCAGCGGACCCAGCCGACTGCATCGTGAAGAGATAACTTCCCTCGTCCGCAACAACCGACCGACTCTCTCAGAATGCCGACAGCATCTCAGATAGTCATCAGTGAAAATAACACCAACTACACAATCAACCTGACAAACACTTGCACGAAGACCTGAACAATACCCAACAGTAATAAGCACACACGAAGACGAATTGGGAGTCGATGCGCGCACGCACACACAGCCGACTCATGAACCATCGGCGAGCCAAAACGCGTCGTCCGGTAGGACGACCGACCGCCGATCCACCAAGACCGTGGCCCGGCTCAAGTGATGCGTGGCGGCAATGGTCGGGCGAGCTATGTCGACGCAGGCCTCACTGCAGCTCCTATCCGACTGCACTAGTGCCGCATTGCAACTCCCCGACTGGCAGTTCCGGGCTGCGCTCCAGACGCGTTCCAACCGACTGGCAAACCCGAGCTCGCGACCCGAACTGAACTCCCGACGACAGACCACGACCGGGAAGTAATAGGAGTCGAGCAAAGATGCTATGAGAGGGGATATATCGATACACGCTGCTAGCGCCGCTCACGACCAGGCAAAGCAGCAACTCAGTGACAGTAGTAATTCAAATTAACGTAGTGAGGTGGAAGTACGTTAAAAACACGGTGTAAAATACATGATGGCGGGAACACGAGCCACGCACGGCTCAGTTACCGTCGAATAATCGTCTCCGAAGTCTTCCTCTTCTGTACGCAGTACATTATGCTGTAAAACGTGTTCATACCCTTCCACATTTAGCAATTTTTTCCACTCTAACCATGAGAAACACGACTTTCTCCATACATCATTACAAATGATGTCAGGTAGCGTTCTGCGGACACTATTCGCCAAGGCCACACCCTTCCTTCTTATTGCCACAGGGTACCGCGCGATTCATGAGTCCAGATCATTCGTCTCCGTCATCCACAGCCCAGTGGCGTGGCTACACCACCTCAAGATTCTCTTAGCACTGGTCACAGAAATGTGTGGCTTATAAGGAACTGCTCGACATTGTACCCAATTCTTTTAACTGCACAACGCACAGTCATTATGTTAGGTGGACTGCTGGTAGCACTGTGGATCTCATGAGTCCTCCTGCTGATTTCGTACGATCTGTTACAACCACATTCCGCAACATTCGACGGTCCATGTCTGCCAATGCAAGAGGTCTGACTGGTCGTGATCCAGCTACGGCTCTTCCTGCACAGTCACGTTACCAACAGTCGACTCTGGCACCTGTAGAAGGATTAAAATGTCCTGATGTATTTAGCACTCAGGAGACATCCAGTAACTAGTCCACGAGCTCTCCTGATCGACTCATTCTGATGTTCCTGTTTCTCTACTGACAACTCAATATTCACTGCAAATTTCTATACTGGCGTGTCTGCTTTTCGCAACATCTAGTCATCCGTTCCACACTACGTAGGAGTGTTGAACAGATAGAATGTATCATAGAAAAGATACACACTATGTTCTTAATGCTCTTTTCACTATGGACTTAATGGAACACAAAATATGTTTTTGTGACTGTCGCCAGTGACGCGATTTTCTTATATCCTTGTGCTCTTGCTGATGTCGGGGCAATCTGCCTATCATCCAATTGGCCAGTAGGAACCTAGACGCAAGGAGTAGGAGTTATCGTCTAAGGAAGACATCACACTAATATGGGCCCTACGTAATTATCCCCCCCTCTATTTTACTATCTAACGATGGTAATCCAGCCCTGGATTAATAATTTGTCATACTACCCATAAATTGTCGAGGCCGAACTTGAATGTTACGAATCTCGAGTAAAATCACAACTGCCTACGAGCAACCAAGTTGCACAGAATAAATAAACTGTCATTTGAAAAAAATATATCGTCCATCCTCTATTCAGAACCAACTCTAATCAGTCCAACCGTCCAAATCAGTCATACAGTAACAAGGTTGTTTTTTCCATCATAAGTGCATTCAGGCGAGACTAAAAATCATTAAAGTTTTTTAACATTTTTAAATCTCTTTCTGCGCAGGTGGATTCTTTGCTGGCGGCCTTATTCTCGCACGGCTGTCGGCTGCCCGCCGTTATTGATCAGCTACACGTTTCACCGATCCTTCACCAGCATCGGTGCCTCATAACTTACTCTAGGCTTTCGGCAAAATTTTCAGTTCATATTAACAACATGTAACTTCGCCCTTGTCCGGACAATGATTGCCCCTTCAGCTGTATATGTAATTTCCCATTGAACATTGTTACCCCTTTCGACTACTGGGTTTAATAATTTCAGACGCTCTAAGTGGACCGTCATAATGTACAGGGTGTGTAGAAATTCCCATTACAAACTTATAGTACTTGTAGAGGGGAGTGAGTAGATAATATCTTCAGTTGGAACTCATGTCCGACAACATACTGTTTAAGTGCTACAGTCATTTGGAAAAATGTTGATAACGCGACGACTTTTATAAGTACCGTAGTTGATTATGCGTGATCCAGTACATCACTTGTTTCACAATTCCACTAATAATTTCGAAAGAATTTGCTCGCCTATCCGTTGCTGGGTTCTCTTTAACGTGATGCAGTTCAATTCAATTTAAATTCAATTTACTGTCACGAATTTTTGACCTGTTATCTGAAAGTTCTAAACAGATCGCACAAATTCAATAATCATGGTGACATACAATAATAAATTATGTTAACAGCAACCATTTGTAACATTAATGCAAAAATAAAAGAGAAAGTTTAAAATAAGAACCAATTAGAAAAGCATAAAAAAGAACTCAAGTTACAAGTGAATAAATTCCATCTCATGTTACTAGATACGTTACCGTCAGCCTCGGAATAACTCGACGTTTGCCGTCTAACTACAACTTTACCAACTCGTAAACCTATTGTTGATACGCTATTCTACGTTGCCCACACTGGTATAAGCGTACCTCGGCAATCCACGAGTCTACGGATACCCGTTTGGATGGTCACGGCATTCTTTCTTCCTTTCCTTCCCTTTTCAAAAGAAATCTTCCTTATTTTTAAGGTTTATTTTAATTAAATTTATATGTATCTAACATTATCTATAACGGAAGAATCTCTTCTTGTGATCTGTTGACGCTGATTTGGTATTCAGATCGTCTACTTGACCTTATAGACTGCAAGCTAAGCAGGTGCCTTTTAGATATTCTATGCGCAATCGTATTAACAGGTACCCGTTCTCGAAGGCGTTGCGTAATTGTGGTGAAAAGGGTATTCGATGGAATCTGATGTTGCGGAGAACAATTTTAATAAACGTGACGAGCAACTCTTCCATTATGAGCTCCGCCATCAGAAGGAACATGTCGGTGTATTCGGAAAACATGTACTTTCCTTGTTGGTCTGAGGCTCAGAGACACGTGGATGATATTGAAGTAGGATGGACTCAAGTGACATCAGCCAGTCCGACGTAACCACACCCCAAAAGAAAAAGCCAGGCAGTACATGAAAGAGTTAGTTTTGAAAAATTTTAGTCAGATTAAATTTCATCTTGTAAAATAAGTAAAATTATTAAATCTTTGAAAAAAAAATGTTCTGTTGGAGTAGATGACATCTCTAACAAGTTATTAAAACAATGTGGAGCAATTACAGCTGATGTTTCGAGTCACATATGTAATGCATCACTGACTCAGGGTATTTTTCCAAACAGGTTAAAATATGCCATTGCCAGGTCTCTCTACAAAAGGGGGGAAACCACAGATGTCAATAATTACCGGCCAGTATCCTTGCTTACAGCAATTTCAAAAATCTTTGAGGAAGTAATGTACTCAAGAGTGGTTAGCCATCTCAACAGTAACGGGATACTTAGTAAATCACAGTTCGGATTTCGGAAATGCTGTTCCACTGAGACAGCAATATACAGTTTCATTGTCCACATAATAGTCTTTAAATAGTAAAATGTCAGCAGTAGGAATATTCTGTGACTTATCCAAAGCATTTGATTGTGTGAACCATGAGATTATGTTAGAGAAATTACAATTCTGTGATATAAATGGAACAGCATATCAGTGGTTTAAGTCATATCTACAGAACAGGAACCAAAAAGTCTCTTTATATGCTTCAAGTGATTCAAAGAAGTTTGCCACTTCATGTAACTGGGGTGAAATCACATTTAGGTGTTCCACAAGGTTCCATCATGGGTCCCCTCCTGTTCTTGATATATGTGAATGACCTCCCTTCTTATGTGAAACAAGATGCTAAACTGACACTGTTTGCTGATGATACAAGCATAATTATTAATCCAGTAAAAGAAAGTCCGATAGAAAATTATACAAATAAGGTCTGTGGAAAAGTTATTAATTGGTTTTCTGCTAATGGGCTTACTCTGAACTTTGAAAGAACACAGTACATCCAATTTTCTGCTGCAAAAAGTATAATTCCTTCAATAAACATAACACATCAAAAGAAGTCACTAGCCAGGGTAGATCATAGTAAGTTTTTGGGTGTTCATATAGATTAGAATCTTAATTGGAAAATTCATACTTTGGATCTCCTAAAGCGACTAGGTTCAGCGACCTTTGCAATCAGAATAATTGCCAATTTTGAGGATGTAGAAATTAGTAAGCTAACATACTTTGCATACTTTCACTCTCTGATGTCATACGGAATAATATTCTGGGGCAACTCAACACTTAGGCAAAAGGTATTCACTGATCAAAAGAAAGTGGGGTTCATAGTCGCACATCTTGTAGGCATCTGTTTAAAAGGTTAGGAATTCTTACAACTGCTTCACAGTTCATTTACTCAGTAATGACATTTTTTCTCAACAACATGGACCCGTTTAAAATCAACAGCGACATTCATGATTACAATACCAGAAAAAAGGAAGACCTACACTATCTTTTACTTAACCTATCTTTGGAACATAAAGGGGTAAAATATGCTGCTATAAAACTTTTTGATTAATTACCAGATGAAATAAAATGTCTGACAGATGGCTGGCTCTGAGCACTATGGGACTTAACATCTGAGGTCATGAGTCCCCTAGAACTTAGAACTACTTAAACCTAACTAACATAAGGACATCACACATACCCATGTCCGAGGCTGGATTCGAACCTGCGACCGTAGCGGTCGCGCGGTTCCAGACTGTAGCGCCTAGAACCGCTCGGCCACCCCGGCCGGCTGTCTGACAGACAGCAGTAATAGTTTCCAAATCAAACTGAAATCATACGTCCTTGACAACTCCTTCTATACCATAGATGAATTCTTGAATATAAGTAAATAAATCTGGAGATATAATACATGCATTTTGTGCCATTTAAGAGAATGGGATACATAATAGAACTATTTAGGTATAACGCTATAATGTAAACAAAAAAACACTTGTTTTCTGTGCGCATTTCTTGTGCATTTGACACGTTCCACATCATAACGGTTTTCCGTGCTATTGATCAATGGAACACGTAACTAACTAACTAACTAACTGGCTGTAGCACGGAAACGGTGCGTCTCCGGACGTTGGTTTATTTTCGAAATATTATGTACTCACTCCCGTCTACAAACTCTAGAAGTCTGTAACGGAAATTTCCGGAAACCCTGTTGTTCTTGTTGTGGTCTTCAGTCCTGAGACTGGTTTGATGCAGCTCTCCATGCTACTCTATCCTGTGCGAGCTTCTTCATCTCCGAATACCTACTGCAGCCTACGTCCTAATGAATCTGCTTAGTGTATTCATCTCTTGGTCTCCCTCTACGGTTTTTACCCTCCACGCTGGCCTCCAGTACTATGGTGATGTCTTGATGCCTCATAACATGTCCTACCAACCGATCCCTTCTTCTAGTCAAGTTCTGCTACAAACTCCTCTTCTCCCCAATTCTATTCAATACCTCCTCATTAGTTATGTGATCTACCCATCTAATCTTCAGCATTCTTCTGTAGCACCACATTTCGAAAGCTTCTATACTCTTCTTGTCCAAACTATTTACCATCCATGTTTCACTTCCATACATGGCTACACTCCATACAAATACTTTCAGAAACGACTTCCTGACACTTAAATCTATACTCGATGTTAACAAATTTCTCTTCTTCAGAAACGCTTTCCTTGCCATTGCCAGTCTACATTTTATATCCTCTCTACTTCGACCATCATCAGTTATTTTGCTCCCGAAATAGCAAAACTCCTTTACTACTTTAAGTGTCTCATTTGCTAATCTAATACCCTCAACATCACCCGACTTAATTCGACTACATTCCATTATCCTCGTTTTGCTTTTGTTGATGTTCATCTTATATCCTCCTTTCAAGACACCATCCATTCCGTTCAACCGCTCTTCCAAGTCCTTTGCTGTCTCTGACAGAATTACAATGTCATCGGCGAACCTCAAAGTTTTTATTTCTTCTCCATGGATTTTAATACCTATTCCGAATTTTTCTTTTGTTTCCTTTACTGCTTGCTCAATATACAGATTGAATAGCATCGGGGAGAGGCTACAACCCTGTCTTACTCCCTTCCCAACCACTGCTTCCCTTTCATGTCCTCTGTATATATCACATTTGCCTGACTTGCTCCGCGGGTGACTCACACGGTTTGATCGGGAGTGGTCACGCCAGACGGGGCAGAGACCCAGCCCAGCCCAGCCCAGCCCAGCCCAGCCCGGCCCATCGTGCACAGGCAGGGCAGGCGCTAGGCGTGTCTGTGCGCTGCCGCTGGCCGCGCCACACACCTGGTCCCGGCCCGCCACACCCCGCCGCCGGCGGCGCTAACGGGACCGCTTGTTCTTCCTCCCTCACCCTTGACCCACATGCCGGGCGCGGGCACACGCCCACACACGCGCCGCGCCACGCCACTGACCTCTGCAAACCTGTCCGCGGCGCGGCGCCGCGCGGGACCACCGGCTGCCCAATACCTACGCGCCTCGTGCCATTGACTCGGAGTGGTCCTCACCGCCTCTCGACTGCTCACTCTGTCGGGGTCGGCAAATCTTCTCTCTTTCTCACCAGCGTGAGAACCGACTCGCACACGTCGCAGTGCGCTGACGAACAGACGAGACTGTAAATAAATGTAACTCCATCCTACGTCCGGAGTGCGCGACTTCGGCTGGTCGATTTCCAATAATAAAAATAAAATACCAACAGCCGCTATTTCGATTTTATTTGTTAAGCATCCAGTTTCGGCATTACATTACGCCACCTTCAGGCCTGCATATATCGAGTAACCAATACCGAAACTGGTTGCGTAACAAATAAAACCGAAATAACGACTGCTGATATTTTATTGTATTATTGGAGGTAAGATTGTATACAGCAGGAAAGGTGTTCCGACAACCAACTCATTGATCGTCTAGCACAGGATATTATTACCTGCCTGGTCTCAAAGTAGATCGTGAGATAAATGTCTTTTAATATACTACTGGCCATTAAAATTGCTACACCAAGAAGAAATGCAGATGATGAACGGGTATTCATTGGGCAAATACATTATACTAGAACTGACATGTGATTACATTTTCACGCAATTTGGATGCATAGATCCTGAGAAATCAGTACCCAGAACAACCACCTCTGGCTGTAATAACGGCCTTGATACGCCTGGGCATTGTGTCAAACAGAGCTTGGATGACGTGTACAGGTACAACTGCCCATGCAGCTTCAACACGGTACCACAGTTCATCAAGAGTAGTGACTGGCTTATTGTGACGAGCCAGTTGCTCGGCCACCATTGACCAGACTTGTCAGTTACTGAGAGATCTGGAGAATGTGCTGGCCATGGGCAGCAGTCGAACATTTTCTGTATCCAGAAAGGCACCAAAAGGAAGTGCAACATGCAGTCGTGCATTATCCTGCCAAAATGTGGGGTTTCGCAGGGATCCAATGAAGGGTAGAGCCACGGGTCGTAACACATCTGAAATGTAACGTCCACTGTTCAGAGTGCCGTCAATGCGAACAAGAGGTGACCGAGACGTGTAACCAGTGGCACCCTATACCATCACGCCGGTTGATACGCCAGTATGGCGATGACGAATACACGCTTTCAATGTGCGTTCATCGCGATGTCGCCAAACACGGATGCGACCATCATGATGCTGTAAACAGAACCTGGATTCATCCGAAAAAATGACGTTTTTCCATTCATGCACCCATGTTCGTCGTTGAGTGCACCATCGCAGGCGCTCCTGTCTGTAATGCAGCGTCAAGGGTAACTGCAGCTGTGGTCTCCGAGCTGATAGTCCATGCTGCTGCAAACGTCGTCGAACTGTTCGTGCAGGTGGTTGTTGTCTTGCAAACGTCCCCATCTGCTGACTCAGGAACCGAGACGTGGCTGCACGATCCGCTACAGCCATGCGGATAAGATGCCTGTCATCTCGACTGCTAGTGATACGAGGCCGTTGGGATCCAACACGGCGTTCCGTATTACCCTCCTGAACCCATCGATTTCATATTCTGCTAAAAGTCATTGGATCTCGACCAACGCGAGCAGCAATGTCGCGATACAATTAACCGCAATCGCGATAGACTACAATCCGACCTTTATCAAAGTGGGAAACGTGATGGTACGTATTTCTCCTCCTTACACGAGGCATCACAACAACGTTTCACCAGGCAACACCGGTTAACTGCTGTTTGTATATGAGAAATCGGTTGGAAACTTTCCTCATGTCAGCACGTTGTAGATGTCGCCACCGGCGCCAACCTTGTGTGAAATCTCTGAAAAGCTAATCATTTGCATATCACAACATCTTCTTCCTGTCGATTAAATTTCGCGTCTCTAACACGTCATCTCCGTGGTGTAGCAATTTTAATGGCCAGTAGTGTACTTTTCATTTCCTACCTCTAAAGGCAGAGCAGGCTGCTTGAATAATGACACACTGGAAAGGCAGGGACTTCGCAGCCACACGCCAGACGAGCTCGTATAGGGACCAAGGTAATTCCAGTTAAAAATAGTTGGTAAGAGATTACTAGTTCCACATTCGTCTTACAACCAAGGAAAACCTCCCGAAAACCGTGGTCAGAACCAGGGAATTCGGGCCAATTTTAATTTAATGCTGAGATAATACATCTCAGACAAAAAACTGAAAACGTAGTGTATGTATAGTTAAATGTTCGTGTTTGCAGATTAATTACATTCGCGACATCCGGCATCTGTTTTGTACTTAATCTATGTTGCGCCTTACGGACAGCTATTGTTAGTGTTGCGCCGCTATTTATGTCCTCGTTTCTTCGTAATATGTGAGGGGCAATCAAAATGTGACGTTTCTGAAGTGTGTATGCAACACAGCGCTACTCGGTGCTGATGTATGAGCACCGACACGTAGGCAAAGGATTAATGTGGCATTCGTGTCTTTCCGACGTGCGAAATGCGGAAACGTAAACTGGGGCGAAGTTATTTCCAAATGGGTCCAAACAGGACGAGTCTGCTCTTATTCACAGAATGTGTGTGGGACACCATCGGCGTGCAGTTAATGCGAAACGTCCGGGAAAACTGCGACAAGGGTTGCTGCTGCTTCATGACCCACCTCCCCACATCGCAAATGTTGTAACGCAGAAGTTGCGCCAAGTCAAGTGAGAGACATTCTAGCGGCCACGCTATGGTCCTGTTCTTTCCCCGTCCGATTATCACCTCCTCTGTCCCATAAAAAATGCTTTGAAGGGTCAGCTATGCCAGCTGGACGGATATGCCGTAGGCAGTTGCGGACTTCTCCATACACCAGGACACAGTGTTTTAACAAACGGGTATCTTCGATTCAATGCGATGAGTGCCTTAATGCTCACGGCGATTTTGCCTGACTGGACTGTACGGGCCTCGAACGGGAAGCCTTGATTGATGGGAACTGCTATTATATCCAGTAATTAAATTATCAAACAGTGCCTTTACTTTGGAGACCATCAAATAATGATTAAAGTAAATGAGAGATACTGAAATCCATCTATATTTTGAATAATCTACGTACATCTTATAATTTTAAGATCTCAGTTAATAAAACGAAAATTATGGCTTTTAGAGGAAAGAATCCAGTCACATCACAGATTGTGGCAGAAAAGAATATATTAGGACAAGTATCAAATTTTAAATATGTTGACAGTGACAAAAGTTTATATAATGGTAAATACACAGTGAAAAAAAATGCTAATTTCAAGCTGTATGAGGGATGAGTCGAATAGCTTTTAAAAATAAATAAATAAACGAAAACAAAATTGATGAAGTAATGACTTTGCTCATGTTGTTTTGTGGCAGCGAAGCCTGGATGCCGATTGAAAATCAATAGAATGAATGAGATTTTTATGGACTGGTATGTACGAGTGTGGATACCATACGAAATGAAGATATTAGGAAAGAATTAAAGATAGAATGAGTACACAATAAAACGTTAAATAATAGTTTGGGACCGTACACTTACAAAGAATGCAAAATGCCAGACTTCCCAAAGCAGAGTTGGATATGCCAAGGGAAGAAGAGATCGAATAGTGAATCCATGAAATGTAGTAGAGGAACAGGAAGAAGAAGGAGAAGTGAAGGAGGAGAAGGAGGAGGAGGAGAAGGAAGGTGCTGGAAGAAGTGCTGACACTACTCCAGCCAGACAAAGTATAGTATGTGTAGTCATAAAGTTTTATCAGATCAAAAAGTTAAGTGAGATAACTACTTTTTTGTTGTTGGGCGATACATGTCTCGCAGTCAAGGTATACACTGAGATCCCCACGCCACAGAACCATAGTACATCGAAAGAGCAGACAAATAAATTGTGGACTGTTAAAGTGCAATATCGTGGGGTAATTCGTTTTCTGCATTTGGACAACGCAGCAAAAATTCGTGATATGTTGGTGGAAGTGTGCAACATCAATGCACCATCACATGACACAGAGCTTAGGTTGCGCAGATGCTTCCAGTGTGGTCAAACGCGTCTGACTGACGGACAAGGAAGTGGTAGGCTATCTCTCTGTGAAGAACCTGGAGTAGCAAGAGACGTGGAGGTTCGAACATCGGCGTGTCATAAACGAGGCGGCAGTGGAAAAATCTCTCATGGATCAGTTTTCATCCTGCACGCCGTATGGGACGAGGCAAAGTTCAGCGCCCACAGGGTTCAGTACCTGCTCACAAGCTTTTAATAAGCCCACCTGTCCGGGGCATAAGGGGAATGTCGCAGCTGTCAGGGTAGTCTAGGTAACTTCTTTAACCTAATCACCATGGACGATTTTTGTATGTTTATCTACGACACCGAGACGAAGGAGCAAAGGGAGTTGGGACTGCGGTTTGTTGGGAGGAAAGTGGGGTTTATCTATAAAGGACATTAGTGTATGCGATTCTTTAGTGTTGATGGTGTGTTTGAAATCTCCACCACGCCAAGTTACAATAAAAATCAAAGCAATTCAGAGGCGGGCTGTTACCGGTAGATTCGAACATCATGTAAGTATATAGGAGACGCTTGGAGAACTCAATTGGGAATCTGTGGAGGAAAAACGACATGTCTTTCGAGGAACATTATTGAGAAAATTTAGAGAACCGACAGTTGAAGCTGAAGCTGACTGCAGAACGATTCTACTGCCTCCAACATACATTTCTATGAGGACCACAGAAATAAAAGGCTCTTACGGAGACACACAAACAGTCTTTGCTCCACCCCCCTCCCTCTGTTTGCGAGTGGAACAGGAAAGGAAGCAACTAGTGGTAGTACAGGACATCCTCCGGCGCCCGCATACCGTGGCTTGCGGCGTGTGTATTTGTATGTAGAAGGATGTCGGAAAATCAAACAGACAAAGACAGAGATTTTATTTTCTTTAAAAACAGACGTCGGATCTCTCACTCAATTGATTAAGATATCTCCGGTCATTTTAACAGAGACGACGGCTACCCATTGGTGTACTCCTCACATCGTATTGGTGACTGTTGGACAAAGAGGTTGGCTGTCATCTAATGCGTTATGATGTGAAGTTATAAAGTTACCCCAACTTATATCGGAATAGAATCTTCTCTTTGTTGGTGAACGTGCCACATTACATGCCTCCTTAGAAAATCTATTAACCTGGGTCAGTAAGATTGCTTTGGGCTACTATTGAAAATCACAGGCCTGTAATGGTATCCTTTCGACTGTCTTTAAAAATGAAACTCTGTGTTTCTTTCTCGTTACTTGTATACCTTCGTTGCTTCGACAATCCATAAAATGCTTTAAAAAGTAGAGCAAGTCTTTCGAATATTTTTTCCCATGATTCCACAGCTATGCCGGAAGCGTGGCTCGCTTGTTATGACCAGAGGGACGAGAAGATGGGTGAGCGGGCAGGAGCGGGCAGTAGTGGCTAACCTGCTATGAGAGCGAAGAGTAGCGTGTTTTTGTCGGTACAGGTGTCATCAAACATTAAAGTGTAACGAGTAGAAGAATCAGAACGCTTGTAAAGTGTCGTGGCCGAAGACCGTGGCTTTAGGTTTCTGTGGCTGACAAGCGCCGCGTGAAGTTTCCAGACGAGCTTAGGTAGCCCGCGTAGCCCGGCACGGATGGGCGACGCCAGCTGGAGCGTGTCCTCCGCGTCCTCCTGGAGACACCACAAGCCGCCGGCCTCCAGCACCGCTTTCCAGGACCTCTCGGCGGGCACCCGATACACTATGCGTGCTCACTCGGTCGCCAGAAGGCCATCGGCCTAAGCTGCACGACTCTTGAATGATACTACTGCGCCACACTGGCTGTCGCTTGATCGGCTATAACACAATCGAGTCACATTAATGTGACCACCGCCTGTAAGTTTTATTCAGCGTCAACGATAGTGGAGGGTGTATAAAACGTGTCGGGAGACATGGAATCAGTGAAGTTATTGTCCTGATACGGAAACAAAGCGATTAATCTGCCGTGCTGAAAGGTACGATAATTGGGTCCCGGAACAAGGGTGGAATCATTTCCGAAACGGCGAAATTTGTAAACTGTTCGTTTGTCGCCATTGGTTAAAGTATACTGTGAATAGCAAAATGGATTTATCCAAAACATGTGCCGAGGCAGCTGTGGTGGGCCACAGATGACAGGGGTGAACGATGTCTATGGAGACGTGTGCGGGCGAGTAGACGTGCGACTGTTGAGCAACTGGCCGCCCAGATGATGAACCAAGCGGCTAACAACAGTGTCTCCTTAACGACCGTTCAGGAAACGTTGCTGCGAACAGGCCTCCGCAGCAGCGACTGGTTCTTGCATCCTTGCTGACTGCTGTTCGTAGCGACGAAGGCTGTAATTTGCAAGCCAATAAACGTCCACTGAGTGGTGGCGGGTGATCTTATGCTGCATCAGACAGATGGCCGTTAGCGTGTTAGGCGTGAATCGTGTGGAAGCAAACACCATGCAACAATCGTCGAAAAGTCCCGGACCGGAGGAGAGGGCGTCATAGTCTGGTGAATATTTTTTTGATATTCCATGGGTTACCTCGTCGTTCAGAATGGCACAGTGGGTCAATACAAGTACGCATCTATCCTCAGAACTACGTCCACCTCTACATCGGGTTTGTTTACCTCGACACGTTGGCACCTACCAGCATGACAATGCAGCGTCCCACAGAGCTTGCAACGTGCGTGCGTGGTTCAAAGAGCATCAGGATGTGTTTACTGTACTCCCCTGGCCATCACATTCACCAAATTTAAATGCAGTCGAGTATCTGTGGGGCTATCCCGAGAAACCTAGCTAGCCACGACACTGGAGTCAGCTTGGCTCCACATCGCTTTTGGTACCTTCCAGAACTTCATTGAATCTCCTCCTGCACGTCTCGCAGCAGTTCACCCTGCAAACGTTGATTCTGACTTTTTTTTTAATTTGTGGTAAGTTTTTTATTGTCATTAGTCCACTGAATGGTTTGATGCGGCCCGCCACGAATTCCTTTCCTGTGCTAACCTCTTCATCTCAGAGTAGCACTTGCAACCTACGTCCTCAATTATTTGCTTGACGTATTCCAATCTCTGTCTTCCTCTACAGTTTTTGCCCTCTACAGCTCCCTCTAGTACCATGGAAGTCATTCCCTCATGTCTTAGAAGATGTCCTATCATCCTGTCCCTTCTCCTTATCAGTGTTTTCCACATATTCCTTTCCTATCCGATCCTGCGTAGAACCTCCTCATTCCTTACCTTATCAGTCCACCTAATTTTCAACATTCGTCTACAGCACATCTCAAATGCTTCGATTCTCTTCTCTTCCGGTTTTCCCACAGTCCGTGTTTCACTACCATACAATGCTGTGCTCCAGACGTACATCCTCAGAAATTTCTTCCTCAAATTAAGGCCGGTATTTGATATTAGTAGACTTCTCTTGGCCAGAAATGCCGTTTTTGCCACAGCGAGTCTGATTTTGATGTCCTCTTTCCTCCGTCCGTCATTGGTTATTTTACTGCCTAGGTAGCAGAATTCCTTAACTTCATTGACTTCGTGACCATCAATCCTGATGTTAAGTTTCTCGCTGTTCTCATTTCTACTACTTCTCATTACCTTTGTCTTTCTCTGATTTACTCTCAAACCATACTGTGTACTCATTAGACTGTTCATTCCGTTCAGCAGATCATTTAATTCTTCTTCACTTTCACTCAAGATAGCAATGTCATCGGCGAATCGTATCATTGATATCCTTTGACCTTGTATTTTAATTCCACTCCTGAACCTTTCTTTTATTTCCATCATTGCTTCCTCGATGTGCAGATTGAAGAGTAGGGGCAAAAGGCTACAGCCTTGTCTTACACCCTTCTTAATACGAGCACTTCGTTCTTGATGGTCCACTCTTATTATTCCCTCTTGGTTGTTGTACACATTGTATATGACCCGTCTCTCCCTATAGCTTACCCCTACTTTTTTCAGAATCTCGAACAACTTGCACCATTTTATATTGTCGAACGCTTTTTCCAGGTCGACAAATCCTATGAAAGTGTCTATTTTTCTTTAGCCTTGCTTCTATTATTAGCCGTAACGTCAGAATTGCCTCTCTCGTCCCTTTACTTTTCCTAAAGCCAAACTGATCGTCACCTAGCGCATTCTCAATTTTCTTTTCCATTCTTCTGTATATTATTCTTGTAAGCAGCTTCGATGCATGAGCTGTTAAACTGATTGTGCGATAATTCTCGCACTTGTCAGCTCTTGCCGTCTTCGGAATTGTGTGGATGATGCTTTTCCGAAAGTCAGATGGTATATCGCCAGACTCATATATTCTACACACCAACGTGAATAGTCTTTTTTTTTTTTTTGCCACTTCCCCCAATGATTTTAGAAATTCTGATGGAATGTTATCTATCCCTTCTGCCTTATTTGACCGTAAGTCCTCCAAAGCTCTTTTAAATTCCGATTCTAATACTGGATCCCCTATCTCTTCTAAATCGACTCCTGTTTCTTCTTCTATCACATCAGTCAAATCTTCACCCTCATAGAGGCTTTCAATGTATTCTTTCCACCTATCTGTTCTCTCCTCTGCATTTAACAGTGGAATTCCCGTTGCACTCTTAATGTTACCACCGTTGCTTTTAATGTCACCAAAGGTTGTTTTGACTTTCCTGTATGCTGAGTCTGTCCTTCCGACAATCATATCTTTTTCGATGTCTTCACATTTTTCCTGCAGCCATTTCGTCTCAGCTTCCCTGCACTTCATATTTATTTCATTCCTCAACGACTTGTATTTCTGTATTCCTGATTTTCCCGGAACATGTTTTTACTTCCTCCTTTCATCAGTCAACTGAAGTATTTCTTCTGTTACCCATGGTTTCTTCGCAGCTACCTTCTTTGTACCTATGTTTTCCTTCCCAACTTCTGTGATGGCCCTTTTTAGAATGTCCATTCCTCTTCAACTGTACTGCCTACTGCGCTATTCCTTATTGCTGTACCTATAGCGTTAGAGAACTTCAAACGTATCTCGTCATTCCTTAGAACTTCCGTATCCCAATTCTTTGCGTATTGATTGTTCCTGACTAATGTCTTGAACTTCAACCTACTCTTCATCACTACTATATTGTGATCTGAGTCTATGTCTTCTCCTGGGTACGCCTTACAATCCAGTATCTGATTTCGGAATCTCTGTCTGACCATGATGTAATCTAATTGAAATCTTCCCGTATCTCTCGGCCTTTTCCAAGTATACCTCCTCCTCTTGTGATTCTTGAACAGGGTATTCGCTACTACTAGCTGAAACTTGTTACAGAACTCAATTAGTCTTTCTCCTCTTTCATTCCTTGTCCCAAGCCCATATTCTCCTGTAACCTTTTCTTCTACTCCTTCCCCTGCAACTGCATTCCAGTCGCCCATGACTATTAGATTTTCGTCCCCCTTTACATACTACATTACCCTTTCCCTCATACACTTTCTCTATCTGTTCATCATCAGCTTGCGACATCGGCATGTATACCTGAACTATCGTTGTCGGTGTTGGTCTGCTGTCGATTCTGATTAGAACAACCCGGTCACTGAACTGTTCACAGAAACACATCCTCTGCTCTACCTTCCTATTCATAACGAATCCTACACCTGTTATTCCATTTTGTGCTGCTGTTGATATTACCCGATACTCATCTGACCAGAAATCCTTGTCTTCCTTCCACTTCGCTTCACTGTCCCCTACTATATCTAGATTGAGCCTTTGCATTTCCCTTTTCAGATTTTCTAGTTTCCCTACCACGTTCAAGCTTCTGACATTCGACGCCCCGACTCGTAGAACGTTATCCTTTCGTAGATTATTCAGTCTTTTTCTCATGGTAACCTCCCCCTTGGCAGTGCCCTCCCGGAGATCCGAATGGGGGACTATTCCGGAATCTTTTGCCAATAGAGAGATCATCATGACACTTCTTCAATTACAGGCCACATGTCCTGTGGATACACGTTACGTGTCTTTAATGCAGTGGTTTCCATTGCCTTCTGGATCCTCATGAGGTTGATCATTGCTGATTCTTCCGCCTTTAGGGGCAATTTCCCACCCCTAGGACAAGAGAGTGCCCTGAAACTCTATCCGCTCCTCCGCCCTCTTTGACAAGGCCGTTGGCAGAATGAGGCTGACTTCTTATGCCGGAAGTCTTCGGCCGCCAATGCTGATTATTTATCAAAATTTAGGCAGTGGCGAGGATCTAACCCGGGACCGAAGATGTTTTGATTATGAATCAAAGACTCTACCCCTAGACCACGGGTCAATACAAGTATGCATTTATCCTCAGGACTACGTCCACCTGTACATCGGGTTTGTTTACCTCGACACGATGGCACCTACCAGCATGACAATGCAGCGTCCCACAGAGCTTGCAATGTGCGTGCGTGGTTCAAAGAGCACCAGGATGTGTTTACTGTACTCCCCTGGCCACCACATTCACCAAATTTAAATGCGATCGAGTATCTGTAGGGCTATATCACCCGAGAAACCTAGCCACGACACTGGAGTCAGCTTGGCTCCACATCGCTTTTGGTACCTTCCACAACTTCATTGACTCTCCTCCTGCACGTCTCGCAGCAGTTCACCCTGCAAAAGTTGATTCTGACTTTTTTTTTTAAATTTGTGGTAGGTTCCTATGGGACCAAACTGCTGAGGCCATCAGTCCCTAGGCTTACACACACGAAAAAAATGTGTGATGAATTTTGTAATAATGGTGCTACATTATAACGTGCGTTGTATTGCAAAACCGCTAAGTCACTTCGAGAAATCCGTTTTCAAACAACACTAACAACTAGACGTAATCTCCTCTACTTACTACAAATCCAAAATTCATCTGTAGTAGCGTGTTTCCATCGTGTTCTCACAGTAAGAAATGCTTCATCGTCATCCTTGGACTTGGCCGTATTGTCAGTTTAACAATACGACCCATAGTAGAAACACACCACTGCTAACTTCTGCCACATTCAATAACATGATGCGTCCAGCATTTTGATACAAAATCAAAACACTGTATGTTACTGCACTTTTGCTTCCACTGAGATTGTGTTGTTCATGAGAGTCAGCTCCATTACCGCACGTTTTTCTCTTTTTTACAGGTTGGGGTACCAGGAGCTTGCTTCGTGCTTCCACAAAGGCATCATCATTTCTGCGGGAGGTCTCGCCAAAGCACAGGTAAGAACCGCCTGGATCAAATAGATAAAATTCCAGGCTAAAGCTCAAGTCTGATCAGGTAGCCCTGCTGTGACACCCAGAGCGACGATCGTAAATTCACTGTATCTAGCAGTGGCTGATAGAGGGCAGATTGTTATTATTTTTATTATTATTACCCTATTATGTTCTGGTAATGATGTTCTGATATGCATCTCGACAAGCACATAAATAAAAGCAACTGCGTTTTTATAAACTAACTCTCTGACTAGGTTTTAAGGACGATTAGACGCTGACCGTCCGCCGTAGGTAAAGCGTCATTCGTTTGAAGGTGGGAGGGAAGGGGAAGGTGAAGCGCCCTCAGCATACCGCTCTCCCAGACATTATCAGCTTTACAAACTTCGGAGTCGCTATTTCTTACCCAACTGGCCTCGAGAGGCTCAGTGCACTTATTTAAGTGTACTCCCGCCAAGTAAAAACACCTGGCAGTACCAGGAATCGAAACAGGAACCTTCGCATACAAATCAGAGACTCGCCAACTCATCTACAGTGGAGGTAAAACCTAAAAGAGTCACTTAAGAGTCCATGCCCGTAAACCTTAGATCCTTTAATGAACCGAACTGTATAAGAATGAACTGTATAAGAAACCTTCAAAAGACTGATTATAAATGAGTTAATGTATTAAATATTTGACGTCAAGCAAGTAAGCGAGAAAAAATTTAGAATAGGTTTGAAATTATGCTTAAAGGTTTTTGAAAGTCGTTAATTGCTCTCATTATGAAACACTGGGTGCGTGTAGTCTGGGTAATCTGCGCTCTATTACAAGCGATAGCTAGTTCTTCACGCATCTAAATGTATATGCCGTTTTATCTCCTGAACTATGTGTTGTAGAATGATATCATTTTGCAGGTACATATTGTGGTATATGTGGATACTGTCTGCAGACTGCGTCTAGAATGGAATTCGTAGAAAAAGAAATAATAATTTGAATTTTTACTGCAGCGAAAACGTAGTAAGCGACAAAATCTTTTTCTGTACACGTGTTTAACTCGTACACAGTTGCGAATACCATCGAGACTATCCGTGTTATATTCAACTTATTTATTAGTCGGATAACGTAATAAATTTGCCTTTATTTAAAAACATAACGCTTTATACGATGTACAACGTGAAATCACAGCCCATGAAATATCTTCATATGATCAATTAGCACAGTATCCTTTCATAATCAGTATTTGAAAATGCTTAATTTCGCGAAACGCAATATTACACCGACAGAGACTATCCTGTAAAACTGTATTCTTTTGCCTCAATTCTTTTATTCCTTTTTCTATAATTTTTATTGTCGCCACAAACGCTTATTGTCACTTTTAAAGCTTTGTTTGTTTACATAATTAATACTTTTTTTCGTTTCTTTATTAGTTGGTAATATATTTATCTGTTAAATCTCTTCTACTATTCAGTAATTTTTTCTCATTTTTAGACTCAATGCTACGCCCTAAGTCAGCTCTGGAGAAAGGAAGATATAGAATTGGAACAGCACCAGGCTTCAGTTTGCGTTTCGGAAGGAAATTAAACAGTTCACTTTACAGATTCCTTTCATTATACGAGTCAGTAAAATGAATTGAGCATGAAGAAGCTTAAGCAACTAAAACCAGATCGGAACGTTTACAAGAATTTACCCATTTTTTCTCGTTTCATTGTTCTTAGAAGTTATAAGAAACTTAATTTCTAAGTTTTTCGTTGTCTGGAGTAGTCTGTACAGCTCGCGGTCACACAGCAAACCGTAATTACTCAATTAAAAAAAAATTCCTTTTTCTCAGAACCCTTCAACACAGGGATAACTTAATTGTCAATCGCAAATGATACTTTTGTATACACAGAAGTCCCAACCCCAGAAAGTTCGCAGCTCGGGGTCCAGTGGTTACTGTCACTGTCTCTGCATGGTGAACATCAATAAAACCGACAAACTGCAGGGACGGATTCCTGAAAGGGAATGAAGGAAAAAAGGTCCATGAAAATGTGTCCGGAAATGCATCATCGCTACGGTAGACGGTGCTGATGAATGACTGTTCATCGGACTACGTGTCGCGTGTTGCTTGTGTATTTCAGGTGATAGGTATAATAGCGGTTGTCATGCAGGATACACATAATCGCACTTTGGCTGGCAACTTACCTGGAGCTTGTAGACGGGTTCGTGTCAGTATACTGTAGATCCCGTTCCTCCAAATCTGTTGAACGCAAAGTCCGCCGCCTCCCTGCCCGTTCGTCTGTCTGAATGGAGTCATGATCACAGAAACGCCCGAACAGGGCTTGAAATGTTGTGTGATGTGGTTGGTGTCTGCGAGGGTATACTTGTTTTGTATAGCCGTGCTGTCTCTCGGCTGGTTAGATCTGTTTGGCCGTACACAAACCATCTCGGCTTGTTCCCGGCATGAACATCATTCTGCTGTTTACAGTACGCTGCGTCAGTCACACTGCCTGCAACACTCAAGGAACACACAGCAGTGTCAGAGGAACTGACATTAGTCAGCGCCATCTACCGTGGCAATGATGTACACTACTGGCAATTAAAATTGCTACACCAAGAAGAAAGGCAGATGAAAAACGGGTATTCATTGGCCAAATATATTATACTAGAACTGACATGTGATTACATTTTCACCCAGTTTGGGTGCATAGATCCTGAGAAATCAGTACCCAGAACAACCACCTCTGGCCGTAACAACGGCGTTGATACGCCTGGGCATTGAGTCAAACAGAGCTTGGATGGCGTGTACAGGGACAGCTGCCCATGCACCTTCAACACGATACCACAGTTCATCAAGAGTAGTGACTGGCGTATTGTGACGAGCCAGTTGCTCGGCCACCATTGACCAGACGTTTTAAATTGGCGAGAGATCTGGAGAATGTGCTGGCCAGGGCAGCAGTCGAACATTTTCTGTATCCAGAAAGGCCCGTACAGGACCTGCAACATGCGGTCGTGCATTATCCTGCTGAAATGTAGGGTTTCGCAGGGATCGAATGAAGGGTACATCCACGGGTCGTAACACATCTGAAATGTAACGTCTACTGTTCAAAGTGCCGTCAATGCGAACAGGAGCTGACCGAGACGTGTAACCAGTGGTACCCCATACCATCACGCCGGGTGATACGCCAGAATGGCGATGACGAATACACGCTTCTAATGTGCGTTTACCGCGATGTCACCAAACACAGATAAGACCATCATGATGCTGTTAACAGAACCTGGATTCATCCTAAAAAATGACGTTTTGTCATTCGTGCACCCAGGTTCGTCGTTCAGTACACCATCGCAGTCGCTCCTGTCTGTGATGCAGCGTCAAGGGTAACTGCAGCCATGGTCTCCGAGCTGATAATCCATGCTGCTGCAAATGTCGTAGAACTGTTCGTGCAGATGGTTGTCGTCTTGCAAACGTCCCCATCTGTTGACTCGGGGATCGAGACGTGGCTGCACGAACCGTTACAGCAATGCGGATAAGATTCCTGTCATCTCGATTGCTAGTGATAATCATCATCGATTTCCTACCACAGACGCACCATACATTGTAAGAATGGCGAGAATTTAGGCGAAATACGGGAATATTTGCGGAGAATCGACGCTTCGTGCAAGAATTGGGAGATGATGCACAACATAAAGAAATATAACGAATGACACGTGAATGGGGAGAAAGACTCATTATTTTATTCCATCTGGAAGGAGTCACGTCCGTTAAACGACACTGTATTCACTAAAAAGCGCAATGATAACATGGAAGGTTATGGCAGTGGCGTGCTACTGAGCGGTGTGACGTCGGCGTCGCAGCTTGCTACTGCACACGCACCCTGCGATCCCTACTGTGTACTCTAATAACCGTAGATGTAACTGTACTGTATGACAGCGAACCAAGCGCGATTATCCTGCGGGTCACCTCGCTACTTCGGCCGCATTCCAATTCCCGAGAGGTCAGTTAATGCACGGGGGCACTGCCCACTGTAACCAAAAGAGGCTGCGTATTAGACGTGCTTTTAATTAGGAAGCGAGCGGCTGCGTTGGTGAGGGCGCGGCGATCTCGCAGGAGGTAAATTAACGACCCCCTCGATAGCCGACTGCCTTCCTGTTTGTCCCGTCAGCGGGGCGAACCTCTGGCGGGAGGCCTGGCCTTTGAGCCATCGGGCCGCGGTCCGTGTCCTTTCCCCCCGCGCTCCCGCAGAAAGGTCACCGTATTCCGACGCTCGCCAGGCGTACAGTTCAAAAACGACGAATAACGAGGCCGTAAGTAATACGCCGCTGTCAGGGTGCGTGCGCCTACATGCGCGCGGCAACACTCCCGGTAACGAGGGGCGCCTTGCGCAACAGCCAGCGCTGTCCCCTCACTGGCTTGTCCGCTGCTGCGCTTCCTCAACCTACTCTATTTATCTCACTCTTTTCTCCTACACATTCTCACTCATACACCTCTTACTTTCCTCCAACCTCTGACCTTTCCTTGCTACCAGACCTTCCCATTTGTCTCATTCCTTTCATTTTATACATCGGCGATTCTTTTTTTTTTTCTTTAATTTGATTGGTTTTTGGCCTGTTGCCCAACAACACACTCCTAGCGTTTCAGGAATGTGATAAAACTTGACAGTGTCGTTGTCGTTGTTGTTGTTGCTGCTGTTGTTGCCATCGTCATCGTCGTCGTCGCCATCGCGGTGGCTGATGCGGTCTTGAGGCCAACGACTGGTTTGATGCAACTCTCACGCTAGTCTGAACTGTAAGAGCCTCTTCAGCTCTGCGTAACTTGTTGTAACATTTTTAATAGGCCATATGCTGAGACCTATTAAATTCATTAAATTCGAAACATGTTGGCCAAATATGAGGGTTGTTAAAACTGTAATGTTGTGCAATATGGTATAAACCCAACTGGGCAACGCCTACTGCGCAGTGATCACGAACTGGGCATTGAAGAAAGGTAGACGTGACAAGGTACTTGAAATTATAGGAGAGAATATCTCTGAAAGGCGCCAACCAAACCGCTGGTGAACTCATATCTGGCAGAGAGAATGGGATTCAAAAGAAAAGGAGCGTCGCGCGGGCACACCTTTCTGTCGAACTTCAAGGAACGACTGAGGCTAAAACGTACAGATACCACAAGCGGCACAGTCCGTTTCCTCGTAGGCTATGGTCCCTACACTTCCATCGGTTTGGTTTCAGCCGAACAATCGTGCGCGCTTGCGGAGGACTAGGAATTCATAAGTCACTTTACACTGTGACAGACACACACACACACACACACACACACACACACACACACACATATATATATATATATATATATATATATATATATATATATATATATATATATATATATATATATATACAGGGTGTTTCAAAAATGACCGGTATATTTGAAACGGCAACAGGTGGCGCTTCGGTCTGGGAAACTCTATAGTACGATATTTTCCACATATCCACCATGCGTAGCAATAATATGGCGTAGTCTCTGTATGAAATTACCCGAAACCGTTGACAACGTGTCTGGCGGAATGGCTTCACATGCAGATGAGATGTACTGCTTCAGCTGTTCAATTGTTTCTGGATTCTGGCGGTACACCTGGTCTTTCAAGTGTCCCCACAGAAAGAAGTCACAGGGGTTCATGTCTGGCGAATAGGGAGGCCAATCCATGCCGCCTCCTGTATGTTTCGGATAGCCCAAAGCAATCACACGATCATCGAAATATTCATTCTGGAAATTAAAGACGTCGGCCGTGCGATGTGGCCGGGCACCATCTTGCATAAACCACGAGGTGTTCGCAGTGTCGTCTAAGGCAGTTTGTACCGCCACAAATTCACGAAGAATGTCCAGATAGCGTGATGCAGTAATCGTTTCGGATCTGAAAAATGGGCCAATGATTCCTTTGGAAGAAATGGCGGCCCAGACCAGTATTTTTTGAGGATGCAGGGACGATGGGACTGCAACATGGCGCTTTTCGGTTCCCCATATGCGCCAGTTCTGTTTATTGACGAAGCCGTCCAGGTAAAAATAAGATGATGATGATGATGTTTGGTTTGTGGGGCGCTCAACTGCGTGGTTATCAGCGCCCGTACAATTACCCAATCTTTGCTCAGTCCAATTTCGCCACTTTCCTGGATGATGATGAAATGATGAGGACAACACAAACACCCAGTCATCTCGAGGCAGGTGAAAATCCCTGACCCCGCCGGGAATCGAACCCGGAACCCCGTGCTCGGGAGCGAGAACGCTACCGCGAGACCACGAGCGGCGGACAGGTAAAAATAAGCTTCGTCAGTAAACCAAATGCTGCCCACATGCATATCGCCGTCATCAATCCTGTGCACTATATCGTTAGCGAATGTCTCTCGTGCAGCAATGGTAGCGGCGCTGAGGGGTTGCCGCGTTTGAATTTTGTATGGATAGAGGTGTAAACTCTGGCGCATGAGACGATACGTGGACGTTGGCGTCATTTGGACCGCAGCTGCAACACGGCGAACGGAAACCCGAGGCCGCTGTCGGATCACCTGCTGCACTAGCTGCGAGTTGCCCTCTGTGGTTGCCGTACGCGGTCGCCCTACCTTTCCAGCACGTTCATCCGTCACGTTCCCAGTCCGTTGAAATTTTTCAAACAGATCCTTTATTGTATCGCTTTTCGGTCCTTTGGTTACATTAAACCTCCGTTGAAAACTTCGTCTTGTTGCAACAACACTGTGTTCTAGGTGGTGGAATTCCAACACCAGAAAAATCCTCTGTTCTAAGGAATAAACCATGTTGTCTACAGCACACTTGCACGTTGTGAACAGCACACGCTTACAGCAGAAAGACGATGTACAGAATGGCGCACCCACAGACTGCGTTGTCTTCTATATCTTTCACATCACTTGCAGCGCCATCTGTTGTTGAAAATTGTAACTACTGTAATTTCGAAAGTTTGTCCGCCTGAAAATGTACTGTTGTCCCAAGCATATTGCAACAAACGGTGTATTTCTATCGCTGCTCGTTTAGTTTTTATTGCCGTTTCAAATATACCGGTCAATTTTGAAACACCCTGTATATTGCACGCTACCTCAAATGTGATAAGCTTGATGATCTGTCGAGCTCTCACATTCAAGATAGCTATGTGGTGGGCACGTCTATGTACTTTCCTATTATCTTTTATTTCTTCTTCTTAACTACAAGAATTTTGTTATTGTAGAATATTTTTCCGAATGTATAATGTGTCAAAATTCGTTAATTTTAAGATATTCCTGTTTCTTAATTAGTTTTAAGTCTATAAATATTAAAATCTGCATCATTGTTATATCTTAGTCTTAGTAATAAGGTGGGAGATCATAGGCTATGTAGTTGGTGCGCTGTCTAACACCTGAAATGACTGATAATACAAAGTTGCCTTAACCGCCCTCTGATCGGCATTCAGTAACAGAGATTCCAGAACGCCGAATAGACGGCTAGGTAATGTGAGGGTGAACGCGAATCGAGAGGGACGTACATAGGGTGAGCGTGTGCTGTAAATATTACTGATCTCAACTATGTTTTGCAGGCACGAAAACAGGCCATATCCGCATCCAGCGACGCCTATAGGCTGAGGATGCCTCTGCGGTTGGTCGGCACCACTGGGCCTTACCAGGCCTGTTCGAACGGAGTTCAGTTTTAGTTATCTTGTATTTCCATTATACGCTGTTATTATTCAAATTATTGAAAATACGTGTAGTACACATTCTACAAGTGACTGTAAAAACTGTGTTGGGGCTGTTGAAATCGTTTGAATACTCATTGCCAATAGCCAAGCACCTCATTAATGATTAGTGGCTATCCTCACTGTATTTGACTGCTGTCAATGGTCTTGTGACCAAGGAATGTCTTCTGCATAACGGAGACATGTGGAGAAGATGTAGGTCAGTGCAAAGAACATTCGTGACATGTCCTCCTGCATCGCCCACGTGAAATGCTTTGCTGTCACATCCAGCCCACATAAATAAGTTTTCGTTACTAATAACATGGAGATATTGTATGCTACATGCACTTTAACCTGCTGAAGGTAGTGAATCATTGGTCCTAGGGCTCTCTGTACAAATCCGCCCCCTTCCCTCCCCCCCCCCCCAAATTTCCCATCATTACCAAAGTGACGATCCCTAGACGCCCAAGAATGTATTCTTCCAATAGATCCCTTTTTCGGTCAATTTTTTACCACAAATTTTCTCTCCTATGTTGGATTCCACACCTCTTCATTATTTATCTGATCAGCCGCCCCTCCTCCACCAAGTTTAACATTCTTTTGTAGCGCCAGATTTAAAACATTCTTTTCTGTTCTTGTTGTACCCGTCGATCGTCTGTGTTTCGCTTTTGTGCAAGGCTACATTGCAGATAATTGCCTTCATAAAAGACTTCCTAACGGTTAAATTTATGTTCATTTTCAGAAATGCTTTTCTTACTATTGCCAATCGACATTTTTTATCCTCCTTACTTTGCCCATCCTCGTTTGTTTTGCTACTACGTAGGAAAGTCGCCTACTACTCTTATAGTTTTATTGCCTAATCTGTTCCCTGAACCTCAGTTTATGTGATTCGTCTACATTCCACTACCCTTCTTTTACTTTTGTTGATAATCGTCTTATAACTTATTTTCCGCTCAACTGATCTTCTAAATTCTTTCTTGTTTCTGGCCTAATTACTTTATCGACAAACTTCAAAAGATTTATATCTTCTCGTTGAACTTTAATTCCTCTGCCAAATATGTCTTTGATTTCTGTTACTGCTTGTCCGTTGTACAGACTGAATAACATCGAAGATAGGCTATAAATCCGTCTCACTTATTTCTTAACAGCTGCTTCCCTTTCATGCACCCCGATTTCTGTACTCGTGGTAACTAACATATCGCCTCGTGTTTTATCCTCATTAAAACGTAAGCTCCGTTCAGAGGCCGGGCGGGCCCATCGGTACCGACTGACCGCCGTATCACCCTCTGCCAGTGGCATCATTGGATGCGATATGGAAGGGCGTGGTCTCAGCACACTGCTCTCCCTGCCTTTGTCAGTTCTCGTCCCATGGAGCCGCTACTACTAGGTCAAGTAGTTCCTCGGCTGGCATCACGACGCAGAGAGTACCCCGCTCAGTCACCGTCAGAATTTCAGAGAGATTACATTTATTCCAAAACTTTATAATTGTCCTTAGAATTAACCCGTGATTTTCATGATGAGCGATTGGCTTATAAAAGGGTAATGGTTGGTAATATCTAATTAAGTTGTCCAGCATAGGGGTACAGACATAGAGAAACACAGTAACCATCACGAATTTTTTTTTATTATATACTAGTATGGCGCCCGCTCCCTCGCTCTCGTAGACTGTATGGCCCGCTGAGACTTTTTGTTTTTATGTAATCGAATTTTATGTTGTACACAAATTGCAAGACCTAAGCTCTTCACGCTAATTAAGGCCATATAAGCTAGGTCTCCGAATGTACTTCTGACCATAAAATGATTCTGGTAACTGGGGTCTAAAGTTTTTTTTAATCATGCCTTTTGTGTTTAAATAGTTGAAATGGCTCTAAGCGCAGTGTGACTTAACATCTGAGGTCATCAGTCTCCTAGACTTAGAACTACTCAGACCTAACTAACCTAAGGACATCACACACATCCATGCCCGAGGCAGAATTCGAACCTGCGACCGTAGCAGCAGCGCGGTTCCGGACTGAAGCGCCTAGAACCGCTCGGCCACAGCGGCCGGCTGCCTTTTGTGTTCTTGTGAAGATATTTCCATGGCAACTTTCGTCCTCTAACAAACCGAGAAGTGAAATACCAATTTATAAACTTAGCTTAAAATTTTTTGATGTAACGAAATATTTTCTTAAAAATCTTCGTTCGCTATTGCAATCCTTTTTGGGTTGAATTTCCAGAAACACTGAAACACGTTTATTTCTTTTTTTATTTCTAACCTAGAAGTCAAACGCCAATTGTCATAGACGTAGCCTTAAAACCCTTTAGTGGTTCTTTAGTAATTGCCTATTTTCAAAAAAACTCTTTTACCCCCTTAAAGGTTGAATTTCCAAACATTCTAAAATACGAATTTCTTATTTTCTAACTGAGAAACCAAATATGAGTTTTCGTAGTTCTAGCTCCAAAATTCCCTTAATAGTGACATATTTTCAAAAAGCCTTTCATCACCTACTCTCCCCTCTTAGGAGTGGAATTTCGGACAACCCCTTCTTAAAAGATGCCTACTGTATAAGATCCACACCCTCTCCCAGGTTCAGGTTTCTATCCTTAGCGGTTTGGGTTGGGTGATGAGTAGGCTAAGTGAAACAGTCGTACCCTATTTCACCCTCTTAGGGGTTGAATTTCCAAAAAAAGTGAAACACGTATTTTTTCCATATTTAATCGAGAAGACGAAAGCCAATTCTCAAAGATTTAGTTTTAAAAATGTTTTCGCAATGAAATATTTTAATAAAACGTTTCACCTCTATTTCACTCCCCTAGGGGTTGAATTTCGAAAAACAGTGACATGCGTATGTTTTATTCCCAGCAGAGAAGCCTAATTTCCAAAAACACTGAAACACGATTTTCTTATTTATTACCGAGAAGTCAAATAGCAATGTTCATACATGCGGCTTTACAAATTCTGTAGTTTCTCTTTAACAAAAAAGAGCTTTCACCCACCATTTCACCCCCATAAGGTTAAATTTCCAAAAATGCCGATACAAATATTCTTTATTTCTGACAGAGAAACCAAATACTAATTTTCGTAGGTATAGCTTCAAATTGCCTTAACAGCGACATTTTTCTATAAAACACTTCATGACCTATTTCACCCCCTTAGGTTTGCAGTTTAGAAAAATACCTTCTTAAACGACGCCTGTAGAATAATATTCACACATTTTACAACTTTCAAGTTTTTATCCTTAGAGGTTTTTCTCTAGGCAATCATGAGTCCGTCAGTCACTTAGTAAGGACATTGCCTTTTACGCACAGAGAAGATTTAAATATGCGACTGCCCGCTATCGCATTATTAATCGTGGATTTGTTGTCTGTCCCGCTTCTAGTTTGTGTGTAGCTTACCTATATAGTAGTTACGTACTTTTTACTGATTTTTCACTGTGAGAAGACTTTCTCTCACAATCATGAATATTTTTTCTCTATTTTGGAGATTAAGGTGTTACCAAACTTACACTACTAAGTAGCTAAATGTAGCCTTTGGATATGTTTTCACTGTGAGCGGCTTCCAAGCCTGTTCAGTTGACGGATTTACCACGTAACGTAATCTTGTACATAAAGTTGTGTATAGAATTCCGCTTGATTTTTAGTTTAGTTTCCGAATATTTTACTATCTTCCTTTTATTTTCTTTTAAAAGTTAATTCGTTAATAACTTAGTAATACACTGAAAACGGTTGTATTTCTGTTTGAGTGACCTGCAGCTGAAATATATAACTGGGAAATCCGATTTAGTGTTGAAAGAATTCTGCTAGCCGTTTACGTAAGCCTAAACACGGAGAAAATGTCATTCATGTCTGCCATTGTTAATGTGTCACAGTCACAATAACAATTACTTCGTACCTGTATCAGGTGAAAATAGCAGGGGAATGAGTCGTGATCACATCCTATACGGGTTACGGAAGTCAAAAAATTTTTATCCGCTTTAACTGTTAGGAAAAGAGGTATAGAGTTTTTTTTCTGTATTTGTCCACAATATTTACCGTCCTTTGTTTCGATATTTAGTATTCGTCTTCCCACTAGAATCTTGCTCTTTTTTGTGCAGGTTAGTCAGAAACAATCTGAAAAGATTGTAAGAGTGTTGCAGGGTAGTTTGTGCTGAGAAATAATTGTTAAGAAAAAAATTCGATACGTTGCGCGATTTCCAAGTTAATTACCATTGAAGTTAGCCAATCAGACGGATGCGCGTGCAAATCCATGCAGCCCGCCAGAGACTGGGTCACCAAACGTGTTCTTCGATTGTTTTCGGAAAACCGAACAACAGAGCGACAGAAATTGGATATGTGACGACGGCAAGGATCGAACTCTAGCCAAAGCCTTAGCAGTCTCGTGCGCTATCATCCACGATATGAGAACAACTGATACTAACTGTATCTGGCGGGCCGCTGGAGTCTGTGCGCGCATCCGCCTGGTTGGCTACCTTCAACGCTAATTATCTCGGGAACGGCATAACGTATCGATTTTTTTTCTTCTAAATAGTTATTTCTCAGCGTAACCTACCCTGCAACACCTTTAGAAGCTTTCCATGTCGTTTCTGACCATCTTGTATAAAGCAATCTTCAGGCCTGACGGCGACAGTTTAATTTTTTAGATGTACGCTTTCGAACGGCAATAGTCCGTAGTTCATCGACTATTTCGATTAATGGTCGCGTATCGCTTGGTCCGCATAAAATTTATCTTGATCCCGAGACTTTTGTATCCACTCGGTTCCTTAACGCCCCTTTAGATTAGAGGTTGTTTCGTCATAAGAAAATTTATTTTTCATTTATTTCTGATTAATTAAGATATACCACGATCAACTTGATACATATTTAAAAAGTATGTTCGTAAAAACATCGAAATACAAAAAATTGCGCAATAGGTTCACGATACAGTATACAGATGGCTATACCATAGTCGAAGAGTATTCACACGCACCAACTGTAGATAATGAAAAATATTAAAATACTATTGTACTCACTGGAAAAACACCTAGTTTAGTACAAGAACAAGCATGTGTGAAACGAAAACTTCTTCAGCTGAGTCGTAGTCCATTTACAGACAATAAGTAATGCAACTAAAAATTTCATTTACTACCGCTTAACGCTGGAAGCTGCATCGCAGGCAGAGTCTTGCACCATGTACTGTTTCTCCTAGGTGGTCTTGGGTTTTAAGAAAATGTAAACTAAGTATTAAGATAAATTTTATAAAGAACCAACAAGTTACGCCAAGGAAGAGGAGATAGAATTACAATGGACATGTTATTCCATGGACTCTTGCGCTTCTATGCATGAACTACCTTTCCTTTGTCATTCGCTTATGTTATCTGCTTGGATTCGGACCTAAGAGGAATTCTTGTGTAAAGCTCATCTGACTGTACCAGCTAATAATGTAAGTTGTACTTACAACCAGAACAATATAATGGTTATTTTGTCAAAAGAATTTGTGTATGCGGTCAGTCGATTTGTAATCTGATACCTGGATTGTCCTAAGTAGATATGGGCCTTTAAAAAGAACTTACATTGTTAGGCGCCATCTTAGAAAATTTTTAACATTTTTCTTTTAGCTCATCTACGAGACGTGTCGTCGGTTAGGACAATTAACTTTCTTGCAAATCCTACGAGCCCGGCGGCCGCTGATAATAATTTAACAGTTTTTACTTACAAATTTTCTTTGTATAACGAGATAACATCCCAGGCAGGAAAGCTCTGGTCACAGGATTCCAGTTCCATTATAGCATTTCATTTGTAGATGCTACTCTTGTTATCTTGTATTGGGGTATCGA
The DNA here is from genome assembly GCF_023864275.1 of Schistocerca cancellata. Taxonomy (NCBI): domain Eukaryota; kingdom Metazoa; phylum Arthropoda; class Insecta; order Orthoptera; family Acrididae; genus Schistocerca; species Schistocerca cancellata. Next base: position 424,486,776 of record NC_064633.1, read on the forward strand.
GATGAAACCGCGATATTAAGTTACATATTGCAGTAGTTTACATCGAACAGACTTGTGAAATATTCTCTGTTGCAATAAGCACACGACTTCTTACGATCCCGGAATAATATCTGTGGTGATGGGTGAAGAAGGAAATGACAATTAACTATTGACGATTACGTAACTAACCTGAGAACTGAGCTAGTTTATTAATTACTGATCTGTGTCGGGCTAACTTAAACGATATTGCACTGTTAAGAACATTCTTGTGAGTCATTTTCCGAAAAGCGTTTTCAACCGCTACTATTGAGTCATTAAAAATATACGATTACAATGGCAGACTGCCGTATATTTTTTACATACCACTGTTTTTATATTTTTACATTACAGCCAGAATCACAAACTACCACATCAAAGCACAGCGTTATAGAAAGTGAACAGACAGAAAGTTAGATAGATACTCATAAGCAAGATATCAAGCAATCTGTTATGAAGCTTAATGCTGTTTCGTACCTCAGTTAGCGTCTGTAATTGTATATATCTCACTGCATTCTCCGTGCGAAACGTGAGTAGCAGCAGCAGTTCTTTGTTATCCAGCGCCGTTCATTATGAGCACGATGTTGCGACAAGATAAAGAGCTGTCCTTGTGTCTTCTGCAGTTGAGTAAGCACCAAGGCTTTTGCTGAGCACTGAAGGTGAGGTGTAACGCACTTTCGCAGGGGGGCAAATGGGTCCCTATTAGAATAGCAGCTGCGTTTTATATGTGCCATTGATTCTCGTTTGTCTGAAACATATTGTGAGGTAAGCGTGTTGGCATGCTCGCGAGCTCGTGTTTGGACGTGTGGGAGTGTGTGTGTGTGTGTGTGTGTGTGTGTGTGTGTGTGTGTGTAGTTAGTGACAACACTTTTAAGCCCCATAATAACTTCCACTTCTGGCGCCTCTATTCTCAGGACAGTAACAGCGTACTCTAAGTGGATCATTACGGTTTCTCCTGTCGCTTTGATATCCAGCATTTTTTTTTAAATCACTGTTTTTCGTACAAATGAAATAAATCCAACAAGCAGCATAATTTCAACCATGGATTTAATATGGTTTCTGCAGCTCCTGTGCAGTCTGCTTAGGAGTAGAGAGATACTGACAGATATCCACCATCTGATCAAAACTCCGGACACCCGTATATAATGCGGAATTAACCAGTAGCTGCCACGAGAGTTGGACCCACAAGTATAAAAGGAGGCTGGTAGCATTGTGTTGTCTGTAGAGGAGCAGTAACAACGGAGTGGACTAGTCATTGGATATCATTTGAGTAACAAATCCGTCACAGAAATTTCAATCCCAAGTCGACGGTATGTGATGTGATCGTGAAGTGCTAACTCGAAGGAATAACCACAGATGCACAAGACCAGGCAGATCTCATGTACTGAGGGACAGACACTGTAAAAAAAAAATCACGTGAAATCAGCAGCGCTGCCAGCAGGCCAGGTAGCACAATGAGTCCGCATGCGGAGTCAGAAAGGATGGGGAACTACCGTCAAGCAGCTCTTCATAAGCCACACATACGTGCAGTCGGTACGAAACGATGCTCCATATGGTATAAGAAACCGTAACTGGACAAGGAATGATTGGAAACGAGAGATTTGAAGTGATGTATCGTTCTGTGCCCAATGCCAGGGTTTGGGTTTCGGGAATGCCTAAATAACGTTTCTTTCCATCATGCGCAGTGTGTCAGCAGTGAAGTACAGGGATATTTTTCGTGGTTAGATCATGGTTCCCTTATTGAGCTTAAGAAAACGCTAAATGTACCCCATCATGAGGCAGCATCTGTGAGGTAATCGTTTGTGGACTATAAGATTCCTAAAAAGGACTAGTCTGCCCAGAGTATCGGTCAGGACCTAGTGGAACATCTTTGGGGTGAGCCACAACTTCAACTTTGCTCCACGATCCAGCATCCAACATCGGTACCTTTTCCGGTTTCAGTCCTTGAACAATGAGTTGGCATTTCTCCACAGACATTCAGACACCTCATTGAAAGTGTCCCCCAAAGAGTTCAAGTTGTTACAGAGGTCTCAATTTGTTGGACGCTGATGGCTGGCAGCCAGGGTGGTGCATCCTCTGTATTCGTACTATAAGAATATTTCATTATTTTAGCATCCTCCATGATATTATCCACTCCACAGCTGTATGTTCAGCGTACATGCCTCCCATGCTGAGATCGCAGGTTCGATTCCTGGTACTTTTCTTTGGAGGGAAGATTGGAATGGAATACGCTTACTCTCGTGATGCCAACTGAAGATCTATTTGAATAAAAAATTAAAATTTCGTTTTTGTGGGGATCCACAGCCTCTAAATACTTAATACAAGAAAAGATGGTCTGTAATAGGCTGTAGTGTAGACAATTTTCACCTAAATATAGCAATTAGCTAATTTCGACAATTTGTGATTTTCAAGCACATGTGTAATATTACGTATTACATGCAACAATTGAAAATTAATTTCACAATACGTAAGAAGTATGTGTTAGGATGGAATATGACATTTACTTTCTACGTGTAGTGAAAAATTGTTAGACAATTACGACATGTAATACATAGGATTACACAAGTGCTTTAAAATAACAAGTCATCGAAATTAGCTAATCGCATGATTTAAATAAAATCTTGTAAATTACAGCCTACTACAGACCACATTTTCTTTAATTGATCGAGAAGTAGAGGCTCCAATGTCTGCAAAGCTGACAACAGTGGGGATAGCCGTGTGCTCCACAATATCTGTCCGTACCATATCCTAATGATGCCAGTGGCTGAGGATGACGCGGTAATCTCTCAGTCTTGATTGACCAGTCTGTGACGATGAGTAGGATAGAGCTATGGATTCTGGAATAGAATATCATCCCAGATGTCAGGTTCCACGTCTGGTGTCAGGTTACACTCTTGGTCGACTTATATTCTAGGTCACTCGCACTCCTTCCCAATCCCCTGAGGAACCACTGATAACATCCAGGGGAGACCCCTCACAAGCTTTGGGCAATTGTGTTCTCATTGGCTAAGAGAGATAGGGATGGGTTTCCTACCATTTTTATATTATGTGACCACTATCATACAATTGCCGAAAGCTTGTGAGGAGTTCCCGTGGCTAGCCTTGATCAGTTCCTATTGGTTCTCTGTAAGAGGTGGTGTGAGTGAATGGGGGTGACTTTGAATATAGGTCAGTGAAATGTGTATCATGACACCAGATGTGCAACCTGGCACCGAAACCTGCAGTGCTATCCCACTGCCAGAGTAGTGGACCTGTCAATTGCTTTGCTTTCAGTCCCTGATCTTCAAACATTAGAGAGGACGACAGTTAAACCCGTGTCCAGCCATCCTGATTTAGATCTCTGTGACCCTACCTAAATCGCTTCAGACAAATGCTGGGATGGTGCCTTTGAAAGGGCATGACCGACTTCCTTCTCCATCTTTCTCTCATCCAATGGGAACAATGACCTAGCTGTTTGATTCCCTCTCCCCAAATCAACCAACTAGCCACCTTGATCTTGAACATCACCAACTCTCTCTGCTTGGCAAGTATGCAAGTTTCGTCGAATTTTAATTTCCTTTTCAGACTTCCATATATTCGACCACTGCCGATTTGTTGTGCTGCCCAATCGTATGTGGCCTTGGGCTATCGCATTCTTGTCAATATTGGCAATGTGATGAGTAGGCCTACTTGTGCAATCCACTTTGCACATGTGCAATTTCTGGAAATTCTATTTTGTTTTCGGTGGAGCTTAACACATCCTGCAGTAGAAGACGGACTCGACACCAACCTAGCGAAGATGTTTATGTATTCTACCACTGACACTCTTCTCTCAATGAACCCACATTGCTGACTGCAGTTTATGTGTCCATTCGTGGCGCCTGGTGTCAGTTCGGTGTTACTTCCTTTGGCCAAGAGCACTGTCACAACGTTTCAAACTCAGGTGATATATTGTGAGAATTATTTCAGCCACTGTATAATAAGTGGTCAGCGGGCAGATGAGATGTTCTGTGCTGGGTACTGTTGGAGGTGACAGCTATTTCCAATGAAACGCACTTGCATACCCAGAAAACTGTGATGTAAACTGAGTCACCCTATGCATTAACAACTACACGTGAAGTTTGGAAATTGGGGGGGGGGGGGGGGGAGGGGAGATACTTGCAGAATTGAAGCTGAGAGGGCGGGTCGTAAATCCTTCACGGATCAGTAAGAGCATTGCTCGTGGGATGCGAGGTTCCAGTTTTGAGTCCCGGTCCCACCTAAAGTTTTACTGGGCATGATATTATTGGAGGTGTCTTTGCCTTGCTCCTACTTTCGAACTAACTCATCCAGCCATTATAGGGAGACTTATATTTTGACATCGACTTTGCTAGGCAGATACTGTCGGAGGTGGTATGTCTTTGCCTTCCTACTACTTTCGAAGTGACTCATCCAGCCAGTTATAGGGAGACCTATGTCTTCACATCGAGTTCGAAACACAATAGAAATCTGGTATTTTTCACACTAACGAATCATTGCCAGAGATTAAAGAAGTGATATGTGACAGAAATAGTACAGAAAAACCCCAGACGTGTGGGAGGTAGTCTGATACTTACTTCCTTACCAACCGAAACACAATTCTCTATAATAGTGAACTGAACGTCTAAACGCTATGCTGCACTTTGTTTGTGTGTGTGTGTGTGTGTGTGTGTGTGTGTGTGTGTGTGTGTGGTGTAATTATTCATGAAATTAATCAGATACTGCATGGCGGAAGTACAGAGTTCAAACGCAAAAATGACACAATGAAGAAAGGCCAATAACGTATACACCAAAACAGAAACGATGCGTAAGACATGAATCAGCAGTAACGAGATAAAAACTTCTCACCATGGTTCATTAGCATCGCTGTCTCTGCTAGACTTCTATATTTCTCCCTGTCGTACGTTAATGACTTTAATTTCTTGTTTTAGTTAACAGTAGTCGCTCAATAAGCGTTTTTATTAAATCTGACATGCTGCGTAATTCATATGGATTTCCTTTTCTGTAGCGGACATTACCCTCAATCATGAACTGTAATCACTTAATTTCTTGCAGTGCTATACACATCGCACTGGTGAGTTATGATAAGTCACTTCGATAGTATGAAAGACATTTTAAGCATGACGTGGCTGAAACTGGACCGTAATCTAGAGAGGGATTAATACATGGTCTATACATGTTATTGCAAAGCATTTCTGTCCGTCCTTCAGGCTCGTAGCACTTCACGTATTTGGTTTGACGGAACAGGTGAAGAAAGAACAACGATGAACAATACGTTACTTCGACTTTACCATTTCACTCATGTCTCTGTGTAATAAATACCCAGTAAACCGGTCGAAAACTACGCTGCACTCAACTGGATACTACAGCTTTATTTGTCATCATTGAGTTGGCGTGGCTTCCCTCCAAGTATATCCCAGCTCTCTTCTTCCTGACCAGGAGCGAGCTAGAATCTCCTCTCTCTTTCTCTTCCTTTTCATTTTTTAAGTTTGTAACCTCCCCACAAAATAATAAAATAAAAATAATATTATGATTCTATTTTTAGTGTAACCTCCCCACAGAAAAATTGTAATAAATAAATATTATGGATAGCGATTCTAATTTTTGTGTAACCTCAGAACAAAATTGGTTCCCATTTATAACCTCCCTACAGAAATTCATTCACATTTAACCTCCACACAAAATTTATTTCCCATTTAATGTAAGCTCGAAACAGAAAAATTCCTAAACCTCGTAATAAAAAATAAATTCAGTAACCTGTTAGAATTTGGACGACAGCAGCCCTGCGTCATAGCCCTGTAAGATCATTCTGAATACAAAAGGAAAAATTCTTACCTCAATAAAAGCGGCGAATATATCTGCTCTTATATAAAATTTTTCCGGGACAGCTCTGTGCAATGCTGGCCGATAGATTTGTCATTTATGAAAGGAAGCAACTGATTTTTCTTTTGCAACAATAGGAATGATCATGGATTGAAGAAATTAGTAAATTCTTTAAATTGAAATGAATGTTTTTTAGAAATTACTTTATATCACGAAGATTATTATTAGGACATTTTTAAAAGATTTACATGGGACTTTACATAACATTACTAGATATGCGCGAGGCTGCTTTTTTACCTTATACAATAATACTCAGGCTTCGGCATCGCTGCACCGCGACCGGCCCAGCCAACATGATACACCAGACCAGAGCGACTAGCGCAGACAGGCGACTGCTCGCTAGGAACAACTTACTGCTACAACTACACAGTTCGTACTGCAGTCAACACTGCTCTTTGGTCTCAGATTCTCTTATAGCTTACATATCTCAGGCAGCGCATAGACATTTTTTTCATTATTTCACTAATAACTATTCAGTATTACTTCTTGCTCTTGGGCCAGTTAATTATTTACCTAGAATTGATTCGCCTGGTAATACTGTCGTACACGTTTTGCATACAATTGTTCTTTTTTAATATAAAAGCTGTTTTATGAAAAATGTACTTCTACAATGTTAACATTTTTATAATAATTATTACTATTACATCATCATTCTTACTACTGTCAGTATTATCTGGGGAACTCATTTGAACTGTGCGCGCTTTCGATATGTAATAAAAAACGCAGCTTAGCCTCTTTGCCTGTAGCAAAGCAATGGCCTACTTAGCATCCCGTCAGAGGGCACGCACTAGAGGTCTGTCGTGTAGCCCTAACACGGCCCAGGATCGGCTCGGTCTCGGCTGTTGCCGGCCGGTAACAGGATGATAAACATCCAACGGCAGCGCCTGGCGACTGTGTGGGACCCGGAAGGTGTAAGCAACTGCCAGCATTCAATAGCACTTTGAGTTAATGTTTGAACTGCCAGACTCTAAGTTTACGTGCCTGATAAACACGACGTTCTAATCCGATGGAAGCAGGCCATGCTATTACGGATGTTTTTCGCTATCTGCGGAAATGGCATGCAAAGTGGTATGGCTGCCGAATATGGACTCGCTTTGTGAGAATCCTAGTGCGTATTCTTAAAATTTTGTTTCGCTTCACGCTTATTTCTGTTTATTGCCTTTGTGCTCTGTGGATAATTATGAATATTATGAGTTATGTCTGTAAAATCGTACTGAGCATAAACGCAAGTTCAATTTCCGTGTCTGACTCAAACTATATTTATGCACTTTTAAATGAGTTCTGAAAAGCTATGTACAGTGCTGAGGGTTTCTTTCTGTTTATGTTAAAAATAGCCTGTTTATGCGTATTATTTGGGCTGGCTTGGGTATCCAGACTTAAATAAATTAATGTTAGTTGAAGCCAGCTAGGCGTTGTTTCATAAACTTTACTTGCACACCTTTTACAGTTGCCCATTTCTTTTACAGTGCTCATCCCTGCCTACACGATTTACGTTCGAATAATCATTTCTTGGTGTCATAGCACATAAAGAACGTTCCTTCAAATTTCATGATCCTAGGATCAGTGATTTAGGATAGGTGTAGATTTGTGAAGTTCTGGCCGCATTGAGACCCCCGGAAAAACACTGAATAAAAAGTTTTGAAAAATACTTTTTCAGTTGACATCTACACCACACAACGAATGTTTCTTCCAAATCTCATGTTGGTAGTAATAATAATTCATAGTTAGCGTCGAAATGTCAACAAAATTTTGAATATCTAATTAAGGTCTTTAGGGTTATAAGAAGAAAAGGGGGCGTCTGTGCCACACAGTTTCAGGTCTCTAGGAGCAATCATTGCATTATACAAAATCTTTATGGAGCATACAATGAACAATAAACTTCCCCAACAAATTTAGTATTTCTAGACTGGGCGTGAACAAAGCAAAAAATTCTTTGTCCCCTTCCTTTCATAGCATCAAGAGTTGGTCTTCGAAAAAAAAAATCATTTCTAAGAGGGCGTTTACGCCACACGTTATTTCGTGTTTCTAGGACCAGCGGTCAAGGCTGCGCGTTGTTAAGTCAATCGGTCAGTTTCTATAATAGTGGCATTTCTGAGGCCACCTACCGTGGATGCACTGGAGACTTGCCACGGATCTCCCTTAAAGGTCACAATGCGCCTACATTAAGCATGTAACAGTAACGGTAGTATTCCGTCCCTGTTTATTGGTTGCCACAAGCACCTTCTATCATATTTTAATACACTGTCCATCGCCGGCACTGATAAACTTATGTTCCACCGACTAACGTATGGAACACAAGACAGTCTATATTACATTGTCCTGCAAAACTTAAGGACGAACTAGAAATAACTCACATAACATATTAACTACTAGAGGGAAATGAATGAAAGTGCGGGAGCATGTTGCCAGAGATCTCCCAGTCGTGTACAAAAAGTTGCGCGTGACACGGCATAAGGTCAGCGTGACTATAGCGCCAAATGGGAGTGACCCCACAACACGAGGAATCTGAAGGAACGAGGAAACATTGCTTGTGTCAATCAGCGAACAGTTGCGCTGCGCTGTGGTAGTGTTCCTCATTACAACATTGACGAGAGAGAACATATCGATAACTCAAAACGGGGAATAACCATGGGGAAGCTGGAAAAAGGACGGAGTGTGACGAGTGTAGTCCAGGAATTTGGTATTACTCACAGCATTGCTTGACTTGCATGCCGAGCGTTCCGAACCCCACAGGCACTGCTGCCCGAAGTAAAGGAGGTGATGGACCACGGTCAGTTACAGCAGCAGATGACCGCTACATTGTACTACATGCATGAAGGGACCCACGCTAAACAGCGGATGCAATTGCGACCATATTTAACATAACTGCGAGGCACGCAACCTTACTCTCCGCAGTGGCACGGCGACTGCTCGGGGGTGGTGTCTTCTCCGGACGACCAGTACCCGTTGTGTCCTGCTGACACCAGCGCATCGGTGGCAAGTTAGCAATGGCGCCAAAAGCATAGCGACCAGACCATCGAGCAGTGGGGTCGCGTGTTCTTCTCAGATGAGAGCAGATTCAGTCTGAGTAGTGATTCTGCTTATGGCTGTAGGTCGGGACGCGTGATGCTCCCAGGGCCATTATTGAACTTGCTGTTTTGGTGTTCCAGGTGTTAGGGTGTGGGATGTATAATGTTGAACGAGCGTACTGACTTCGAAATCTCCAAACTTTTGAACACGGTATACATCCCGGACAATGTTATTGTGACTCTGTACGCCTTTTCCATGTAAGGATTTTTTGGTGTGCTTTTGGTCCTTAATTCATTTTTATGCATGACATTGCGTAGCTAGAGGTGCTCTTGTAACGCGTGGATGTCCAGCGAATGGACTGGCCTACCCGTTTAACGACTTAAATCCTATTGAGCGCGTGGGGAAAAGCATTGCTGCACACCCACATGCACCAACAATCATCCGGCGGTTGTCATCGGCGCTGGTGGTGGAAGGGAAAGCCCTGCCACAAGAACTTCTTACCAACTTCGCCACCAGCATGGGGACAAGTACGGACCATGTATTGCTGCCCGTGGTTATCGGACACCCTATTAAGAATCAAGTTCAAATGGCTCTGAGCACTATGATACTTCACATCTGAGGTCATCAGTCCCCTAGACCTAGAACTACTTAAACCTAACTAACCTAAGGACATCACACACATCCATGCCCGAGGCAGGATTCGAACCTGCGACCATAGCAGCAGCGTGGTTCCGGACTGAAGCGCCTAGAACCGCTCGGCCACAGAGGCCAGCATGAATCAAGTCTGGCCTTTTGTAATGTCGAGGAGACCATTAAAACGTCGGTGACTTCAGTGTATTTGTCTTTGTACAAAAGAGTTGTTTCTGTTCGTCTCATTGCGTATTTCTTTCAGGTTCCTTCGGCACTACTGAAGCAGTTTTTCAATGCACGGTGGAAGTTGCGTCGAGCTATGTTACTTGGTGACGACACGTGCGAAAGTTACTTTCGTGCTTAAGTTTTACACGCCAGTGTATACCACGTACCTGTTGCAACACTTTCCACCGAAGCTGTAGCGTTACACTGTTTTTAGTCATCATCATTGCGGCGCTGTCTCGTGGTTCGCTCGTCTGTTGCGCCGAAGGATTGGATGCCCAGGAAAGACGCTTAAGTATGCGAAACCAAGCGACATGCTCGTAGTAAACTGCGTCCCCAAAACTACGGGGCGCAGATAGATACAGACGTGGTACTTGCTGTTCCACCCTACGCCTCACCCCGCGCTGCTCTCTAGCAACCTGCAAATCACAAAAACATGTGCTGCACTGCCCTTCCCTGCGTTGCCTACACGCCAGCGTCCGCTTGGTTTTAACAGTGTGCTGTGAATTTTTGAGTACGTCCATGTTCTGACTTTCGATTGAAACGCTCTTATGTACTTTTCTTTGTTTATAGCAAGTAACGCAGGCAACGTACATGGATACATAATTTTATTATACTTGTTATAGTTTCATTGACACTAGAAAACTACAGCCACGATGAAATCTGCTTTCCAGTAGTTGCTTCGCCAGTAAAAGTGCTCTGTCTCTTATTGTGGAGCACCTGGGATTTTCAGGAAAACTAGATCATGCCCACATTATAAGTTTGAAATGTAAGAATTTCTTAAGTAAACACTTTATGAGGACGCTACAGCAAACCATTTAAGAAACCACAGCATTTTCTTCGTAACCCCTTCAAGAGCAACTAGGTTATTTATCCGAATATTCAGCAGCGTATTCCTCTTCTTTTTCTTCTTAGATAACTCCACATTGATCAGGTAGAAGGCATGATACACAGTTGCTATGCAAGGAAGCATTTTCTTGTTTTTTAGCTTTGCTCTTTCTTTCCCCTCCATCTTCCGCACATGCAGAAGTGTTGACCTACGATCTTCATTTGCAGTCTCATTATTAATTGTAAATTTGTCACATAATTGGCTTAATTTTCAATGGAGAAAGAAAAGTTAAACTTTCAAACATTATCAGTAAGCTTTTTCCTTAACGGGCTGCATTTGTCTTTCCAGCAAACGCGGTAATACAGACCACTTCTACATGAAGCGATATGCTCGTTCTCTGTATCACTCTACCGTTTCCAATAATCTCTCTGTCAGCCTGACGTTAAACCCTTATCTCCGTCTCTCCCTTCGTATCCCTCTGCTCAGAACTTTTAGTTTAAAATTCGGAACATACAGATGTGTTTCACAATGTCATTTTACTTTTAGTTTACTCATCTTGAGTTGTTACTACGTGAATCAAGTGTCTTAAACCTGTCGCTCTGTCAGTGGTTGAAAATACAGCACTCTGTGCTCTGCACTCGCTGGTAGCACACCGCGTTTTATACTCGTCCACAGCGCCGCTTGGGGGTCACAGCACCTGAAGATAGGCGTATAAGAGACGGAAACCGGTCATGTTCTGGATAAAAGAACCTTACAACTGTAGCGGTATTTTCAACCTCTGGTATAATGCTCAGTTGCAGATGTTCCTCCGACAGCATTGCCTGTCGCTCTAAGTTTTTTTATTGCAATTTTGTCATATGATGACATGATGGAGACCGTGGCTGTTGTTTGAAGACAAATGTTGATGGTGTTAGGACACCAACCAGCCACAAATTTACTTTCAGTTCCTTTATTCATAGGAAACCGTTACCGGTTTCGAATCTTTGTGATTCATCCTCAGACGGTTTACACGCATTCTTTATGACATTTGGTGCGTTTTTACAGATTAATTGTCATAAAATATAAATAAAACATAATTATAAACACGCCACACACAGATGGTTGCGTTACAGATTTTCGTTGAATGTGACTTATGTGAAACGTCGGTTTCGAGTGTTCGTTTTCATAACATACGCCCAACAGATGTAAATGCATTCCCACTGGATCCTCGTAGTTGCACACGTAAATAGTTGCTCATAATAATGGATATAAACCCACAATAATAGAGAAACTCCACAAAAAAATGCAGACAAATACCACAGATCCACTTCACAGCAGTCACTTCAAGCCAAATCAGTGTGCCACTGAAGCCAAACCTAAATATGCTACTCTCCCATACATAGGCCCACTTTCATACCAAACAGTAAACTTATATAAAAAGAAGAAAAATATCACATTCAGCTTTTCCACAAATAATAAAATACAACAAAAAGTAATCCATGATGTAAATACCTCCAAGAGTCCCTACCGTAAATCAGGAATATACAAACTCAAATGTGATACGTGCCCAAAATTCTACATTGGACAGACAGGCAGAAGTTTTGAAATTAGATACAAAGGACATATTGATGCTTTAAGACTTGGTAACTTGAACAAATCAGCATTTGCAGCCCATATTGCTGAAGAAAACCATTCAGTGGGAAACACTGAGGACAACTTAAAAATTTTGCATCTAGCAGAAAAAGGAGCCACTATGAATATATTAGAAGAATTAGAAATACACACACACAAGAACAGTACCCCAGACTATATCCTTAACGAACAAACAGAGTTAGCTAACACCCCTTTCCTGAAAAATTTACAAAAATTACTTTCCAGCCTCCAAAGCAAATAATATTAATACACCTATCTACAGATCAAGTAGCAAATTTATATGTTACTATAATTCTCATGATGCCAAATGTAATAAAATAATATACTATTTTACCTATACAGTTCTAAATATATATAAAAACTTTTAATTAATTTAGCAATATCAACTCAAAAATTCAATGTCTCTGTACTAATGTAAAAGGCATTACAGTTTTGTAAATGAATATATGATCCTTTCCAAACATAGGACATCATCGTCAAATGTTACGATATATCACAGCATCTATGATACTCATATGTTTGTAAGCACTTTGTATGTATCAAAATATGTGGTGCGTGGTTGAAATGATCTCAGCGACAAATCTGAAGTGTACAATGAGAACTATTTACGTGTGCAACAACGAGGATGCAGTGGGAATGCATTTACATCTGTTGGACGAATGTTATGAAAATAAACACTCTAAACCAACGTTTCACGTAAGTCACATGCAACCAAAATCTGTAACGCGACCATTTGTGTGTGGCGTGTTTATAATTATGTTTTATTTATATTTTATGACAATTAATCTGTAAAAACACACCAAATGTCATAAAGAAAGCGTGTAAACCATCTGATGATGAATCACAACGATCCGAAACCGGTAACGGTTTCCTTTGAATAAAGGACTGAAAGTAAATTTGTGGATGGTTGCTGTCCTAACACCATCAAAATTAGTTTATTATTTGCATAATTACATAGTCACCTGTAGCCCAGATTACAATCCAAATAACACAGTGGAAGGACACCTTGTAACATCTGCATATTTTTGTAATTTCAAAACTACGTTTGCAGATTTTTATAAATTAGAAAATATTGGTTCAAATGGTTCTGAGCACTATGGGACTTAACAGCTGTGGTCATCAGTTCCCTAGAACTTAGAACTACTTAAACCTAACTAACCTAAGGACATCACACACATCCATGCCCGAGGCAGGATTCGAACCTGCGACCGTAGCGGTCTCGCGGTTCCAGACTGACACGCCTAGAACCGCACGGCCACACCGGCCGGCCGAGAAAATATTGTCATATAGTAATTTATTGTATATCGGCTTGTGGAAATTGCACCAAGTTGTAAAGCAGCTTCTACACAGGCACACTTGTGTAAGTGAACGTAGTGAGAGTAATTTTTACCTTCTCTTGCAATATCTATTTTACAGTAATTTAAAAAAAATGGTTTTTCGGAATCTTTTACCGATACGTAACAGGAATTGTGCTGTAATCAAAATTCATAAATAATTTTAAGTAATAGTTACGTGATGCACTAGCGACACCTGTGGGTGCCAGTTGTAAATTTTTCCACAAGCACCGGTCACCACATGCAGTGTCGCGGTCACCCAGCTGCAATCAAGTACACAGTAGTGTGCGGAATGGGGCACGAAAATTTGCGATCTACTTTGTATATTGTGGTTTCAACCTTGATTTGCTGATGTATCACTCATCTCATTCTTCACGTAACTGGCAATGTGTTAGAAACAGTACTCGTGCAGCTGGTACGGGAGACAGACAACAACCTTTTATCGAGGAAGTTTGTAACACGTTTGTGCTCTTAAAATGCACCTGCTGTTGTTCACTTTATTTTGTCTTTGTATATTTTCACATTGTATTGTTTACAAGCGATCTTGGCTAGGAAGTTCACATTTTCTAAAGTTTTTATTATTTACTGCAGTTGTGAAATTAAAATGCAATATTGAACCCTCGATGGATACGGCTTATTACGTCACTGAATAAATATATGGCTCAAATGGCTCTGAGCACTATGGGACTTAACTGCTGAGGTCATCAGTCCCCTAGAACTTAGAACTACTTAAACCTAACTAAATTAAGGACACCACACATATCCATGCCCGAGGCAGGATTCGAACCTGTGACCGTAGCGGTCGTGCGGTTTCAGACTATAGCGCCTAGGACCGCTCGGCCACTCCGACCGGCGAATAAATAGACTTAGTTCTAAGAAGTACATAAGTCTGTCAACAAATGGCGACGAAAAATACATTCCAGGACATTATCCCTTTTTCCCCTGACAGATCTCTATCTCGGCTACAAGAAGTAAAGCCTAATTTAAACCTGATAGTAGGATTCGCGTTCTGCGGGTTCCGCACAAACATCATTGTGCGTATACGTAGATAGCTGTGGTTGATGCGTGATGTAACATATCTTTCCCACCTGGCAGATAGAAAAGTGAGAGGAACATTTAAAACGTGCAAAAGTATTCAAAGCATGAAGAAAGTTCGCCTCTGGATAGGTCACAAATGCGATGGAACAATGTGGTTAATAATGTGACACACATCAAAGTGCAACCAAAGTTTTTTGTTCCACTGAATCACCTGCATTATACCTTTAGGCCATTGCTTATTATGATCTTTTGAGGTATCGGGCTCTGGTGGCTGTTGTACATCATCATAGTTTAAAAGCTAGTTGACCGTGAAAATACTGTATCAAATTCCACGTCGAAACTGGTAATGAGAATTCGTTCAGACTTCGTAAAAATAAATCTCACTTTTTAAGAATACAATACTTAAACGACAAGTCGCAACAGACAGTCGGTCGTGTGGCTTTCAAACATATGCCCAATTCCTGACCATTCATATGAAAAATGAGAGCTCATAAAATAAAATTAATACGGTAGAGAGAGGGTTTCTACAACAAATGCAAATACGGTCAACTGCTGGTATGATAATTATAATTCGACAAATCAGTTATTTTACAGGGCTTACAACACGAACTTAGTACAGTTTTGCATACAGGAGCAGAATTCCTCGATTCCGTATATTTTGTTTCTCAATAAATTGAATGTAGTTACAGAGTTTCTTTCACACATCTTGTGCGCACTGTCTGCGACTTACAATTAGTATTCGTTCTCTAATCTTTGGTGTTATACACACATTTTGTGACATTACTTTCTTATTAGTTGGTGATTCCTTCGTATGAATAAGATTAAAAAATAAAATAATACACCTTTTGCAAGATACGTTTCAGTGAGTGTGCTAGTATCAAAATATGTGACGTAAATGGCCGTGTCTTTTGATTGCATTGACTTAGAAACTAAAATTTTTTACACCGCCAAGGGGCAGTAGAGCACTGTAGTGGACATAAATTTCAACTTGATACCTCTGCCCGTTCCTGAGAAAATGCCCGATCTTAACAGACGACGGACATACAGACAGATGGATAGACAGACAGACAGACATCGAAGTGATCCTATAAGGCTTCCGTTTTTACGGAGTTCCAGCGCGCTGAAGGTTCGTTTTTATCGGATGAGCCAACGTACCCTAAAAATGGTAAAAGTGGACACGTCCTAGGTTTTTACTGAAGCTTCCATTCTGCCCTAAAACCGATTATAGTCGTCGCTCTGTGGAAATTTTTCGGTTCAGGTGTCTACGCAACGCAACAACAGCTCTGTCTTAATCGGAGGTGCAGCGTATTCGATAGCGGAAGATATACGGCAGGGGACGTCATTAGGAGGCGCTGGCTGCATCCATTGCACTCGCCGAGCCGCGGGCGAGAGATCAATCGACCCACGGTTGGTTTCCTCCGCGGCAGATAAAGTCAGTCCGGACGACACCGGCCGATTTGCGAACAATTTGACAATGATTGCCCGTCCGTCCGCCGGGGCCGGGACATGCCATTCACCCATCACTCAGGTTTTTTTCCGCCGCCCGCGTCTTGTTAGCGGCCATAGCAGCAGACGCGACCCACCCTACTCGTGCCGCAGCCCGAGCTAATTCATTATTCCGGACCCACTCCGATCCTTTTATTTCGTGTGCCTCTTTCCCTGGTGTACTTCCGTCGTTACAACGACCGTGCCAAAAGAGTTTCGCTCGGTGGAAACCGTTCCCATTTCTAATTAATTTGATCCACTAATGTAACACCATCTAAATCAACATACACTATCTGATTAAAACTATCCGGACGGCCCTAACTAATGTGGAATCACCTACTACAGGTCACAAGAGTCGTATCCACCAGTATAAAAGGAGGCGGGGAATATTGTGTCCCCTGAACTTTAATCTTCTTTCCAAATTTCTCCTTGGTTGAGTTCACGGTTTGTCCGATGTGCAGGTTGAACGATATCGGTAAAAAGCTGCCGCTCTGTCTCTCTCACTTCTTAAGCAATGTTTTCCTGTGAAGTCCTTCAACCCTTACAACAGCAATGAGCTTTGCGTGCAAGTCGTAGACAACCTTTTGCTTCCTATATTACAACTGTGATGGCTTCAGAATTTCAAATGGTGAACCCCGTCAACATCACCGAAAGCCTTCTCTAAAACTACGAATGTTGTAAACGTAGATTTGGCTTCTTTCTGTCAATTCATCATCATAAGTCAGTTTTACTCATTGCTGAATGTCGTGACCTCATTTTCTCACTCATTTGTTAAGTTATTAAAACATCAACTAGGCATCTCCACCAGAGCGATCTTTACTTCTCCTTCGTCGTTTGATAACCATCTACTAGCTGCACTTCCTCGTGGCCTTCTGCCTTCGACTTTGCCTTGCAACATAGTCTTTTCCAATTTATCCCCTTCTCCTCTCAAAATGTGCGCTGGGAACTTGCGGTATCTTTGGCTGACATTTGAAGATAAATTTCTCGTGGTTTCCTCTACAATTGAAGCATCTGTTGTTCTTTCTGTTCATGCAACGCGTTCCACCAGCACCACATCTCGAAGACATCAATTCGGCCGTTGCCACTAGTTTTCACGATCCAGGTGTCGCAGCCGTACGAGAACGCAGGGAACACAAATCATTTCACCAAGTGCATCTTCATTGTTTTGAGTGTTGACCGGTTGTGTCATACCTTAAGGAGTTTAAGAGTTGCGGGTCTAGACTTTAAGCGTCGCGGCTCTACCAAGGACGATTCGTTGTCTTATTTCTTTGTCACACTATCCTGTGTTACTCATCAGAGATGTCAGGTATAGACAATCATTTTCTTCTTTCACATCCCTTAAACACCCTGTAAGTTGAATTTTATCTAAAACTTGGGTATTAATAACGTTTAGTTCGATTTTTTTCATGTTTATACCTAGACCGAAACTTAAACTAATACTTTTCCCGTTGTAGACCAGATCATTAAGTTATTCCTCACTTTCTGCAGTGACGGGAATACGGTCTGCAGAGCGTAGCTTGTTGATTTTTGAGCCGCAAACTGAAATTCCACCATCTAAGCTATTCAGTGCGCCCCTGATGACACACTCTGTACAGATGTTACAGAGTTGAACTGACAGTGTGTACTCGTTTGACTCCATTTGTCACGCAGAAAAACACCGAATAGTCACCATCAATCTTTATGGTTCCAGTGTGATTGTTACAAAGACCTTTTAGTAATGATATTAGATGTTCTGGAACGCCAAACTCATTGAGAACATGCCGCAATGTTTCCTATATGACACAATCAAAGCCCTTATCATAATGGATTGTTATATATAATATGATATAATATAATGATTATAATTATTATAATGAAGGAAGAGACACACAAATATTGTGAAGTAGTGACCCTCTCCGAATAGAACTAAGTATCTATGGCCAGACGAACACTCTGGTCTAGCGATAATAAATTATATACACAAACTTTCCTCGTGAATCAGTTTATCCATTAGACAAAACCGTATCAATATTCCCACAATAGTTCCTGAGAATATCCTTCCCCCTCTTCCTGCTCATTTCCTCCTCTCCCTCTCTCTGTCTGTTTTCCCCTGCCTTATCTCTGTCCCTCTCCCCCTCCTGCTCTCTGTGGCTATCTCCCCCCCCCCCCCCCCCCGTCGCTGTCTGTCCATCTCCTTGTCTTCTCTTCTTTCTCTCCACGTTATCACACTCATCCCAATAGGACGCATTTGGTTCTTACCCCTACAGTATTTCCTTCCATACTGTGATATGTGTAGCAAATTTGACTGAAATCGTTCCCCAGGTTTAGGGCGAGCATTTTACCCATGGCTTGCTTGATACGCACTTTTCAAATACATACACATATTTAACATATTTCACTCGAATTTGTCCACAAATTTCACCTGTATGTCTAGCGAATTTCGCCTTGAAGTTTCATTTCGAAGCAGTTTAATGTTTGTGACTTCGTATCTCCTAAAATATTTACTGTACAATGAAGTACTTTTGCTGGTGCATCCAGTGCTACATTTGTCTACTGCCTGCGAAATGTGTTGCGAACAGATTTAGTATAAAAGTAATAGTAAATTAAAATGTCGTGCATGATGCGGCAGTTTCACACGCATCTCAGTATTCATGACGTCATACGTCCTGACCAATTTTTCTAGGTGCATTCAGCGACATATGTTGATACTGCCTACGAAATGTGTTGCGAATAGGGTTACAAGCAAAGAAGTGACAAAATAAAACGTCAAGCACGATACGGCAGTTTCACACTCACTCAGTGTTTTTGACGTCATAGCTCCTGAATTCTGTA
Organism: Schistocerca cancellata; assembly: GCF_023864275.1. NCBI lineage: Eukaryota > Metazoa > Arthropoda > Insecta > Orthoptera > Acrididae > Schistocerca > Schistocerca cancellata. The sequence goes on from NC_064633.1 coordinate 424,505,661, forward strand.
TCCTACACTGTCGCAATTTTTATGATACATTCAGTCGTATAAGTGAATACTGTCTGCGAAATATATCACGAGTACAGCCAGTAGTAAAGAAATAATGTCATGCAATGCTAGAGTCTCAGCTAGTATATTATAAATTGAACTCATCCGCCGCTTTTTTTCTGTCTGTATGTGAATGATAATCTCAGTAATTATTGTAGGGGTATTGATACGGTTTTCTCTAATGGATATACTGATTCACGAGGAAAGTTTGTGTATATAATTGATTACACAGTAGGTGTAAACTTGTACGCACGTTTGCTGTAGCCGGCCGCTGTGGCCTAGCGGTTCTAGGAGCTTCAGTCCGGAACTGCGCTGCTGCTACGGTCGCAGGTTCAAATCCTACCTCGGGCATGTATGTGTGTGATGTCTCTAATGGATATACTGATTCACGAGGAAAGTTTGTGTATGTAATGTCATGGTTCATGGGGTAGTTGTATTGCGTGACCAGCGAACATGTACAAGTGATAAACTTTTTTCGTTTCATCATTTTGGGGGGGTCGTCAGCGAGAAAAAGGTTTGAAATTATGTTTAAAGTTTGCTGTAAGTCACTAAATGCTCTTATTCTCAAATAATAGATGACTGAAGTATGCGTATCCTCGCGTCGTGGGTTACACTGTTTTTCACCCCCACCCCTAGCCCTTTGATAGGTAGGTGGTCCTCACTTCACAGTGATTCCTTCCAGACAGTAAATGATAATTCTGCAAAAACAGATATAATGTCTTATGGGATAACAGCAATCAGTGATTTTATAATGTTACTTAAAATCTGTCTTGATTTCAAATTTTTTTTTATTCATATGACCGGTTTGGTTCATTCAGAACCATCTTCAGATCTGATATTTCAGTTACAGGAGTAACCCGTCCAAATCCAGCAACTTTCACATGCTTCGTCACGCATGTGACGTAGCTGGCTGGTTCAAATGGCTCTGAGCACTATGCGACTTAACTTCTAAGGTCATCAGTCGCCTAGAACTTAGAACTAATTAAACCTAACTAACCTAAGGACATCACACACATCCATGCCCGAGGCAGGATTCGGACCTGCGACCGTAGCGGTCGCTCGGCTCCAGACTGTAGCGCCTAGAACCGCACGGCCACTCCGGCCGGCTGTGACGTAGCAAGTGAAAGTTGCTGGATTTGGAAGGGTTACTCCTGTAACTGAAATATCAGATCTGAAGATGGTTCTGAATGAACCGAAACCGGTCATATGAATAAAAAAAAATTGCAATCAAGACGGATTTTAAGTAACATAGTAAATGATAAGTGTACCAAGTTTGGTCTAGGAAGATATATACGTACATATATACAGTTTTATATTTCTTGTTTGGATATAGGTACTGGTGAAATCAAGGACAATCCTCGAAAAATGGTTCAAATAGGTCTAAGCACTGTGGGACTTAACATCTGAGGTCATCGGTCCCCTAGACTTAGAACTACTTAAACCTAACTAACCTAAGGACATCATACACATCCATGCCCGAGGCAGGATTCGAACTTGCGACCGTATCATCGGCGCGGTTCCGGACTGAAGCGCTTAGAACCGCTCGGCCACACCGGCCGGCGACAGTCCTCGAAACTCCGGAAAAAGATCTACTGTGAACTGATAACCGTCCCTTGCGTAACACTCCCCTTGCATGTGTGAAAAATGCGCCATCCACAAGCTGCCTCCAAATTGAGTATCCCAGCTCCTACGCCGTTTTCAACACCGTTCGAAAATATTCCTGGTGGTCGCTGTATTCTCGAGAGCTGTAACGACGTTTCGGACCGCTGTGAGTGAGAGGGGCGAGCTGTGTTACGCTTCCTGAACTCGTGTTAGAGGTGGGCGGAGCCGAACAGTGGCCGCCGGCCGGTCCAGAGGCGGCGAGCACCGATGTAGACACGATGGCGCCCAGCAGGTGGCGGCCTGCCCGATGGACGGTCGAGCCTCGAGTCCGACCGTGGCGCGCAGCACGCCGTACCTCATCAGCGGCGGATCCACAAGGCCTGCTGGTGGGGGGGGAGGGGGGGCTAGCAGGCAGTGTGTGGCTTCTGTGCTGTCAGCAGGGCGCCACGAGCGGACATCGCGGCTCCTGGTTGGCCGTAATCCTTTCGAGTGTCACCGGCACGCGGCCCTGAATGGCATGTGTGATCTAGAGCAGCGGTTCTGAATCTTTTTCCATTCAAGGATCGGCCCCACCACCGCTCCCCTACTACCCTGTCTTGCTATACACACAGTGCTTCCGTAAGCAGGTGCAAAAATATAACGGGACAGAGAGGATGCTCCTCTGAACAATTTGAGGTAGGGAACCTGGGATCGGAGAAGCCAGCTTAAGGAGAAAATAGAAATAAAATCACATTACTGTACTTTTTTTATTTACGTTAGTCTCCCCCCCCCCCCCCCCCAATGAACCATGGACCTTGCCGTTGGTGGGGAGGCTTGCGTGCCTCAGCGATACAGATAGCCGTACCGTAGGTGCAACCACAACGGAGGGGTATCTGTTGACAGGCCAGACAAACGCGTGGTTCCTGAAGAGGGGCAGCAGCCTTTTCAGTAGTTGCAGGGGCAACAGTCTGAATGATTGACTGATCTGGCCTTGTAACACTAACCAAAACGGCCTTGCTTTGCTGGTACTGCGAACGGCTGAAAGCAAGGGGAAACTACAGCTGTAATTTTTTCCGAAGGCATGCAGCTTTACTGTATGGTTAAATGATGATGGCGTCCTCTTGCGTAAAATATGGTCGAAGTAGAGAGGATATAAAATGTAGACTGGCAACGGCAAGGAAAGCGTTTCTGAAGAAGAGAAATTTGCTAATATCAAGTATAGATTTAAGTGCCCGGAAGTCGTTTTTGAAAGTATTTGTATGGAGTGAAACATGGACGATAAATAGTTTGGACAAGAAGAGAATAGAAGCTTTCGAAATGTGGTGCTACAGAAGAATGCTGAAGATTAGATGGGTAGATCACATAACTAATGAGGAGGTATTGAATAGCATTGGGGAGAAGAGAAGTTTGTGGCAGAACTTGACTAGAAGAAGGGATCGGTTGGTAGGACATGTTCTGAGGCATCAAGGGATCACCAGTTTAGTATTGGAGGGCAGCGTGGAGGGTAAAAATCGTAGAGGGAGACCAAGAGATGAGTACACCAAGCAGATTCAGAAGGATGTAGGTTGAGTAGGTACTGGGAGATGAAGAAGCTTGCACAGGATAGAGTAGCATGGAGAGCTGCATCAAACCAGTCTCAGGACTGAAGAACACAACAACAACAAACTACAAATACCATCACTGACACAATGGACGTACCATTTGTACTGTATATTTCAAAATGTGCTGAAACTGACAGTCATCCACCTCAATGCAAGCAGCGAACAAGATTCTGACTCACCCTGACTACGGGCATCTATAGTTTTGGCAACCAATTCCATCTCCGTATCCACTTGGGACTTATACACAAGTGACTTTAGATATCCCCATAGGAAATAATCAAGGGGATTCAGGTCAGATAACCTCGCAGGCCATGGAATTCGACCATCCCTTTCAATCCAGCGACCAGGAAATACAACACTGAGATGAGTGCGGACGTCCGCACTGAAGTGAAGCCGTGCACCGTCATGTTGTGTCCACATCCTTCCACGAACAGCCAAGGATATGTTCTCAAACAACTCAGGTAGAGCTCTTTCCACGAACCTCACGTACAGGTGGGCACTCAGACCGAAAGGTAGAAGATATGGCCCAATGAGATTGCCGTCTGCCATGCTGACCCAGACATTCACAGCAAAACGTACTTGATGGTGTGATTCTACTACAGAGTGAGGGTTTTCCCCATCCCACACATGGCTGTTCGAAATACCATCATGATCAAATGAGGCCTCGTCAATAAACAGCATAATCTGGAAGAAATCTGGTCGATCAATCCATTGTTGGAGCAAACACTGACACAATGCGACCCTTGGTGCGAAGTCAGTAATAAGTATCACATAGAGTCGTTGTGGGTGATATGGGTCTAATTGTTAAGGACGTGAGGACGGGGCGTGGGTCGTGCTTGGGTAGCTCAGTTGGTAGAGCACTTGCCCGCGAAAGGCAAAGGTCCCGAGTTCGAGTATCGGTCCGGCACACAGTTTTAATCTGCCAGGAAGCTTCATATCAGCGCACACTCCGCTGCAGAGTGAAAATCTCATTCTGGAAACATCCCCGAGGCTGTGGCTAAGCCATGTCTCCGCAATATCCTTTCTTTCAGGAGTGCTAGTTCCGCAAGGTTCGCAGGAGAGCTTCTGTAAAGTTTGGAAGGTAGGAGACGAGTTACTGGCAGAAGTAAAGCTCTGAGGACGGGGCGTGAGTTGTGCTTGGGTAGCTCAGTTGGTAGAGCACTTGCCCGCGAAAGGCAAAGGTCCTGAGTTCGAGTCTCGGTCCGGCACACAGTTTTAATCTGCCAGGAAGTTTCATATCAGCGCACACTCCGCTGCAGAGTGAAAATCTCATTCCGGTCTAATTGTTGTTCGTGAAGTACTCGCCACACATTAGTTTGTGTAGCAACATTTTCACGTGCGATACGGCAAGTGCTTTTAGTGGGGTCCGCTGCAACACGTTCCGGCGGCTCCTTTTCAAAATCGGGTGTGCGAGTGGTCCTCGTTTAGTCAGGTCCCTCGTTTTGTCTTTACGATGAACCAGTTTCTCGCATTCGTTCATCGAGAGAAATAAACACTCGGCGTGACGGAAATTATTCCCTTTACAGCCTTCCAGCAGCGAGAGCATTGCAACGTACTTCCCCACACACGAGGTGCTTGTCAGTGAGGTCTGCGAAACTCTATTGGTACCAAAATGGCTCTGAGCACTATGGGACTTAACTTCTAAGGTCATCAGTCCCCTTGAACTTAGAACTACTTAAATCTAACTAACCTAAGGACATCACACACATCCATGCCCGAGGCAGGATTCGAACCTGCGACCGTAGCGGCCACGCGGTTCCAGACTGTAGCGCCTTTAACCGCTTGGCCACACCGGCCGGCTATTGGTACCACTCCATCGTATTGTACACTATGTCTCTGAATGTCACTGAGTAGTAAATGGGTCTGTAGTTGATTCATAGCACGTTCTATCATAGGGCAATGTAAATAGGATACAACAGAGCTACCTTATGGACAAGTAAAGTTAACTAAACCTGCAACATGACTTCCTAGTAATGAGACTCGCCCCCCTTGTTCCTTGCAATAAAAATAGAATGTACATTTAAACAGCGCAGTAGGTGCAAACTTGTACGCATGTTAGTTGTAGCCGGCCGCTGTGGCCGAGCCCTTCTAGGGGCTTCAGTCCGGAACCGCGCTGCTGCTACGGTGGCAGGTTCGAATCCTGCCTCGGGCATCGATGTGTGTGATGTCCTTAGGTTCGTTAGGTTTAAGTAGTTCTAAGTCTAGGGGACTGATGACCTCAGATGTTAAGTCCCATAGTGCTTAGAGCCCTTTGTTAGTTGAGATTAGCGGGAAAATAGCAATGCTGGAGAAAACGGTAGCCAAGTTTACTTACAAATCTCCCTTAGCTGGCTTCTCCGATCCCATCTTCCCTATCTCAAATTGTTCACTGAGGCATGTTCTATGTCCTGTTACATTTTTGCACGCTCTTACGGAAACATCATGTAGTTTATTTGGTGACATTCCGCCGGGGCACTGCATGACTGTAAAGCTGGGTTCACTCAAGCAATTAAAGTGATGTCACAGCAAGTGGCGTACTACTGTGGTACCATGACCTACCATTCGCGCAGAATGCCACAAATTCAGTTTGCAGTGTGGTGTCAAGTGAAATCGCGGATCAGTATTGAAGTTATACGGCAGGTTCAGGCATTAAAGCTGTAAGAAGAGTTAAGTAAAAGGAAAACGAAAACCAGGTGTTGGATTCTAAAATAGACGACTTGCACCAATAAAATAGTTCTAGTAATAGAAATGAAGTTGAAGACGAAAATGCTGTCTACTGTCGCGAACCACGGAGAGCTGCCATATAAATATCATCTGAAGACCAATCATTCTTCCAAATTTTAGTATTCTATTGTATTCGTTACGCCGTATGGCAGTCAGCAGTCAGGCTGGTTACCCACCACTGTCCAGGGCGCCTCTCGACACGTCTTCGCTGATCGTCGGGACTCAGTTCGGAGTGGGACTTATTACTGAAGAAAATTCTACTCCATTCAACGATATTCCTGGCCGAAGACGTGTCTGGAGACGCCCTATATGGTCGTTGGGTACCGACCTGAATGTCGACCGCCATATGGCCCGATAAGCAGGAGCGATTGTCTGGGTGCCATTTCTTTTCATAGCAGAACTCCTTTGGTTGCCATCTGCTGCACCTTTACAGCACGGCGGACGTCGACCACATTCTACGGCTGTGGCCATCCTCAGTTTACGTTTCAGCAAGATAATGCCTACTACACGGTGAAAGTTTCTAGTGCTTGTCTTCTTGCTTGCTTTTGACGAATTAATGCGCCAATTTGGCACGATATCCCTGAGGAGGAAATCCATCAATGTCAAGCCGAATAACTGTTTGCGTAAGGGTCAGAGGCGGACCAACGTGTCATTGACTTTCTCTCCAATAAATCATCCAGTTTTACTGAAACTGTATTCATTTGCTTGTCTGTACATATACATCAAATCTACCGATTTCCGTCCCATTCGGATAATTCAATTGTGACGCTTCTCTTTTCCCCTTGGAAATTATATCAGGGAATGTATCTCAGGGATCTAGAGGGAGCTCTACAGGGCAAGGACTGTAAGGGAAGAGAGAGATTGGAATCTACCCAAGAAATAATTATTGTAGCGTTGTGTGAGTCCTACTCTGTGATGAAGAGGTTGGCACGGGATAGGGAGTCGTTTATTGCCACATCAAACCAGTCACATAACTAATAGCTCAATAACAGAAGGGCGATTTGATCTCTGAAGTTTTGCCGGTGTGTGCTTCCGCGTTTACAGCTGATTGGTTGATTCCATTTAATGCATAATATTTCGACGACCCATCAAGTCTGTTTCTTAGGTGCTGGGAGCTGATTTTATGCGTACTTGCTGACTGGTCCCCAATCAGTTCCTGCAGAAGATAGTGAGCCTGTCGATGACGTATTGTGTGTGAAATACAGAAGCAACAACTGGACTGTATACCACCCGAAAGCACATCAATAAAAAGGCAATGAGGTGGCATCACACACACATAGATACACACACACACACACACACACACACACACAGCTTTTTTATAAAAAAAATTACATTTAAAATGCATGACAGTAGGGCTGGGAAAACGATACTCGCGTTCGACGGGCTCGAGATTTCCCGTTAAAACGCAGCTTTCGATTCAGTATCGAGTTTCTTCGAACATTCACTTGGCATTTTACTCGTGTGGTGCGAGTGCAAGGAATACGCAAGAACCTACGAACTAGCCACAACAAAAAACTACCGCACTCTTGAAGTTTGAGAACTTCGTGAAACACTGCAGGAAATAGCTTTAAATTCTACCACTGTACAAACTCCCATCATGTTTTTGAACAAATTTACAAAACGAGTTCTCATACAGCACTGGTATGTATGGATATATTAACATTTATACTGATTTTTTAATAACGGTAACACAGAAAACCGAAAATTTCCTTCATATTTTGTTTGTGACAGGCGATAATCATTTACCAAGGAGGTTGCAAATGAGCAATCTCCATATTAGAATAACAGACAAAAACGTTACGAAATTTTAGCCAGTTTGAAGAAAAAGTCCAAAATTTAGATGAAGCAGACAATTAATCAAGAATTAAATTCCAAACAACGGAATGTATCGTAATAAACTGACTGTAATTTTCATCACATGAATTAATTAAGCCGTAAGACCCATGATGAAGACAGTACCGTCACACGTCATTAGATCGCGGGACGAGAGAAACCTCGTGAACTGAACAGTATCGTGATTGCAATCTTTTATTTATTTATTACTTACCGTTGTTACGCGTGACCTGTACCCTATATAAATGCTTCAGTCAGTGTTTCATAGTTACATTTATTAATAGAATCGATAGTGCGTTAAAGACACTAAGCCAAGTCGTTGTGACAGTACCAACAAAAGTGGCTGGATCGCAAGACGATCAAAAAATCGACCAGAGTCTGAAATTTCCCGAACTGCGACGTAAACTGTTCAAATACTTCGAGTCTTGTTCAAACACAACCCTACCTGATACTAAAGTACCAAAGAGGCGATACCAAGAAAACCTACCGCTAGACCTTAAATTACACGAAGCAGTAATAATACAAAAAGGACTGGAGTCACGTACTACAGTTGGTATTTAAACGGAACGTGTATCACCGTTAGTTGTTCATGTCCTAGAATGTTTCACTTAATCTTGGTTGGAAGATTCTGTGGCGTCATCAGTGTATGATCTTTGTCTCTGTCTCGTTGTTGGAAGAGTAATTATTCTGCAAGTGCCTATAAATGTTGGTAATAGCCCTGCAATTGACTGCGAACCGCAACCGTACAGAGGCATTTACACGACGCTTAAGGACCATGTCGTATAGGTACATCATTACGTCGTATTCTATAAGAGAACTATCTGCCGCGGCACAAGATTCTCTGCGAGATTCTCTGATGTGTAATTATAAAATAATGAATGTTTCATGTGAAATAGAATCTAGGAGGTAGTGAAATAAAGAAAAGAAAATGTCTATGTGGGAAAGGTCGACGAATCTTACGTGTTGTGCATTATCTTAAGCCTAGTTTCTATCACGAAGCACAACTTCAGGACTGCCTCTATGTTACCTCTACCTTTTCTGAAGCATTTGATCGGCACGTAACAGATCCACAATCGCCCGCTCCTCTTTAATAGTAGCATGGTGACCAACTACCTTAACAACACCATTTGATGGACCACTACGCTCACTTCTTGCGACACTCGAGAAATTTGTCGCATTTATATACATTCTATTGACGTTAAACGACATCACAAATTCTTCCATCTGTGGCCAAATGCTGACTATGAAGTTTTGTCTTACCTCCAGAAATCGAACCAGGAAACTTGGAGTCGCACTAGTGATCGTTAGTGGCCTCGGCTGTATCACTAATTATCAGATCACTCATAATAAATTAAAGACCACAACACTGCAGATGTATTGTTCGAAGAACGGCAGCCCGTTTCGCTTCATCGCGAAATAGGAAAGACAGTGTGGCGGATGTACAGGGTGAGTCACTAACTATTGCCACCAAGAACACCTCCGAAAGTATGCTAGGAGCTGGAAAGTTTGTGGCACAAAAGTTGCATGGGACAATGGGAGCATGATGTGAACGTTTTTTGTTGCTAGGCGGGGACGCTTCAGAGATATGAAGGTCGACTTTGCTTTTTTAAGTGGGATGATATAGTCTGATACTTATTTTCTAATAGCGGCTATCTAGACGAATCCAATGATGTGTAACAGTAAGGCCTATGAAGGTCAACGAAGGTCACAAAGGTGGCATGAACGTCCATTTACAGAATGTCTTTGAAATGATGACCATTGCTATCAATGCAGTGCTGCAATTTCTTATCATGGATTGAGTGGTATTCCTTATCACATCGGCACTTATCGAAGTACATGCTCTGACAATTCTCTCTTGCATATCTTCAGCTGTAGTTGGAACGTCTTTTTAGACAATGTCTGTTACGAATCCCCACAAGAAAAAATCCAGAGGCGTCAAGTCTGATGAACGAGTCGGCCACGACACATCTCCTCCGCGTCCGAACCAACGATTTGGGAATTGTCTCTGCAACTCATTTCTAGCCATCAGCGAAAAATGTGCCTGACACTCGTTGTGTTGATACATTCTATTTCTTGTTCCTAAAGATATTTCTTCCAATAACAGACCTAATGTTTCTTGCAGGAATGTGGTGTACTTCCTATCGTTAAGATTTCCTTCGATGAAAGAGGGGCCTATAATTCTGTCCTCCAGAATCCCACACCATACATTCACCGACCACGGTTTTTGGTTTGCAGCTTGCCGCAGCCAACACGCATTTTCAGTTGCCCAGTAATGCATGTTATGCAAATTAACATTTCCATTGTTCGTGAACGTAACCTCGTCAGTAAATAAAATCAAACTAATGAATGTGTCATCCCTCTGAATCTGAAGTTGAGGCCATCGACAGAATTCTACATCTACATTTATACTCCGCAAGCCACCCAACGGTGTGTGGCGGAGGGCACTTTACGTGCCACTGTCATTACCTTCCTTTCCTGTTCCAGTCGCGTATGGTTCGCGGGAAGAACGACTGTCTGAAAGCCTCCGTGCGCGCTCTAATCTCTCTGATTTTACATTCGTGATCTCCTCGGGAGGTATAAGTTAGGGGGAAGCAATATATTCGATACCTCATCCAGAAACGCACCCGCTCGAAACCTGGCGAGCAAGCTACACCGCGATGCAGAGCGCCTCTCTTGCAGAGTCTGCCACTTGAGTTTGTTAAACATCTCCGTAACGCTAACACGGTTACCAAATAACCCTGTGACGAAACGCGCCGCTCTTCTTTGGATCTTTTCTATCTCCTCCGTCAACCCGATCTGGTACGGATCCCACACTGATGCGCAATACACAAGTATAGGTCGAACGAGTGTTTTGTAAGCCACCTCCTTTGTTGATGGACCACATTTTCTAAGGACTGTCCCAATGAATCTCAACCTGGTACCCGCCTTACCAACAATTAATTTTATATGATCATTCCACCTCAAATCGTTCCGCACGCACACTCCCAGATATTTTACAGAAGTAACTGCTACCAGTGTTTGTTCTGCTATCATATAATCATACAATAAAGGATCCTTCTTTCTATTCAGTGCTACGCATACAATCCATACCTGTTAATTCCTGGTGGAGACTGAAAGCATCTGACATCCTGATAAGGGGTTTTGGTCCGACATCTCACTAAATAAATAAGCCTGATAGAAAAATAAACTCATTACAGAAAGAGTAATAACTTGTTACTTCAGCAAACTATTCCTGCCAACTCCACGAGAGTTGGCAGTCTTCTGTAACCTAACCCCTCCAAACCATCAGATTTTCTCCCTGTCATCTACACTACAAAGTTCGATGACACAGCAACCTAAACTGGCAGTGTCGTTAACGGCCCAATGTGCGCCACGCACGGGTACGGAAACTGTTCCGGGACGCGACTGGACACAGCATGGCGTTCCCAACGGAGAAAAATCTTCAGACATTGTAGTAAGAGCGGACTTAACCCACGGGGCCCGCCCGGCTAGCCGCGCGGTCTAACGCGCTGCTTCCCGAGCGGGAAGGCGTGCCGGTACCCGGCACGAATCCACCCGGCGGATTAGTGTCGAGGTCCGGTGTGCTGGCCAGCCTGTGGATGGTTTTTAAGGCGGTTTTCCATCTGACTAGGCGCGGCGACTGTCTCCATATCCGCCTACACCATAATTACTATAACGCGCAAACATTTAGGGTTACACTCGTCTGGTATGAGACTTTCCTGGGGTTGGGGGTTGGGGGATATCCAATGGGGGCCGAACCGCACAATAACTCTGGGTTCGGTGTTTGGCGGCGGTGGGGTGAATGGACTGCTGTAGCCTGTTAGCCTGTTGTGGGGTTGTGAACCACTGAGGGCTACGGCGCGGACGAAGCCTCTCCGTCGTTTCTAGGTCCCCGGTTCAATACACAATACACACACACAATAACCCTCGGGAGTATTATAGAACCATTACTGTCTACAATATACATCAATGCCATAGCCTGAAGCTTTATTGTACGGAAATGCAGGAAGACATGCATGGGATCTACTCTTGCTACAGGGATTGGATGTTGATACTCAACACAAACAACCTATGGCGGATAAATAGGTAGAAAGACCGTAAGATGGTAAGATTACACGATTGCTACTTGAGAAATCCATTCCTGCCAACTCCACGAGATTTACCAATCTTCTGTAACCTAACCCCTCCAACGCAGGAGATTTGATCCTCTCATCTCCACTTTCTCCACTAGAAGCAGTCACTTCATAACATCTAGGAAGCGATTTAAAGGAGCTTCTAGCCGTAAGACAAATGCCTGACTAAGATTAATTAAAGGAACCCTCCGAAAACACAGTGCAGCCGTGAAACAGGTCGCTTACAAAACCTTCGTGCGACTGTTACCAGAGTGTTGGTTCTCAGTCTTGAACCGCGAGGGTCTGATAGAGCAAACAGAGAACATTGGAAAAAGTGTGGCGCGTTTCGTTGCAGATTCGTTTAGCGAGCGCGATAGTCTCATCCAATTCCAGAGTCAGACGCAACAAGAGAGACGCTAAGCATCACGGTGTTGCTTAATGTTAGAATTGTTCTTAAAGGGTCAACCAATTAAGGGTGTTTGAGAAAGACTTTTTACGGATTTGGGTACAGGTTCCTTACACCAAAACAAGAAAAAAAATCAAGTAAACATGGCACTAAAAAGCGTACTTTAAGAGCTATGATCACTTGTTCAATAGAAGAGATGTATTTCTCAGTAGCGAAGATGAACAAGTCCTCAAAGCTCTTAAGATATACATTGTAGAGCCAACATTTACGGGACTGTTTGTTTGTGATGGAACCTGTCATTCTGAACCACCCTGTATATTGCTTTCTCCAGTGTGTATATCTCGTGGAAAGGCCATGAGGGTAAAATTAGGGACAGTGGAATTCACATGAAAGCTACCAGCACTCGTTCTTCCCTCGAACCATTGGCGACTGGAACAGGAAAAGAGTGAACTGACAGTGGTACACAAAATACCCTCTGGCACACACCAGATTATAGACGCAGCTGAAATGCACAATAGTCATGTAAATATAGGTATTTTGGCCGTATGTGCTGGCGCACTTGTTAGACACTACATGCGAGAGGGTGGAGATTCAGGTTCCCGCCCAGACACCCAGACAGAGTTTTTCCGCGTTTTTCCCTCAGTCACATGGAGGAACTGCCTGAATGGTTCCCTTGAAAAGGATACAAATCTAATCTTCCTTTTCTTATATTTAGGGACACGTGATTGAGGGGAGCAGTGTGTAGTGGTGACACTGAATTGGCCATACGAAGAGTGCGCATAGTAACAAATGACGCGCGGTTTGACAACCCCACACTTCGCAGTTTTTGCGCTCATAGCCTTGTTGTACAGAGAGCTGAATCAGGCAGCAGTGAGTCACTGCGGGATTTATGCTCCAGTGACTCAGAGACTGTGACTGAAGAGGCGGGCCTCAGGGGAATAGTGGTGGTCATTGTTCTTGCGGTAAGTGCAGACACCTCCGTCTCAACGGCCGCCAAGTCGCCGGTAGTGCGACCGAAAGATCCGGGCCGTGGTCTGCTCGTCTCCCTCCCTGCAGCACACGAGTCTGTGTACAGTGTGTGTCACAATTAATGGAGTAAATGCATACAGTTGAATGTGCACGGTAGTAGAAGAAATTCAGCAAACATGGGCTCCAAAACGCGTACGTTAAGAGCTATTATCATTGACAATCTACAACAAATTTCTTCCACTGCAATTGTTTTGCGTCCATATTTTATGAGGACGTGGTACGGACCAAAACAAGAACACAATGTTCAGTAAATATGAGCTCTAAAATGCATACCTAAAGGTAAGGTTCTGGTCGAGAGGCCCAAAAATGGGTGAAGTTAAGAATTTTTTAACACAACCGTTGTTTTTAATGAAATGTGGTTTTAAAACTTTGTTATATAGGCACTCGTATATGAAAATAATATGTCATAAAAATTAAAAATAGGGTCTGCAGCCTCTGTCATGATATGTGCCACGTAGTGGGTCCTGGTTTGCGCGAAGCGTTGTACTGACTCGTGGCTATTCCTGAAACCCATAAAAACAGAAAATTCTTAAATTAGAATGAATTTGAGGGGGCCATCAAGTGGGCTATTTGAAAAAATCTCAGATTCTAGGCATGTTTTTCTAAGTTCAAATGAGTAAAAAAATTATTCAAATGGCTCTAAACACTATGGGACTTAACATCTGAGGCCATCAGTCCCCTAGAACTTAGAACTACTTAAACCTAACTAAGGGCATCACACACATCCATGGCTGATGCAGGATTCGAACCTGCGACCGTAGCAGAAGCGTGGTTCCAGACTGAAGAGCCTAGAACCGCTCGGTCACAGCTCAAAGAGTAAAAAAGATATTCAAAATTCGAATAAAAAAGCCCTCGCTAAGGCTCCCTAAATTTAATTATCTTTCATTTAAAAAATCAAATAAGTCGGTTAATCTGTCAAGCTCCAGAGCGCTTCGCGCACTGAAAAGTTGTTTCGAGAAAAACTCGTTTAAAGTTGGAGTAAAAAAACAAACGCTGTTTCTTAACGTTCGAATAATCTGTGAACCCAGAAGCATAAGGTCACCATTGTTCTTCCGCAGACGAGCCCTGGTTCTGAATTTTGTCCTGTATTTTTTCGATGTGGGCTGTTTTAAGAAATTGAGACATTTCTTGCTCCTCAGCGGCCACGCGTTTCCTGTCAGACAACTCCGCGAAGTTTTTTCTTTCTGTCCCTGTGACGACTCTTAACATTTTATGGTCTTCAGAATAGATTAATAACCTTCGTTGAACATACGTACAGCTATATATGCTGTTATTTCAACGGCTTTTGCCCTGCAATGAAGATTTTTCGGTACTAGTTTCCAAATGCACGCGTTGAAGTTCTCGTTGTTATTTTGCATATTTGCACCAGTGCATCTTTCAAGCAAAGCTTCATTGGACAGAAATTTGTATACTGGTACAATATTTTCTGCAATTAATTCATCGAGCGCCTACAGCTGCCTGTATTACGGTCGGCGCACGGTTCCATTCAGCACGCTGTGACTTCTAAAATACTTTCACAATCAAAAAATCCATTTTCAGGCATAATCTATATACTACATGGATGAAAATTATGTAAAAATATTGTTTTTCACCACTATCGACCAAAAAACATCCCCTTAAGAGCTATGAGCACTTTTTCAGATGTGATTCACAGTAGCGAAGAGCAAGAAGCGCTCTTAAAGTATGCACTTCGGAGCCCATGTTTACTTGACATTTTTTTTTCCTTTTTTTGGTGCAGTACAGTTTCACAGTATCGAAGAGGAAGTGCTGATAGCTCTTAAGGCATGCATGTTAGAGAGTATTTTTAGTGAGATTTTTTTGCTTCTAGCACCGTGTACATTCAACTACACGCGTTTACGCCATTAATTATGGTACACCCTATGTACCGCGCAGCGTTCAAATCTTCGCCGACACCTAATGGTTAATTTATCTGTAATGCTCCTACCTTATGGGACTATTCATACGAAGCCTTGAACATTCCACTCAACCTCCTTTGATAAGCTCGCTGGTCAAAATATTTGTCACCCACTTAAAAGAGCACAATGGTCGCTTAGGAGCGCCGCAGTCGGTGCAGAACTGTTACATGTTACTAGCGTGATGTTTGGTATGCAGGTGAGTACGGCAAACTGGTCCTGGTACTCTTCGAACCACGCAAGTATACTACGAGCTGTGGCATGTTGCGTTGTCCTGCTGGTAGAAGGCATCGTCCCTTGGAGAAAGAAACTGCAGGTAGGAGTGGACATGATACTTGTCTTGATCCGTTGCCTTGCAGAATGATGAGGTTGAGGTCACCCAGGAAAACCCACAAAAATATTCCCAAGACCACAACGCGCTTTCCTCCTGTCTGTAACCTTCCGAAGATTGTTGCAGAGTGTTTGCCTTCAGACGTTTCACGCAGTACACGCTGAGCGCCGTCTGTCTGATCAAGAATAAAACGTGATTCATCTGGAAAGGCTACTTGTCATCACTTAGTGGACGTCCAAATGCATTACTGGCGTGCAAGTACTAGCCTTTGTGGCCGATGAATAGCAGTCACCATCGGTGCATAAATGGGCGCTTGCTACGGAGGCCATACACAGCAACGATCACTGAACGCTGCTTGAGGAGACATTGTTGATAGTACTTTTGTTATCTGGGCGGTCAGCTGAGCTACAATTGTACGTCTGTTCGCCCCTACATACCTTCGCAGCCGTTGTTCACCGCTGTCGTCTATGACCCGCGGCGCATCACAGTTGCCTCCGCGCTGGCTTTGGATATCGCCATTTTGCCATGCACTGTTTGCTTTAACCATGGCGGCACACGAAGAGTTGAGAAACTAAGCTGCGTCGGAAACGGTTCCACCCTTGTCCCAAAAGCCAATGATCATGCTCATTTGGACGTCAGATAAATCACTCCCTTTTGGAATTCCGACAAGAACTGCACTGGTCGCCCCCCACGATATGCTTTACATCTCAGTGCTAGTGCTGCCATCTGCCGTCTGTGAGTGGATATTGCATCTTGACGTCGAAAGTAAGCGGTCGACACATTAGTGTGACTGGACAATGTAGTATTTCGATCGCATATGGGTATGGCAATTAGAATCTGCCAACAGCGATCTCGTATAGACTGAAGTACGGACCACAGAGAAACTTTCAAAAGCTGTTGATCCTTTGTCATCTATATGTGGCTGATATCACGAACGTTTCTTAAAAGCTAAGTACCTCTGCTAAGAACTCAACAAAATGATTTTAAAATATAGGTGTATCTTTCCTAGACAACAGAAGCGGGTGCTTCGCCGCACATCCTTCCATTATTCCTCGTCGAAGTGCAACTGTATGGTGTAAATGAAGTAATTAAATCACTGAGGGACAAAAGAGGTTGTGGGATAAAATATGGATTCAGCGTTTACATGTGATAGCGGTCTATGGGTGTGAGGTAACGTCGAAAACGATGTAACATGTCCACATTTTACCCTTCCTCTAGTAAGCTTACTGTTTCATTCTGCTGTATTTTAACCATATCTTTAAACTACGTATTAGCTTGGGGAATATGGCTCTGCAAATACTACATACGTAAACATAAATAGTTTCAAGTAAGTGTTCAGGTTCTTTCCAAAGAATACATAATTTACGACGTGAATAACTGGCTGTTACACTGCATTTTAGAGGCCCGGCCTATTCATCACGACTACGAGTCACGATGGTTGGGAGAAATGCTTTGAGAGAGGACAGATTTATGATGGGGGCGCCCCGTGAAACAGTGAAAGCATTAAAAATTGTTTGTTTGTAAAAGCAATGTACGACGCGACCAGAGTGCATGCCAGTGCAGCCGTTTGTGGGACGCCGTGACGTCCGTTGCCCTGAGTCGTGGGTGACTGCTAGCGCGCGCCGCGTGGCCCTCAAGCAGGCGAAGAAACGGGCGTGTGGCCCGCTCAGGGCCTCTGGAGTTTGGCCAGCTAAGCACCAGTGGGCTGACTCGTGGTCCCCATGTCGTGCGCTTGGGTGCACCAGTCGACACTAGATGTTCGATGCTCAGCAGCAGTGGCCCCAGTCACGCACCCGACGTCGACTAGGGTGGTGGTCGATGAAGCTATTTGGCTAGGAGGCTGCGAGTGCGCGCTTCCCTCACGTGGATTGCAAACAGCTTGCGGTTAGTCAGTCGGACTTCCGCAGAGGCTGAAGGCTGGAAGCACACCAGCTTCTCGCATATGTGAAGTTTTCAAGTTCAGCAGCTGCTACGCAATGGGTGCGGCGTGCCTTGGGCCATAACTTGAGAAGTTGATCAACAGGCAGGCAGCCAGCAGATCTTCATCGCCGGATTGTAAGTCACTGGCCCGTCACTCTCTGCAGTTCAAGACGCAGACGGAAAAGCGTCAGGACCGAATATCCTGAGCTTCTAGGCTCTGTTATTCATACACTTATTGCTACACTTCTGGTGTAGTATTACTGGGGGAGAGGGACGAATGGATTTGTTACGCATTAGTCGTCCTGTCAGATTATCCTGGCTCACTCTAAGGCTCCGCACCGAGAACGGGTTGCTAGGCACTGTCATATGTGCAAAGTGTGAGGTTTCGTCTCGGAATTACAACACACTGAGGCGTGGCGTTAGTAGTTCCATACGCTTCACTCGTTGACTGCGCCACATCCCTGTTTGGCCAGAGTGTTTGACGTAATGTCAGCAGTAACGCCCAGTGTTCTACTTGCGTAGGACATGGGACTGAACTGGCCCCTATTGCCTGGCAGCATCCGTAATAAAAAATTTACAATTCAAGGTCCCTGCTTTTTCGTGACGCAGCAGTATTGTTTTAAGCGACTTGTGCTCCCGTAGTATTTAGATTTGTTAACCTTCAACAGCGATTATACAAAAGTGCAGGCAAATATTAATTTTTTCCGCAGATTGAGATAAGTTTTGGTTGGGTCAACATTTGTAAAACTCTAATTCCTGTCTTTCCAACCCCACCGTATTGGGAGAGAGGGAGAGATTTAGTTTTAGCGAATCAAAATTTACGAAGTAAATAAGTATTTTTTATCTATCAGTAACCATTTTGCACGCAAAAATGAGAACATGTATTTTCTTGAATTACCAAGAATGAAAAAATAAATGTTTAAGACAAAATGTACGTAGTTTTTTATGTAGAATCTGATTCTCAATAAAAAATGGGGGTTCCCATTTGGAACTTTAAAGTTGCCTCCCGCCCCACACCCAGGGGCCTGTGGTGGCGGTCTGATTTTAGCACCCCCTCGAAAATAATCAACTTTGGATTCTACAAATTTTTTTGGCGTGGAGCTTATTTTTAGAGTTATTCTGTTTTGTCAACTTAAAATTTACATCCTGTACATCAAACGCTTTGATTCTCTTATTTTCTGATAGTCCCACCGGCCTTGCTCACAAGCAGACAATGGTGTGGCTCCAAACGTACACTGTCAAAAATTTACCAATTTTAGAAATATGTTTGATAGTAGTAGACTTATCTTGGTCACTAATGCCCTCTTTGCATGCGCTGTCCTGCTCTTTATGTCCTTGATTTAACCGTCTGTTTTGCTTCCAAGGATTCCTTAACTTAGTTTCCCTCGTGACCACCAATTCTGATATTAAGTTTCTCGCTAACCTCATTTTTGCTCCTTCCCATCACTTTTGTCTTTTTCAGGTTTCGTCTCAATCCCTATTCCGAGCTCATTACCTGCTAACTACATTCAGCAGATACTGTAATTCTTCTTCACTTTCACTGAAGATAGCAATGTCGCCAGCGAATCTTGTTATCATTTCACTCAAAATTTTAATTTCGCTCTCTAACCATGTATTTTCGTCACTTCTTCTTGGATGTAGAAGTACTAGAGCGAAATAGCATCATTATTTCGCAAGGAAACAAAAGAAAAGTTCGGAGTAGGTATAAATAAAAACTTTGAAGTTCGCCGATGACATTGTAATTCTGTCAGAGACAGCAAAGGACTTGGAAGAGCAGTTGAACGGAATGGAAAGTGTCTTGAAAGGAGGGTATAAGGTGAACATCAACTAAAGCAAAACGAGGATAATGGAATGTAGTCGAATTAAGTCGGGTGATGCTGAGGGAATTAGATTAGGAAATGAGACACTTAAAGTAGTAAAGGAGTTTCGCTATTTAGGGAGCAAAATAACTGATAATGGTCGAAGTAGAGAGGATATAAAATGTAGACTGGCAACGGCAAGGAAAGCGTTTCTGAAGAAGAGAAATTTGTTAACATCGAGTATAGATTTGAATGTCAGGAAGTCGTTTCTGAAAGTATTTGTATGGAGTGTAACCATGTATGGAAGTGAAACGTGGACGATAAATAGTTTAGACAAGAAGAGAATAGAAGCTTTCGAAATGTGGTGCTACGTGCTGATGCTGAAGATTAGATGGGTAGATCACGTAACTAATGAGGAGGTATTGAATAGAATTGGGGAGAAGAGAAGTTTGTGGCACAACTTGACCAGAAGAAGGGATCGGTTGGTAGGACATGTTCTGAGGTATCAAGAGATCACCAATTTAGTGCCGGAGGGCAGCGTGGAGGGTAAAAATCGTAGAGGGAGACCAAGAGATGAATACACTAAGCAGATTCAGAAGGATGTAGGCTACAGTAGGTACTGGGAGATGAAGCTTGCACAGGATAGAGTAGCATGGAGAGCTGCATCAAACCAGTCTCAGGACTGAAGACCACAACAACAACAACATTTCGCAAGGAGGGACAGGTGTTTATAGAAAATTACAGAGGATTGAGAACTGATTCTACAATCATTTCTTGGCGGAACAGTTTCATAATGAGAAATAAATACCAAAATATTGTGTAATTTCCACAGCAGACATACACAGACTGGGCTACTGCTTTGTAGAGAGACGCGATACGAGGTAGGAACGAGGAACAGGAAACCCCTCATAGTGGGCGAGAGCGCGTGGGACTCCCCAGCGGATAGCGGGTCGCTGCAGTTCGTGATCATCGAATTTGAGGCACGCTGGAAGCGGCCGCGTGCTGGAGATGGCCTCTGGAGATGCGGCTGGGCGGTGCTGCGAAGCCGGTCAAGGATGCCACGGCAGTCTGCCACCTGCCACCTGCCACCTGCCAGCGGATGCAACACCTGTTGCGCAACGGGGCGCCACGTTAAAACTGACGCTCCAGGAGGCGGACAAGTGGCCACCGGAGAGTGTTTGCACTGATTAGCCGTTGGCTCAAGGGAAGCTGCTGCTGTGCGATCTGGACTCGTTCACAGTATACGAGTGCCCCATTGACAGTTGCCTTATGGGATGCCCGTTAATAACATGAGTGGCAAGGGTCCCGTGTTCGAGTCTCGGTCCGGCACACAGTTTTAATCTGCCAGGAAGTTTCATGAGTGGTTTTGTTTCAAATTTGAACCCCCCTATTCGCTAGGCGAGATTTGGTGAGACGTGGTGGAACCAAACCCCTCCCTCTCACGTGCTCCACAGTCGAGTAAAAATACGTAATAATGTAAGTTTTCTTTGTTTTCAACTTTGTCCAAAACATGTTAATGAAACCATGTTTTAAAAGGTCTATTAAACTGTGTTTTTAACAACTGATTAAAACTTCATTTTAAAAATCGCAGCCGCGCGGGATTAGCCGAGCGGTCTGAGGTTCTGCAGTCATGGACTGTGTGACTGGTCCCGGCGGAGGTTCGAGTCCTCCCTGGGGCATGGGTGTGTGTGTTTGTCCTTAGGATAATTTAGGTTAAGTAATGTGTACGCTTAGGGACTGATGACCTTAGCAGTTAAGTCCCATAAGATTTCACACACATTTTTTCAAAAAATAACGCAACCCTGAACAGTATTTGGACAGACAAACACTCATAGATATACGGACAAAAATGCTCCATAATAATACACTGAAGCGTGAAAGCAACTTGTATAGGCATGCGTATTCAAATACAGTGACATGTAGACAGGCAAAATACGGCGCTGCGGTCGGCAACATCTATATAAGACAAGTGTCTGGCGTAGTTGTTTGATCGGTTACTGCGCTACAATAGCAGGTTATCAAGATTTAATTGAGTTTGAACGTGGAGTTATAGTTGGCGCACGAGCGATGGGACACATCAGCTCCGAGGTAGCGATGGTGTGGGGATTTTCCAGGACGACGACTTCACGAGTGTACGGTGAACATAAGGAATCTGATAAAACATCTGATAAAACATCAAAGATCCTGCAAGAACGGGACCAAAGACGACCGAAGAGAATCGTTCAACGCGACAGAAGTGCAATCCTTCCGAAAATTGATGCATATTTCAGTGCTGGGCCATCAACAAATGTCAGCGTGCAAACCATTCAACGAAACATCATCGTTATGGGCTTTCCTAGCCAAAACCCCACTCGTGTACCCTTTATGACTGCACTGCACAAAGCTTTACGCCTCACCTGGGCACGTCAGCACCGACATAGGACAGTTAATGACCGGAAATGGTGCCCGTTGGGCAACACGTACGTAAGCATACTGTCTGATCACCTGCATCCATTCATGTCCATATTGAATTCCGACGGACTTGCTCAATTTCAGAAGGACAGTGCAACACCCCACGCGTCCAGAATTGCTACAGAGTGGCTCCAGGAACACTCTTCTGAGTTTAAACACTTACTCTGGCCACCAAACACCCCAGACATGAGCATTATTGAGCATATCTGGGATGCCTTGCAACATGCTGTTCAGAAGAGATCTCCACGCCGTCGTACTCTAGCGGATTTATGGACGGCCCTACAGAATTCATGGTGTCAGTTCCTCCAGCACTACTTTAAACATCAGTCGAGTCCATTCCACGTCGTGTTGTGGCATTTCTACATGCTCGCGATGGCCCCCCATGATATTAGGCAGCTGTACCAGTTTCTTTGCCTCTTCAGTCTGTTATAAAGCGTTCCGCCAAATAACTAACATTTTGTTTTTATTTTAATGGCTCTCGGGAGACGCCCCTTTAGCCATCTCAGCAGTAGAATGTTAATTATGTCAGTACGAAGGTAAATCAACACAACCCCCAGCCCCGAGAGGGGAGAATCTCCGACCCTGCCGGGCCCCTTCGCTTAGCAATCTGCTACACTGATCTCTAACAAATTCACCTTTTATTGCCTTATTATAGACATTAAATGTCATTGTACCTTTACTCACTTTGCTAATGGAAGACAACATTGTTTGTATCTTCGTTTGAACTGTATGATTACGTAGCTTTTTAGTCTCTTGACTTACATGATCACTAAACTCTTAGTTTGGTCGGAGACCTTCAGCTAAGCTTCCTTTCACAAAGCATTAACTTCTTCCTCACACGTGTGTTTCGACCTCGGCATGCCACTTAACATACACATTGTAAAAGATTTGATACCAGTTGATTTTGAATTCAATATGGCTTAATATGGGTTGCAAAATATCACGACTGACTGAGTGACTTACGCGTAGTGATTTCGACCGGCGCGGCAGAGAACTCAATAAATGCAATCTAACACTTGTGCGGTACTTGTTTCAGATCGGGGCATCCAGGTAATGCACACATATAAAGCATTCAGTTCAGTTCGGAGAGGCAATGCATACTGGCGGGCATTTTAATATTGTCTATCTTGGGATTAATAGCATAAAAAATTATCTTATCCGTTAAAATAATACGTGTTCTCTGAATTAAAAAGTTGACGAGAGATTTTCATTTTCGGTCCCCCCCCCCCTCTCCCCTTTTAAATGGCATTTGGCGGCAGTAGAATCGATCTGCGGTCCATCTCAAATGCCGATTCTCTAAATTTCCGTAATAATGCCTCCAGAAAAAAACCTTGTCTTTGCTCCATCAGCAAAACTGAAGTCGCGTCCACTCGTTTGAATTTTGACAGGTCCACATGGCCGCCACTGCGCAGCTGCACGGCGCTGCGAGCCACCGCTATCGGTAGCCGAGCCACCGCCCAATCTGGGCCTCAGACCATGCATGCCCAGCCCGTGTCGCTGAGCGATCTCAACCCAAACACCACTCACGACCAAAAGCAAACCTCCATGCTTAAATATAGTCCGTCGTGTCACACTGCAACATGTCAGTTAAGAAATTAACGATGAACAATACAGTAGTTTGTTTCAAGTGTAAAATGCCATCAAGGAGAAAGAAGATGTTATTGTGTCGATCGACAAAATATATATGCACTGAATAAGATGGACAAAGGAGCAATTGTTGGAAAACATTGCTGCAGCATTTCGTGTTCCAGAATTTGCAAGGACTACAGGATGCTCAGAACGGGCGCTAACAGCGTAAATGACTGGCTGCAAAATGACAATGACGGTGGCTGCTACATGATTGTTTATGAAATTATCACCGTTTGTTCGTCTGCAGAGTGACGGTATTACGATGTATTAGTTGGCTAAACTGGTGTTCAGTCTCAAGCCGTTGTGACACATACAGAGGTAACAACGGAGCTACTTTATTTGAACTGCCAGCAAAAACAACTTCATCTGCGATAATGATGTAGGCTGAAGCTGAAGCTATGAATTAAAAGTTGTGCCGGCACGGGAATTCGACTCTGGGTTTCCTGCATGCTAGGCAGATGCATAGTGCTGGTATAAATTTTAATCCATTGCTTCAGCCCACGTCATTATCTTAGGTAAGGGTGAGACTCAAATGCCTCAGTATCATCAGATATTAGGAAACAACTTCAAGCAAATTAACGCTGCTGAAACGTTTAAAAATGGTTCAAATGGCTCTGAGCACTATGGGACTTAACATCAGTCCCCTAGAACTTAGAACTACTTAAACCTAACTAACCTAAGGGCATCACACACATCCATGCCCGAGGCAGGATTCGAACCTGCGACCGTAGCAGTCGCGCGGATCCAGACTGAAGCGCCTAGAACCGATCGGCCACCTCGGCCGGCGCTGAAACGTTTACATTATCATTGTGCATACAAATGACGTATGGATCTGACTCAAGATAACTACGTTTTGTAGTCAATAGTTATTTGGAAAATAATATATAATTTGTTTCCTTACGTAAAAATAAATATTATGTGTGTTTTATAGCATTTAACCCGTGTCATAGTATTTTTTCTAACCTTGTAGATTTCTGATTACGCCGATTGCAACATCTTTACTCGACGTTACTGACGATAACGTGATGAGGGCTGGCTATAACAGATACACACCTCACACTGAGGTTGCAGATGGACATACACGCGTCAGTCAAACGTAGCAAATGTTCTTTCCACTAACCTTGGATCTAGTAGAGCTGTGTCAATTACACAAAAGATATCACAGGTCATAGGTCCACTGATATCATTCAATTCGATTGCAATGACTGTTACCGTTTTCCTTGATGATTGCCTAAACCAACAATGAAGACATATGTAGTCTTCTGTGTTTGAAGCTCCACAGTCGCTGACAACGGCAAGTGTACTTTTATTTTAAATAGTTTCGCTAACATATTTTATCGTATTGTATGCTGGCACAGTGACAAAACCTGCATAGGAGTCGCATATTTCTTTTTACACACGGGTTTCACGTCTGAGACAGATGTGGCAGCAACTACTATGGTTGAGTGAAACCCTTGTTAGAGACGCCATCACACGTTGCTTCCTCTGCAAAGATGCGTGTAATATATCGATAGGCACTAATTTTTTTTTTTTTTAGCGTGATGTAGCTTGATACTACCAGACGCCATCACTCTTTGTTTCCTCTACAAAGATGTGCGGAATATTTCATGATACATACATTAAAATATTTTTTAATGCGATTTGGTTAATAATGCCCAACAGGGCGATATTAACTAATCGCTAAACAAAGAAATAAACTGGTTATTTCAAAATAAAACAGCCTACGCAGGAAAATGACTTAAGGAGATGTAGAAATCTGTAGTGTCTACATAAACAGATCCTCATACCTCCAAAAAGGTCTAAGTGCACTTCCATTTTATCGAGACACCTGCAAACTATAATTTTTACGCAGCGGTCATCAGTAAGTGTTTGCGACCAGTGCGAGGTCAATCTCCATTATTCTGTGGCTCATGGTCGCAGTTTTGGTGTGTGCTACGACGGCGGGCAACTCCCTGCACTGACGAAAATTCTTGCCGTGAAGGGACAATGCAAGCTCGGTTTGAATTTAGAATTATTCATCGATGCGTGTTGAGAGACTCAACAATTTCCACAAGATGCATTGCCTCGCTTGTGATTCAGCACAACACACAGTATTGAACTGCTCTGGATATACAGTTATAGCAAACTATGTAAGCCGTGAGAATGGTACAAACAATTTTAAAAATTTACACCCGCACCAGTTATGGTCCCCATGATTCTCCCTTATCTGGCTAGTATTGTAAGTAAAATTACTGTGAACACAACTTTGATTATTATTAAACTAGCCACTAGTTGATTTATTTCTCATCTAGTACTTTTTTCAAGGGACTCTCTCAGTCGTTAATCACGCCAGTGGAAATTAGCGAAATAAATATTTTCTAGATTGAAGAGTACTGTTGTTATTTTTTCTCAGTAGCCATTTACAAGAAATTTGTGAGAGCTGTAACAGGCGTCCTCGTTTGAATGATGGTACCGCAACTTTTAACCTCCCGACATTAAAAACTTAAAATCTTATTATGGAACGATTTGACCTTACCACAAGATTCTGCAACGACCACAAGCAATTAAAATTTTGCTTCAAATATGAGGGATGGGACAGACGATAAGTTTTTAATAAAAGTAAGAGACAGTTATTTGGCGTATCTGTCAAATAATGATTATTCCATATACTCTTACTGTTCTCGCTGTTTACTTGTTCTTGGGTACGATTCCACGATACAATCATTAATTGCGTTCGTTTGTTATAACGTCATGATATAAATGAAAAGTTTCAGTTTTCCTTTATTTCCGTTAATTTTATTTGTCCTGTTACGATTTCCGCAACATGCAGTATTATCTGCTCCGCACAATTTTATTCTCTACACAACAAATCGTAAGTGACTCGTTAGCACGGAGCTCAGAATGGAACTGCTGTGAAAAAAGTTACATATAGCGGGAGTTCACGATTGGTGCTTTCGAGTATTTGATTATTTTACATTCCAATTCCGTGCAGAACTTCCTGCTTTCCGTCAATAAATCGAGAGGTTCGGATCACTGATAGGTTTTAACTGATGGTATTGTGAACCTACTTTATGCGACTGGCAAACAGAATATTGAAAGAACATATTTTTAAGTAAGTAGAGCTGTAACTTCTAAAACCTGTTTACGCCATCTACTCCGCCAGAAGCAATTTCGTAAGATGTTTTCTGACACCGAAATTAATTATTGAGGACGCAGTACCTCACCGAAGTGTGTGCTGTCAGGCAACGTCAAAGGGTGTCGGGCGCAGCATTTCGCCTGTTTGCTGCACGAAGTTTCAGCTAATCAGCACCTTTAAGCTTTCACTCAAACGTCTTAGTGGCGTCCATTAAAGGCCGAAAGGCCGTTATTTGCACCATACACTAATTACGTCATTAATTTACACGTGTATGGAGGACAGAGAGAGCCGCAGCGTCCTCTGATACAAACAGCACTGCGATGTCAGCGTTTCTCGTTAGTTCTTCCCTCAATGCTTACGTAAACCGTGTTTCGAAAGTTTAACAACATTATTTTGTTATGTGCAAAGGTGTCAACAAATAGCAAATATACTTACAGACGGTTGTATTCAGTAGGCATCCGGAGCAGATGATATTAACTCAGAATTGTCGAGACTTTTGTGTGAGCCAGACAAGACGAAACTATTCCACCTAGTGCGCAAGACATATAGCAGTCAAAACACGCTCAAACTGAAAGTAGAATGTAATAATACCAAAGAAAGCAGATGATGATAGTTATAAATATTACCGAACCACAATATTTGTGTGTTATGGATATAAAATAGATTCGCATTATTTTACAGAGGAATAAAAGACTGGCAGGAGCCAATCTTGAGGAAGATCACCTTGGGTTACGATGAAATGTAGGAACATGAAAGGCAATTCTCTCACTACGCCGTATCTTAGAAGATAGACTGAAGAAAGGCAAACCTAGCCGGCCGTTGTGGCCGAGCAGTTCTAGGCGCTTCAGTCCGGAACCGCGCTGCTACTATGGTCGCAGGTTCGAATCCTGCCTGGGCATGGATGTGTATGTTGTCCTTAGGTTAGTTAGGTTTAAGCAGTTCGAAGTCAAGGGGACTGATGACCTCAGATGTTAAGTCTCATAGTGCTCAGAGCCATTTGAGCCAAAGGCAAATCTAAGTTTATAACGTTTGTAGATTTAGAGAAAGCTTTCAATACTCCTTTCGAAATTCTGAAGTTAGCAGGTGTAAAATACAATGAGCGAAAGGTTATTTTCAACTTTTACAGAAATATAACTCCAATTATAGAAGTCTAAGGACCTCAAAGAAACTCAGTAGTTGAAAAACGAGTGAGACAGGCTGATACACTATCCCCGACGTTATTCAATTTGTACATTTAGCAATCAATATGAGGTTTCCCGATGGCATTGTGTAAGGTCCAATTAAATGAAACTAGACAGATAGAAAAAAAATTAGTAAACTGTTTATTATTTCAAAAGTATTCGCCATACCTGTTGATACATTACCCCACTGTGAGACAAACGGTCAGTACCTTAGTGGAAAAATGTTAGCGGTTGCCGAAGGAACCATGATTGTTCCCAGGGCTGCACCTCTTTGTCCGAATCAAACTGACAGCCACGAATGACTTTCTTCAGGGCTCCGAAGATATGGAAATTGCATGGGGTAGACCATGAATGCATAGAGAATGTGTAAGGGCTTCACAGCGAAAATTCTGCAGGGTAGTCAAAACAACCTTGAGAAGATATGGGACCGACCATCCTGAAATAAACTCGCAACCGTCTGTTTGCTTCGGGCGAAGACATGCATACCTGAGTACAATCATAGTTCTGTAGGCAACAGCAAACATTTTTCCATCAAGGAACTGACCATCTTGCTCGCAGTGAGATAAATGTGTTAACAAAGTCGGTATCCATTAGATCCTTGTGTGCATAGCGACTGTTGAGTATTCGTATTTAAAGGACAGCAGTCAGTCGCAAAATCCGTCATTTGTTGGAGCATGCCTCGATTTCGACTACAACATGCTCATTATTGGAGCAGTTACCAAAGAGTGGTCACGCCGCAACGGGTCAGAGCATAAACACTGATAAATGACACAATCCTTTACGACACAAACCAGTGTGGCTGAACTAAATAACATCAACAACACCTTGGATCTCGCTTACACTGTTATACGTGCATTTTTACAGTGGTTTCTTATTATGGACTGCATGTTAAGCAACATTTTTATTATTAATCTGTCATCCTTTCATTTAAAGATATGTCTTCCCTAAAACTGTCGTATTAAATACTATAGAGTATATATATATATATATATATATATATATATATATATATATATATATATATATATATATGTATATAAAGATTTCAGTTTTTAGCTCTGTATTATTGAAAGTAACTTGCGCAACTTCTCTTGGTCTTCCACCGCTGATTTTACTGAAGTATTCAGTGGCGTCCAGTAAATAAGTAGCTTGTTCACTAACATTACTTTGCTACTTGAGGTTTTCCCGTTACATAAAATGTTCAGATAAGTTATGGGAGTGCAACCGGATGACATATTCGACAGCCGCCGGTATTTCGACAGGTGCACAACCTGTCACTTTCAAGGCATAACTGCAACTACACTGTGTGTTCAAGAAAGTTTAAAACATTGAAAATTACGGAGTGTGCACCTGTCGAAATAGCAGCGGTTAACGAAGATGTCACCCGACTGCATTCCTACCAGTTATTTGGACATCCCTTTTTTAATTTTACTGTCTGCAAAGATCTTACGCTGAAGAGCCAAAGAAACTGGTTCACCTGCCTAATAGCGTGTAGGGCCCCCGCGAGCATGCAGAAGTGCCGCAACACGACGTGGCATGGGCTCGACTAATGTCTGAAACAGTGCTGGAGGGAACTGACGCCGTGATGTCTATAAATCCCTAAGAGTACAAAGGGGTGGAGATCTCTTCTGAACATCACGGTGGGAGGCATCCTAGATATGCTCAATAATGTTCGTGTCCGGGGAGTATGGTGACCAGCGGAAGCGTTTAAACTCAGAAGAGTGTTCCTGGAGCCACCCTGTAGCAATTCTGGGCGTGTGGGTTGTGCCACTGTCCTGCTGGAATTGCCCAAGTCCGTCGGAATGCACAATGGACGTGAATAGTTGCAGGTGATCAGATAGGATGCTTACGTATGTGTCATCTGTCACAGTCGTATCTAGACGTATTAGCGGTCCCATATCGCTTCAATTGTACACCCACCACACCATCGTAGAGTCTCCACCAGCTTGAACAGTTCCCTGCTAACAAGCAGCCTCCATGGATTCGTGAGGTTGTCTCCATACCCGTACACGTCTGTCCACCTGACACAATTTGAAACGAGACTCGTCCGACCAGGAAACTTGTGCTGACGGGTCCAGGCGAGGCGTAAAGCTTTGTGCCGTGCAGTCATCAAGGGTACACGAGTGGGCCTTCCGCTCCAAAAGCCCATATCGATGATGTTTCGTTGAATAGTTCACACGCTGACACATGTTTATGGCCCAGAATGGAAATCTGCAGCAATTTGCGGAAGGGTTGCACTTCTGTCACGTTCTCTTCAGTTGTTGTTACTCCCGTTCTTGTAATATCTTTTTCCGACCGCAGCATTGTCGGAGATTTGATGTTTCACCGGATTCCTGATATTTACGGTACACTCGTGAAATGGCCGCAAGGGAAAATCCCCACTTCATCGCTACCACGGAGATGCTGTGTCCCGTCGCTCGTGCGCCGACTATTGCACCGCGTTCAAACTCACTTAAACCTTGATAACCTGCTATTGTAGCAGCAGTAACCGATGTAACAACTACGCCATACACTTGTTGTCTTATATAGGCCGTCTTCTGCATGTTTACATATCTCTGTATTTGAATGCGCATGCCTATACCAGTTTCTCTGGCGTTTCAGTGTATGACTCTTACGTTCAACACCAAACGGACCTAACTCAGCTCATTATTAGGATTTGCTTAACTTACTCGTAAACGTATACATATTTTCGGTCTTGAGTTGAATTCTCAGTGTTTCGCCAACAACTTTACTTACTGATCCAATATTAAGTTTTCCAACTATCTATCTATGTATCGATTGCGCCTTTGTCCTGCATGGTGCGCGGGGTTGGCGTGGTGAAAGTGGATTTGGCATGTTAATTCGAAGGGGTGGCCGGATGCCCTTCCTGCCGCCACCCCGTACCCCCGGGAAGAGTACCCCCATCTGTCTGCGTCTAGTGTAAAGCATGGAAAAGTGCGGATGTGTTTCAGATGTCTGTGAGGCGTGTAACTGAGGCGGGACGTGGGGACCAGCCCGATATTCACCTAGAGGGATGTGAAAAACCGCCTAAAAACCACATCCAGGCTGGCCGTCACATCGGCCCTCGTCGTTAATACGGCGGGCGGATTCGATCCAGGGCCGGCGCGCCCACCCGAGTCCAGGAAGCAGCGCATTAGCGCTCTCGGCTAACCTGGCGGGTATAATATAAAGTTTTCCAACATTGTGTTCAAATTGTTGGTTTGCGTATTTCAAGACGCGGAGATGTTGTGGAATCTTAGTTTCACATTAATTTTAGGCCACAGATTGCTTGCAGCCTATGTTTGTTTTATCTTTGAAAAATCGCTATCATTTGTTCAATATTCTAATATTTGACAGATTTTTCATCAGATATCTGTTGGACCCTCATGGGCAGTGTAGTATGTTGAACGTTTCTAGTTTATGACATTCGAAATTTTATAGTTGCTTAACTTTATACAGTAAAGTACGTCTAGAGCTTATTTTTACCTCTTTCTTTCTCAAGTACTTCTCAAGCAACTATCCACGCAATTCTAATATGTTTCCTTGTAGTCAGCTACATCCACCATATTTAAGAGCATGAACATGGAATTCGATTACTCGATAAATAGTACAATTCTCAAGGCTGTCAATTCAACTAAGTACCTGGGTGTTAAAATCACGAACAACTTCAGTTGGAAAGACCACATAGATAATATTGTGGGGAAGGCGAACCAAAGGTTGCGTTTCATTGACAGGACTCTTAGAAGATGCAACAAGTCTACTAAAGAGACAGCTTACACTACACTCGTTCGTCCTCTGTTAGAATATTGCTGCGCTGTGTGGGATCCTTACCAGGTGGGATTGACGGAGAACATCAAAAGGGTCCAAAAAAGGGCAGCTCGTTTTGTATTATCACGTAATAGGGGAGAGAGTGTGGCAGATCTGATACGCGAGTTGGGATGGAAGTCATTAAAGCAAAGACGTTTCTCGTCGCGGCGAGATCTGTTTACGAAATTTCAGTCACCAACTTTTTCTTCGGAATGCGAAAATATTTTGTTGAGCCCAACCTACATAGGTAGGAATGATCATCAAAATAAAATAAGAGAAATCAGAGCTCGAACAGAAAGGTTTAGGTGTTCGTTTTTCCCGCGCGCTGTTCGGGAGTGGAATGGTAGAGAGATAGTATGATTGTGGTTCGATGAACCCTCTGCCAAGCACTTAAATGTGAATTGCAGAGTAATAATGTAGATGTTGATGTAGATGTACTGATAAGGGTGACTTTTTACATTCACAATATTACGTGTTTCAGCAACGTTTAGCAGCTGCCGGGCTACGTGAATGCAAGTATTAGGCTTATGCTTGTTTCACCTCTCGAAACGATTTAGTAATGCGAATGTGTGCCAAGTTGAACAGTGCCTCAGAGTTCGCGTTTTGTATGTTTATTTCTAACGTGCCGAGTATGCAGGCCCAAAAATCGGAGGAAAGCCAGAGCACACAGGCTCCAATAGGACCTATAAAACGTTATGGTGTTCAAAAGAAACTTGGAGTTGCGGACTGCTTTGCATGTTTATTAGATCTTTCAGTCTGGTAGAAGTTCTAAGTCTCGTTAAATATCTGGGCTTACTGCTTTTCTTTGTATATTAAAACTTCAAGAATGATTAATCGTAGAGCACGTAAAACTGGTGTGACTCGTGTAGCAATCGATTTTCAGTGAAGTCTCGAATGATGTACGTTACCGTGAACTTTAAACATAGTGGTTGTAATTAGACGTCGTTGCTTCACGTTTATTGCTGTAAGTGACGCATTTGCTGCATGGGATAATTGAGGTTAGAAATAGCACGTAAGTTGCGAAGTAACAGCTTTATGACAGACCATCTGTGTTCTGTGAAGGTTCACACCAGTTAAGTGAAACATCGTTTCCAGAATATGCGTTTGCTATTAACACTGCAACGAACTAAAGGTGTATTCATTAGTTTTAGAAGAGGCTCTGTAAGAGGAGACTGTAATTAACTTCGCAACAGTTATGTACACCCTAAACAAGTTACAGCAAAACTCATGTTGACTGTAGAAACCATAGCACAGGTCGTGCGATAGTGATAGGAGCATAAAGAACTCCTCAACGTTTGGGACTCTTCTTCCGATAGCTTGAAAGATGAACTGCAGAGCAGGTTCTTAAAAAATCTAATCTGTGTACTTGGAGGATTTGTAGCTGAATTATTAATTCTAACATTCGAGTCCGTCAGAGATGATATTAGAAAGACCACGTTATCACCGTAACACCCTATAAACTTGTCATTCTGTGTGGAGAACTACACTGACAAAAAGGGAAGTACGAGGCCATCAGGTGCACGTCCCTCACAGTCTTTACTCTCCACACCTCCATCCATCACCAAAATGATTATTCCTTGATATCTCGAGATGTGTCCTTTCAACCGAACCCTACTTTTGCTCAGTTTGTGCCAGAAATTTCTTTTCTGCACTGTCTTATTCAGCACTCCTTCATCAGCTATTCTTTCTTCCCATGTAAACTTCAGCATTATCCTGTAGCAACACATTTCGAAAACTTCTATTTTCTGCGCTTCTGGACTGTTGATCGTCCCCTTTTTCACTTCCACGTAAGGCTATACCACAGACAAATATGATCAGAGAAAATTTCCAGAGACATAAATTTGTATTTCTTTCCTCTTTTTCAGAACAGGTTTCCTTCTGTGGTCGTTTTCCATTTTGGTCCTCTTTACTTCTGTCATCGTCATTTTGCTGCCCAAATAGCAAAACTCACAGCTGTTTTTTAAATGCCTCGTTTCCCAATCTAATAATAGCAGTATCACTTGATTTAATTCTAGATTCCATTACCTTGGTTTACGTCGCTTCATAGGGTGTTAAACATTAATAAGAATCGCCATTGATATATATATATATATATATATATATATATACTAAATTTGCTAATTGGTGAAACATCTTTATAGCTTTATTTCTGAATACCCCACTCCTCTCTGTTCCATACGAGGGCTGACAGATACCTAAGTCATTTCTCGTTGTAGCATTAAATTTGCAAGATTGCTGCTCTTTTTTAACTGTGTTTTATGTTGGTTGCAAACATAAGGTACACTGCTGGACCACGGTCTTATTGCACTTCTCTCCTGAGGTCGTTATCGAAACGCGCAGTGTCGTTACAGTAAACATGTGCAGTGTGGCTAAGGAAAGTGCATCACAGTGTGAATGATTTCAAGACAGTTTTGAATATAATATCTAGTAGTCCAGCGTGTCTACATCTACGTTTATACTCCGCAAGCCAACAAACGGTGTGTGGCGGAGGGCACTTTACGTGCCACTGTCATTACCTCCCTTTCCTGTTCCACTCGCGTATGGTTCGCGGAAAGAACGACTGTCGGAAAGCCTCCGTGCGCGCTCGAATCTCTCTGATTTTATATTCGTGATCTCCTCGGGAGGTATAAGTAGAGGGAAGCAATATATTTGATACCTCATCCAGAAACGCACCCTCTCTAAACTTGGACAGTAAGCTACACAACGATGCAGAGCGCCTGTCTTGAAGAGTGTGCCACTTGAGTTTGCTAAACATCTCCGTAACGCTATCACGCTTACCAAATAACCCTGTGACGAAACGCACCGCTCTTCTTTGGATCTTCTCTATCTCCTCTGTCAACCCGACCTGGTACGGATCCCAAACTGATGAGCAATACTCAAGTATTGGTCGAACGAGTGTTTTGTAAGCCACCTCCTTTGTTGATGGACTACATTTTCTAAGGACTCTCCCAATGAATCTCAACCTGGCACCCTCCTTACCAACATTTAATTTTATATGATCATTGCACTTCAAATCGTTCCGCACTCGTACTCCCAGATATTTTACAGAAGTTACTGCTACCAGTGTTTGTTCCGCTATCATATAATCATACAATAAAGAATCCTTCTTTCTGTGTATTCGCAATACATTAAATTTGTCTATGTTAAGGGTCACTTGCCACTCCCTGTACCAAGTGCCTATCCGCTGCAGATCTTCCTGCATTTCGCTGCAATTTTCTAATGCTGCAATTTCTCTGTATACTACAGCATCATCCGCGAAAAGCCGCATGGAACTTCTGACACTTTCTATTAGGTCATTTACATATATTGTGAAAAGCAATGGTCCCATAACACTCCCCTGTGGCACGCCAGAGGTTACTCTAACGTCTGTGGACGTCTTTCCATTGAGAACAACAGGCTGTGTTCTGTTTGCTAAAAACTGTTCAATCCATCCACACAGCTAGTCTGATATTCCGTAGGCTCTTACTTTGTTTATCAGGCGACAGTGCGGAACTGTATCGAA
The DNA here is from genome assembly GCF_023864275.1 of Schistocerca cancellata. Lineage (NCBI taxonomy): Eukaryota > Metazoa > Arthropoda > Insecta > Orthoptera > Acrididae > Schistocerca > Schistocerca cancellata. Next base: position 424,540,595 of record NC_064633.1, read on the forward strand.
CGGCTTCCGGAAGTCAAGGAATATGGCATCCACCTGGGAGACTGTATCTAATATTTTCTGGGTCTCATGAACAAATAAAGCGAGTTGGGTCTCACACGATCGCTGTTTCCGGAATCCATGTTGATTCCTACAGAGTAGATTCAGGGTTTCCAGAAATGACATGATACGCGAGCAAAAAACATGTTCTAAAATTCTACAACAGATCGATGTCAGAGATATAGGCCTATAGTTTTACGCATCTGCTCGACGACCCGTGAAATACCATGATAAAACCTCACATAAGCCGACCGATGGCCCTCATTCCCAGGTGCAATAGTAATGTGGTCGACTAATACTGTGAGGCTATCGTTTGTATGCCGAACTGTATACAAAAGATTCTGTTTTGGACACCGCATGTTACAGTTTCTACCACTTGTGCAACACTTTTCTCCTCAAGCGTTGCGCGATCTTAACATTAGCGTTTCGTGTAAAATTTGGCTGTAGAACATGGCAGACTGTAGCATTAATTTTAAAAGTAGTTTCTCTTTGCGACTGTGTCTTACTGTGGACGTCACCGTGATGTTCTTCCCGGAAGTGAGGAGACGACTGGGTCCCATCAGCGGCGCGGCAGCGGTGGCCAGTCGTGGCGCGGTGTTTATGCGCCTGCAGCGCTGCTCGCCGCATGCCACGGCCGCAAACACCGCCATAACTGTGCAATTAAAGTGAAACCCAAGAATGATTGCGGCCGCGTCGAGGAAAGGGAAGTAACGGACTGGCGACGCGTGGAGCCGCGTTGCGCAATAATCCTCAGAGCGGGAGATTCGCTGCCCGCCCGCCTGCCTTTATTGGCTGCCTTAACGGCCGCGGCGGGACTTTCACTGCCTGCAAAAAGCGGCCCGCGCGGAGCATCTATTGATTAAACATTGGCGTCCACACGCGCAGGAAAGTGGACGCCGCCTTTATGGCGCAGTAATTGTCTGCCGCGAATCCAGGCCGCATACTAAGGTGCTCGGCGAAGGCCCGCGTCTTCCGATCCAGTTGCGCAACCTGCCATCTCTGCCTTACCGTTCGCCGGCAGGCTCTTGACGAAAGCAGTCTCAGCCATCAAGTACCTCGCAGTAAGCGTACGGCGCAATTTAAAGTGAAACGACTACATAGAGGTGTTGTTGTTGTTGTTGTTGTTGTGGTCTTCAGTCCTGAGACTGGTTTGATGCAGCTCTCCATGCTACTCTATCCTGTGCAAGCTTTTTCATCTCCCAGTACTTACTGCAACCTACATCATTCTGAATCTGCTTAATGTTTTCATCTCTTCGTCTCCCTATACGATTTTTACCCTTCACGCTGCCCTCCAATGCTAAATTTGTGATCCCTTGATGCCTCAGAACATGCCATACCAACCGGTCCCTTCTTCTTGTCAAGTTGTACCACAAACTCCTCTTCTCCCCAATTCTGTTCAATACCTCCTCATTAGTTACGTGACCTACCCATCTAATCTTCAGCATTCTTCTGTAGCACCACATTTCGAAAGCTTCTATTCTCTTCTTGTCCAAACTATTTATCGTCCCTGTTTCACTTCCATACATGGCTACACTCCATACAAACACTTACAGAAACGACTTCCTGACATTAACATCTGTACTCGATATTAACAAATTTCTCTTCTTCAGAAACACTTTCCTTGTCATTGCCAGTCAACATTTTATATCCTCTCTACTTCGACCATCATCAGTTATTTTGCTCCCCAAATAGCAAAACTCCTTTACTACTTCAAGTGTCTCATTTCCTAATCTAATTCCCTCAGCATCGCCCAACTTAATTCGACTACATTCCATTATGCTCGTCTTGCTTTTGTTGATGTTCATCTTATACCCTCATTTCAAGACACTGTCCATTTCGTTCAACTGCTCTTCCAAGTCCTTCGCTGTCTCGGCGAACCTCAAAGTTTTTATTTCTTCTCCATGGATTTTAATTCCTACTCCGAATTTTTCTTTTGTTTTCTTTACTGCTTGCTCAATATACAGATTGAATAACATCGGTGAGAGGTTACAACCCTGTTTCACTCCCTTCCCAACCACTGCTTCCCTTTCATGCCCCTCGACTCTTATAACTGCCATCTGGTTCCTGTAGAAATTGTAAGTAGCCTTTCGCTCCCTGTATTTTACCCCTGCCACCTTCAGGTAATCACACATAAAGAAGATGCCCGATTGAGATTCATTGAAAAAAACCCTTAGGAAGTTTAATCCGCCCACAAAGCAGGTTGCTTGCAAGCCATTCAATACTGCCTGTCAGTCTGAGATCGGTACCAGATAACATTGACAGCTGTTTATTCATTAGCCCTTTCCCTGTGGGTCTGCTCATATATGCATTCAACACATGTATTGAATACACCCCTTCCTCCCCCTCTCTGTGTCCATTCCCATCTCATCTCTGTCAATCTCCTCCTCTCCAGTCTCTCTGCCTCTTCATCTCCTCCTCCCCATCTCTTTGTCCATTTCCTCCACCTTCTCTTCTCACCATATCTTCCTTCCCACTCTTGGACTCGCATTTGGGAGGACGACGGTTCAATCCCACGTCCAGCCATCCTGATTTAGGTTTTCTGTGATTTTCCTAAATCGCTCCAGGCAAATGGCGGGATGGATCCTTTGTAAGGGCATGGCCGACTTCTTTTCCCATCCGTCCCTACTCCGATGAGACCAATGACTTCGCTGTCTGGTCTCCTCCCGCAACCCAACCCTTCCCACTCTCATGACTCCTACACAACATGCCTGTCATGCAGGGCAGCCTAAATGTCGAACCCTGAAAAACCAATTTCTGCCCCTGACATACAGGCTACCCTGAAAGGTAGATTGATTTGGGAGGACGATACTGTTCCCATGCAACATGCCTATAATGTTGGGTAGCCTGTACACAAGGATCTGGGAAAAACGTTTTTTTCTGTACCTCTGCTCCTAGTGGAGTTGGGAGTTTATAATTCACACAGTGCTGATACTGAAGAGGCCTGCTGTTTCTGTGCCAAATTAGGTGAATTCGATCCACAAGTTTGGGAAGAGGTCCTGGGCATTAAAACATACACTCTGCTTTACTTCTATAACAGATTTATTTTTAATTATTGCTGTTTTCTTTTAATCTGTTATCTACATACAAAAACAGAGCAAATTTTGCCCATGAATTGGCATGGTTCAAATCGTTCAAATGGCTCTGAGCACTATGGGACTTAACATCTCAGGTCATCAGTCACCTAGAACTTAGAACTACTTAAACCTAACTAACCTAAGGACATCACAAACATCCATGCCTGAGGCAGGATTCGAACCTGTGACCGTAGCAGTCGCACGGTTCCAGACTGAAGTGTCTAGAACCGTTCGTCCACCAGTGGGCAGCTGAATTGGCATGAACACAACACACTTTATTTTAATATATTTCAAATATGGTGTTTAAGGAGAGAAATCTACATAAAAGATGTACATAAAATGATAATTTTGAAAAGAAAGAAAAAAATACTACAGACTACCCATTGGTCATCTGGTACACAGATATATGTTTGTCCAGGAACCAGAACGAACATACTAAATTTTTGCTGTACTTTGTGCATTGCTGGATCAGAAATTTCATAATTTATAATCCTGGCCTACACTACTACACAACACTACATTACACAGCACTACAATGCATTACATTACACCACCGTAATTGGTGTCAGAACCAAGTTGGATTTCACGTTTGTCTGGATAGTCAGCCCCTGATGCACTGAGGCACAACTCAGGATTCAGAGGGGCTGTGCTGCCAAGCCACTTGAGGTGTAGAAGTTGGGAGATGGCGCTCAGGGTGGCAGGAAATCCTTCCTGGTCCTCCCAAGGCTCATCTCCTCTCTTTCTCCAGAAGATTGTTGTGGGAGGATGTTCTGCCACGGTGCATCTCATTATCATGGTGTATGGGCCCTTCCTGGTTATGTCTCAGGCACGTAAGCTTGCAGTCCATAAGCTGATATTTTAGCTGTCAATGAGCTCAAAACTTAAGCCGAAGTTCCTCATTCCTTATTTTGTTACAGATTATTTTATTACCAATCACGTTGTTGTCATGATCTGTAATATTTGTCTAATGACACACTCCTAGACAACATGATCTGGGTTGTCGATTGCTCCACGTCTGTAGCGCTTTGTCGTATTTCCAGTAAGAGATAGGATTCATAGCGGAAGTAGAGAAGATTCAAAGAGAGAAGCAATGAACGTCGTTACAGGCTCATTTAGTACGCGCCAGTGTGTCACGGAGATGCTCAGTCAGTTTCAGCGGCAGACGCTAAAAGAGAGGAATTCTGCATCACGTTAGGGTCTACTGTTAAAATTCCAAGTGTGTATTGTCATAGAACAATCAAGCAGTACATTGCTCCCTCTTAAGCATGTATCGCGAAAAGACCATGAAGGCAAAATTAGAGTGATTCGAGTTCATGCAGAGGCTCACCAAGAATCGTTCTTCCAGATTGTGAGGCTAGAGGGCTTTCCTTACATGATAATCAACACGGTAAATATTGAAAATAATAGCCAGAGGAATATGATTAATTGTCCGAAAGAGTGTCTTCAAATGCATGAACACTGGCAATTCAGTGGGAGGTTTAACGAGAAACTGTTAGCCTGCTTCAAAAGAAATCGCGGATCAAGATTGGATTACTGTGGTTTCTGAAGAGCTTCCACATCTCCAACACCTGAATGGCTCAGTACATATACAAAGTCAGCATATTGTCGCACATATCGTTTAAAGTAATATGACCAATATTCATTAATTATAGGAGAGAGCAGAAGAAAGGAAATATGAACGTAAGAAATAAGTTTGGGGCAAAGATATCTAACTCGTGGAGCACACAGAGTACTTTACAGTGATACAAAATTCCAGAATGGATTAAAGCATTCAACTTGCCAGAGGTTTTCTTAGAGCATACCGTGTGTTCATGACAACTGTTTACAACGTACCACAGCGGTGTAGGGGAAGTCGATACGAACAGTTTGATGTCACATACATGACTATCAAGCCAGGAACTGGCCTATAAAAGCCACCTAAGCCACAGTCCATACGCGCCGCGCGCAGTTTTTAAGACTGTCTCGCGGTCTTACGCCAGTGGCATGGTCGTGCATTTAAACAGTGTAAAACTGACGTTGGTGTACGTTTTACTACACACTATTGTGAATTTTAACAGCGTAAAAATAACAATTAAATCGGTTTGTTTCTCTGCCGTCTTTACTACGAATCAACTGTGCTTGTGAGGGTTACGTTTAGATCGAATTGGAAATGTAATTAGTTTTCACATAACTAGTTCAAACTTTTTCCTTTTCTTTACTGTCAGAGGAAATGTTAAGTCACTAATGTTAACAAAAGCCGGTGGCATTAGAGGGTGGGAGAATATAAAAAATTTCTCGCATGCGCTGTAGCTCAGGTGACTTTTGTAGGCGAATTCGAGGCTGTTTCCCGACTTGATAGACCAAAAGTGTCTTATAGCATGGTTTACATCCCGTCTAAGACATGTAGTGGATAAGAGCTTGAAGATGGCATTTTAAGATGTTCTATCTGTGTGTTAATAACAAAATAAAGATTTAAAATTTGACCATAAAGGATTGTAAGTTCTAACATTTAAAGATAAAAGAGAAAATGAAGATAGTTTCTTAAATGTCAGGTTATGTTTGTGCTTGATAGGCTGTTATGACATCGTGTTTAAGAAAGTGCGTAAGGGCATGTAGGATAGATACCCCAGAAAAGTCAACAGTGTAATACTGTGATAGTTTTGGGGTAGGCAGGGCTCGAATTCGGTTTGGAGTTATCAGCTGAGTAGTTTTCTCAGCCTGCTTACAGATGGTCCGCAATTCTCCATGTAGGCTTTCTTCACAGTGGAATTCGCATGTCTTACGTTACTGGTTAAGTCACGTCTATGAAATGATCGTAATGGTATAGCTCAACAGTGTGTACTGCAACAACGTCGTAGTTGCTAATTTTTGTATGTATTTATTTATTGCTATTGCATTAAACCTTCAACTACTGTAGGTCGCTTAGCACGTAAGTGCTATATATCACAGTCACTCTTACTGCAAATTACAATAGTAAAATTATTTGTAGCAAAAAAAAATGTTTAGCATAATACAACGTGTACGATAAAATGAAACGTAATTCACATAAACACATGTGAGATTTAAAACTTTCCCAGCATACAGACTGTTCCATAAAATTTTGGGAGAAATACCGAATGTCTGCAGCTTCCTGCCACGATATAACGGCGCAGATCTTCTGGCCATCTCCAGTTGAATACTGACAAGAAAGGCGCTAAGCCTACGTATTTAATACCCGGACAACACATGTGTGGTGTGTCCAGTTGGCATTCTGCATGCACTGCTTGTCTGCAAGTCTGCACACTGTGCCACGTGCTCTCCATATGCTAGTATTCACAATAAATGGAAATTTGCTACAAGAATGTGATACATCAAATAGAAAATAAAATAGTTCTTTATTTCTTAAGATTCAGCAATAGTATTAATACATACAACTTTTTTATTTGACAGTACAACATTCCATAATTCTGTAACAAATTTTAATTTACTGTGAGCATCTCATCTTCATGCATTTGGTCACTAAAAACAATAATTCTTTATTTTCAGTAAAAAGTGTGATTAAGTATATAATTAGCAAGAAATGTTACATTTAGTTACACTTGTAAATCTTCAACGATTACATTTTCGATTGCTTTTTAGGAAGTGCGTCGTACTGCTTTAGAAAATAGATGTCCAGACATTTATCTTCAAATTCCATAACTGTGAAAATAGTCTACACCATAAGGCCCCCTTGTAGTACTTACCAGACAACATCAGCTGAAGTCCTGTTTGGAGTTACTGGAGTATGGCAATTGGTATGACAGGGTCATTCATGGCTGCTATGAATGAGTGTTATGGGACCATTGTTGTGCACGATATGTAAGTGAAAGCAGACTTGAAAACTGTTTTCTGCCCATGACATCTCTGCAAGTCATGTCGATACTACAATAACACAACAAAGCTGTCGTGTTCTGCACCCTACATGTTAGGGGCTGCAAAAGCATTTCTTGCCCTGATGTGTAAGCTGCCCTGCAAAGCAGAAGGCAGGCCTATACTATTCCTACAAAACACACCTGTTAGGTAGGGTAGCCTAGATAGCAGGGGCTGAAAAACCACATTTTCATCTATGTCTCCACGAGTATTGGAGCTAGCAGGTTATGCTGTTTCCATGTAATACAGGTAACAGCACTCAACTGCAAATACGTTATCTTGGGACCTTAAAGACTTATTCATTTCACAGGTGTGTCACCATCTAACTGAATAACTCAAAGATAAAGGAACAACGGGAAACCTAGAGTACAATCGTAACCAGTAAATGCTGTTAAATTTGAATGTATAAGTGTAGGAAGGCCCTCAGATAAGAGGTATCCTGTCACAGTATTTTATAGAAATTGTATCCACAATTATTTTGGATGACTTGGCGAGATGACACCTTGCTGCAGGACAGCTAGATGACATATTTCTGCAAGACAAGGTACGAGAACACACACACACACACACACACACACATACATACATACACACACATACAATGAAAACCTAAACAAGAATAGATCCACTGCGTAGAGAGAGCGAGGAATGTTTAACCGAAAAGAATCAAGATATTAAGAGTTGCTATCCATCAATTACTTATTACAGGCATAAAGGTTAGTGCCAAGGGACAGGGGTTATCTCTTTGCGATCAGTGGAATCGGGATGCCGGACTATCGAGGTGAAAAACAGTGTCATCGGATAAAACCAACCACTGTAGCTGCTGCGCAGTTTCTAAAGTGAAACGTGCAGAATAAATTGGACTGTCTTAACACAAGGCTGCTCCCAAGGTGGTAGAAGACAACACTTGCGTACGAAAATGTCGGTAATTGCCACACAACTATTATCTCGAGCAAGAGAAGCAACCGAATCGCTGCAGAGTAGCTCTCCGCGCTATTTGTAAATTCGGACGTCGCAATGTAGTGTGCCGTTAGGAAATAGGTTCCCACAGCGACATTACAGGGGGAGGAAGCGAATCGTTGGTGCGGCCTCGGTCCAGTGGGTGACTCAGTCTTTTTTGACTCTCAAGTTGAGCCACTAGCTTGGTCTCCAGTTCCCCATATCGTGGAGAAACTGGTGTGTGCCTTCGCCGCCATGTGGCTTCACCTTAACTTCAGATGTAACGGCCAGCAACTTTTTAAGGAGTTTCGCCCTTGTTTTAAGTAATACTGCAACCAGCCACTTCTTGACATTTTTATTTATGCCAATACGCGTTTTGGGCTTTCAAGCATTTTTAATTGGTATAATACATATTCACTCAGTATACTGATAAAACATCGACAGCAAATGCATAGCTGACTTTTTACTCAGGTTGTTGTTTTCCTGTTTTGGCATTTATAATTGTGGCACAGCACTGTTTCATTTCTATGTTACCAAAAACAGCAGAGTATCCGCCATGTTGCTGTGCCAGATGCAAATGAAAAAGTGTTCGTGCCACAATTATAAATTCGAAAATAGGAACAACAACAAGCAGAGTGAGAAGTCAGCTGCAGCATACAAATTTCTGTAAACATTTTAATAATGTACTAACTGAGAATTAAAGAGACCTATAAAAATATGGCTGGTCGCAGCATTTCTTAAAAGTAATATAATCCACGGCCCTGGAGCTTAACAACCAATAAAATGGATAAACTTTCTTCCTTAAACCAAAAGTGAACGTTGAAATTACTTCGCCCCTAATATTCGAACGTCTTTTGTGTTAGCAAATCACAGGTATTATTTTTTGACGTGGGAAAATTAATCTAATTGCCCGGAGGATCCCTATAGCTTTTTATAAGCCTTCAAAGAGTCGCCTTGTTATAAGACCAAGGAAGATATGGCTGGACCTAATGAAGAAGAATATAGTAACAACAGAATCCTGAGACAAGAGGGGTACAAGGACAGAAAGAGCTCGAAAGGCACACCCGAAAGTAGGGTGGAAAATCGATGATGATGACGATGATGATTCTGATGATGTACTAGATGATGTCCCAATATTTAATGGCTCTGAGCACTATGGAACTTAATATCTGAGGTCATCAGTCCCCTAGAACTTAGAACTACTTAAACCTAACTAACTAAGGACATCACACACATCCATGCCCGAGGCAGGATTCCAACCTGCGACCGTAGCGGTGGCGCAGTTCCAGACTGAAGCGCCTAGAACCGCTCGGCCACCGCGGCCGGCTCCTAGTACAGTCCTTAAAATCCTGTAAGTATGAAGAAAGTGAGAGATGGCCAGTCGGGAATATACTCCTGTTAGATGACTTCACAGCGTTCTCCTCAGCTCGGTCCTGCAGCGATCCGGTGGCAGTCAGTGCGCCGGCGCCGGAGCTGGCCACGGTTGGTACAGACGACAATGAGGGCTGGCCATTCCGGCCGGTGGCCGGTGTTTATGCGGCTGTCCCTGTGTCACTGTGCGTAATGAGTCCGGCGTGCTCATTAGCCGCCGGGCTGCGCTTCGCCGTCTGCCGCCGCCGCCGCCCGCCGTGGTTGGGATGCGGCGCACGCGCCGCGGACAGGCGGGCAGCCAGCGGCAGCGGCCGCAGCGGCCGGCGCCGACATTTCACGAAGCCTCACAGCCAAGGCTGCCGCCGCGGCGCACAAAACCCGCCGTAAAACAGGCCGGCGAGACGCGACGCGACGCGACGGGAAATTCGATAACGCGGCCGGCAAGAGTGAGGCGCCCGGCCGGAGCGCTAGGCGCCAGCCGCGCCAGTCACTCACCAGACTGGAGACCATCTCGCCGCACGACTCGCTCTTCAGACTGCGCAGCGAGAGCGTCAGGTGGATCCGAGTGACAGCTGGCATTGTGAAATGGGCACAGTAAACTTCCGAGTTGGTGCACCAATTTCCTCAATTGCAATTTCTACTCCAAGAAGAAATGCAGATGATAAACGGGTACTCAACGGACAAATATGTTATACTAGAACTGACATGTGACTACATTTACACGCAATTTGGGTGCATAGATTCTGAGAAGTCAGTACCTACCAAACCCTGGCCGTAATAACGGCCTTGATACGCCCGGCCATTGAGTCAAACAGAGCTTGGATGGCGTGTACATGTACAGCTCCCCATGCAGCCTCAACACGATACCACAATTCATCAAGAGTAGTGACTGGCGTATTGTGACGAGCCAGTTGCTCGGCCAGCATTGACCAGACGTTTTCAATTGGTGAGAGATCTGGAGAATGTGCTGGCCAGGGCAGCAGTCGAACATTTTCTGTATCCAGAAAGGCCCGTACAGAAACTACAACATGCGGTCGTGCATTATCCTGCTGAAATGTAGGGTTTCGCAGGAATCGAATGAAATGTAACGTCCACTGTTCAAAGTGCCGTCAAAGCGAACAAGAGGTGACCAAGACGTGTAACCAATGACACCCCGTATCATCACGCCGGGTGATACGCCAGTATGGCGATGACGAATACACGCTTCACATGTGCGTTCACCGCGATGTCGCCAAACACGGATGCGACCATCATGATGCTGTAAACAGAACCTGGATTCATCCGAAAAAATGACGTTTTGCCATTCGTGCAACCAGGTTCGTCGTTGAGTACACCATCGCAGGCGCTCCGGTCTGTGATGCAGTGTCAAGGGTAACCGCAGCCATGGTCTCCGAGCTGATAGTCCATGCTGCTGAAAACGTCGTCAAACTGTTCTTGCAGATGGTTGTTGTCTTGCAAACGTCCCCATCTGTTGACTCAGGGATCGAGACGTGGCTGCACGATCCGTTACAGCCATGCGGATAAGATGCCTGTCATCTCGACTGCTAGTGATACGAGGCCGTTGGGGCGGCGTTCCGTATTACACTCCTCAACCCACCGATTCCATATTCTGCTAACAGTCATTGGATCTCGACCAACGCGAGCAGCAATGTCGCTATACGATAAACCGCAATCGCGATAGGCTACAATCCGACCTTTATCAAAGTCGGAAACTTGATGGTACGCATTTCTCCTCCTTACACGAGGCATCACAACAACGTTTCACCAGGCAACGCCGGTCAACTGCTGTTTGTGTATGAGAAATCGGTTGGAAATTTTCCTCATGTCAGCACGTTGTAGGTGTCGGCACCGGCGCCAACCTTGTGTGAAATCTCTGAAAAGCTAATCATTTGCATATCACAGCCTCTTCTTCCTGTCGGTTAAATTTCGCGTCTGTAGCACGTCATCTTCGTGCTGTAGCACTTTCAATGGCCAGTAGTGTACATTTACAGAAGGTAGTAGTGTGAAAGCTACATAATCCAATCACATTAATGTGACCACCTGTCAAAAGCGCCGAGACGTGCAGAAACAGAGTCCGTGAGGTCCTGGATGGTATCAACAGCCAACCCAAGTGCTGTGGCCAGCTGCGCTAGGTTTCTTGGTTGAGGATCCATGACTTATACAGCCCGATATAGACTGGGTGAAAATTCTGGTGCTCTTTGAACCACGCACATACACAGAAGTTGACACATTGCATTGTCCACCTGGAGATGCCATCATGCTGAGGAAAGTCAAACAGCACTTAGGAGTGGACGTGGCCCTCCAGGATAGATGCGTACTTCTGTTGATCCGTTCTGCCTTCCAGAATGACGAGATTAGTCAACGAATGCCACGAGAGCATCCCACGCAGGATATCTTTCCTCCTCCGGCCTGGGTCCTTCTGATGTTTGGTTTCTACGATTTACGCCGTATACGCCAACGGCCATCTGTCCAATGGAGCATAAAACGTGATTCATCTGAGACGGCCACGTGTCGCTACTCAGTGGACGTCCATTTCTGGTTCTGGCGTGCAAATTCCAGCCTTCGTCGCCGAAGAACAGCAGTCAGCTTGGGAGAATGAACCAGGTGCCTGTTGCAGAGGTCCGTGCGCAGCAATTTTCACTGTATAGTCGTAGAGGAGACATCGTTGGTAGCGCCTTGGGTCACCTGGGCAGTCAGTTGCTCAGCTGTTACAAGTCTGTTCGCCCCTACACATCTCCGCAGATGTCGGTCAACCCTATCCTCTATGTCCTGTGGCGAACCAGTTACCTCGGCGCCGATTTCCAATAGCACCATTTTCCCAAGTATGGTATACTTTATCCAGGGCATCGGATATTCTTCCACCCTTGACCTGAAAACCAACGGTCGTGCCCCTTTAGACGTCAGACAAATCGGTCTGTTTCCGCATTGCGACTAAAACAGCATTGATTTCCACATCCCTCGACACTGCTTATATATCCTCCACTGCTAGTGTTGCCAATTTCCATCTGTGACTGATTATTGCACGTTGACATCGATCATGACGATGGTCACATTAATATGACTGGACCGTCTAACACAGCACACATGACATTCGCAAATAACACAGTATTAAAAAGAAGTGCGTAGTAAATTACCACAATACACAATACAAATACTCGAACAACGGCGATGGCAGGCATCAGGATCGCTCCAGTGTCACTGTATGGGCAGCAATTGTTGGTGATAAAGTCACAGCTCCATATATTGTACCAAACAGACTAACAGGTACTATGAATCACTGATTTCTCTGCGTTGAATTATAAACACCACAGAAGAACTATGACATTGCAGAAATAAAAGGACTGTAGTTTATGCATGATAGGATAATATCCAATTTTCTACAGATCATGCAGCAGTACCGCACCACAATGCTTCATGGGCAACAGAGTAATCAAGGAGATCCAATAATGTGATCTCCCCAGTAGCCAGACCTGAACGCGCTGGATTTCTGGCTATGGGAACATTTAAAAGTATTCGTGCATGTCCAGCCCGACCCACCGACAAAGTGCAGATATTAAGGAATGTGTGACCGATGCATGTGACGCAATCCAAATCAAGCTGGGTAAATTTGCAAGAGCGCGTGATTCGCTGCAAACAAAGGCTGAAGTATGAATCAGGACGTGTAGTAACCGCATGCACTTCTGCCTTTAGTGTTTATTTCTACATAAGACAGATGGGAATTGGATGACAGATTGGTCCACATTGCAATAGCATTATTCTTTGACAAATACCACTTCCTTTAGGAATATGTCACATTTTTAAAACACTCTGTGTAACTACTTTCCTGGTTTGTGTACATTTTTGACGTTTCGTATCACAGCCTGAGGTCTTTGCTGTAACTGATGTAGCTAGTGCACTGCCTAAAGGCATTTTCATAATCCAATCAGTTAGGAATGATGAGGTGCTGACGTTAGTTTACATACAAACCTTCATCCCCATGTCACCAAATCATCGTTAACATCATCATTTTCTTCTTCTTTTTCTTCTTCTTCTTCTTCTTCCTCCTCCTCCTCCTCCTCCTCCTTCTGCTCCAATACAACCACCACCACTTGTCCTCCACTATCACTAATTACATCGCTACCTCCATCACTACCACTCTTACCAACAGTACCACCACCACCATCACCAACAACAACTTTTCCACCTCCATCACTATTAGCTAATTCTCCCATCACTATTAGCTACTTTTCCACTATAATTACGTGCTCACACAAACGCCTTCTTCCAACCTCAACCACCACCACCACCACCATCACCACCACCACCATCACACCATCTACAGCTTTCTCTGACATCGGCTTGGAGGATATAGTTCGGTAAATAAGCCACTAAGTATTTAAAAATAGAAAGTCCTGCGTTCAACTTTCCATCAATTATGACTTTTTTGTGTCTCTTATTGCTTCTTTCACGTCTGACAGTTTAGTATTTAACGATGTCAAGCTGCACCAAATGCAGTTCAAGAGTACGACAATGGAAAGGTAATACCCCCTCAAATATGACTATGCGTAATAAAGCGCTGTTATTCAAACAGCCTTACGGTTAATGACAGCTTTACCACAGAAATGCAAGAAGTTCATGTAGGCTTGCCACTTAGTATTTCTAACACCGTATCTTTTCACATGTAAATGTATACTTCGAATACAGTTCAGGATAATTAACAGGTATCAAAAAATAAAATCATTCTTTCAACTGCATGAGTCCTAGCCGTAGTCTGTCACATGAAAATATGTTTCTCAGCTTGAGAGTAAGAAGAAACGATGCAGATACTATCCATGAGCAAAGAGAGACGTTTCTCATATCTCTCTCTCTCTCTCTCTCTCTCTCTCTCTCTCTCTCTCTCTGTGTGTGTGTGTGTGTGTGTGTGTGTGTGTGTGTGTGTGTGTGTGTATTTCCATTAGTATCTCATCTTTCATTGTGTTTTATTCCAAGACACTTTACGACAACCGCAATGACAACCAGACCGCTGATTATTTGTAGTTTTTATAGAACGTGTTTTTCATTGTTCTGTCAAAACAGCACTGTAACGGTGGATTGCGATAGGTAAAGTATTCTCAAACACGACGAAAGTGTGTGAAAGGTGTAAAAATCACATAATTGAGGCACCGAGCAGTACTGGAGAGTGATGTTAATTGGCCGGTAACCCGGCCTAACAATAAGTTAGGAGCAGCGGAAGTGATAACCTTACCAATTGTGGCAGCATGTTGCAAGAATCTCACAAATTCCTTTATTTTTCCACAGATCTACGCACTTCAGGAAAGGCTATTATTCAACCGAAGATACTGAGTGGATTGTCTAGAGGTTAGGAAAGCGACGTTGTTGCGTTGTCCCCATTTACTGACCAATATTCCGATGATAACTATTTCTTCCCCTGCAACCACGGTACCAACGGGAATCCTTCTTGCTACGTGCCTTCGTTTTAGTAGCAATAAGCGTTACTTTATAACAATTTCCTTGTTAATCGGTCCTACCTCCTCTGCTGAGGATGCCAAATGGCGATGAAGCGAACGTGATTCTCTCAGATGAGCAGTCGGCTTTGTCAGCCTTTTTTTAAATTGTGCACTACAGTTTCCATATGTTGTATGAAATACATGTTTATGTTGCTGTAAGAAACTCTTAAATAATAAAATCTGCTGGATGATGACATTAGTCGCAGCTGAACAAAATATTCATTAAAGTAAGGAGTGTCAAACGAAAATGTACGAGACTTCGTAACAACCAGAATGGTTGAAATCTGCCTATAAAGCTTTGAGATAACGTAGTGAGACATCTAGGGACCGAACGTAGTGTCGTCTCCTGCTCCTGCAAAATACAAAGTTGGAACATCAGCAGGCAAGGTGGTGCTCACCATCTTCTCCGACGTCCGAGATTTGATACTCATCTTGTTCCTCTAGCATGGAAAAATCATTAACACTATGGTACTGCGAGACACTCCATAGCCTACGAAAGTCCATCAAGAGAAAACCGCGTGGGCTGCTCTCGGAGGGGATGATTCTACTCCACGACAATGCGCGTCCACATGTCTCAAACGTCACACAAAGTGTGATGGCCAACTTCAAGTGGGAGCTCCGCCCTACAGCACGGACATGTCGCCCTGCGACTTCCACGTGTTTGTTCCGGCAAAATATATCTCAAAGGGAAGCGTTTCAACTTGGACGACAAACGGAAGGACACAATGGAGGACTGGCTCCTGTCACAGCCTCTGAAATTCTGGAAACAAGCAGTCCTTCGGTTCGTGAAACTGTGGGATAGTTGCACTCAGGCCTCTGGTGATAACTTTTCAGTAAAGACTTCAGTTACGTCCACAGTGCTATTTCTTATCTTTTCTTTTGAACACCTGCCATACTAACTTTTGATGGTACAAAAATGTCTTTCGTACAACTTTGTCAATAATTACCACAAGTGAATGTGAGCTTCTTATTTGAACCTGATATTGTTGGTTCGAAGAAAAGATAAAGATATTTCGCTAGTTTTTGATAGGTAAGGGGTCAGAAGAGAGCGAAAATTTCTGGTTATCTATCTCTAAGCCAATATGGAAAATGATACTGCTATGCTCTGTCTAATATTCATGGATGAGGATATGTTGATGATGGTGAGCGTTGATACGGAAACGCTTAACTTCGAGGCTTCATTGTTGCTGTTAGAGAGGACTAGGTAATATGCTGGCAGCAGTAGCGCCCTACCCTATGATCCTCATCGCCTTCATCATCAGTGTCAGCAGCAGCAGCAGCAGCAGTAGCAGTAATTGTTGTTGTTGTAGCAGCAACACCAGCACCATCATCTTCACTCCCGTAAACATCATCATTTTCATCTTCCTCATGATCATCATTATGCTCATTGTCATCATGATCATAACATCATTCTCAATGACATCATCATCATCGACAACAGTATGGTAGCCGGCCGGGGTGGCCGAGCGGTTCTAGGCGCTACAGTCTGGAACCGCGCGACTGCTACGGTAGCAGGTTCGAATCCTGCCTCGGGCATGACCGTGTGATGTCCTTAGATTAGTTAGGTTTAAGTAGTTCTAAGTTCTAGGGGACTGATGACCACAGCAGTTAAGTCCCATAGTGATCAGAGCCATTTGAACCATTCTGGAACAGTATGGTACTGTAACAATAACAACAACTGAAAACAGACGCGACAGTATGGTACACTACGTACAAATTTAGCAGAGTCGCCTAGTTGAGAAAGTTACAGTTAAAATGCCTGACAAGCAAGATGCTCAAGAGGTACAAAAATGGTTCAGATGGCTCTGAGCACTATGGGAGTTAACGTCTATGGTCATCAGTCCCCTAGAACTTAGAACTACTTAAACCTAACTAACCTAAGGACATCACACAACACCCAGTCATCACGAGGCAGAGAAAATCCCTGACCTCGCCGGGAGGAATAAAGGTGTGCACTATTCCGAATTCTGTAGTTTTCACTTCCAGTTTCTATCTAATATAAATGAAAACTGCAAGTGATAAACCTCAATTTCCGAACGTATTTCTAAAGCCCTTTTTCCACATTACACCTTTTGTTCAGCAGAGAAATTCCTCGCAGTAGATTATTTCACTGATGCGTTGCTGTCTTATGCACATACTGCCAAAAAAATCCATTTTTTCTGATCTAAGGAGATAAGTGAGTGACATGACGTACATCCTGGCATAGGATGGCAGGAACATGTAGAGAATTCTGTGTTTGGTGTGTTGTGGCCTATCCAGCCTGTTCACCATCTCATCACACGACAGGAAGTTCTCCTTTGACCCCGAGGATATGTCATCCTCGAACTCTGCTTCGTCTTTACGTCTGTTGTGGGTTCTATACGACTAGAGCCGGTGTAACCTAGTACTGCGACGGAGGAACTTGTCACTAGTCTGACGTGACGGCCCCTAGTCCACGGCAATGTACACTCCGCCAGAGCTGCGGCTTCCATTACCGGCACGGCAAATAGTTCACGCCTGCCACTAAAAGTCGTACTTACGTACAGTTTAATGCACCGTTACGTTCCCTCGCGATGAAACAGGCGCGCGATGTGTGTACGTGTACAAGATGAAGCGCCAGAGAAGTTGAGCTGCCTGTCCCGACCAACATCTTGCTGCGGAAATTCCCCAACCGTAAAGCAAACACGCGCAACTGGTTCAACAGCGGAATGCATTTGCGAGCGAGCCAGTCAGCTTGATAACAGGCGGAATATTTCACACAGCCCAGCTGCTCCTCGGCTACGTGTAAACTCTCCAGCTTATTTTATCTTCGTCCTTCTGCGCGTGCAAGGAACCGTAATATACGGAAGAATCTTACGCTGAATGCAAACATGCTGGCACAAAATAAATGGCCCATCAGTAGAAGGTTACACTGTTAGGTATTTAACAGCTCATCTGCACTTAGCAGCACCGACGGACTGTAGGTCACCTGGTCTGCGTCATCAGGTGCTGTACGATGCGGTACCAGCGAGCAGGAGGAACAGTTTTGTTAAGGTCTGTCATTTTTTTAACCTCGTGGTCTTCAGTGGATACGAACTCTCGGAATGTGCGAACCGTCGCTCAACCACTCATCTGTCAGTCCTCTTCCCGCTCCACACGTGCTGTTACCTATCTGATAATGTCAACATCCTCATATGAGCGCTAACCAAGAAGTAATCTCCGTTTTCATGTAGCATTGGAAGTAACGAGAGGGAAGGGGGGGGGGGGGTGTTCAGCCGGAACAGTCGTTTCAGCTCTAGATCCGTGGGCTTCGGGTCGCTCTTCTCAGTCGCCTACACGAGCCTCTGAAAAGAGCAACACAGTTTAAATTTTGAAAGCCTTTCTGTAATACAGTTTGCAGAGGTAAAGAAATCTCAGAGCCTCTGACATTCATCTCGGAATTTGTGCTGCATACGAACCGATTGTGATGAGTGAAGGTGTTGTGCGTCAGTGGTGTTGTAATTACATAGTGAGCGAACAAATATTCATGGTAATGACAGAAATGGCCGTCCGTCCATACTCAACAAATAACGTTAACACAAACAAGCTTAGCGCCCGCCGCTTCGCTCGCGGTGTGTGCGGTCTGTACAGATTTGTTTTTCTTTAATTGAATTTGTATGTTGTTATACCCATTGCGAATGTGTATGTGCAAACAGTGTATCTGGTCTACGCAAACTAAGTTGCAGAAAGGGTATTAAAATTTAATAAAGCAATTTATCATATAACATTTGCACATATTTTTAACAATTTAATTGAATTTATATATTTTACGCACATTGTTGATGTACAAATCAACAATCTAGAGACAGTGTACCTTGTCCGCGCGAAAAAAGCTGCGGGCAGAAAGTTGGATTTTATTGGAGCACTTCTTTGTATACAACATTGGTGGTTGTACTGATTGGCGTTCCTATTTTAGCCCCTTAGGGTTTGAATTTCCAA
Source organism: Schistocerca cancellata (assembly GCF_023864275.1). Classification (NCBI taxonomy): domain Eukaryota; kingdom Metazoa; phylum Arthropoda; class Insecta; order Orthoptera; family Acrididae; genus Schistocerca; species Schistocerca cancellata. The sequence goes on from NC_064633.1 coordinate 424,559,304, forward strand.
ATCACTGCAACACGTTTCATTTTTATTTCGAACCGAGAAGCCAAATACAAATTTTCATAGTCTTTACCCTCTTAGCTTCAAATGGCTCTGAGCACTATGGGACTTATCTTATGAGGTAATGAGTCCCCTAGAACTTAGAACTACTTAAACCTAACTAACCTAAGGACATCACACACATCCATGCCCGAGGCAAGATTCGAACCTGCGACCGTAGCGGTCGCGCGGTTCCAGACTGAAGCGCCTAGAACCACTCGGCCACTACGGCCAGCACCCTCTTAGGGGTTGATTTTTCAAAAACACTGAAACACGTAATTTTTTCCAAGCGAGAGTTCAAATACCATTTTTCATAAATGCAGCTTTAAAAATGCTTTAGTAATTCTTTAATGATGATTTATTTTGAATCAATTTCACACGCCTTAGAGTTTGAATCAATAAAAATTATGAAACACGTACTTTTCACTACCGACCGAGAAACTAAATACCAATTTTCGTATTTCTGGCTTCAAAATTACCTTCATGGCCACATATTTTCGAAAAACCCTTCATTCCCTGTTTCACCACCTTAAGGGTGGAATTTTGTAAAACGCCCTTCTTAAAAGATGCCTGCATTATAAGCTCAACACACCCTCCAAACTTCAGGTGTCTATCCTTGGTTTGGACTGGACGATGATCAGTCAGTGAACCAGTTAAGACATTTTCTTTTACATATAGAAACGAAAAGTGGCCGAGCGGTTCGAGGCGCTTCAGTCTGGAACCGCGCGACCACTACGGAAGCAGGTTCGAATCCTGCCTCGGGCATGGATGTGTGTGATGTCCTTAGGTTAGTTAGGTTTAAGTAGTTATAAGTTCTAGGGGACTTATGATCTCAGATGTTGAGTCCCATAGTGGTCAGAGCCATTTGAACCACTAACGAAAACATTGTTGTGTTTTACGATATCTCAGTCGTCGAACAACTTTCCACATATTTCTCGGAGTGTTTTACATGAGATCGTGACTAAAAAATAGGTAATCTTAAGTTCAAAACTCAATAGATCTCAAACTTCTGAGGACAATTAAAATCAACGAATAAATGGTTCTGTGGACTCTCTGTTTCCTTACGATTCGGAAAGAGAATTCCCACAGATCAGAATGGTGACCGGCGAGGAACCAAAACAGCACGCCATAAACGTTATGGCTACCGGGACCGAGTTTTGAGGTGCTGAAGAAATCTTATTTGTTGGTTTTATGGAATTTGGAAGAACAATCTTTCTGAAACCTCCTTGAAAACCGATGTCGTGATTTTGGTCGGAACTGCTTGGCCATCCTCTGCCCGGACAAACGAGAATAAGAATTGTTACCTTAGCTCAAATGTGAAGTTTTGGAACGTCCACCCTACGATTTAGACTTGATTCCAAGTGACGCCCATCCCTTCACTGACATGAGAAAGGAGCTTGGCTCGCAGAACTTTGTCGCCGACGACGATACTGTCTCGGGTTCGCTGCAATCTGAAGGGGTGGAATTTTATGCAGAGTGTATTTGTCAGCTTGTTATGACAGGTGATGAATTTTAAATCTGTATTATGGTTATATAGAGAGGTAACACAGAAGTATAATTCTGAGACTTTACTGATAAATTTACTTCCCCATACTTCAAATATCACACTGACCTAGCAAATGTCATGAGACAGGAGGGCACAGACGGCGCAGGTGTGCTGTATACACATCACACGCCCCCCGCGTCAGATGCAGTTCTGTAGGAGATCTTCTGAGAAGTGGCTGTGCAAGTCACTTGTTTAACAAGCAACATCGTCGTGAGCTGACGCCGTTCGAACGGGGTTTGGTGGTCGGTGCCCAACGGATGGGAATTTCGATTTCGGCAGTGGTGCAGGAATTCAGATTCACACGTTCAACTGTGTTCAGAGTGTATCTTGAATGGTTCAATGATCGTGGCACGATGACCGTCACTGGCGACATCTAAGACGGATCGTCAATAATGACAAAAGGGCAACTGTGAAACAAATCACGGCTCAGTTCAACACAGGACGCGTTAGACATGTCTCCCGGTGGACAATCCGTAGGAACATGGGTTCCATGAGATGTGGTAACCGGTTCCGCACGCAGGTGCCACTGTTACCAACGTCATCGGGCACAAGGGTTTGCATTTGTCGTTAGTCACCAGAGATGCACACAGGAACAGTGGCGTAACATGATATGGTCGGACGAATCACCATTTCAACTACACCGTGTCGATGGGGGGAAGCGTGTATGGTGCAGATAACATGAATCGATGGATTCCGCCTGCCAAGAACGTCCAAGGCGTTGGTGTTTCTGCTATGGTCTAGGTTGGATTTTCCTGGCATGGAATGCGCCAGATAGATATTCTGGAAGAGACTTTGAATGGTCCGCGGTATGCTGAGCTGCTCGGGGACCATCTCCAACAATTTTTTTGCCTTACAACACCCTGAAGGTTCTGCAGTGTTTCAAGAGGATAACGGGCCGCCACGTCACTCCCACGTCCTCGGGAATGGTTCCAGGAACACGGAGGAGGTTCAAAGACTAAGATGGCCACCCCGAAGCCCATGTTTGAACCCCATCGAGCATACCTCGGACGTCATGGAACGCTGGCTCCACGCCATAGATTCTGCACCCACGAACAGAATTAGCTGCCGCTATGCAAACGATTTGGTGCCAGCTGTTTCCAGAGGACTACCAGGTACTTTTAGACACACTCCCAAGGCCTCTCACTGCTGTCTTCAGTACCAGAGGAGGCCCCACACGATATTAGATGCCTGTACCATGATACTTGCTAAGTCAGTGTATTTATACCCAATCGAATTTTTCTTTGATGGTAGCCCTCGTATACTGACCACAAGACACTGTTCAAAACATGTCAGAGATATGCTTCATAAAACGTTAGCGATTTAAGTTTCGTTCGCACGTTCAAGACGAACATCTGACTAGTGATCTTCCAAACCTTTAGACACAAAAAAAAGGTTCAAATGGCTCTGAGCACTACGGGACTTAACATCTGAGGTCGTCAGTCCCCTAGAACTTAGAACTAGTTAAACCTAACTAACCTAAGGACAGCACACACATCCATGCCCGAGGCAAGATTCGAACCTGTGACCGTAGCACTGTTTCGATATAAAACCGAAAGCGCAACATAAGCTTTTTGCCCATCGCTAGATAACCGATTCTTTCGCGTCTCACCAGGGATCAGGCACGCTCTGTGCCACGCCGACTTAACTGCGACTGCACGAGCTCGCTCTCAGTCGTTGACCACCAATAGCTGGAGAATGGCCATCCAAGGACAAGTGCAGGCAGCTACGTGGGCATGGACGCTACGAACAACAGACAAAATTGAATATCATTTTGTGTGAGCGCTTGTGTTGCTAGTCGGTCAACATACACGCCCGCTAAGCACGTCGCTCGAATTTGGTGAAATATGGCCTCGCTACATGTCTGTTTGCTGTCTGCAGAAATCACAGGCAAAGTGGGGCTGCTGAGTGGCTGAGGGTTTGGTGCACTTGTTTGGTGTGCGCCTGAATGTGTAGACACTACGATCTAGTACCATGTGTCATCCGCTCTGGTGTAGGGTTTTTTGGGTGCTGTGTGCTTTAGGTTTGAGTTAACGTCGATGTTGTTCGAAGAGTTTACGTGTTTGACTACCTCATATTAGTAAAATTCTTTCTCTCTCTGTTTGCTTTAAACGTCGCTGATAATTTATGAATGTCCGCCACCGTAGCTGAGTGGACAGCGCGCCGTGTTGTCATGCCGGGGGGGCCAGGTTCGATTCCCGGCTGAGTTGGAGATTTTCTCCAGTCAGGGACTGTGTGTTTGTGTGTCTTCATCATCATTTTATCCTCATCGACGTGCAAGTCGTCGAAGTGACGTCACCTCAGAAGACTTGCACGAGGCGAGCTGGTCTACCCACTGGGAGGCCCTTGCTACCAGACATTTCATTTATGAATATCCTGTGATTTAATGTGTACTCAGCATTTAATGTAAGTTCATGTCTGCTGCTTTAGTTGAAGCTCTATGAACATTCGCATTCAATTTTTATTTATACATTCTGATATGGAAGTAACATGAGTCATCTCAATTTAATGTCAAGGTCTGTACATCGTTAACGGTTTCTGTCTTTCTTTTGCTAAATTTTATCAACAAATTCTTTTACAGAAACTGGCTAAGACATTTTAATTCTACTTAGAGTTCAAGTAATGTACGTATCTCTGATTTAAGTAAAACCAATGTTTCACAGTATTTTAAAATTTCCTATTCGTCGATGGACTTAACTGAAATCTTTTCTGTCTGTTTTAGTTAGGGCTGAATCCATACTGTGCTTTATTCAATTTATTCGAGACAGACGCTCTGCGTAGTGTTACGACGGTGAAACTCAACTGGAAGGTTCTCAATTTGCAGACGTTAAATCTTTCTCTTGTTTCTTATATTCATTTGGATTCTCGAATTCCACGTGCTTAAAAGAAAAAGAAAAATTATTTTTTACACTTTATTAGGTAAATTCCCTTTTGTATAACGCCTTATGTTTTTGTGCCGTAACACCTTACCTTTCCCAGCTCTTCGCTTGCTGAAGTACACTGAAGTGCCAAAGAAACTGATATAGCGATGCGTATTCAAATACAGAGATACGTAAACAGGCAGAATACGGCCCTGCTGTCGGCAACACCTATATAAGACTGCTGTTACAATGGCAGGTTATCAAGCTATAAGTGAGTTTGAAAGTAGTGTTACAGTCGGCGCACGAGCGATGGGACACGACATCTCCAAGGTGCCAATGAAGTGGTGATTTTCGCGTACAACCATTTCATGAGTGTACTGTGAATATCAGGAATCCGGTAATACATCATATCTCCGACATAGCTGTGGCCAGAAAAAGATCGTGTAAGAACGGGACCAACGACGACTGAAGAGAACCGTTTAACGTGACAGAATTGCAGCCCTTCCGCAAACTGCTGCAGATTTCAGTGTTGGGCTGTCAGTAAGTGTCAGCGTGCCAACCATTCAACGAAACATCATCGATATCATTCGGAGCCGAAGGCCCGCTCGCGCCCGACACAAAGTTTTACGCCTCGCCAGGGTACGTCAACACCGACATTGGGCTGTTAATGACTAGAAACATGTTGCTTGGTGAGACGAGACTCGTTTCAAATTGTATCGAGCAGATAGACGTGTACGGGTATGGAGACAACCTCATGAATCCACGGACCTTGCCTGTCAGCAGGGGACCGTTCAAGCTGGTGGAAGCTATGTAATGTTGTGGGACATGTGCACTTGGAATGATATGGGACCCCTGATACATGTAGATACGACCCTGATAGGTGACATGTACGTAAGCATCCTGTCTGACCACCTGCGTCTATTCATGTCCATTGTGCTTTCTGACGGATATGGACCATTCCAGCAGGACACTGCAACACCCCACATGTCCAGAATTGCTGCAGAGTGGCTCCAGGAACACTCTTCTCAGTTTAAACATTCCCGCCGCCCACCAAAATACCCATATATGAACATTATTGAGCATATTCAACTTTTTGTAGACCTGTCTTCCTCAGTGGCGTGTAATATTACGGTATACCGATAATTTTTACTTTATGGACCGTCTGAATACAACTGAATGAAACAATTTTTGTGCCATACACGTTTCACCTTTATTTTCTGCAAGGCATCTTCAGGGGCCTGGGATATGTATATACTTTTTCTATCTATTTCACATTTTTGTCACTGTTCCTATAGGCTATAAGCAGTTCTGGTGGTTGATTTTTTGCTATTATGTAGTAATATATTGAACTGTTCTTACAGGTTGCGTGGACGATTTTCTACATATTACGCTCCTGTTGCCCTTTTGGCGTTGTTCCTCTTCTTATAAATGCCAATAATTTCCCACATTTCACAAAGCTAGGAACTAAACACTTGTTTTGATGCAATGTTTTGGTTTGTATTGCCGCCTGTTAGATGTTATCGCCAAAGATCGAATGTTATTGCCAACTTTCGAATGTAATTATTTAAGTATCTGTGATCTGTTTGTGTAAGGTTCAAATGGTTCAAATGGCTCTGAGCACTATGGGACTTAACTTCTGAGGTCATCAGTCCCCTAGAACTTAGAACTACTTACACCTAACTAACCTAAAGACATCACACACATCCATGCCCGAGGCAAGATTCGAACCTGCGACCGTAGCGGTCGCGCGGTTCCAGACTGAAGCGCCTAGAACCGCTCGGCCACATCTGCCGGCTCTTGGACTATGCACTGAAGGAATTGCTGCGATATAGTAGAGAAGGTAACTGAAAGAAATAGACAATGAAACGAACAGAACTTCAAAGACAATAATTACTCTCAAGTCAACGCAAGTTATGATGATGGATAGCAAAAAGTAGGACATGGTTCTTAATTGCTCTGCAATGTTCTCCTATGCTGGCAAAAGGTAAGGAGTTTTCGTGATAGGGCGTTCTATTCCTCCATCAGCGAGGTTAACAACTGTTGGGTGATAGTTGGTGCGTGATGTGAACGTGTAGCAATACGTCGCCCTCACTCATATCACATGTGTCGATGGGATTTAAGCCGGGAATGAGGGTGGGGGGGGGGGGGGGGAGAAGGGCAGATTAGTTGATTCACCGAATATCCTGTCGTTCTAAGAATTTCTCCGCCTGCGCTCTTCGATGTGGTCGCACACTTTCGTCCATAAAAATTACGTCGGGCAGAATGTGCCCCTGAAGAGATGCACATGGGGTACTAGATTCTCACAATAAGGTTGGCAGTTGAGTATATTGCGTTCGAAGATTGAGCGGTCAGTACGCCCAAGCAACACAGCTTCTTCCCACACAGTAACACATCGACAACCAAAACGACCGCTTTCGATCATTCCTGGGCGCATGAGGTATTGCCATGTGAGGGTACGTTCCGGCATCACTAAGCAAACTGAATCTGCTTTAAACCTAAAAGAACACGCGATCCCACTCCTCGGTGTCCCAGTCTCTAGCACCATGGCATCATTGCAAATCTTTGAACACAGTACACTCACCCGTCTAAGGTTTCTATTTTATTTTTCGTATTCAATAAAAATGATGTGAGCTCTATATCGATTCGATATGTCGTACTTCAAATCTATAAAATGGACATTTTTCAAAAAGAACTCTTCAAAGTCGATACGTTACGACACACAAGTTCCGAGAACAAATGTGATCTTTGGGTTGTCAGGGGCGTTGTCGTTGACACAGTAGCATTCCGTGAGAAATAAGTGAGAGAGTCGTGTGTTGGTCACGCTACCGAGCGGCCTGGAAATAGCTTGCAGAATGCTGAGACGCACATGTTAAATACCGGAAATATGATTTTGTAAAGGTTGATTTCGAAATTTGAAGGTATTAAGGTAATGTTTTCGCTGGATTGCTTGCTTATGCTTAATTATACGACGTGTTTGAAAAAGGAAGAGTTTTAGGGTTTTGCTTGATTGGTTCAGGTTAGTTGGTTCGAATGTCGAAACGTGATCAAGCAAAATTATCTGTTCACGCGGCTTGCACTTACAAGTTATAAATTTACCTCTCCTTCACTATTTCTGCAAATAATTTCATGGCAGAGTAATACAATTTTAGATAAGTGATTTTTATAAAGAGTTTTACTGCAGTTTTTGAATGCTAGTTACTTTCAATCTTTTAATAAGTCGAGTTTCTACCACCGCTTGCTAAAGAAAATTTTGTTTTGTAAATAAGTGTCTCTGCATTGCACTGAGCGCAACACAGTTACCCAAAACCAAAGCGTGGTATGCTTAACATAGCTCCATGTCCTTGCACAGCACTTACGCAAGGCTTTCTTTCCTTTAGCCTTTTTTTTTCGTCACTCTGGTGCGTTACCGAGTTTCCGTTGTCACAGGCAAGTCACGAATGTTTGTGTGGGCCAGTTTAACATGATCATTCACAGTTGGACACTGCATTTCAAAATTGTTATTAGATTCAATTTAATGAAAGTTCAATTCAGATATCATTTCTTTGTCAGACAGTCTTATTCTTACAATGTAGCATTTACATTTGCATATTTATTATTCAGTGTTTAGGGTTTTATTCGGTCAGTCGGCATACGTAAATTTACGGAGTCTTTTAAGGTGGGAAACACATTAGGAGGCTGTTTGACACTGAGTTTTTGGGACTTTATTTGGGAGGGAAAATTAATCAGAATTTAATCAAATTTTGACATCATTTCATTCACATTTCTAACAGTTTTTGCGAATGTTTTTGATAATTTCAGCCAAAAATAATAAAGTTACGCTGAAGGTTGTGAGTGTAGTTCTCCAATTGGATGCAGTGTAGTAATTCCGATTTTCATCTGAAATCAAAGAGGTCTTGATTTTAAATTAATAACTTAATATGACCCTCAACGCAGGGGAAAATAATGAAAATTAAAAATTTTGTGAGAGTTGGAAAAATTTACTTCGATTTTCACGATTTTTTTCTCTAATTATGCCAAGAAAAATACCCTTAAAATCATGATGTCATCTCACAAGTTGGTTCATATAATTCGTAATTTTATAAAGAATCATACTATCAATTTTCATAATGATAGGTTCTACGCTTTTTGAGCTAGACTGCACGCAAATGTGAAAAAAGTCATTTCGAGATAAACGCGTTTGAAACATAAATTCTCGGAAACTAGAAATTCAAGGAAGTTAAAAATAATGTAAAATGCTTACCGATTAATCTGTGATTTCAGCACCACATAGTAATCCTTCTTCTTCCTCCTCAAAGGCTTCGTTTTGCGCTTGTAGCAGTGGTTTCGAGCTATCAGACCTTCCTTCGATTCCAATGAACTACGTCGATTCTGCCGGCTCTCGCGCTGGTTATCCATTTGTTCGGCATAATTGAAGCTTTGCGTGCTTGCTACAATTCCTGCCTCGTTCATAACCATCAGAATGGACGAGTTTCCTTCATTGAATAAGTCCGCTGCTAAATACGATGTCAATTTAATGACTTTTAGTCCGGAGTGCAAGTGTTTAGGACCTAACCGCCAAATAGTGGAATTAAAACTTTCATTCGCATTTTGTGTGTGGCCACTTAAATATCTTTCCAATAATTCATCGCTTGATAACTTTTCATCTATTGGAAGAATTTCCTTCTGTATGTCGGAGTGTAATGGAGTAGGGTGCGGTTCATGTTCCATTTCAAGGGCTGGTCGTTTCTGTCGCTCGCACCAGCTGTCTCCTCCCTCTGGGCCATATTCGTGTCGAGGATTTCCTTCCGTGGAAATCATATGATAGTATGTCGCCATAATTGTTTCTTTCTTTATGTCTTGCACTCGGTTCTATGCGCATAAAATCTAAACGAATGCGAATTTCGCTTTGAAATTTTGACAGCATATTCTTTGATAGTTAAGCTAACGATTTATGCAATTAAAAAAATTGGAGTCTTTGAACCTCCTAATGTGGTTTGCCCCCTTAAGAAAGCATGTCTGACGTTTATTCTTTCAAAATTTCATCGGCAATTTAAGGAAGAATTTTTATGCTTTTAGCTTTGTCACTCTGTAGATGGTTTTGCTGCCTGATTGAATCACTCGAGCCAAGGGCTTACACGGTATTCACCAAGTTGTGAAAGGTTGCTAAGTATATCGCTATGATTGGAGATGATAAAAATCTCCTAGGCCCCCTAAGACTGCCGACAAAGGGATTATCCTAGCTCCCGTAAGGTTCTGAACATTTTTCGAAACCACCCTGACAACTGAATCTCTCTCATTGACTATGGCAGTTCATCACACTACTATCGCTGGACCTGAAAGCACTCCACTCGTTTAAATTTACACTAAATTATTCCTTTTTCGGCAATCCGTCCCTGTCCAACAGGATGAAATATGTTGTAGGATGAACGAAAGTAAGTACCGAAATTGCATACTGTGTGTACCTCGGCAACATGTTGAGACTATTGTCTAAAGGATAAAAATTTTTTACGATGCACTCGTACTAGTCTTCAGTGTCGCCTACACAACAAATTTGTCTCCGAAGACTTTTCTGATGTCATCTGTCCTCTGACTTGTTTCATGCGTCCCGCCACGAATTTCTCTCCAGTCCCAGCCTTTTCATTTCAGAGTAACACTTGCATCGAACGTACACAGTTATTTGTTCGATATATTTCAGTCTCTGTATTCCCCTACAGTTTGTACCCTTGCAGCTTCCCCAAGTACCACGGAAATTATTTCCTGACGCCCTAACACATTTTCTATCATCGTGACGCTTCTTCATGTCAAAGTTTCAATGTTTTTTTGCATGTTCCTCTTCTCTCAAAGCGTGAGGAGATCTCTGTTTCTTATCATTTCAGCTAATTTTCAATATTCTTTTATAGCGTCACATCCCAAACGCTTAGCCGGCCGGTGTGGCCGAGCGGTTCTAGGCGCTTCAGTCTGGAACCGCGCGACCCTATACGATCGCAGGTTCGAATCCTACCTCGGGCATGGATGTGTGTGCTGTCCTTAGGTTAGTAAGGTTTAAGTAGTTCTAAGTTCTAGGGGACTGATGACCTCAGATGTTAAGTCGCATAGTGCTCAGAGCCATTTTCCTCAACTTCTGTTTACTCTCAGTCCACAGTGTGTGCTCATAGACGCTCATCATTTTCAACAAGTGGTGCTATTCTTCCTTATTTTCTTTACGGACAGCAATGTAATCCGTGAATGTTATCATTGATATCTTTTCACCCTCGATCTTAATTCCACTCCTGATTAGCGGAGATTTGCTTGGTGCAGTACAATGAACTTTTGGCTTTTACACATTTTCATTCTACGACACCCCTCTATGTTTTCCAATATGTATGCCGTGCAGTTAGATGCAGTGTTGTCTTCCCGTTTTATTATGTAAATACGCTGGTTGCTTAGATCGTACAATCAAATGCTCGAAATGCATGATCGTCGGTACACGTTAACTCTTCTTTGATCGTAATCAGTGGATCAAGTTGCTATGAATTGTCACACGAATTATCTGAGCACCTTACGAAGTTGACGTTCACTCTTTCCTCGCAGCCCAAGATATCTCAAGAACTTGCTCCTCCGAACAGGCTGCCTGTCGGCTGTTTAGTGTGGCGTGAATATCATTTTGACAGCGGCTGCGTCTGTCCGGGATTGCACCTCGTGTGTTCAACTGACGATACGTTTTATCTCAACATCAGTTGCCTTGAGTCGTATTGATGGTTTACGAAGTGTGCCAATTCAAAATCACTTGAGATCCCTCGAGTAATTTTATTCGCTCGCTGCACATGGCGGAGCTACACGGATTGGCATTATACATGAAATTTCCGACAAGTGGTACGATCGGTAGCCGTAGAGTGTAAATTATCATACCGAGAAAATCAAGCTGCGCTCTTGATACACGTTATTAGTCCTTCTCTAGATATTCACCCTTTGATGCGCCTCGTTTTCCAAAACAGTGGATGGTTTGGTGGTGACCTCTGTTGAAGAAATCTTAATTTTTACAGTTCAGGAAACAATTAATCATAAAAATAATTTCGTCGTAATTCTGAAAGGCCTGTCACGCGATCCTCTTTCATACGAGAGAGAAAGAAGTAACTGGGTTCCATTTCGGGAGAATACTGTTGTATACGACGAGATTATTTTCATGATAAGCCAAAAAATGATAGCCCAAAGAAACAGCACGTCCGTCTGTGTTTTGACTGAGCTAGGGCATTGTCGCAAAGGAAAAACACTACTTTCGTCTTGATAACTTCCGTTATATCCCCCAGAACAGTTGTGCAGTATGCTCCTGCAACTGTTTGCCATTTACAAGGATAGTGTGTGAGCAAAGCACCATAGCAGCTCCAAAACACAAAGTATATCACCCTACCCGATAACGGCTTAGTTTTCGCAGTTATCGACGGTGATGACTCGACTTGCCTCCACTACTTGATTTGCTCGCTTGTCCCTGGCTGATAGCGATACACCCAAAACTTCTTCATTATGACTTGGTGACTGACCTCGTCGGTGTCTCCGGTGCTTATATTGAAGAAAACGTGGCTGTTGATAATAAAATCAACGTAATCCGTTTATCACTTGTTTGACCTTCTTTGTCCACGTCCCATTCCTAATCCATTACAAATGGAAACGATTCTATACGTCTTTCCTGCACTTATATCTCCAGATTTGCAACTGATATCCAAAATTACCAATGCATTTTTTTACCAGCGTAAATCGGTTCCTCATTAACGCATTAGAATATTTACCAGGTTTCGCTACCATACGATAAGTAAGTATACACTGGAGCTCTGTGAGTAGCTTCACTTTAATTATAACTACTAGATATAAGAAAGAGAACGAAACTTTACTCGTAGTGCGTATACGGTATAGTAAAGAATATATGATTAAAACTTTAGCTGACTTGAAGTTATCAAGAGTGCATAATTTAGTACCTATAACTGTAGTATCAGTGGCTTTAACATATCGGGGCGCAGAGTCGAAGTGGGCTTGGACGGCAGACTGTGGTAGAGCAATCCATGCTGCCTCACATCTATGCCTCAGTTCATCAATCATTGTGGGTTGTGAGTGGTGGTGTTCCAGTCTTTTCGGCAAACCACCTCCAGATTTTTCAGTATTTTAGTCCCCTGGGGAAGGTGTTGCCCAAGACAACAGCCGGCCGCTGTGGCCGAGCGGCTCTAGGCACTCCAGTCCAGAATCGCGCTGCTGATACAGTCGTAGGTTCGAATCCTGCCTCGGGCATGGCTGTGTGTGATGTCCTTAGATTGTTAGGTTTAAGTAGTTGTAAGTCTAGGGGACTGATGACCTCAGATGTTAAGTCCTATTGTGCTTAGACCCATTTGAACCATTTGAACCAGGACCACAGTCGGACACTCCAGGTATCTAAGTAAGTAACAACACTGGCATCGTGTCTTACGTTTACTTGTTGTAAGATAGCATCATGGAGACCTCGAAGGTAGGACACAGCCTTAGACGTTAACACGTCAGGAAGCTATCGCCTGTTGCCCAAATTATCGACTACGCTCTCCAGAGGTGACCGTGTTGCCACTTAATGACATTCCATGCCATCACGCCAGGTCTTGTGCCGATATGTCATCGATGAAAGCAGTCTGGCAATCTCGTTCCACTCCTACATTCAGTGACAACGTTGGGAGCATCACGGTGGTCGCGCCTCTGCTGCCGTGTCGAGGGAAGTCACAAGAATGATCCTTTCAAGTGCTAGTAGCATGTAGACGTTGAGATCATGCACAGCGTTGTTTAGGGCCTCCTGCATCCATCACGTTCAAGTCTACTTAGCAGTCGCGAGACCCCCATCGACACGAGCAACAGTAATACGGAATGTCAAACCACAGTCTTAACAGGGCTCGAACTTACCGCTGTAGAATTCCCATTCGTACAGATAGACCTTTCTCCTTCTTAATGGAGGTATAACAATTTGGCCTCACAAACAACATTCAGATTCCGTTTCGAAAAGCGAAACCTGCTGCGTAGACCTTCATGAAGTACAGAATTAAGATGTAGGTGCGGTTCTGCTGAAATTCTAATCATTTGCGCATCCAACCATCTATGTTACTTGAGACTTTCCCGACGAAATTATTGCTTTAATGGTTCACGAGCGTCACGTCGAATAAAGTTACAGCTGCTAGTCATCTTCAGGAGCTTACTGAAGTTTTGCTCCAACTACTCGCCAATATATGCGCTGGCTCACTGGAAATCTTCATTGTAGACGATTAGCACTACCCCTTGGCACCTGCGCTTTTCTAACGAACCAGCGTATGTGCGCAGTGTGTCCCAGTTCCGTTAGGACTTCTTCTGTGAAATTCCCATCTGCAATGATATCTCATGGCGAGTTGAAGCGTTACGATCCTTCAAGTTTCAAAAGCAGTGGCTGCAGCAGACATTCTGTCTGCGAATATAACTCGTCGAAATATAGCAGTGGAGCAGTGACGCAACATCAAGTTTTTGGACTCTACCAGCGTCAATTAAGAACATCCGAGAAAAATCTACTGCAATACTAAACGCAATTAAAAAAAGGACTGGAGTGAGTGTTTCAAAACACTTTTAAAACGATTTTACCTGTATTTTGATTCAGAGGGTGACTACTTTGATTAAATACAGTGATTTTGTGAACAAATCCATGACTTTTATTTTTCATAGCCACTTGCACAGAAGAGCCAAAGAAACTGGTTCACCTACCTAATATCGTGTAGGCCCTGCCAGCAGCCAGAAGTGCCGCAACACGACGTTGCATGGACTAGACTATTGTCTGAAAAGTGCTGGAGGGAACTGACACCATGACACCACTGACACGAAGGAGTACTCTTCTGAACAACACGCTGCAAGGAATGCCAGAAGAGTGTTCCTGGACCACTGTGTAGCAATTATGGACATGGGCGGTGTCGCATTGTCCTGCTGGAATTGCCCAAGTCCGTCGGAATGCACAATAGACATGAATGGATGAAGGTGATCAGGTAGGATGCTCCGTATATGTCACCCGTCAAAGTCGTATCTAGACGTATCAGAGGTTATCACTTCAACTGAACACGCCCCACGCCATTACAGAGCCTCCACCAGCTTGAACAGTCCCCTGCGGACATGCAGGGTTCATGGATTCATGAGGTTGTCTCCATACCCGTACACGTCCATCCGCTTGATACAATTTCAAACGAGAGTCGTCCGATCAGGCAACATGTTTCCAGTCATCAACAGTGCAACGTCGGTGTTGACGGGCCCAGGCGAGGCGTAAAGCTTTGTGTCGTGCGGTCATCAAGAGTACTCGAGTGGGCATCCGGCTCCGAAAGGCCATATCGGTGATGTTTCGGTGAATGGTTCGCACGCTGACACTTGTTAATAGCCCAGCATTTAACTCTGCAGCAGTTTTGCGGAAAGGTTGCACTTCTGTCACGTTGAACGAATTTCTTCAGTCGTCTTTGGTCCCGTTGTTGCAGAGTCATTTTCTGACCGCAGCTATGTCGGAGATTTGATGTTTTACCGGATTTCTGATATTCACGGTACGGCCGTGAAGTGGTCGTACGGGAGAATCCCCACTTCATGGATACCTCGGAGATAATGTGTCCCATCGCTCGTGCACCGCCTATAACATCACGTTCAAACTCACTTAAATCCTGATAACTTGTCATTGCAGCAGCAGTGACCGATTTAACAACTGCGCCGGACGTATATAGGGGTTGCCAACTGCATCGCGGTTTTTGCCTGTTTACATATCTCTGTGCTTGAATACACATGCCTATTCAGTTTCTTTGGTGCTTTATTGTATTTATGAAGATAATGTGAATTTCTTCATTCGGTGAGTGATACTTTTTTGCTATTGTCTTGCATTCATACAGCAGGTCCCGCAGCAAGTGTCCCGGAAGTAGAGGTCCACTGTTCCTCCAGCGCTGGAAATTGTCGATCTGGTCACTCTTGGTCCGTCCCTGTGACGGAGCGGCTCCTCTGGCTCAGGCTTTCTCTGTTCCTCTTCCATCCGGCGGCGTCTTTTATTTTCCGCCCTCATTTCCCTGTCCGCGTCCTTCTTTCCGACCGCGGTCGGGCCCCCGGCGCATGTTGCGGTTTTATTCCTCGGAGCTCGCCGCAGCCCTCCCTTGTACGACACGGATTACGTAACCGTGACCGGTGGCTTGTAGCGCTGGGACGCATACAACCGAGGTTACGGAACAAAGGCAGCTGCCACAATTACGTCCGGCCAACCTGTTCGCCGTTGGACTGATTCTGGCGTCCAAGTACAATAGCGGGAAAAGGAAAGTACACGCGTATAAAGACGTGACATGCAAACGTCGTATTTGCAGGGGTCTAACGGAGGATAGTAAAGACAGACAGATGTATAAAACGCAGTGCTGTGGATGTAGTCGAAGGATTCGAAACGATTAAGCTCGTAACAGCTGCGTCGAGAGAGTGGCTCTGTATTGACAGATGCCTTAAACCCGTCACGATCATTATATTGTACTGACCGATACTTCTCACTCTGCATTTAAAAAAATTAAAAGCATTTCGATACAACACCTTAGTCTTTACTTGTCTATGTGTTTCATCTGGGCAGATTAGGTCCTTCAGGCACTCTTGGAGTAGCATTGTGCTCATAAAAATGTTTATGTATCACAAAATGGTTCAAATTGCTCTGAGCACTACGTGACTTAACATCTGAGGTCATCAGTCCCCTAGAACTTAGAACTGTTAAACCTAACTAACCTAAAGACATCACACACATCCATGACCGAGGCAGGACTCGAACCTGCGACCGTAGCGGTCGCGCGGTTCCAGACTGAAGCGCCTAGAACCTGTCAGCCACTGCGGCCGGCTATGTATCACAGCATTGTTCAATGAGGTTAATTACAAAATTCTAAATAGTACTGGCTTTCAGACATCTGTCAAAAAACAACAATGAAGCATCTTTCAACGAAGTGAAACAACTCATACGAGAAAATGAAATGCACGAACAGCTTCAAATATCTGGGCGAATGGATCACGGCCAATGGGCTAGCAAGCAAGAGCCAGAAAAATGGAAACAGTTTTCTAAAACACGCGACACTTTTACAACAAAGAAGTCCTTTTCACCATTACAACTGTCATACAACCAGTGTGTGTATTTGCGAATGAGTTCCTTATTCTTTTTAAAAGAAGTTTGCTAGTCGAATTCGAAAGAAAAGAACGAGCTCTACATAAAAAATTAAAACAAGAAATATATTTTAAAACAGAAAAAATAAACGGAACAAATGCGCAAACGATGAGGGCCATGTGAGAATAATGGAAGACTCCAAATGGACTGAATGCGTACTCAACACCTTTGAGTGGGCACCAGAAACAAGAAAACCGTGATACAAGAGGGGTCAAAAAGTTTACATTCGGAGGTCATATGGTCCAGAATCGATATGCAAATCAAGCCAAATCACCATGACCATTGAGGCAGTCATACCACCGACGCACCAGATTGCAGACAGCCGCTGGACAAAACACCGTGTCCTGCTGTGCGAGGAAGTCCGTAACTGTCAGCTGCACATCCTAGTCCGACAGAAATAATCGATTCTTCAAGGCCTCTTTAAGGTGGCCGAGCGGTTCTAGGCACTTCAGTCTGGCACCGTGCGACCGCTACGGTCGCAGGTTCGAATCCCGCCTCGGGCATGGCTGTATGTGATGTCCTTAGGTTAGTAAGGTTTAAGTAGTTTTAAGTCCTAGGGAACTGATGACCTCAGAAGTTAAGTCCCATAGTGCTCAGAGCTATTTGAACCATTTTTGAACCTCTTTAAGGAACTGAAGGCGTGATAGTTGCATTGGGAGAGATCAGGGCTGTAGGGTGGCTGCTCGAGTGGTTCGCACTTCTGTTGCCGTAACGAATGAGGCTGGCCTATCAGGTCTACTGGCGTCTTGTGCCGAATCGTGACCAGTACGGAACTTGGCACACCATTCCACAACGTTGGTTTTCCACAGATATGCTGCCCCATGCATATTATTCATTCTACGATCGATGTCCTTCGGCACCCAAGATAAGTATAACAGCACGTTGATCTCATTTGAGCGTATTTGGTTATACCGTTGCCACAGTTCAAGTTCCCGCATTTATTGCTCGCACGTTGGAAAGACACGAGTGACACACTAATCCCTTGTCTGCATTTCGCTGTTTGTATACCAGCATCGGAGTCGAGCTACGTTGCATCTACAATGCAGCAACGCCCTCAGAGGGAAACTTTTTGACCGCTACTTATGTATATTCGGGAAAAATGAAACAGAAAACAGTGATATACAAGCAGACGACAAACAAACGTCTGTGGTCGAAAAGTAACAAGTCAAATTACTGGGGAACTTCGGGCTGACCGAACACTCGGTCGGATGCATTGCACATCATAAGCGCGGAGAAAACGTGGATATTGTTGTTCCAGGTAACAGAACTGACCAGACACTCCCCTTGGATATAAGTAGAAAATACGCTCATGAGCCTAAACATTATGACCACTGCCCACCGCGAAATTGTATGTTACTTGGCCTGGTGGCATTGCGGACATTTGACGTGGTAAGAAAGTATATCAGCGTAGCAGGGACGAATAAAGCATCATTATAGCTAAGATACTGGCCAAAAATGGGGAAATACACTGACATAAGCTACTACGAAAAGGGACGGATTGTTACTACCCGGCGCCAGGGAGAGAGTATCTCAGAAAGCTGGTCAGCTGTTCCCGTGCTTCTGTCGCGGGCGCCGGTGGAAAGTGGTTAGAGGACCGTGAAACCAAAAGTTGTCGACAGGATGTTATACGTACACACCTCATAACAGAAGGTAGAGACCTGAACACTCTGTAAAACAGCGGTATGTGGCAGATATGAGTACAGAGTACAACGCTGGAGCAGGTACAGGTTTTCCGGAGAACACGGTTCAGTGCACATTGTTGAACATTGTGCTCTGCAGGAGAAGACCCCTACGTGTTCCCTTTGTGACTCAAAGACATAGTCAGTTACGATTTCAGAGGAGTCACTGTGGATCTATGGAAATCTGTCACTTGGTGGGATGAATCACGTTTCTTTTCACACAAGGTCGATGGTCCTGCATCGGTGTGGCCGTGCGATTCTAATCGCTTCAGTCTGGAACCGCGAGACCGTTACGGTCGCAGGTTCGATTCCTGCCTCGGGAATGGATGTGTGTGATGTCCTTAGGTTGGTTAGGTTTAAGTAGTTCTAAGTTCTAGGGGACTGATGACCTCAGAAGTTAAGTCCCATAGTGCTCAGAGCCATTTGAACCATTTCCTGCCTGTATTCGTCGTTATCACGGCCGACAGCTGTTCGAAACATGTTCCGAGCGACGGACGCAGACCGATGGTGGCAGTACTGTGCTATGGGGAATATTCATCTGTGCTACCATGGGATCTGTGGTAGTAATCGATGACGTCATGACAACTGTGGACTATGTGAACATTATTGTGAATCACCTGTATTCCTTCGTGCTTGATGTCTCCCTCGGCAGCGATGGCATATCCCAGAAAGGATAACTGACTGTGTCGCAGGGCAGAATCGCGCTACACTTGTTTGCGGAGATTCACTGTGAACTCAAGTTAATGTACTGGCCACCGGATTACTTCATCTGAACTCGGTGAAACACATTTGGGATGCTACTGGACGCTAGCATTGCACCCACAAATAACTAGACTAAGTTGCGGGTATTTGAGGACCTCTGCATTCTCATCTGGTGTCACTTACCTCCGAAAACCTACCGAGGTCGTTTAAACTCCATACTACGAAAAATCGCTACTGTATTGAATTCCAAAGAGGGACCAACCAGCGTTTACGCAAATGGTCATAATTTTGAATTGCCAATGTATCAGGCTGTAGCTGTAGGAAACAGAAAATCAAACTGACAGCCCATGCAGGGAAATTCGAAAGGTGTGTTGGAAAAGAGGTTACTTAATTGTAATGTGGCAAGGGTTGATTACAAGAACAAGGCCTGCATTGTTTTTTTAGGAGATGGATCATCAGTTGTTTTAATAGGCTTGTATGTACTTCAGCAAAATGCTAGTGTGATGCTGGTCATTCCAAGGTTTAGTTTCTGCTACCGAAAAGGATTTATAGAATGTGAGTGTGTAACGGAAAGATTTTGCTCTTTTGTGAATGAGCGTTCCTTTTTTTATTTTGGAAATTTGAGATAGATTCCTATGGGACCATACTGCTTAGGTCATCGGTCCTTAGGCTTATACACTACTTAATCTAACTAACTTACGTTAAGGACAACACATACATCCATTCCCGAGAGAGGACTCGAACCTCGGACGAGGAGTGCCACGCGAACCGTTGCAAGGCGCCCCTGACCGCGCGGCTGAGTGTTCCTGCTATGCTGTTCAGATACGAAAGTTAACATCGTGAAGAGCTGGCATAGACTGTATAGAGACATAATATATGTAAACCTTAGCGATAGTAAGAACGTGACCAGAATATTTGTGCATAAGAAGGTGAAACATGATCTAGACCTTTCGTAGACGAAGGCAAACATTCGTTTCTCTCATTTGAGACTAAAGTTATTCGCATTAAGTGACTGGGGGTAAGGTATTACAGTAAAATTCTATTTGTTTTCGTTCACTCATATACAGGATGTTCCAGGAGGAAAGGTCAACATTCAGGGTACAGGAACGACAGCCAAGATGAACAAGTGCTGATAGCTCTTGAGGTAAGCACTTTAGAGCCCACGTTTACTCGACATTTTTTCTTGTTTTGGTCCATATTACCACCTCTAAAAAGATGGAAAACAAAGTACTTGTATTAGAAGAGTTTTGTATCACAGTACCTAAGACGAGGAAGTGCTCCTAGCTCTTAAGGTATGTATTTTAGAGCCCCTGTTTACTAGACTTTTCTGCTTGGAATGATCGTGCCTGTCATATCCGTAAATATCGACCATTCCTCCGGGGAAACCGTGCGTATTAGAAATCCCAAACAGTGTAATGTATTTGAAGACATCGCTTAGAGCAAACGTAGTTTTTCATTCAAATGCAATTTCATTTTATCTCTGATATTTAAATTATACTATAATATTTTTACTGGTCGATATGCATTTTAAGTCCACGATTATCGAAATATAACTGAAATTGAACATTTTAATTTCCAGTAGGCAATGTCACGTTGATAAAATGGTAATGGCGACGTGCTCGAAGTAAAAATAACCAGAAGAACTGAGGTTAACTTCTCGCATTTCACACTGGTACATTACAGCTTCGAACAGCAAATTATTTCGACAGTACGGTAGGGCAATTGCTTTCCCTTACCAATGTAGCTATGTTGATTTAGATAAAAATTTATCAGCGAATAATGCCACTAGTACTATAAATTAGTTAGTAAGAGTCTCTCCTTTTCATCATTCATCATATATAATTTCTCCAGAAATATTTAATTTATTCATACTGGAATGTAAATGTGCAACGTTTCAGTGACATAGTTAGGTCTGCTTGCACTGATAAGCAAAACGACAATAGCTTACTTCGTAAGGGAACATATAATTTCTCACGTTATTATTTGTCACGTTGTTTAGTAGTCGTGTCTACTGGAACGTGTTAATACAAAGGTAATTACATTTTTGTTTGGCTGCTTAATTTCTAAACTAACGTTTTCCAGAAGGATGTTTGTGTGTGTGAGGAATTTAATACTGCTGTTTTGTTCGTACTGAACTAAAGTGCTAGAAAGAAGAGCATTACACCGTCTGCATATGTGCGAGTATGTGTTCGCTTACATTGAATGGGAGCAGAGTTTCAAAGAATAAGCTTAATTTACCCAAAGGCTAAATTTCCTGTGAAATAACCAAAATATAGGCATTCTGCTCGGGAGTGAACATATTTGCGCTTCTGTGAGATCGAAATATGCTGCTACGTTATATTCGATACCGTGTTGTCCCATCAATCACCAGATATGTAAAATTGCAGAATGAATACGTGACACTCTTTGTTATATTAAATGTTCAAAATTCACTCTTGATTACTTATCATTAAGTTGGCAGTGTCAACGCCCATCGGCCTTGTCAGACAGACAGGGCCATGGGAACAAATTTTCTGGCCTCCACTTCCTCCGGGCCTGATAGTTTGGTCTTCTTACACCTCCTGGTAAGCCGTTACTTACATTGTCTTTGAAACAAGAAAAAGTAAGAAAGGAGATCTCACCTACCATTTCATCAAATGGTTTCATTGCAAACGACAAATATTATACATGGAACTCTATTTAAGATCTGAATAACACAGAGTAATACAGACGATGTCTAAAGGTGCAAACATCAAATTGCGTGTTGTCTGCAGTGTTGGTTTGTTATGTAATAGTCTTCGACTTGTATCTTTACTTTTCAACAACTACTAATGTCTTACCCACACACACTGCCTTTTTGTACGTATAAGGTCATTTAGAACTGATTTTACTTTACTGCACCATTCAGCGTGGCAAAAATGAAAGTGTGGTCAACATCTGGAGTCTACGGCTTACTTGAATGCCTTATATCAGTGTCTACATGTATGACTTAAGTGACCCATCCTCAACTACATGTGACACGTAGTGCTTGATTTGAAATAATTAGACAGACGACTGGCTGCATTTGGCAGAAATACATACGTACACATTACTAGATTCGTAGAAATGTACAATATCTGCCTGAAGATGATACAAACTGCCGAAACGAGTCACGAGTGTCAACAGAAAATGGCGCTTCCACAGTTAACTATGTTATTTTGTTTAGAATCTGTAACAGTCGCCGCTTTACGAATAACAGTCCAGCGTTGAGAGAACGAGGAAACGGCAGGAAACCAAAGCATATTACACAAGATTAGCATGGCGTCAACTGATAAAATATTCTGAACATGTTCTCCGACTCAAATTATAGTAACAACTTAATTTGATGCGGCTAATGTTTCGAGATTATTTTATCTAATTTGTAGGTGTTTGCGTGGAGTTGAAAAAACTCGATTACAACAGAGCATTCCTCCAAAACCAGCTTGCGAGGCGGTTTCAAGCTTCCGCATTGCCGCAGAATATGGGGCTCTGAAAAGACTATTTCCGGAGCAGAACACAGTTTCAAACTAGCTTGCTAAAGTAAATGAACAAACACCGTCTAGATCACAATGTATTTTTTTAACATCTCTCCTGCAAGGCGAATTTGCCAACAGTGGCACGATTGACATAAAACTCAAACTCACGGTTGTTACATTGCGCCTTGCTGCGTCAGATCTGAAGATGATCTGCAGGGCATATGTAAATAATATACTGTGACGCAGGCAGTTTTCACTCATTTGTTACTCAAAAGGTTCACTGCTATTTACATGCGGCTGATGTCGCTGTGCAGACCTTGTACCATATCGACGATTAAGACTTCTTGACAAAGCAGATCTTTTGTTAAGTGGTTGGCTCTGAGCACTATGCGACTTAACGTCTGAGGTCGTCAGTCGCCTAAAACTTAGAAGTAATTAAACCTAACTAATCTAAGGACATCACACACATCCATGCCCGAGGCAGGATTCGAACCTGCGACCGTAGCGGACGCTCGGCTCCAGACTGTAGCGCCTAGAACCGCACGGCCACTCCGGCCGGCTCTTTTGTTAAGTGTTTTCTCACTGCATCTCAAAGATCATTCAGTTCATGAAATAAAACAAGGACCATTCGAAATAATATATTTCGCTCTAACAGCCTCACCGCTTCTTGAGGGAGTGAGCAGATTCGTGGGTTAACATTACGCTCCTCTTTTGAAATAGCTTTTCGCGGTGTTTCGAAACTGAATTTGACCTCGTCTATCAGATTCACCTTTCTCGCGAAGTTACGCGGTTTTAGAGTCTATAAGCATTCTAGACGCAGCTGTCCTGGAATTTAGAAGGCTGAGAAATGGGACTTGGAGCGAAGTCAAGGACTCTGCATCATCATGAAATGCTTAACGCGATCTCGCGGAAAAAATTAGCTACGGTCGGAGGCCGGGGGAACTTTTACCTGGCGTTTGCCGTAAACGCGTAGTCGTCTCACCCTTGAAAGCACGCGGATTCATTGCTATGCGAGGTCGCTGCCGCTATGATTGCTATCAATGAAATGCGGGAGGATACGCTTAGCGGAACGTGTGAATGCTGGCTCTCCTGAGAATGTCGCAGGTACGTTAGCTCTACAGGTTGCGCAACTAGTAGATTTGTTTCTCATGTTTCCTAGCGGTACTGACTGCAACCCAGAAGACAGATTTATGTGTTTTAATAATATCTCCGTTCCTGGGAGAATTCATTATCAGTTGCTTAATCTTATCCATTGCCCACACCGACCGAGGTGGCGCAGTCAATAGCACACTGGAATCGCATTCGGGAGGACGACGGTTCAACGGCGTTTCTGGCTATTCAGATTTTGGTCTTTCGGGATTTCCCTTAATCGCTCTAGGCAAATTCCGGAAATGTTGCTCTGAAATGATTGGGAGCTTGTGCTCAGGCTCTCATGACCTGATTGTCGACGGGACGTTAAACTCTAACATTATTTACTTCCTTCCATTATGGATGTTTTCGAATGGAAAAGAAAACCACATTCAGTCACTTATTTGAGATATATCTTATACACATAAACTAGTTTTCGAATCTTTCAAAACTCATATTAAAATGGGGCTCATGGAATTTATATGCTGATTTCTGTAGCGTGATGGTGGATGCTGGCTCTTTGAGAAGGAGATGTATCAAAATACTTCAACTACAGCCACTGAGTACTAGTACAGTATGGCCTAACGAATTCTGTTACTGTGACGGTACCGACGGCATTGTGGTTAACAGCCACCTGGCACCTTCCATTGCGATTGTCTATTGACCACAGATCACACTTTTCACAATGAATGTGGATATACGAGGAATGGCTATAACATAACGGAACTGATGCTGTCACAGAGTAAGAGCGCATGCGCCAAAGATGAACGACCAATAGCTGTGAAGCGTGAAGCCCTCTCATTGTTATGCAGCATCTCTGGTGTCGGTAGACAAATCAGTGTAACGGTGGGCTTTGTTTGTGTAAGAGCTGTTATTTTGTTTTGCCAGAAAAATAAGTGTGATGATATAGCAACGAATTGTCGTGAAGGTTCACGTGAAACTATGGAAAACTGCTACTGAAACCTAACTGTTACTAAAAGAAATGTTTGGCTAAGACTATCACATACGGTATGCGAGTTTTTTGAGTGGTTGAAGCTTTACCAAGTTGGCCGAGAAGGCGTTGAAGTTGAGTCACGAACGGGACGCATTTCGACATCAAAAACGCGTGAAAATATCGAAAAATACGTAATATGATTCGATCTGACCGTCGGTTCAGTTTTCGATCGATTGCTGAAACTGTAGACAAAGAATACACAAAGCGAATTGTACGTAGGGAATTTAACATGAGAAAATTGAGTCGATCGAGCGAAAAGAATCTTGTGGAAATGTATGTACTGACACTTTTAATAGCATTCAAAATCATACTAACTTCCTGATAAGAAGGATAACATGTAACAAATCTTGGTTTTTCACTTATGATCCCGAAATTAAGCGCCAGTCCGTCGAGAGCGAAAAATGCTCGAATGAGCTAAGAAAGATTCAAACGATGATGACTGTGTTTTTTTTCTCGATATTTGTGAAACTTTGTATCTTTACTGGGGGCCTGAAGGTGAAAATTTTAATTAAACATTACAACCTTGAGGTTCTTGCTCAATTCCGTGAGGAAATAAGAAAAAAGTGACCGAAATTATTGAAGAAAATTTATGGATTCTGTATCATGATAAAGCACAAGTTCATACCGCACCGTCTATTAAGAGGTTTCTAACGAAGTATAGCATACCAGTCTTAGACTATCCACCTTATTCGCCTGGTCTACCACTATGTGACTTTTATCTATGCCCTAAGGGCAAACCTGCATTAAAAGGAACGAGATCCGAGTGCGTTGAAGTAGAGAAAAAAAAAGAGCGGCACGCGTCATCAAGGATCTCACAGAGGAAGACTTCCAGCACTGTTTCTATCAGTGGAAAATTCGCCTGAAGCCTTGTAGGGATAGAGGAGGTGAGTATGTTGAGGGGGGACAATAACTTAATATCAATGTTTTTGAAACTGGTCTGTTTTGCTGTTCGTTAATGGAACTTGATACATTTTCCTTCCACTTTTGCAGGGATTCTAGGCTCACGATCCGACATAGAGTTTTAACCTGTCAGGTTTCACAAAATGGCATTCTCCGAATGCAAGATTCGTTTGACGTGACTTACAAGTTTGTGGTTTTAAATACGAAATCACAGCGAGCCATCCATGTCAACTGTATGAGTTTGAATTTTCGGAATTCCGTAACGGGGAGATGTTTCAACTCTTGCACCTGTACAACGAATCCAAAACCGTCAACTAACCTTAAGAGCTTCTTGTGGGTGTAATCTTTATGCTCAGTAACAAATAAAAATATTTATAGAGACAGCGATATTTTAAGAAGTGCTTCATTTTAGTTGACGTTGGTGAATTTGCCCGTGAGCTACGTAAATTTGGCCGCTTACCTCGGCGCTGAGAGGAAAATAGCGCGGCCACTACAGGATTAGTGGATGTCAGTGGGGAATGTTTTGTTGTTCGTATTCCAGTACTGACAATTCAAGGGCGTGCATGTCTCGTAGAGATCAGCTGCACCACAGTAAACATTTCAAGTAAGATGAATTCGTGAAGCGCATTATAGCAAATGTAATCACCAAATGCGGTACATATTTGTAGCTAGGAATATAAAATTACGTTAAGGATGTTGTAATGCGAAGGTATGAGTAGAAGAAAAATGACATTCAAAACATTTAGCTCAAAACATATACTAAACATTTGTGATCGTGTCTCGTTGTTGTTGTGGTCTTCTGTCCTGAGACTGGTTTGTTGCAGCTCTCCATGCTACTCTTTCCTGTGCAAGCTTCTTCATCTCCCAGTACCTACTGCAACCTACATCCTTCTGAATCTGCTTAGCGTATTCATCTCTTGGTCTCCCTCTACAATTTTTACCTTCCACGCTGCCCTCCAATGCTAAATACTGCATAAATGCATATAAAAATAAGTACAATTGCTGTTATTAATCTGTTAATCATCCACACACAGAGACAACACAACAATTCGTTTTCAGGAAATTAAGGTGTCAAAACTTCGGGATCGTTGAGGGTGGCAGCAGTGTGAAACAGAGAACAGTCGACACGAACTGTTCCGAATGGTGCCGACGTCCAACGACCAGTACTAGGGGACCGAACTTATCACGCTCTTACTGTGGCTAGTCTATTGGGGGCTCATAACATATCTGTTTGTAGGTTAGCAATTAATAATAAGATCAGTACATATGAGGTCCGAGGTGCCGTTCCAAAATGTCAGTTTTGGCTCTGGAGCAAGAAAGTCTGACGAGCGCTGCTCTAAATGCAGCTCACGCGCGCAGCAAGGTTCCGCTGTAGAGTGGCGCTGAGGACGTCCCAGCTTCTCGATGCACCACTGGTCCTCTCAAAGAGGACCAGTTGCCACTCCGGCCCCGGAGGTCGAGCAGCAAGAAGCAAGGACTCGGCGCATTAGGCGGGGTTCGCGGAATGGGGAAGGACGTCTGCTACCGTGCAAAAAGCGGCACTGACCCCATCCAGCGGAGCTTATGCGTGTCTCAACACGAGTACGAATGTGTGGCGCAGCAGTCTTAACTTACACTACTCAATGCTCTGCAAAAATTTGAGAATTCAAAGAACGTTGCGATATATCACCAAGAGTTGCTGATAAAATTTGCCTACTGAACTACCTGTTTTGGCCCACGGACCATAATCAAGTTCCCGTACACTAATTCAAAGTACACGTACAAAGCACTACTACATTAAACTGTCACAATCTGTTAACTAATGTAAATGTTAACGAGAAAACAGACACTACCTAACTCTGCCCATCTTCACTTTATCGATAAGCTGCACCGCCTGTAGCGCAGAAATTTCACTGTATGCCAGTACTGTAGACACATACCTGCGAACAACAAAGTATTAATTACGTAACCTCACTTTTTCGATCTTTATGTCTGTCTCTTGTAAACCTACTAGGGCTACTCGGAACGTAAGATCCGATCGGGCGCGAAATGGAAACCACGGCGAAAATACCATGAAGCTTTGCACAGATTTGTTGGTCAGTGCCTCTAGTACAACTGTCGATCGCGCGGCATTGCTCTTTTCAGTTCTCAACGCACAGTGAACACCTAAAGATTCCCAGAAAACAGTGTCTCGGGCCAAGTATGGGGGCATGATGGAAGATTTCACCTGATGTCATGCAGCCCACATAACAGTCATGCGTTTCCTTCTTCGTGACAATTCTCGTCTGCACTCTGTAGGTGTAACGAATATGCTCCTTCATCGTTTTCGATGGGAAACGATCATACACAATACAGCTCGTTATTGGCTCCCCCTGAGTTTCATCTCTACTCACATGAACTGCTGGGTATGAAGACGATATTTTGGCTCAGAAAACGAGCTGTAGACCAGCGTAGAGAATTGACGGAAAGTATAGGCGGCTGCCTTCATTGACGAGGGTATTGGAAAGTTGGTACGACACTACGATAAATGCCTAAGACGGATAGGCGACTATGTAGAGAAGTACCTGGGAGGTATAGCTAAGTGTTGCAAATACAATATTTTTGATTTTCGCTGCGGTTTCCATTTCGCGACCGATTGGATCTTACTTTTCGAATAGCCCTCGTATATCAGCGTACCCCATCGTCAAACGTACTGCTACAGTAGAAAGGAGACAATGATGCGAAAATAGAAATCTTTCACTAGGCTAGAGTGAAGTAAATGTTAAATATTCCTTCTCCTACATTAAGAGGACATAAACACTTCCGTAATTAGCAGATGACGCTTAAACATCTCTGACGCAGATTTCAGAACTGGATCCGGATCCACTTCGTAAAAAGTAATTTTGTCCTTCCAGAAACTTTGTAGTCAACTTATTCTTCCGACTGAGAAGTGATCCCTGTTGTTCCATGTTGTCGACCAGGCCTTGACATTTAGGTATCGAAAGGAATTTTTCACAAAGCAATTTCTCGAAAGAGGAATCCGCCTGGTATTTGCTCTACTTCTCGTTGTCTCGAGCGACATTGCCTGCTTCGCAAATGGGAATTACAGCGGTAGTCACATACGTGAAACGGATCACGACACGAAATGATTAACCTCCGTGTGGCTCCGATGCGTGGCATTTCAAGGCGCGACCGTGCCGGCACGTTTCTCGGGTAGTCTGCGAGGAATAAATACATGACGACGACGCCGTGCTCGGCGACCGCCGTTACCGTTACAAGCAGCAGCCAGGGCGCCCCACATATCTGTAACTTGGGCTACACTTTAACTACATGATCTGTCTGCCCAATATCGTTTCACACATTCGATTTCTGCCCCAGTAATCCGATTTTCGGATACACTACCTTTTCCAGATTGGATATGTTATAGAAGCGTTAACACTTGATCTTTTCTCTACCTGTTTCTATTCCAGCAAAAAATACGCCAGCACCAGAGTCACCTGAGACTTGAGTGTCAGCTCAGTTGAATCTGATGTTTTGGGCTGTTGGAGTGGGGGGGGGGGGGGAGGGAGTTAATCGTAACCGTGTTGAATAAAAACCCAGTTCAGGATTTGAACGTGCCCCTCCTGGATGTAAGTGCATGGGAGGCAAGCACGTTACCACCAAGCTAAGCAGGCAGACACAAAGGAGATGAAGAAGATCCACAGGATAGCACCACGTTTCCTCACGTGTTCGCTTTAGAAAGCACGAGAGTCAAACTCCTCTTGTGGATGCTAAAAGGGCGTAGTGTGTCAGGGATAAGGATACTATCACAATAACGAGAGCGTACGTTCCAAACATTCCAAGAAGAATCAAGCCTCTTCCATCCTACATACAACTCGCGAAGTTACTAGGGCAGTAAAACTAGAGTAAGACGTACTCCTACGGAAGCCTCCTTGGCGTTAGTCACTCTCTCTTCTCAACATTCGGTAGCGGAAAGAGTACTTTCTTTCGAGGGTGGGCGGGGGTGGGGGGGGGGGGGGGGAAAGAGTGAAAGAGGGAATGTTGGTGATACGCTATGTAGCCTCCAACACACTTATTCACGTAGATTACTGTCAGTTTTATTACACACCAATGTTGCTACTAGATATTTTTAAAAAATCGTAAAAGGGGGTCTTATACACAATAATTGTGTTTCTTGTCCTTCCTACGAGATTTCAGATGCATTTTCTCTGGCGGTCTGGGGCAGACATTTGCAA
This sequence comes from Schistocerca cancellata, assembly GCF_023864275.1. NCBI lineage: Eukaryota > Metazoa > Arthropoda > Insecta > Orthoptera > Acrididae > Schistocerca > Schistocerca cancellata. The sequence continues at coordinate 424,588,937 of NC_064633.1, forward strand.
TTTCGTTTTTGCAGTGTGTCTGGAATCAGCCCAAACAGCTACTGCCCATCACGTCTTTTTTATTTTATTTACACGTCGAGTTCCGTAGGACCAAATTGAGTAGCAAATCTCCAAGGTCATGGAACGTGTGTCAGTACATGAACTTACAAGATAAAAGTAATAAACATAAAAATAAATGTTCATGAACCTGAAAAAAAGTCTGTCTATAAGTTTAAGTAAACGCTATCAGCAATACAATAAGAATCAGCTAAATTTTTCAAGGAACTACTCGACAGAATAGAAGAAGTGACCCATGAGGAAACTCTTCAGTTTCGATTTGAAAGCGCGTGGATTACTGCTAAGATTTTTGAATTCGAGTGGCAGCTTATTAAAAATGGATGCAGCAGTATACTGCACACCTTTTTGCACAAGAGTTAAGGAAGTCCGATTCAAATGGAGGTTTGATTTCTGCCGAGTATTAACAGAGTGAAAGCTGCTTATTCTTGGGTATAAACTACTATTGGTAACAAGAAACGACAATAAGGAGTACACATATTGAGAAGCCAATGTCAAAATACCCAGACTCGTGAACAGAGGTCGAAAAGAGGTTCGTGAACTCACACCACGTATTGCCCGAACCGCCCGTTTCTGAGCCAAAAATATCCTTCTAGAATGGGAAGAGTTACCCCACAACATAATACCATATGACATAAGTGAATGAAAATAAGCAAAGTAGACTATTAACAGAATCTTCCGTCAGTTCTTGGAAGAACAACATTATAATAATAAATGAAAAGCACCAGTTTGCTTTTGTTCTACAATATGTCTGAAGATGGCCTTGTAAGCCGAAAACCGGTTAGTAATAAAAGTAATATTGTAGAACAAAAGCAAACTGGTGCTTTTCATTTATTATTCAAATTAGACTAATTTACGTGTCGAAGTATCACTCACTTTTGATACCGTTCGAATAGTAAAAATGGCAATATTAAGTCTTTGAACAAGGTCCTGAACGTGGGATTTCCAGGACAGCTTACTATCTATTTGAACACCTAGAAATTTGAACTGCTCAGTTTCACTAATCATATTGCCGTTCTGTGAGATTAAAACGTCAGGTTTTGTTGAATTGTGTGTTAGAAACTGTAAAATCTGAGTCTTACTTTGATTTAACGTTAGTTTATTTTCTACAAGCCATGAACTGAGGTCATGTACTGCACTATTTGAAACCGAGTCAATCATGCACACAACATCCTTTACTACAAAGCTAGTGTCATCAGCAAACAGAAATATTTTAGAGTTACCCATAATACTAGAGGGCATATCATTTATATAAATAAGGAATAGGAGTGGCCCCAACACTGATCCCTGGGGCACCCCCCACTTGACAGTACCCCACTCAGATCCCACATCACAGTGTTTATCAACATTGTGAATAATGACCTTTTGCTGCCTGCTGCTAAAGTAAGAGGTGAACCAATTGTGAGCTACTCCCCTTATTCCGCAATGATCCAACTTCTGTAGCAATATTGTGAGATCAACACAGTCAAATGCCTTAGTTATTAAACAATACGCCAAGCGTTCGAAACTTTTTGTTTAGCCCATCCAGTACATCACAGAGAAGAGAGAATATAGCATTTTCAGTTGTTAAACGAATTTCATGCGACGCCTAGTATCGAGGGGAAAGTGTCGGCTTATTACTCGTTTCAAACATAAAGTGTTTTAAAGTCGATAGAGCAGTCCCAAATTAGTCAAATCTGATATCCGTTTTATCGATATGCATTAACAGAGACAGTAAAAGACGGAAAACAACCAGTTCTCCAGCAGCGTCGGCTCCGCCCTGGCTCGAAACGGCTGCTACCGCCTTGCAGCAGTGCTGCTCGGTCGCTGTTGGAGTACTGCTTATTCTTCCTGTTTTACTGCCTTGTTAATACATACAGACGGAATGAATATAGCACTAGACTAATTTGGGACTGCTCTATTGAATGGCTACGCTTTAGAAATAATTTTTGTTTGTAACAGATGACGAACTGGCGCATTCCGACGACATTTAGTGGCTCATGAATGATGTCACGAGCAGTATTTGTTTAGGTTGACTCCAGTTACACAATGCAAAAACTAAGTTGCAAATACCTGCCGAAACACCAGAGAAAACGCGCATGATGACTCGTAAGAGTGACCCCCGGTTTTTATCTCTATGTTCGGGATGATCTCATGGACTACTATAGAGATGTCGATATGGCTTTCGGTCATAGATAGACCGATTCAAGGGGAAGGTTTATGTGTATAATTTATAGGTATTTAATGTAAAATGGCCGACCTATGTTGAATTAAAGCCATTAACCGCTGTGAAAACGACGCCATTGCTACCTAGCGGTTAATAGCAGAACTCATTAGGCTGATTCATATGATTTGACCATCTGACAGCAGCACCAGGCCGATGCGAGGTGCCGCTGAAGGAGCTGGGCGCAGGATACCGCAGACTACCTAAGCGTCTCTCAGTTCTGGATGCATTGCGTATTAAACTGATAAGAACAGATTTTTCGGTACAGAATTGGCATACTGGATAGCTTGGTTGAAATGGCTCCGAGCACTGTGGGACTTAACATCTATGGTCATCAGTCCCCTAGAACTTAGAACTACTTAAACATAACTAACCTAAGGACATCACACAACACCCAGTCATCACGAGGCAGAGAAAATCCCTGACCCCGCCGGGAATCGAGCCCGGGATACTGGGTAGCGCCGCAGCTGGCAGCCTCTATCATTGCGGAGAGATGTCACTCCAAGCGCCAATTAATGAGGAACAGATCACATTTGTGCCTCCTGAGTGCTTTCATGGTGTGCGGTACTTCAGCCGTTTAAGCTGCATTTACTTACTTAAAGGTGTTCTCTGAATTTTAATCATAACTGTATGCAGTTGCCCTTAAAAAAATTTCCATCTATGACAGAAATGTCATCCGGTCGTACGTTCTTAGTGCTACCTATGCAAAGCTAGGGTGGGTGTTCGTATACATTAAATTTAACAAAGAAAATCTGACACTTCAGTGAACTTGACCTATGACTTCCAATTGTTCGGAGTCCGACACTGTACTGAGCTACGTGTTTCACCCAGCAGTCTCATTGCTGGCTTCATAACTGATTTTTCCCCTCCCTCCATTCAAGATTGAACGTACAGAAAGTCTCTATTACTGGTGCTAATTACCCCCGCCGTGCACTGTACACTTGCTTTCGGAGTGTATACAAAGACAGAAGACTTAAATGTGTGGAAAAGCTTTAAAAGTCCGATTCAGTTCTTCCATCTCCGCGAAAATACTGGCGTCTGGTGTAAAGTGGTAACATATTTAGTTAAGTGAAATTCTTTTAGGACAGATACAGACGTTCGGCATCAGCGTGCTGAGTAAATCGTATGGAGCCAAGTGAAACGTATGTGTAACATTCAGACTAAACACGCAGGACTTGCAGGTGATTTATGGCGCGTCTAGAAGAGAATTTAGGCTTCGCTCGCCGCCGTTTTCCACTCCCAACGAAATGCACCGCCGTCAATTTTCTTTCATTTCATTGCGTAAACATAGCTTTCACGTTTGCAGATATTCACACCTGTGCTTCATTTGCAGAATGTCAACAATTTTGCGAAGCATTGCCACTAAATTGTAATTTAACGCTGGGTCGCTGAGGGCTCTAGACGCGGAACGCTTTTCAGTTTCATTATGGTCTCCCAAATTATACGTTGTCGCCTCGAAACCGGCCATTCGGCACCATTGCCAAGTAGCCACTCATTTAAAGCGTTTTATCGTCCGAGTCTCCAGGAAATTTTTCCAAATGAGGAGCGGTCCTTCGGCGTGAATTACTGCAGGAAGGAGTCACCCCCCCTCCCCCCAATAAAAACAAAATCCAGCTCCTTGCCGCTCTCTCCTCCTTCCCCCCCTTCCTCTCACTCTCTCTCTCTCTCTCTCTCTCTCTCTCTATCTCTCTCCATCCTCCCTCTCCCGTTTTAATGGTCTTCGTAACTGTGTGTCCAGAGGAGTAGCATAATTTGAAATGAGCGCGTAACTAAGCTAGCAGTTGCTTTGCTGAAATATACAGGGTGAGTCACCTAACGTTACCGCTGAATATATTTCGTAAACCACATCAAATACTGACGAACCGATTCCACAGACCGAACGTGAGGAGAGGGGCTAGTGTAATTGTTTAATACAAACCATACAAAAATGCACGGAAGTATGTTTTTTAACACAAACCTACATTTTTTTAAATGGAACCACGTTAGTTTTGTTAGCACATCTGAACATATAAACAAATACGTAATCAGTGCCGCTTGTTGCATTGTAAAACGTTAATTATATCCGGAGATATTGTAACCTAAAGTTGACGCTTGAGTACCACTCCTCCGCTGGCCTGACATGTCGGGACACACTCTATTCCACTCCGTAATTGAAAACGAAAACCATGTGTGTACGTGTACCTCACCCCTCATGGTAATGAACATGTGAGTCAGTGAAAAAGACCAATAAAAATGTGTTAGCATGTGGACGTAATGTGCTGTTCCAGTCTCTTCTGTACCTAAGGTCCATCACCGTTCCCTTTGGATCCCTACGTAATTCGGTGCTCTCCGATACACACGATCGAACAGCGGAGGAGTGGTACTCAAGCGTCAACTTTAGGTTACAATATCTCCGGATGTAATTAACATTTTACAATGCAACAAACGGCACTGATTACGTATTTATTTATATGTTCAGATGTGCTAACAAAACTAACGGGGTTCCATTTAAAAAAACGTAGGTTTGTGCTAAAAAACATACTTCCGTGCATTTTTGTATGGTTTGTAATAAACAATTACACTAGCCCCTCTCCTCACGTTAGGTCTGTGGAATCGTTCGTCAGTATTTGATGTGGTTTACGAAATATATCCAGCGGTAACGTTAGGTGACTCACCCCGTATATTAGCCGGCCGCAGTGGTCTAGCGGTTCTAGGCGCTCAGTCCGGAACCGCGGGACTGCTACGGTCGCAGGTTCGAATCCTGCCTCGGGCATGGATGTGTGTGATGTCCTTAGGTTAGTTAGGTTTAAGTAGTTCTAAGTTCTAGGGGACTGATGACCACAGATGTTAAGTCCCATAGTGCTCAGAGCCATTTGAACCATTTTTTGACTCCTGTATATTAAACTTGCTACAAGCTAGCAGTTATCGACAGCTACCGATGAACATCATCTCTCATTTGACTGAATTGTTCTCTGAAGAAGCTATAAGTTTCGTGAAGAGCTAAAACTAATGTTGCTGTATTGATCTTGCTCTCCATGGTCAATATATTACAAGTAGATAATGCAACCAGTCGCTTTAGGATTTATCCAGACTATTAGATTTAATTGAACATTATGTTTGGCTGTACTAATCTTGTTGAGCAATATATTAGAAGCAGATAATGCAACTAGTCGCTTTAGGATTTATCCAGACTATTAGCCTTTAACTCAACATTATGTTTGGCTGAAATTTTACGAAGTCAAGTATCCCGTTCACTTTTGATAAAGTCATCATATACAAACCTTTTTACTAAAAGCATCGTCGGCGACACTGACTTGGTGGACACTGATCTGATTAATCTGTCCTGAGGTTTGTTTCTCGAAGTACGTTGGTTGAGTATCACGCATATCGAAATCAAAGGTCACGTCGTGTGGGAAAGGCCCACGAAAAACCTCAGTTTGAACGAGGGACATTCACAACGGTGCCATTAATCAGATCATGATACACATTCACCTCTTATACACAGAGTGAGTCTGCTAAACTGTTCACATTAGATATTTCTTGAACCTTTCAGTATGCTAAATAGGCTTTCAACCAAATGAATTGTCAATAGCCCTCGTTAAATGATATGTAATTTCTTTTAATGTCAACAGGGTGCTTTATCACAGCAGTTATAAACTTTAAGGAGAGATAGAATGCACCCAGCCGATGGAAAATCATATAGCAATGCATAATCGAAAACGCCGAGTGTGGTTGTGCCGACACAAAGGACTAGAAAGGAAGGACACGAGCAGGTTGAGAAAACATGTTCATTATGCTTAGTACTGCAGAAACCAAGAAATAAAAACAAAAGCAAGGAACTATTGTCATCAAAGAAGGTTTTCGAATTTATGACTCCGGATCTTGATGCAGGTTTTACATTCCCGGTGCATGAAAATCTAATGTTCTGGGACATACCGGGCGTATCCCGGACTTCTCTGCAGGTTCGACAATGGGTACAACAAGTTCCTCAGAACTGTTACCGGGGGTTTCGTATCCCAGTGTCCTGACGAATCCCCAGAGGAATTATTCCTAGATGCGCCAAGTATTTTCCATAGTCTAGGTGCACGTTATGTTTCCTTATCTAGGTGCACGTTATATTTCCTCAAAGCTTGTAATCGCTATGGTGAGACATACTGTATATCAATTACAAAGATATCGGTATCAAATTTGCTTTTTGTAATGGAACTACACCCAATTCTACTGTTCATATCGCAGTTCTAAGGCGAATTCAACAAAATTTCATTTTCCAAAATCCGCGATTACTGAATTCAAGACCATTACAACACTTAAAACTTAGGGTTTATCCGTTTTGAACATGAAACCGATTGCTCTTTCACAAGTCATCTGAGTCGAACCAGAATTACAATACCTCTATACTGTGACGAGCCAGTTGCTTGGCCACCATTGACCGGACGTTTCCTATTGGTGACAGACATGGAGAATGTGCTGGCCAGGGCAGAATTCGAACATATTCTGTATCCAGAAACGCCTGTACAAGACCTGCAACATGCTGTCGTGCATTATCCTGCTGAAATGTAGGGTTTCGCAAGGATCGCATGAAGGGTAGAGCCACGGTTCGTAACACATCTGAAATGTAACGTCCACTGTTCAAAGTGCCGTCAATGCGAACAAGAGGTGACCGAGACGTGTAACCAATGGCACACCATACCGTCACGCCGGGTGATACGCCAGTATGGCGATGACGAATACATGCTTCCAATGTTGAGTTCACTGCTATGTCGCGAAACACGGATGTGACCATCATGATGCTGTAAACAGAACCTGGATTCATCCGAAAAAATGACGTTTTGCCATTCGTGCACCCAGGTTCGTCGTTGCGTACACCATCGCAGGCGCTCCTGTCTGTGATGCAGCGTCAAGGGTAACCGCAGCCATGGTCTCCGAGCTGATGGTCCATGATGCTGCAAACGGCGTCGAACTGTTCGTGGAGATGGTTGTTGTCTTCCAAACGTCCCCACCTGTTGACTCATGCATCGAGACGTGGCTGCACAATCCGTTACAGCCATGGGGATAAGATGCCTGTCATCTCGACTGCTAGTGATACGAGGTCGCTGGGATCCAGCACGGCGTTCCGTATTACCCTCCTGAATCCACCGATTTGATATTCTGCTAACAGTCATTGGATCTCGACCGCCGGCTGGGGTGCCGAGCGGTTGTAGGCGCTAAAGTCGGAACCGCGCGACCGCTACGGTCTCAAGTTCGAATCCTGCCTCGGGCATGGATGTGTGTGATGTCTTTAGGTTAGTTAGGTTTAAGCAGTTCTGAGTTGTAGGGGACTGATGACCTCAGAATTTAAGTCCCATAGTGCTCAGAGCCATTTGAACCATTTTTGATCTCGACCAACGCTAGCAGCAATGTCGCGATACGGTAAACCGCAATCGCGATAGGCTACAATTCGACCTTTATCAAAGTCGGAAACGTGATGGTACGCATTTCTCCTCCTTACCTGAGGCATCACAACAACGTTTCACCAGGCAACGCCGGTCAACTGCTGTTTGTGTACGAGAAATCAGTTGGAAACTTTCCTCATGTCAGCACGTTGTAAGTGTCGCCACCGGCGCCAACCTTGTGTGAATGCTCTGAAAAGCTAATCATTTGCATATCACAGCATCGTCTTCCTGTCGGTTAAATTTCGGGTGCGTAGCACGTCATCTTCGTGGTGTAGCAAGTTTAATGGCCAGTAGCGTAGAACTCTGAAAACGAACGAATCATTTATTGTAGCTGCGTGTACAGGCAATCCAACGCAGTATATCAAGACATTTATACATGAGACACGGGTCTCTGCTGATGTGGTATTACTTTCAGAAGACATCCCTAATTGAAATGAAACAAAGCCAGTGAAAACTGTGAAAGGAGGTGTCATCAAGTTATGTCTTCATGCTGGTCTTCCTTTTATTTTCCAGCAAGTTATAAAAGGAGGAGGACCCTCGAAGCGTTCCGAGAGAACCTTACCGTAAATTTGCCACTGTCAGTGTCGGCGTCGTGCGGAATCTAGGCGGTTTGTTGCGGAGGCCCTGCGTGATTAATGAGCCAGCGCTGAGGTAGCTGGCGGTTGCGCTCCTGGCAGCGACTCGTTACAGAATTGATTACCCCGAGAGCCGCGTACTTTACACGCGTCGCGGGAGACAACTTTGATTTCTTGCCCGCTTAAGCTGTCTGGCTAATGAGAATGTCGCGTATTTATCGACACTGGCCTTTGTGCGGGCCCCTCCGCCTGTCGCGTGACTGCGCACTCGGCGTGTGGCGAACCGCGGCCGCGGGGCCGTATTCCGCTATATTCGTCACTTGGGGCACCAATTACAAGGAAAAACTGCTCCGTGGATCATTTCGCGCAGACAAATGCTGTCGTTACTTAATGAGTCTGTGCTGCTAATTTGACTAGTTGTAGTTCGTTATATTCATTATTTCAATAAATTACCTTCGATATCGGAGCATTCCTCCAGGTCATTAGACAAAGTTCTCAGTACTTAATTTTACACCCACTATAGGAGAACTTCAAACTACTTAATCTTACCTGTCAGATAAAACGTGTGGTAGGCTTCCAAATCCCCTAAGTTGCGACGTGAAGTCGCCCCGGAGGCCAGCGGCCGTTATGTGAATAAAGAGCATGAGTTAGGTCGCTAACAACAACAGTTTACTTGTTGTAAAAATGTTTATTTATTTACGAGTTTCGGGAATATTCTGATGATAGGCTGTGTCCGGAACGCGTAATGAATAAACGTTTGCCGGCCGGTGTGGCCATGCGGTTCTAGGCGCTACAGTCTGGAACCGCGTTACCGCTACGGTCGCAGGTTCGAATCCTGCCTCGGGCATGGCTGTGTGTGATTTCCTTAGGGTAGTTAGGTTTAAGTAGTTCTAAGTTCTAGAGGACATGACCACAGATGTTAAGTCCCATAGTGCTCAGAGTCATTTGAACCAATAAACGTTTTAACAAGAAATGAACTGGAACCAAATAATGCAGCGAAAAAGAGGTGTGGTACCACGTACCGATACCACCCCGTGGGCATCGCGAAGTTGGCAATCGAAATACAAGTTTCCGTTAGACACCGATGGCGATCTGGTGGACCCAATGGCGCGCACACTCTGAGCCACCCCTCAAGTGGCTCTGTACCGTGAGCGTCGTCTGCCGCCGCCACATAGGACACCTAGTGGCAGCCACTCGCGTGCTGGCACTTGGAGCCTCTCTGCTACACCATCGTTACACCTTCTTCAGGGAGCCCCACCTTCGTCGGCATCGCAATAGCTGGACTTGTTTCTTGTTGCATTATTTGTAATGGGCCTTCATATACTGGAGAAATGCAAGTTAAATAAGACTTCAGTTTGCTGCATTATCTTGTTCCCAAATAATTTCTGCTCCTGTCCAGTTTCCCTACGGCGGCATGTACTGCCACCACCACCCTGTAGCCAGCCTCTCTTTACCGTTGCGCACAAAGTCGCCCACAATGATAGGCACCCTCATTATTCTGTTTCCTTCTTTGGTTGTCTCACTACATACTGGAGTTGCTAAATGTATGACACACAAATTCCATTGCTTTTCTATGCAAGTTTTTGCTATGTACGAGAGTTGTCCAGAAAATAAGTTCCGATCGGCCGCTAAATGGAAACTACAGTGAAAATCAGAAACATTTTATTTGCAAGAGTTAGCTACACTTTCCAGATACTTCTCTACATAGTCGTCGCTCCAACTTAGACATTTGTCGGAGCGTTATACCAAACTTCCAACACCATCGTCATAGAAGGCAACCGCCAGTGCTTTCTGGTAATTCTCTACGATGGTCTATGGTGTGTAGCCTGGGACCTAGTGTTGTCTTCGTGCCTAGCGTGTCATGTGAACAGAGATGATACTCAGGATGAGCCAATGAGGGCTGTGTTGTGCGTGATCGAACACTTCCCATCGAAAAGACTGCAGGAGCGTCTTCACTGCCCATACAGAGTGCGGCTGAGAATTGTCATGAAGAAGGAAGTGCGTGGCAGATGTGTTAGGTGGGCTGCATTCATTAAGGCGAAGCCTCTCAGCAGGCCCTCGTACTTGGCGGGAGACATCGTTGTTCCAGGCACCTCTACTCGCTCACAGTGCGCTCACAACTAAAAGAGCTTCTTGATGCGACCGACGGTCATACTAGAGACACTACCCAACACATCTGTGCAAAGTTTCATTGGGTTTTTACTGTGGTGTCCATTTCGCGACCAATTGGAACTTACTTTCTGGACAACCCTCGTATTTGTCATTAGCGTTTCGTCTTTTTAGAAGCCATTTACCATCTTTCCCAATGTTGTACTGACTTTTTGATCTCATTTGTGAAACATCTGGCCTGTACTACAGACTCTTTGTGTATAATTTTAGCGTTGTGTAACAATTACAGATTCGTTACTACAACACAGTTTTTGTTGTTCCTTTTTTTTTAGGTGAGAAACAACTTTTCTTAGCTCTGGTTTGATGATGTTAAATTAATATTTGTCTCTGCAAACGATTTCTGATCTTAGTAGTGAATACGTGCAGTCCTGGAGTTGTACTTAGATGGTTTGCGTATTCAAGATGTCCGATTCTCGGCGTATTACGAACAAACTTCGACTGAACACCTTACTACCACCGATCACAGTGACCATACTTTATTAGGTGTTCAGCAAAGGTAAAATGGCTATTTTTAAATTTCCAGCTTTTTATGTGTTTCTAGTATTTAGTTTTGAAATTTCGGCCTGTCATTCCTAGATTGATATTCTAATTGGTATAAACCAGCACCTTAGTACTTGTCTGCTCTATTGATGTTTGTGAATGTAACGAGTTTTTCTTGTTCTGTGTGTTATGTGTGGTCCTTTTTTCTTCTGTATATTTGCTATTCTGTGGATTTGCATGTTAAAGTGTACCATTTCCTTTTGTTACTCATGCCACGGGCATTCCTGTTTTACTGTAGTGTCTGTTTTGTTTGTGGAATTTTGTGGTGGTTGTCTCCTCTGTTTATTTTCGTTACTTTTAATTTTGTTTCGAATTTATAGTGGAGTTTTTGTTTTATGTGGGTGTAATAGCCATTGGTTTTGGCTATAATCTGCATTGTTTCGAACTATTTTTCATAGTTTTCCCTGCTAAGTCGAGTTTTGTTCAATTGTGTATCATGTGTTGGAAAGCTGATATAGTCAACCTGGTGAAAGTAAGTCCCTGTCCGCTAGCAACACTGTTTCCAGCTATCAACTGTGAAGTGTAAAAGGCTGTAGATGAAAATAATAGCCTTCTATAGAGTTATGATAACACTGAAGTGTTGCCATAGCAATATTTACAAAACCGTGTTGCATTATTGGTTGAGGAAGTCGAGTGGCGCCCATACCACTGCTACTGTCAGGAATGTTCTTACACCGATTTAACTATAGTTTGTGGTTTTGGGGGTGGTTTAATGTGGCATTTACAATTGTATCTATTGCTGTTGGCGTTCTATAAATGAGTATCCTGTCATTCTGGGTACAAAAACCGTGTAAGTACAACTCTAGGACAGTACATATGCACTAGTTAGATCACAAATCGTAAGTAGAAATAAATTTTAGCTTAAAATCACGAAAATTTGCATAAAACGGTTGTTTCTCAACTAAGAACGAAATTTATAATGTAGTAACAGATCTGTAATTATTATATAATGTAAATCACGTATAAAGCAGTGATTACGTCCAAGAGCTCCTCCCAAACCCTTGGATCAATTTTAGCGAAATTTGGAAAAGAAACAGCAGGCCTCATGAGTATCAGTGCTGATGGATTTATAACCTCATAGCCCCAGTAGTAGCGAAATACGGGCAAAAACGTATTTCTCCAGCCTCTGGCGTATATTCTGTCCCGCACAGCAGGCATATTGTGTGGGAATAATACTGGTCACCATGACTGCCCTAAACGTTAGAGGTACACAACGGTTTCCCAGCTCTCTGGACACAGAACGGAAAAGGTACTGAGAGAGGGAGAGGAGATGAAGAGACAGAGTAGGAAGGAGCAGATGGACAGATAGAAGTTGGAGGATGAGGTGGACGGAGAGACAGGAGAGGAAAAGGTGGACACAAAGAGGTGGCAGGAGGAGGTGTGTGCCGTATATATACCGAATGTGTACGCAAGCGAGGCTGTGACGAATAGGCTAGCATTAGATATAAAAAAGGAACTGTGGTAATAGACCATTGAAGATATTTCAGAAGTAAAAAAAAGTGAAACGCGTATGGCACAATAAAAAGAGCCTTTCACATAATTTCATTAGTTAAATCACATAACAAAGATATAAAAAACTAAGGAAGCACAGAAAGCATAAAACAGGAAATAATTTCTTCTTTTCACAAATGCCTTTCTTGCTATTTCCGATCTGCATTTTATACCATCTCTACTTCATTCATCATCACTTATTTTGCTACCCAAGCGGCAAAACTAATCTGCTAGTTTCAGTATGTCTGCCACACACAGAAGCCACGATCACTCTTTTTACCCTCATTTCATGTCTACATATAGTATTTTAACGTTGGTGCGGCCATACAGGGCTATGGAGTTGACGTATTAAACTGCACTTACGCTGAAAAGATCTGAAGACGACTCTTAACTGTCAAAAGCAGTAATCGCATGGATTAAATCGTAGCCCATTACTGCAATAAGTAATGCGAGGGATAGTCGCCAAGTCAACCTGTGACAGTGAAACAAGGTGCTGGTTTACTCCTTATTCACCTCTTAAGGCGGCACAGTTTTTTTAAACACTGATTAACTTGGCTGAAACTTTGATCGTATAATTGTGCATCTTGGCTGTTCAGGAAACGTCCCAACTCGAAAATGACCTCGCCGTCATTCAGGAAAAGCCCGTCACGCTATGGTTTCGTAATACGAGGAAAGGGAAAGAGGTCAATGGGAGCCATGTTAACAGAACACGGGAAAGAGTAGCCCAAAGGAGAAGCACTTGTTACTGTGAGATGTCCTGGATGAACTGGGGAACTGTCGTGGAATTGAAAGAACCTCTTGGATAGGACAGCTTCCTGCTACGCTTCGTCTTGACAACATCCTATACCCTTGTCAGGTGCTAATGCGACGGTTTCTCCATAGTGAGCATAAACTAATAAACCGCGCTATTGCAATTCCAATGAACACTCAACACTTTAGTTGCAGTCAGTAAGTTTTATTTTTACTGGTTTCGCTCTATAATTTTACGAGAACATCATCAGGAACTCTGGAATTTAATACAGCAACGTGTGGCAATATGGAACCTTACAATTATAGTAAAGAACGTATTTCATTTACAGTATGATAACACGCGTTTAAAATACACTCCTGGAAATGGAAAAAAGAACACATTGACACCGGTGTGTCAGACCCAACATACTTGCTCCGGACACTGCGAGAGGGCTGTACAAGCAATGATCACACGCACGGCACAGCGGACACACCAGGAACCGCGGTGTTGGCCGTCGAATGGCGCTAGCTGCGCAGCATTTGTGCACCGCCGCCGTCAGTGTCAGCCAGTTTGCCGTGGCATACGGAGCTCCATCGCAGTCTTTAACACTGGTAGCATGCCGCGACAGCGTGGACGTGAACCGTATGTGCAGTTGACGGACTTTGAGCGAGGGCGTATAGTGGGCATGCGGGAGGCCGGGTGGACGTACCGCCGAATTGCTCAACACGTGGGGCGTGAGGTCTCCACAGTACATCGATGTTGTCGCCAGTGGTCGGCGGAAGGTGCACGTGCCCGTCGACCTGGGACCGGACCGCAGCGACGCACGGATGCACGCCAAGACCGTAGGATCCTACGCAGTGCCGTAGGGGACCGCACCGACACTTCCCAGCAAATTAGGGACACTGTTGCTCCTGGGGTATCGGCGAGGACCATTCGCAACCGTCTCCATGAAGCTGTGCTACGGTCCCGCACACCGTTAGGCCGTCTTCCGCTCACGCCCCAACATCGTGCAGCCCGCCTCCAGTGGTGTCGCGACAGGCGTGAATGGAGGGACGAATGGAGACGTGTCGTCTTCAGCGATGAGAGTCTCTTCTGCCTCGGTGCCAATGATGGTCGTATGCGTGTTTGGCGCCGTGCAGGTGAGCGCCACAATCAGGACTGCATACGACCGAGGCACACAGGGCCAACACCCGGCATCATGGTGTGGGGAGCGATCTCCTACACTGGCCGTACACCACTGGTGATCGTCGAGGGGACACTGAATAGTGCACGGTACATCCAAACCGTCATCGAACCCATCGTTCTACCATTCCTAGACCGGCAAGGGAACTTGCTGTTCCAACAGGACAATGCACGTCCGCATGTATCCCGTGCCACCCAACGTGCTCTAGAAGGTGTAAGTCAACTACCCTGGCCAGCAAGATCTCCGGATCTGTCCCCCATTGAGCATGTTTGGGACTGGATGAAGCGTCGTCTCACGCGGTCTGCACGTCCAGCACGAACGCTGGTCCAACTGAGGCGCCAGGTGGAAATGGCATGGCAAGCCGTTCCACAGGACTACATCCAGCATCTCTACGATCGTCTCCATAGGAGAATAGCAGCCTGCATTGCTGCGAAAGGTGGATATACACTGTACTAGTGCCGACATTGTGCATGCTCTGTTGCCTGTGTACATGTGCCTGTGGTTCTGTCAGTGTGATCATGTGATGTATCTGACCCCAGGAATGTGTCAATAAAGTTTCCCCTTCCTGGGACAATGAATTCACGGTGTTCTTATTTCAATATCCAGGAGTGTAGATTAATTGGCTGACTACATTGTTGGCATAAAAGAATAAATGGGCTGTACGACAGTGGTTGCAATGTCTATTGTATAGTCTATGGCAATGTGCGTTCGAAGATAATGTAGTATTCTTATTGAGCGAGAAACGAAGAAAAACATGCCAAATTTACTAAATGAAAAAAACGAGTTTAATGTTGCGTGGATTGTTCCAGTTATTCGATGAGATGCTGTAGATGACCATTCAAAACATTATCTCAACTACCTTCTGTATTTGAATGTATATTTTTGGCGGTATATTTGTAAAGCTGTTTTGACAGATATTGCTGCACAATTAAATTTTGCCAGTACATAAATGATATGTCTGAATACACCCCCACAAAAGCGGCGATTGAGATGTAAATTTCTATTTCCGGTAGCGATAGGAATTTAGTAACAAATTTCAGTTGTTTACCGTATTTCTCTGTTAGTGTAGTAGCTGAAATGCACTGTTTTTTTGTGAAGTAGATCCAAGCCAATGAATATACAGGGTGGCTCTCCTAAGAGTCGTCAGGCGTATTTTTTCTGGTGTCCCGACAGATATTTGCTGTTTCTTTCTGCAGTGTGTGTCTGCAGTTAGCTCAAACAAATAGTGCTCACGGTGTCTTTCAGGCGACGCTCCATACCGACGGAAAGCTTCGGGTTGTTTCCCATTGCAAACAACATCATTTTTAAAGCGGAATTTTACGTGCCCATGTAATAGAATAGTCTCAAGTAAGTCTAGTGCCACATTCGTTTTATCGACATGTACAAACAGTGACGATAAAACACGAAGAATAACGAGTACTCCAGAGCGACTTAGTAGCGCTGTTACCATGGCAGTGCAGTTAATGCAGCGCAGGGCGGTGCTGTCAGAGGTATAGTACCGGCTATTCTCCGTGTTTTAATATCCTCCTGTGGCGTGCTACGGTATTGTGGTGCGTGAATTTCAAATGTGTACAGACATTTATCTGCAAACAAAAAAGAAATAATAATAATTTCGGAACTTTTTTACATGTTGCTAATTAAGATATATGAGTAGCCTAGTATTTTAATGTTGAGACAGTTGCACACGGCTTATTTGTGGTAACTTGTAGCTAAATTGAAAAAATCTGAAGATAAGCCGTAAAGGCCAAAGCTGGTTGTAGCCTCAATTAAATCGCAACTGCGACTGAAATAAGTAAGCGTTTATAATTCACGGAAACTGTTACCGCATCGACTCGGGGCATTAAAACTACCGACGCGAAAAGTAAGAAGTTTTGAAGACGATGGCGGTGACAGATGAAAAGTCCTGAGAATTGTATCTCAATTGATGCGGCGTCTAAACCGAGAGTATTTTATTTTTTTTTCACAGAATAAATAGCATGATGCGGTTACCAGTTATATGCAAGTAAGCCTTGAGTGGAGAAACGAATCAAGCAAGGCCAGCTTTGCAAATGAAGTCGTCATCCAAAGGTGAAAGATGAGTACACAGCTCGCGATGTGTTAGCTTGGGACACTAACTTCATCAAAGATGTAAAAGGGCCGTGGCATTCTTCGTGGACACGGTGACCTTCACAACAGGTGAAGAGAAGGCGTTAGTCCTCGCGCAGCGTCCTGTCTTGCTTGCTGCCATTTGTGGTGGCTTGTCGACTGTCCGGACTCTACTCGGGCTGCGTTCTCTTATCGTCGAGCCCTAGGCTGTAGGCTGCTGTTACACACTGAAGCGCCAACGCAACTGTTATTCAAATACAGAGATATGTAAACAGGCAGAATACAACGCCGCGATCAGCAATGACTATAAAGTCAAAATATGTCTGGAGCAGTTGCGCAGTCGGTTACTGCTGCTACAATGGCCGGTTATCAAGATTTAAATGAGTTTGATCGTGGTGTTACAGTCGGCGCAAGAGCGATGGGATGCAGCATCTCCGAGTTAGCGATGAAGTGGGGATTTTCCCGTACAACTGTTTCACGAATGTATGGTGATTATCAGGATCCCGGTAAAATATCAAATGTCCGACATCGCTGCGGTCAGAAAAAGATCCTGCAAGAACGAGACTATGCAATCGTTCAACAGATTGCTGCAGATTTCAATGCTGGGCCATCAACAAGTGTCAGCGTGCGAACCATTCAACGGAACATCATCGATATAGGCTTTCAGAGCCGAAGGCCCACTCGTGTACCCTTGACGACTGCACGGCACAAAGCTTTACGCCTCGCCTGGGCCCGTCAACACCGACATTGGACTGTTGATGACTGGAAACATGTTGCCTGGTCGGACGAGTCTCGTTTCAAATTGTATCGAGTGAATGGACGTGTACGGGTATAGAGACAACCTTACGTATCCCTGGATCATACATGTCAGTAGGGGACTGTTCAAGCTGGTGGAGGCCGGGGTATGGAGACAACATTATGAATCCATGGATCCTGCATGTCAGCAGTGGATTGTTCAAGCTGGTTGAGGCTCTTTAATGGTGTGGAGTGTGTATAGTTGGACTGATATGGGACCCCTGATACGTGTGACTGGTGACATGTAGGTAACCATCCTGTCTGATCACCTGCATCTATTCACATCCTTTGTGCATTCCGACGGACTTGGGCAATTCCAGCAAGACATTGCGACACCCCGCACGTCCAGAATAGCTACAGAGTGACTCCAGCAACACTCTTTTGAGTTTAAACACTTCCGCTGGCCACCAAACTCCCTAGACACGAACTGGGATGCTTTCCAACGCGCTGTTCAGAAGATATGTCAACCCCCACGTGCTCTCAAGGATTTATGGTCAGGCGTGCAGGATTCATGGTGTCAGTTCTCTCCAGCACTACTTCAGACATTAGTCGAGTCCATGGAACGTCGTGTTGCTGCACTTCTGCGTGCTCGCGGGAGCCCTACACGATGTTAGACATGTGTACCAGTTTCTCTGGTTCTTCAGTGTAGTTTCAGACCCACTGTGATGCACTGTCGACTCATTGCCGCAATTATTTGTCGTGAACTCCATTCTGGACCCGCATTCGGGAGGACGACGGTTCAATCCCGTCTCCGGCCATCCTGATTTAGGTTTTCCGTGATTTCCCTAAATCGTTTCAGGCAAATGCCGGGATGGTTCCTTTGAAAGGGCACGGCCGATTTCCTTCCCAATCCTTCCCTAACCCGAGCTTGCGCTCCGTCTCTAATGACCTCGTTGTCGATGGGACGTTAAACACTAACCACCACCACCACCACCACTCCATTCTGCAGACTGCTCCGCCGTGGCACCCAAAGAATCGTGTTCACATCTAGGTTTGATTGAAGAAAGGCACAAAGCTGAAAACTGAGTCATCTGCTACACTGCAGAAAGAACCGTACCGTATGCAAACAAAGTGAAGTTGCTAAAGAAGTTTGTCGGGAAAAAAAGAAACACATATTTTGGATTCGTAGGTTTTTTCGACTATTTTGACTAGTTCAGACTGTAAAAATCACACCACAGCCTGATGATGAGGTAGTTTTCCTTTCGCTGAAGGTCATATTTATTACGATACCTTAGAGTTGAGTAACTGACTGCCCATTGTGCGAAGAATTTGCAATGAAGTAAGAGAGCGAATTGCGATTGCAAATCTGAGGGAAGCAAAACTGGCAGTCTGAAGTTGTCTTCGTATTTCGTAATGCATATTTCCACATAATTGAGAGGTGAATGCTAGGTTAAAAGGCGGAGTGAAAATAAAATTGACGCAGCCAGGATTCGTTCCCACAAACCACACAATCTACCACAAGACAACCACACCAGACGCAAATTAAATTCTGCTTGCTGCGCTCTCGATGCATCTCTAGGGTGTCTGTTCTCTAGCTGGCAGTGGTATAGTTTTCACAACTTAATTTTAATTCATCACAATTCAGACAATTGTACACCAAAACCTTCTTCGTGAATCAGTGTGTCTTTTAGACAAAACCGGATCAAAATCCTTGTAGCAGTTCCCGAGATTAACCTGCATATACAGACAGATGGGACCAAATCACTTCAACTTATATGTATTATAACAATTCAGGATAGGCCTAAAGCCTTTGTTCAATATTTTACAAAAATTATACGACTAACAAATTTGTGATTTGTGACAGATGAAAGAAAAATCCTCAAGTTTTCGTTGTGATGTCAATAAACTTCAACATGTGCGCCGTTCGTTTCTCTAAGAATGTCTAATCGATACTCGATTTCACGCCATACGTTTGATAACATTCTTTGTTTAACACCAGCAACAGCATCTACTGTCCGTACTCTTAATGTATCCAAATCAGGTACTCGCGTAGCGTAAACCTTGTCCTTTACGTAGCCCCACAAAAAAATCTAAATGCGTTGTGTCTGTTGATATTGCAGGCCACGCAGTGCGAGCGTTACACCCAATCCACCTATCCGGAAAAGTTTAATTAACATAAAATCCCGACTATGATCGTGCACCATTTTTCTTGAAAGTCACATCAGGCTGCAAGACTATCAGCTGCGGTTCCGCAAACTGTTCTAGCATATCCAGATAGATTTAGCTGTTAATGATGCTTCGACTAAAAAAAGAAAGGGCCATTGACTCCCTTGTGCAGTAAACAGCACCACACGATCATTTTACGGGAAGCCCTAATGTGATGTAAGAAAACATGTGGCGTTCCCGAACCCTATATCATCTAATCGTGCCTGTTAACTTTGCCTGATATCTGGAACGTAGCCTCATCAGAAAAAAAAAAATCGTTCAAGATACTCCATGTCGATTCGTGCCAATATGTCAGTCGCAAAAGCTGCCCGACAAGTTCCATCATCTGGTGGTAATGCGTGTCTCATCTAGACCTTATATGGATGCAGGTGCAATGTGTTGTGCAGAGTTCATCGCATTGTGGTCCTGGGAACTCCTAATTCAGGAGATGCGTCGCGAGAAGATTTGGAAGAACGCCTGTTGCACAGCTTCGACGTTTTGTTCACTGGCCGAGCACCTGCGGAAAAGACAATTCACTGCCGGTCTGTTTAATCTTCATGTACCACAGAACATTACTTGTGTCACGTTCTTCTCTTCCGTACTGTCTCCGAAAGTATCGCTACACAATAATTGGAGATTCTGTCTCGTGATACCGCAGAACACACTGCAATTTCTCGTCGCGTGATTCCATTTTAAAACAACTACGAGTTTAGTGCTCTCTACTGAGCTTCTACCTGTAAAAAAGATATGCAAACAAATTTGACGATTTATTATTTCACTTGTCACAAACCACAAATCACAATTTTTATTTTTTTGTCATCAGTCTCCTGACTTGTTTGATGCGGCCTGTCACGAATTCCTCTCCTGTGCTAACTTCTTCATCTCACAGTAGCACTTGCAACCTACGTCCTCAATTATCTGCTGGATGTATTCCAACCTCTGTCTTCCCCTAAAGTTTTTGCCCTCTACAGCTCCCTCTAGTACCATGGTAGTCATTGCCTCATGTCTTAAGAGATGTCGTATCATCCTGTCCCTTCTCCTTATCTGTGTTTACCACATATTCCTTTCCTTTCCGATTCTGCGCAGAACCGCGTCATTCCTAAATTTAGCAATCCACCTAATTTTCAACATTCGTCGGTAGCACTACATCTCAAATGCTTCGATTTTCTTTGTCTCGATTTTTCTATAGTCCATGTTTCACTACCATACGATGCTGTACTCCAAACGTACATTCTCATAAATTTCTTCCTCAAATTAAGTCCGATATTTGATATTAGTAGACTTCTCTTGGCCAGGAATGCCCTTTTTGACATTTATAGTCTGCTTTTGATGTCCCCCTTGCTCCATCCGTCATTGGTTATTTTATGGCCTAGGTAGCAGAATTCCTTAACTTCATCTACTTCGTGACCATCAATTCTGATGTTAAGTTTCTCACTGTTCTCATTTCTAGTACTTCCCATTACCTTCGTCTTTCTTCGATTTACTCTCAGTCCATACTCTACTCATTAGACTGTTCATTCCGTGAGCTGATCATGTAATTCTTCGCGGCGCGGGGTAGCCGTGCGGTCTAGGGCGACCTCCCACGTCTCGCTCGGCTACCCCCGTCGGAGGTTCGAGTCCACCCACGGGCATGGCTGTGTGTGTTGTTCTTAGCCTAAGTTAGTTTAAGTTAGATGAAGCAGGGTGTAAGCCTAGGGACCGATGACCTTAGCAGTTTGGTCCCATAGGAACTTACCACAATATTCTTCTTCACTTTCACTCAGGATAACAATGTCATCAGTGAATCGTATTATTGATATCTTTTCACCTTGTATTTTGATTTCACTCCTGAACCTTTCTTTTATTTCCATCACTGCTTCCCCGATGTACAGATTGGACAGTAGGGGCGAAAGGGTACATCCTCGTCTTACACCCTTTTTAATACGAGCACTTCGTCTTCATCGTCCACTCTTATTATTTCCTCTTGGCTGTTGTACATGTTGTATATGACCCGTCTCTCCCTATAGCTTACCCCTACTTTTCTCAGAATTTCGAACATCTTGGGCCATTTTACGCTGTCGAACGCTTTTTCCAGGTCGACAAATCCTATGAACGTGTCTTGATTTTTCTTTAGTCTTGCTTATATTATTAACCGCCATGTCAGAACTGCCTCTCTCGTGCCTTTACCTTTGCTAAAGCCAAACTGATCGTCATCTAGCGCATCATCAATTTTCTTTTCCATTCTTCTGTGTATTGTTCTTGTTAGCAAATTGGATGCCTGCGCTGTTAAGCTGATTGTGCGACAATTCTCGCACTTGTCAGCTTACCATCTTCGGAATTGTGTGGGTGCTGTTTTTCCGAAAGACAGATAGTGTGTCGCCAGATTCATACATTCTATACACCAACGTGCATAATCGTTTTGTTGCCACTTCCTCCAATGATGTTCTATACTCTTTGTAAAATAAAAGTTGATAATTGCAGAAAGACTTTGAACACAACCTGTATTGTACAAGCAAATGCTGAATGTACAAAGCGACACTCCCTGTCGTCTTAGTGTATCTGTAGATTCAAAATCCTCAAGATAAGATGACAGTTTTAACCAACATACTGTGTTACGACTATAGTTTTGACGTGTCTAGATAACATCCAAAGCTATGGACCTTATCCGAGGATACTACAGCACATGGTACCATGTTAACAGAATGTTACAGTACGTACCATAGGCAATTCCCGCTCAAAAAATACATACAGGTGAATCAAAAGACGCAATGGGTACCCGCTGTGCATGCACAGACAACTTCAGGAGACACATGGTTAAATAAATTGCCCTCCGCAACATCGATTATGACAATAGAATTAACAGCAAATGCAGCGGCACTCAATTACGCTGCCCAAAACTTGGATCTGAAGCAGAACTACATATGCTGAAATACTTCGTAACACAGCGTCATGACAGCTCGCTGTTGTATATCAGTATTTAGCGCAGAGAAATGAAGAACTGATTTTTGTACAGGTAAAGGGCCACTGCAGACTTAAGGGGAATAAAATTACTGACAAGCTAGCGAAAAAAGCGAGTATATTGGTTAGTCCGTACGATAATATCTCGTACTCTGAATGGAAACTAGCGTTACCACATCAGATGGAAAATGCACCCTTATATGGGTACACCAGCATGCGGTGGTATACTAAATGAGCCATACTGTGTTTTAAGTAACAGAGGCACGCCTAAAATGCAGTCATGGGCGCTTTAAACAACTGGGATTATGGATTCGCCATATCTGAATGTAGGTGAGCAAGTCTACACGTTGTGCTCACGTACCAGCGACGGAAGTACAGTGGACATCCTGTCTCGTCATTTGCCTAATTTGAGATACATGGGACCTTACGAAATTTCTGCCTGCAGTCGATGTGAGGATCTTCGATCTAC
Source organism: Schistocerca cancellata (assembly GCF_023864275.1). Classification (NCBI taxonomy): domain Eukaryota; kingdom Metazoa; phylum Arthropoda; class Insecta; order Orthoptera; family Acrididae; genus Schistocerca; species Schistocerca cancellata. Next base: position 424,611,724 of record NC_064633.1, read on the forward strand.
AGTCGAACGATGCCCTACACTCAATACGAACAAAATTAAGACGCGCAGGTGGTACGTATGTGTATGTGTGTGTGCGTCCCACAGCCCGAGTGGATTCAATTTCAGACCATTTCTGACAGAAGAATATTTTTACTGAATTACTGCGTGCTATGGTCTTCAGTCTGAAGACTGGTTTGATGCGTTTAGTCTATCCCACAGAAGCAATGACATCACTATATAAGAGGTGCAACCTACATTCGTCTCCAACTGCTTACAGTGGCCTAATTTTGCGCTCCGCCTATAATATTTACCCCCAGTACTTCCCTCCATTACCAAAGTGTTTATTCCTCTGTGCTTCAGGATGTGTCGTATCAACCTGATTCCTTCTTTTAGTTAAGTTGTGTCATGAGTCTCTTTCTCCCCAAAGCAATTAGCTGCCTCTCCTTAGTTAATCCATCTGCCCACATAACCTTCAGCACAAGCCTTTCTGAAGCACAGGTTTCCCACCCATATTAGTACGCGGTGTAGCCTCCACGGGCAGCAATGCTATCGCTGACTCTTGCACCCATTCGATCCTACAGATGGCGAATACAATCCTGGGATACGTTATGCCTCGCGTGCTCGACCTGTTCACGTAATTCTGTAACAGTTGTTGGCTGACGAGTCGCACGAGTCACTTCTCTCCCATCACATCCCACACGGCCGGCCGGAGTGTCCGAGCGGTTCTAGGCGCTACATTCTGGAACCGCGCGACCGCTACGGTCGCAGGTTCGAATCCTGCCTCGGCATGGATGTGTGTGATGTCCTTAGGTTAGTTAGGTTTAAGTAGTTCTACGTTCTAGGGGACTGATGACCTTAGAAGTTAAGTCCCATAGTGGTCAGAGCCATATGAACCATTTTTGAACAGCACCTCATTTTGACCCCTTTCCACAACATAATCCGCTGTGGCCTGCTAGCGCAGGCGTTTCAATTGTAGCTTATCGTTCTCCAGAGGTGGGCCAGTGTCTTCTGTACGAAACCATTCTACGAACAGCACTCAACAGGTCTACGTCGTACGCGCAAACGACCGTCATTCGCATACATGCACAATCAGTTTTTACCGGTGAAGAGCATGGCGCGCCATTTCGTCTTCCGAGAGCTCCTCTAACGGCACCAGTCGAGTCGATGCTTTGGCGTGAGTGGTAGACGGCTAAAGGTTTGTGAGTCGGTAGTTCCACTGCTAATAAGCGGTTCGCAGCAGTACATATTGACACGTCTGGGCTCACAAACCCTCTTATCTGCGCTGTGGTAGCTGTACGATCTGGCACTGCTTCCGTAACAATACGACGATAGTGGCGGACGTCTGTGTTGCGTGGGCGTCCAGAACCTCGTATATGGGTGTGAGGATATACACGTGACCACTGATAGCAGGATCGTTGTACAGCTGAAGCAGCACGTCCGACTTGTGTGCAACTCTTTAAAAAGACCATCCCGCCATTGACCCCTTTCAAACTCACTCAGTTGGCTGTAGAAGGCACGGGTGCGTTTCCGTGGCATTGTTGCTTGCTTGCGTCACATGTTTGCACCACACTGGGCCTCCTGGCTAAGAGCACTCCTTATTAAAGGATAGACACAGATGGAGCCCTGGCAGCTATGCCACTATGCTATCTGTCGACGGACGACGTTGAAACCATTACCAGTACGTCTTCTATCTCCCAGGTGGCATATGTCGTCATCGGGTTAAAAGCGACGTCGTCTCTCCAGGTGTATAATTTTCTTCCGGCAGTGTACTTTTCTGCAAATGGAGTTACCCTTAATTTTGAAAGAACCAACACTGCCATGAGTTCGGTACAACAAACAAAATAACATGAACAAAACACGAGTTTGCAGTATTTCAATACGTCTCTGACTATCGTAGAATTTCCTCAGTTTTGTGTTTCCTTGTTGATGTAAAACTGAAAGCCGTCGACGGCATATTAAACCCTACTCTTCCTATCTTGCTTCGTAGATAATATTCTCCTATTCCGTGCTCTAAACGAATATATTCGGTGATCATAAATTTGTTGCTCAATGGTTGTACTGAATTTACATGTAAAAAATATTTGAGGAGGAAAATTTTTCCCGTATAGTTTCTCTCATGTTCATAACAAAACGGCTCGAAAAGAAACAGAGTATTAATAAATGAAAAGCACCAGTTTGCTTTTGTTCTACAATATTACTTTTATTGTTAACCGGTTTTCGGCTTACAAGGCCATCTTCAGACATTTACTGACTATTATCACCAAAGAAGTTAAATGTTAGCAGACAACATTGGAAGAGAAGTAACACATCTAGACTGATGTAGAAACATACAGTAAGTAACATCTTTGCAGTGAAAAAGTAAAAACTGAACAGTACATAAATAACAATGGAGCAGACAGAAAAACCTTTAGCACAAAACAGGAATAGCATGCCTACAGAACAGTTTCTCTTAATAAACAAAACTAATAAAATAAAATAAAATTAGTACTAGACAAGGCTGCATCAGGAGGTATGAAACATGGAGAGTGATACACAACCAATTAAAAGAAGAGACAGTTATCAATGTAAATACAGAATACATAAGGAACTTCAGCAATATCAATAAGGTAAACAGAAATTAATAAATGCTGGAAAATGGAGGTGTTTGAGGGAACCTCCAGTTTGAGAGTGTTGTGGTACTGAATTTGAAAATTAACATTATAATCAAAGCTGTGGCTGTATACCAGTTTTCATGAAATAAATGAGCAAAGTAAAATATGAACAGTATTTGATGAGACAACTACAAGGGGTGTTAAACATGGACAGTAATACAAGTAACAGTTAAAAGAAAACCTTAACTATTGAAACTACATTCTATATGGAATACAAAGACAACTTCAACAAACAAAACAACTTAATGAATACAGGAAAATGGGAATATGTAGGAAGAGAGAGTGTGGGCAGTAACGACCAACAAAGATGATTATATTAAGTTTAGGAGAGGGGAAGTGTTGTTCTAGCAAGAACCGACGGAAGATTCTGTTAATATGAAACAGAGTATTACTTAAGCACCTTATTCATAAGGTATTGTGTATAAAATTGATATATTATAGACTACTAATGCTGTTTGTTTGTTAGAAACAGCGGGGTTGGTGAATTTCATGGCGTAACAACTTTCACCTGTATTATACACAACAGTTTGTGAAAATAAGGAGCAAGAAGGAAACATGTTAATGATATGAAATTTATGGGGCATTCAGAACAGGGTGTGACACGTACATAGAATTACAAAGCGATAACACATGCGTGGGCTAGGCGGAGCTGTCTGAACGGCTCTGCGAAGTATATATATAAGCAGCTGTAGAGCAGAGTTCAACCTCGTACAGCGTTCCCTTCCAACGGTGACCGCTGCATCAGAGACCGCCGTGGCTCGTGCACGCCAATATTACCAAGTTATGGGCTGTGAATGGAAACGAAGATTCTACCTTCGCGAATAAGTTTTATGCTTTTGTGAAAACGCAGCCCATGCATCGCATGGTGACACATTCTACAGTGTTGTACGTATGTAAAGGAGATTATAATCGTACTCAACCAGCTGAGGTGTTACTTTGTTTCAGTTTTTCTGTACTTTCCATAAAAGGAGCGCTCGATGAAGATGTTATTTCTCTATTGCTAATTTCTTCCTTAACTAGTGAGTCAGAGTGAACCATTAATAAGTTTCTATTTATTGTAACACGAAACTACCTTTAAACAAGGTAGTCTTTCTCATATACACGTTTACAGGTAGTTAAGCGAAGCCTAGAGGATGTGACTTGTGATAGTAATAATGCCAAACACTTCTTGTATTTTATTTCTCATTCACAAAAATTTTAACGATACATATTGCGTCTCCAGTTACAATTTTCTGTTTTTATGATTTTATCGTGTTTCGTAGCTCCATTTCAAGGGTTGCAATTAAGTTTTAAGTATTTCGTTTGCTTCAGTTTTTCTGAACGAAATAAGTATTTATTTTACAAGAATGTCGTATCATCTGCAATTTATAGTAACGTAATGAATTTAAGAAAATTGTTAACCTTCGTGTAACCATATCTTGCAACGGTCGTTGTCCTCTGCATCTGCACAACTATTTTACGAAAGTTGAGACTGCAATATTTTATTTTCGTAATTGAATTCAATAGGACAAGATCAAATGGATCGCGTATACGTCTACGCTGTACAAAATTTCGAACGAAGACACTTTGCGTGTATGTACAGGTATGATTATTGATGATGGCAAATATTTTGCCACCTTGTAATCCTCCTTTAGATTATGACATCCACTATGGCACTATAAAACTACTTAATGGCAGACTGTCAGAAATCGATCGTGCAACAGTGGAACATTAGACTCGTTTGGGTTATGTCGTGCCAACGCAAATGGAAGAAATGTAGTGAAACTGAGACGACCTACATTACGGAACATAAAGTAAGTCTATGGGAAACCCTTGGCAGAAGACGGGACAGGTTAGCAAATGTGTACCAAAGCCTTCATGAGTAAGTTGCTAGATACATGAGCATTGATAGGAGGAGAAAACAAAGAACATAAAAACGTTAATATAGAGCAAGGTTAGAATATGCAATACATATTTCCAAAAACGTTATAGGATTATATGGCAGGCAGCCACAGATGGAAAGAGATGGACGACAGACAATACGTCTTGAGATTGCTGAATTAAGGAGAGAGACAGATATGCACTACTACCGATAAATTACTTTTTCCTCGAGGATCATCCAGACATCGCGCTATCTGTCAAATCGCTCCTATATAGTTATGCCATCTAATGGTTCTCAGGTTCTGTATTATTATGACGCCTCCCCATACACGGAAGAATTTTAGTACATACGTTTAAAGCTAGTGCTCTCTCTTTTTGGGAAGTTCTTCTAACATTGCAAGTTGTTACTTTGACTTTTTCGTTGATCTATTTTAGTTTTCCTTTTCTCATGTGTTTGCCATTCACCTTTGAGACAGTCCTTTCTCCGAAACTCCTTGGGGTACTAGCAGTAGTGAGTTGCTTACCAACCATGTGCTCATTCCCCATTCTAGGAAGAACAGGTTTTTTTTGGTGTTGTCTCCCTTACCTGATATGTTCTCGTTATTTAAAGGCGCAGGAAAACTAGCCTTTTGCCCTCTCCCATTGGCTACATAACGTGCAGCAAACGTACACCATGCACTGAGCGGGGGACACACGACTCATAGCTTCTTGGACATGGGAATGGGGTTTGTTGGCAGGGCTGCCTCGAATGCTTGAATATCCGACCCATTCTGCAAATTTTCGTTCTCAGAAGTTTGATTGTGAACAGGTATCAGCGGCTTGAACGAACTCCGGCATCCTTTGCGAACCTTTCATCGTCGGAGATAGAAAAGGTAAAGGAAAGATATCCTCGGGCCTCGAAACTTAATACCGGTGAGATCTAAAAACAAGAGTAGTTCAGGTGAAGCCGATGAACAGAAAAATTAGTCTGAGACAAACAAAGAAGTGCAAGTAATGTCTGGCTTAGCCAACGGCCCATATGGTTGCCACCCAAGAAGGGTTGCTCCCAAGAAGGGAGCCGAGCTCCCTAGAACCTTAAAAACGAGACTGCGAAAGACACTCAAATGCTGCAAAACTGTTGCAGCCCCCGCACTGCTCCATCGAAGCGAGACCTGAGTGATTATCAAAAAGCAAGAATACCGCATTTATGCACAATAAATAAAATTCCTGACAAGACTTAAGGGTTGCATAATAGAAGACATAAGAGGTGATGAAGAACTAATTTTTTTTGTATAAATGATTACATTCTAAATCATACTAGGAAATGCAATGGGCACCTAGAAAGAATGGAGCATGACAGACTCTGCCTTTAAAGGCTAGAAATTCTAAGTGCCAAAGGAGAAGAGGCAGAGGAAGACCACAGCAGAGACGGGCACCATAATAAGCAGGTTTTACCTGATACCCGTAGTGAAGAAGAAGAAGATGATGTTGGTGATGATGATGATGATGATGATGATGATGTAGAAGAAAAAGAAGACGTCTAAAAGCAATACGTAGCGTGTGAAAGGCTGAGTTCCTTGCTGCACTGCCCGTCGTTTACGTGTTCAGATTATAGTAAATGTAACAAAAATTTTGGAGGTTACACGTTTTAACAGAGCAATAGGCGAAGAAAGATAATAGTTGTTGAAACAACAAACGTAAGCTCACCTGACAAATAATTAGTCGCGACTAGAGAAATCATTAAAGGCATCATTTAATACCGCGTAATTCGGCTCCTTGACTTGATAACCTGAATTCGGTTAAGGACTGCGTCCACATGTTTGTGCAGGTATGTCGCATCCAGGTAAAACCACTCACTGAGAATTTGATCGCGCAATTCTACCAGATTTCGGGGATATTGTTGTTGGCATTTTACCTGCTGTTCCATCATGCCCCACAGATTTTCTGGGGAGTTCAAGTGAGGTAATTTTGCAGGCTAATCGAAGCGACTTGGGTGTTAAAAAACCACTTCAGCTGTATTTCATCTTTTATTCTCAGATCGTTGACGGTTTCATGGCACATAGATCTACATTGTCGGATGAACATATGAGTAAAATATTAGAGCTAAAAACTCGGAACTTTGTATCTAACATTATCTGTCCGTCAGATAAGCATCCGAGCCCTTTAGCTGTAATGTTGTTCTTAGTATCATGTAACCGGTAGTGATCTACGGAATAAAAGGCTAAATACAGTTGAAGCGGTGAATTAATACCCAAGATGATTCCTCATTCCTGTGGTTATCCTACCCGCAAGGTTGTCTGCAGTCGATACGTAACAAGGTGAGGGAGTCTGCAGAAAACCAATCACATATTCTTCCAGTCCGATGAACTTTGCTGCTGTCTTTACGCACCTGTGTGAACGATGGCCGCTTGCGAGGTGGCCGGCTCCACATGTTCATTCCATACAGTTGCCGTCGCATTGTTCTCTCGCTAACAAGTTGGGATGAACCTTCATTCATTACCTGTAGCAATTCCTATCGGGTTTGGAAGCGATTCTGATTTACGAGCTGTGAAACGCGTCTCCAGTCCGTCTGTCTGGATCTTTTCCCAACAACAGGTCTGATGTTGTGTTTCGTGGGCACGTGTGTTACAGGACTGCGTGTACACACGTTGAACAGCCAGCAGCGAAACACCAACAAACCTAGCAACGGCCAAGTCAACACGTCAACATTTATGTCGTAGGGACCCAAGTAATATGGTATCTCTAAACCTCAAAATTCTCTTTCTCTCCCCCCTCCCCTCCCCCCCCCCCTCTCTCTCTCTCTTTCACTCACACACACACACACACACACACACACACACACACACTCACACACACATACGTCTCTGTCCCTAATTCTGTTCGCTCCCCTTTTTTCTCATTGTCGCTGACCACCTATGCCAAAGCACTCGTGTGCTCGTATGAAGAATACGAATTCAGCAGCTGACCTTCATTAACTATTGGAGCACGTAGCTATATGCTATTCAGTTTATCATCGAGTAAATGGTGTGAAAGAAATGTCTTAAATGATACTCCGCTGATCTTGCCGGCTTAGGGCTGTATGTTCGAAGGATTTTTCGTACAGCACTTCCTACCTTCAGATCACCTCGATCTAGACAGTGCATATTCAACAGCCACTGCAATGCGTCGTTCTGGGCAGCTGCACAAGAGAATAGCTCACTAAACTGCCTCTTAGGTACTTCATCTTATCCTGGCACAAAACGCGTAATGGTCGTGCCGACGCCGGGTTAGACTAAGAAGCACTGTCGGCACGGCCAGAGGCTAAGGCGCCGAGAAGCGCGGGGTGAGGCTTTTTGTGCCCGAGGCAGAGCCATGAACAAACGGTAAATGTAGGCTGCTCGGGGAAGGTGGAGCAATAATGGAAATAAGCGTTAAGGAGACCAGCCATTAGCAATTAGAGATTATTTCTTTGCAAAGCGACCCATTAGACTATAACTGAGGACCATGTCCGGTTATTATACTGGGACCCAGGGGGGAAGCGGTCTGTTTGTTCACTGAGGGCGCTGCTCCGTTTAGACCGAAAACAAATAAAAACATTAAACACAAACAAGTAGAGGAAAAAAATCTTCCCCGACAGAAAGGAAATTGCACGTTACCGCTCATCGTTTTAGTTTTTGCCGTAGCACCTACTGCAGAAGCCCTTTCTCTCTGAAGTACCGACGGGTGATGAACTCCTGGCGTTTGGCGTCCTTTCAGAAGAATTATGAAATGTTTACGGCGAAACATGAAAACTGGCAGATAATGTCTCAATGTGTACCCTATACTTACACGGCTGCGCTAAGTGGAAGAAGGGTGCGAGTGTCGTAAACAGTCTGAAACTCGGATGGAGCAGTTCCAGGCTGTGTGTGTGTGTGTGTGTGTGTGTTGGTTCAAATGGCTCTGAGCACTATGGGACTCAACTTCTGAGGTCATTAGTCCTCTAGAACTTAGAACAAGTTAAACCTAACTAACCTAAGGACATCACACACATCCATGCCCGAAGCAGGATTCGAACCTGCGACCGTAGCGGTCTCGCGGTTCCAGGCTGCAGCGCCTAGAACCGCACGACCACTTCGGCCGGCTGTGTGTGTGTGTGTGTGTGTGTGTGTGTCTGTGTGTGTGTGTGTGTGTGTGTGTGTGTGTGTGCGTGCGTGTGTGTGTAACCATTTGAAGGCTGAACAGCCAAATGTGACGCGAATGGATTCACAATATGGAAAAAATTCTTTATTGAGAAAGTGTACCGATTCTTTGTTAAAAGGAAAGAAGCGATATGGTATACTGAGAGAAACTGTAACATTAAATGATACTCTCAGAATGTACTAACAGTTCATATAGTGTTGTTTACTGAGAACTATCTGAGAAATCCGGCGTTGCCTGGGTATTTATTTATTCCAGTCCTCCTCCCCCATCTCTCTTTACAGCTGTCCTCCACCCTCTAGCCACGTCACCCTCCGACTCTATCAGTACCCCCTGTCTCTGTCCGTCTCTTCATTCCATCCTCTCTCTGTCTACCTTTCCCTCCCACTGCTCTGTCCATCACCCCATTATCAGTCCCAACCCCACCCCAATGGAAGGTTGGTGGTTTTTACCCCAACAGTATTTCTTTCAGGATAGTAAGTAATATGTTTCCCAAATGTTATTGAAATCGACCCAGGGACTTAGAAGATGTTCAACTCGTATATTGCACAGATATAGGTCTTAGTCTGTGCTATTTTATGCTATACAACTCCAGGGAGTATGTTACATTTATCTGTGGCATTCAGCATTGTGGCCTGATGTTAGGTTCCGAAACACATTAACAAAGCTATTGGCTTGTTGCAGTGCTCATCTCGCGACCTGGTTGACACATCGAGTAGCACAAATAAGAGGAAAATAGCACATCATACTTTTAAACGCATTGCTAGTCAGATAAATACAGGTAATAGATGCCAACAGGACTGTTTCGAACGTTTGTACATCACCCCTTCTCATCTACACCTCCATCCTTTATTGTAGAAGGCAATCTTACCCCCACAGTAATTTTATACAAATAACATAGTTGGTTCAAATTGTTGCTGATGTTCGAGAGTTATGCGTGAATGTTAACCGATTTTCGTTCCTACCCCTGTGGGACTTAAGTGGTTTCTTCACCCCATCCCCCACGGCGCTTGTTTCCAGATGGCAAATTACGTATGTAACAAGTTTGGCTGATATCGATCCTGTAGTGTGAATGGTTTGGGTCACATGTTGAACATGTATACATATATTTTTCTAAGGAAAAAAGGATAGAGATACAAAATTAACTGATACAGTCAGGATGCTCGTTATAAGATAATTAATGTAGAACACAATAAAAACTAAAGAATAGCGGCTCCAATCGTTAAAATGTTCTTTATTTTAGCCCACGACCAGACCTGGCTTTTGTATTCATGGATTCACAACACAGCTGTGGAGCACTAGCGCTCAACAACCATGGAGAAACTGACAACAAAATAAAAAGACACTGATCTTGAAATATAAATGTACAACATTTTAAGATTAACTTCTAATGGCAGTAGAACGCTATTGGAATAGAGCAGAATACAATAATCCAATGAAACATGCGGACTGGGCCAACAGAAATAGATTGGTTATGATAAATTAGTGTGTTGGAAGTTTTGGTTGCCAATCTTATGTTTTGTTGTGTAAATATCGTCGTTAGATTGTCTGCGTGTTGACTCTGGCATTCTAAACAGGAACTGTCGTCGCGGAGGTTGTAGCGGTCGGGTTTAGTCACTTCTTGGATAAGTAAATATTAATTAGTTAATGCTCAGTCAAATATATGGTAGTGGCCATCATGTTTGTAGAAACAACCAGATTTACAAATTATAAGGATAGAAAAATAGTCTGCAGATTTATCGAAACAGTGTTTCACTTTGCAGCAGAGTGTGCGCTGATTTGAAACTTCTTGGCACATTAAAACTGTGGCCGGACTAGGGTTCGAACCCGGACAATGTTCCATCCTCTGAGCTATTCAAGCACGACTCGTGAATCGTCTTTGCAGCTTTACTTCTGCCAATATCTCCTACAATCTAAATTTTACAGAAGAACTCTTGCTGAAATTGGAGGACTAACACTCCTGGAAGAAAGGATAGTGCGGAGACATTGCTTAGCCACAGGCTGGGGGATATTTCCAGAATGAATTTTCACTCTAAAGTGAATTGTGCGTTGCAGATTGAGAAAAATATCTGAAAACATCCCCCACGCTGTGGCTAAGCCATGTCCCCGCAATGTCCTTTCATGCAGGAGTGCAAGTCCTGCAAGTTTCACAGGAGAATCTGTGTGAAGTTTGGAAGGTAGGAGGTAAGGTATTGGCAGAAGTAAAGATGTAAGGATTTGTCGTGAGCTGTGCCTGGGTAGCTCAGTTGGCAGAGCACTCTCCAGCGAGCGAAAGGCAAAGATTCAGCACTGTAAAAGACATAGTACTGGGTGATCAAAAAGTCAGTATAAATTTGAAAACTGAATAAATCACGGAATAATATAGGTACAAATTGAGACACATGCTTGGAATGACATGGGGTTTAATTAGAACAACAACAAAAAATACGGAAGTTCAAAAATGTCCGACAGATGGCGCTTCATATTATCAGAATAGCAATAATTAGCATAACAAAGTAAGACAAAGCAAAGATGACGATCTTTACAGGAAGTGCTCAATATATCCACCATCATTCTTCAACAATAGCTGTAGTCGAGGAATAATGTTGTGAACAGCACTGTAAAGCATGTCCGGAGTTATGGTGAGGCATTGGCGTCGGATATTGTCTTTCAGCATCCCTAGGGATGTCGGTCGATCACGATACATTTGCGACTTCAGGTAACCCCAAAGCCAATAATCGCACGGACTGAGGTCTGGTGACCTAAGAGGCCAAGCATGACGAAAGTGGCGGCTGAGCACACGATCATCACCAAACGACGAGCGCAAGTGATCTTTCACGCGTCTAGCAATATGGTGCGGAGCGCCATCCTGCCTTTTGGTTCTAATAAAACCCCATGTCATTCCAAGCAGGTGTGTCAATTTTTACCTCTCTATCTACATTATTCCGTGCTTTATTAAGTTTTCAAATTTATACTGACTGTTTCATCACCCGGTATATCAAGAAGAAGTTGGTTGTTAACATTCCGATAGCGTACATTTCGAGAACTGAGACAACAAATTACTCCCTCTCGCGAAATGACGACGATCGTAAGATCGGAGAAATCAGAGTTTTTAACGTGCACCATTCTCGAATAGAAAAGGAAAGTGAGGAAAGATTAGTGATACCTTTAGAACACTCTTCCACACACCGCAAGGACTTGGAGAGAGTAGGGGTGAATACGGATATATGTGCAATTGCGTTCCTCATGAATATGAGTACACTGAGCTTCTACACTATTTCTGTTAAAATAGGTCTGAGCACTATGGGACTTAACATCTATGGTCATCAGTCCCCTAGAACTTAGAACTACTTAAACCTAACTAACCTAAGGACATCACACAACACCCAGTGATCACGAGGCTGAGAAAATCCGTGACCCCGCCGGGAATCGATCACGGGAACCCGGGCGCGGGAAGCGAGAACGCTACCACACGACCACGAGCTACGGACACACTGTTTCTGTAGCGTGACTCGTGAAGTACAGGTGTGGATGTGTGTGTGGATCTGGTAATAGATCTCCTAAGCTGTGTAAGCGAGTTCATGGCCTCATTTCTGCACCTCCGGAAGGAGAGGCTGCGTCAGGTGCCGGCCAGTTACTCCTACTACTACATTCTGACAGACGTGTGTGGCGTAAGTCCTGCAGTCGAACATCTAGGGATATTCTCAAAGCAAACGTTGTTTCAGTAAGGTAAAATTACTGCCTCTAACAAGGTGTTACATGATTATACGCATCAGGAGCGCCTGTAGTTACTGGTGAGCCGCGAGAGACGGGAAAGGTCGGGGGGATCGCAGACAGTCGTGGCCGCGCTGACAAGTGTGTGCGCCCGCTAATGGAGCCGTAACGATGCCATTAGCCCGCGCCCGGCGACACTATCTGCCGGCAGTATCTAGGAATGAAACAGTTCCGCCCGCAGAGCGCGTGTCCCACATTTGGAGGTGAAATAAAAACGCCGCGACAGCGCACATTAATCCGCATCTACAAAGACACGCGCGCGCGCCGCTCGCCTGCTTAAGCTGGACAGGTACAGCGCGCTGCCAGGGTGCCGCATCCGTAATGTCTAGGCGGCGTGCAGCCTAGAGAAATCCTCGCCTCGCTGTGAAACACGTGTGACCTTGCGCAAGCTTTATAAGCACCTCCGCGCAGCACACAAATTTCCCTCCCAGGTGAGAACAAGTAAGCGACTCTGTAACTGCAAGCACGACTGCTTGCGAATCGAAAGTGGTTGCAGGTGCTGTCTTAGAAAGTGTTGGACTGATCGTCCAAAACACTTCGAGGTTAGTTCAGAAAATTGTCCGCGTCAGGAACGCAAAATTTAACATTCACATTCTCACTCGCCCTGATCCCTCCCGTTTTCAAAAATGGTTCAGATGGCTGTGAGCACTATGGGACTTAACAACTGAGGTCATCAGTCCCCTAGACTCATAAGGGGAAGGCCTCAGACACGGCCAACCGATTCGGCTCAGATTTGGCAGGTCGCTTGTGTACAACCTAAAACGAAGGAATCTAAGATATTTTGGGTCAACACCCCCGCGTTTTTGAGAAAATCACCCGTAAGGTTATGACGAGCGATCGACTCAAAGTTGGAGGGATCGATAGATACTTGTAAATAGAGCATTTTTCATCACCAGGTATGGGGTCCAAAAACGCATACTTTTCCAGAAATCGAGGTAAGAAACTTTTACAACTGCCGCTTCTGTACCCAAATGGTCAACGCTTTTCGCCGACAGCGCCGATAGCGCAACGGCCAAGGTAAATGGCTGCAAATCTCGAGGAAACGTAGTGCATGTTATTCTTTTGGTTTGTATTTTTCCATATCTCAATTGATAGGGATAGGAGGGTTAATAAGGTAAGTAAATCAACAAGCAATGATAATAAGGTATTCAAATAAATTTCTCAAACCTCTTGGGATAGTAAACAACTAAAATTTTACTCCAGGTCACTTTATAATGGCTCTTCCAGCCACTGTTACGTGTCCTCACTTTTCTTCGAACAACTAGATGGATGGTACTTGTCATAGAAACATTCGAAACAAATATACTCACAGCACCAAGAGCATCTAATGAATGCAATCTTTCGACGCTACACTGTTCCTTCCCTATGATATGACGAAGAGGCAACCGGGACAACACAACTCTCCCCGCGTGCATTCTATACCGTGCCTCGCTGTAAACAAGCGTCGCACGGTTGGCTATCTGTGATCCCTCGTGAGGAAGTAGCAGCACTTTTATTCGGAATTGTTTTCATGTGACAAGGCTTAAAAGTTTAATACTTTTCTAACTCACGGCGTTTGGGAAATTAGTTTGCCTACCTTATTTTTATCACTCCTTATTCATTTACTTACCTTATTAACCCTCCTATCCCTATCAATTGAGGTATGGAAAAATACAAACGAATAACATCCGCTAGGTTTCTTCGAGATTCGAACCCGGGTTTTCCGTTTACCAGCCAGTTACCTTGGCCGTTGCGCTATCAGCGCTGTCGGCGATAGGCGTTAACCATGTGGGTGCAGAAGCGGCAGTTGTAAAAGTTTCTTACCTCGATTTCTGGAAAAGTATGCGTTTTCTGACCCCATACCTGATGATGAAAAATGCTCTATTTACAATTATCTATCGATCCCTCCAATTTTGAGTCGATCGCTCGTCATAACCTTTAGGGGTGATTTTCTCAAAACCGTGGGGGTGTTGATCCAAAATATCTTAGATTCCTTCGTTTTAGATTCTACACAAGCGACCTGCCAAATCTGAGCCGAATCGGTTGGCCGTCTCTGAGGCCTTCCCTTGTTAGAACTACTTGAACCTAACTAACCTATAGACATCACACACATCCTGCCCGAGGCAAGATTAGAACCTGCGACCGTTGCAGCTGCGCAGTTCCGGACTGAAGCGCCTAGAACTGCTCTGCCACAGCGGCCGGCCCCTCCGTTTTCGGTGTATCGTATTGCCTCTAGCTGATTTTGAGTTCAGATGCTGTCTCATAGTCATTTCAATGTACGACGGCCATCTGACAACGAATTTTATAAATTTTGTTCTTTGTATTTCGTAGTTTTATCCTTTTATACAGCTTTCTGGTGCGGGCATCGGAAACAATCTAAAAACCACATTCCTTTTAGCCATATATCAGAGTAACATTCGTGAAATAGGCGTAGTGCTATACTGCGTATTGCTGAAATACAAAATAAGTGGAGAAGACTGACAGATGGGAAAAGCCCCTCCATTGTCGACCATAAGTATCTCTTGAAATTGAACCAACGGACCTACACTGACGAGCCAAGACGTTATGGCCACTGTCCACTGCGAGATCAAATCCCATTTGGCGTCGCGGGGCTGTGACGCGGGAAGGAAAGTGTACAAGGAGAACAGAACGAATGGGAAATCATTCTACGTATGATACGTGCCGAAAATTGGAAAATCCATTAACATATACGACTTAGATTAATACCAGATTGTTAATCTGATCAAACTATATGGACACTTTTTGGTGGACACTATTATGTGACCATCATTCCCTTTTTAGGCCAGTTTGAGCTCTTCTGCGGACAGTTTCAACGAAGTATCCGAATTTCTGTGGAGGAATGGCAGTCCATTCTCCGTCAAGAGCCGAAACCAGAGAAGAGAGTGATGTAGGATGCGGGATTCTGGAGCGAAGTCTACGTTAGAACTCATCCCTGTGGTATTTCCTTGGATTCAGGTCGGCACTCTGGGAAGGCCACTCCATTTCAGAAATGTTAATGTCCACAAACCATTGTCTTACAGAAGCTGCTTCGTGACAGGATGCACTGTCATTCTGTTAAAACGATCACCGTCCCCAACATACTTAGCCCTCAGTTTGTCGATATACTCATCTTCTTCGGGACGAATAAATGCGTGAATATGGTTACCTTCATGCGTGTGAAATTCTTCTTCTGCAACTCTGCTTCAACCACATGCTCTTGGCACTACACATAATGGCAAGTAAGATTCTCCAGACATTCGCCAAACCCAAACCCTTCCATTGGATTGCCACAGTGCACAGCGTGATGCACTACTCCATGTCACTATTCACCAATGATCCACGATCCAGTGGCGTCGCTGTTTACAAACCTCAAGCGTCGCTTAAAATTCACTACAGAAACGTGTGGCTAATGAGGAGCTCCTCGACTGTCGAACCCCAATCTTTTTACCTCCGTAAGCTCAATCATTGTGCTAGCTGGAATCCTGGTATAGCTTTGGAGCTGACGAGTGATTCTTTCCACTGATTTGATCCAATTTTTTTACAACGACTCTCCGCAATACTCGATGGTTCCTGTCCTGAGTACACGAGGGCCTCCTGGTCTATGGGCGTTCCTTCGAGCTCCAATTTCTCACTCATATCACGAGTAGTCGAACTGGGCAGCTTTAGAAGGGTTGAAAGCCCCCTAATGGATTTGTTACTCAGGAGCAATCCAACGAATAGTCCAAGTCCGAAATCACTGAGTTTCTGGCCGCCCCATTCTCCTGTTACTGCCCCTGTATCGACAACACAACTCCCTACCTCCTTTTATACTGTAATGACCGCCTCTCGGGATGCCTACTGGTCAATTCTACACTGCAGTATACTCTGGTGCCTTGGAACGGGCTTTTCAGAAACGACGAAGCTGGTCGGTTCTTCGCGTCCTTCTGTCGTGCGCGTCTGTGGAAAGTGGTTGTCAAATGGTGAAAGCACGAGTAGTGACAGGGCGTAGGACGTCCACGTCTCATTACAGAACATCTTTGTCTTCGTGCTCTGTGAAGCAAAGGCGTCGATGTGTGGCGGATCTGACGACATTGTGGTAGTGCAGTGGCAAGTGTCTCATAATACCATAGAGTGCACATTGTTGAAAATGGCGCTCCACAGCAGACGATCACTAAGTGTTCTCTCCCTGTTGAGCCGAGGATATCGTCAGTCACAATTGCAGTGGCATGGGATGATCGAGAGTGGAGCGTGAATCAGTCGAAGCGTGTCCCCTCTTTTCTCGTTTCGCCATGTTGGTGTTCTTGTCCTGATTCGCCGTCATTTGGGCGAGTTGCTATTCAAAACTTGCTTTGCGCCACGAGCACAGGACGGTGGGAGCAGTATTACCCTATGGGATCCAATCATCTGTGTTTCCATGGAGTCTGTTGAAGTAATCCAAGGTACTGTCACAGCTGTGCTCACATGAACATTGTTGTGGACCACCACAACCTACATCCCTTCATACCTGATGTCTCACCGATGTCTGTGGCATCTTACAGGAGGGTAATTATCAGTGTCACAGTGGCAGAGTCGTACTACAGTGGCTGGAGGGGCGCGATAGTTACGCCTTGGCCACCAAATTCGCCTCATCTGAAACTGATGGAAGACATCTGGGATGCTGCTGGCCGTCAACTTTGCTCGCGCAGACCACCGGCCCTTAGTTTACGAAAATTGCATGCGATACCTCCGGTCGCCTACCAGGCACGCACTTGCCGAATCCGTGGAATGCAGAAGCACTTGTATTGCCTTCCAGAGGTGTCCTACGCGTTATTAACGAGGCAGTCATGAACTTTTAGCTCATCAGGAGAAACCTGTGTCTGTATTGTATTCTCAACAATATGAGTGGAGAGGCCAAGGTTTCCTGTATATAACACAAAAGGAAAACAGAAGTTGAAAGCCAAACTTTCTTAATTGGAAGAAATGGTAATCTGATAATGTGCTTTCTATAGTACTGCCGTAGTCTCTGTGATCCCAAATGCCTTAGATGCTACGCTTCTAGTCTCCCATAATCTACACGTGGACCAGATGGGATATCAACCGTAAACATGTGCTACCTCCAGATATAACGTTCACTAACACAGAAAACCTCGTTAATAAATTCTTGAAAGTTACTTGGCCCTCTAGGAACTTTACCAAATAGGATTATTAGCGGTGATAGAAAATGTAGAAAGAAGAGCAATGAGTTCCGCCACAGCTTCGTGTAGGAAAAGAAAGTCATGGATACGATAATGCCACTCCAGTGGAAAAAGTGGTAATGTGCGAAATGCAAAACTATTCTGTTAAATCTCCTTCGATTTTACTTCCTCCAACATATATCACGTGTAAATGACCACGACGCCAAAGACGGAAAAATTCGATATCTTATGGAGGCTTTCCGACATTCGTCCTTCCCACGAACCACTCTTGAATGGAACAGGAAAGAGAAAAAAGATAGGGACATGTATCCAGCGATATAAATTGCAAGACGGCATCCATATTATGCGAGTAGATGTTGAAGCAAATTTCCTTTACTCAGATACTAAAACATATCTGGGTAGACTACTACTGCACTCGGTCGGCAAGTATTCTGGCTGTGGTTTTTATGGGGCAGGCAACATGAAAAGCAATCACCAATATAGCTACTGAGCAACGTACTAAGAGAAACCTACAAAGACAAACGGATTGGAGGAAGTTTATTTCCTGCTACTGTGCGGGATTGGAATACGGTTGTAGGTGAAGGAATTGAAGAAAGGGTTACGGGAGAATATGGGCGTGGTATTAGGAATGAGAGAGGAGAAAGACAGTTTGAGTTATGCAACAAATTTCAGCTAGTAATAGCGAATAATCTGTTGAAGAATCACGAAAGGAATAGGTATATTTGGAAAATTCCAGGGTATGGGAAGATTTCAGTTAGATTACATCATGGTTAGGCAGAGATTTCGAAATCAGTTACTGGATTGTAAGGCGTACTCAGGACCGAATATAGACTCAGGTCACAATTTAGTAGTGATGAAGAATATGCTGAAGTTTAAGAGATTAACTAGAAAGAATCAATACGCAAACAAGTGGGACAGAGAAGTATTAAGGAATAATGAGATACGCTTGATGTTGTCTGAGACTGTAGATACCCCGACGAGGAATAACTCAATAGGCAGTTAAGTTGAAGAGGAATGGGCATCTCTGAAAAAGACAATTACGGAAGTTGGAAAGAAAAACATAGTCTTACACACTCTTTTTACCAGGTTCAAACTAAAAATGTTCAATTAGCATACTCGTAGATTACGAATCTTTCTTAAGTTCAATGAAATGCTTGGAGTGTGTAATTGCGACGACTTCTCCACCACTTCAGTTTTAATTGGGTTGCATAATATTAACTGCTTCACTGCAGAAGAGCCGATGATATTAAATAATTTATACCAACACATAGTTTATATTTTGTATTTATGTTTATCTTGTTCCACAATATTTGTACAAAGCACAGCTCAAAGACACTGCCTCTACAGGTCAAGTACTCGAACTGGGAACTACTGCCATTCTACTGCCACTCCTGACCTCATAGTCTCACTGCTTATATTGTTTCTTAACAATACAACTTCTTTGAAAGTATTTTTCAACGACGTCACATTAACTGAGTAAAAGTCGGTTGTTTCATAAAAAATTACAGTTTCAGTTTTGAAGATAATGAAAGAATGATTATAACAAATGTGAGTTCTAAAATTGCTTTTAAAATTTAGTATCGAAATTCTGCTTGAGACATGTTACAATACTTGAGACAAAATAGCTGATATCTCGTTAATTACAACAGGAATTTTGATGCTAACATATTTTGAAGTACTTTGCGTAATGCGGAGCTTCAAATATTCTATAATAATGTCGTTTTGACCAAATGATGGAAATAATAATTTGTTTATGACAGAAGGTTCTAGAACTCGTAACTACAGAATTAATCACAATGAATCTGATCTGAGTTTTTATAGAAATTTTAATCGCTTGAAAGTGATCGTAACTTTCAGTGCATCAATTAGTCAGAAATGTAACCGAAATATTAATTGCCACATTTTATGAAATAATCGATTTTGATAATTAAAATCCCATTAAATGAGTGAACTAGTTTTAACACTAACATTTGAAAGTGATTACTGTCTGGTAGTTACGCAAATGAAATATTTAGTTTTTCTGTAAATTTTCGAAAATTGATGATTACAATTAGGTACTTCATGTTAATTGTATCTAAACAAGCTGTAGTTGACGAAATGAGTGGGTTACATTTTGTATATCTCGTGTGCAGTACCACTTGATACAATACAGAGCATCAAAAGTGGTACTTTAACATTTGGTATACTGTGAAATATGCTTCGTAAACACATAAAAACGTGATACCGAACACTTCATAAAAGGGTCCCCCATGGTATGTCCTATCACAATAGGTATAAAGAAGGTAACTGCGAAGAAACCGTGGGTAACGTAGATGTGATAGAAGAAGAGGAGTCGAGCCAGAAGAGCTAGGCATCCAGTATTAGATTCAAAATTTAAAAGAGCCTTG
Source organism: Schistocerca cancellata (assembly GCF_023864275.1). Taxonomy (NCBI): domain Eukaryota; kingdom Metazoa; phylum Arthropoda; class Insecta; order Orthoptera; family Acrididae; genus Schistocerca; species Schistocerca cancellata. The sequence continues at coordinate 424,631,620 of NC_064633.1, forward strand.
AAAGACTTAACATCAAAACAGAAGGGATTGGTAACATTCCATTAGAATTTCGAAACTCATTGGGGGAAATGGCAACAAAACTATTATTCTCGTGTGTAGAATGTATGAGTCTGGCAATATACCACCTGACTTTCGGAAAAATATCATCCACACAGCTCGGAAGACTGCAAGAAGTGACAAGTGCCAAAATTAACGCACAATTAGCTTAACAGCTAAGACATCCGAGTTGCTAACAAGAAAAATATACAGAAGAATGAAAAAGAAAATTGAGGACGTGTTAGATGACGATCAGTTTGGGCTTAGTAAAGGTGAAGGCATCAGAGAGGCAGTTCTGAGATTGCAGTTGATAATTGATGCAAGACTGAAGAAAAATCAAGGCATGTTCATAGGATTTCTCGACCACACAGCTCGGAAGACTGCAAGAAGTGACAAGTGCCAAAATTAACGCACAATTAGCTTAACAGCTAAGACATCCGAGTTGCTAACAAGAAAAATATACAGAAGAATGAAAAAGAAAATTGAGGACGTGTTAGATGACGATCAGTTTGGGCTTAGTAAAGGTGAAGGCATCAGAGAGGCAGTTCTGAGATTGCAGTTGATAATTGATGCAAGACTGAAGAAAAATCAAGGCATGTTCATAGGATTTCTCGACCTGGGAAAAACTTTCGGCTGTGTCAAATGGTGCAGGGTGTTAGAAGTTCTGAGGAAAATCGGAGTAAGCTATTGGTAAGACGGGTAATATACAATACGTTCAAGAACCATGAGGAAACAATAAGAGTGGAAGAACAAGAACGAAGAGTTCGGATTAAAAAGGGTGTTAAGACGGAAGTTTAGTCTTTTCTCTCCTACTGTTCAATCTGTACATTGAAGAAGTCATGACAGTAATAAAAGAGAGGTTCAAGAGTGGGATAAAAATGGAAAGTGAAAGGATATTAACGAAAAGATTCGCTGATGACATAGCTATCCTTAATGAAAGAGATGAAAAATTAAAGGATTTTCTGAAAGGAGGAGGAGAAGGGAGGAGATTAGTGTTTACCGTCTCGTCGACATTGAGGTCATTAGAGACCGAGCACAAGCTCGGATTAGGGAAGGATGGAGAAAGAAACTGGCCGTGACCTTTCGAGGAAACCATCATAGAACTTCACTTAAGCTATGTAGGGAAATCACGAAAACCTAAATATGGATGGTAGGACGCGGGTTTGAATCGTCGTTCACCCGAATGCTAGTCTAGTGAACTAACGACTGGCCACCTCGCTCGGTTTACTGAATGGAATGAACAGTTTAATGAGTACAGTATATGGGCTGAGAGTAAATCGAAGAAAGACGAAAGTAATGAGAATAGTAGAAATGAGAACAGAGGGAACCTTAACATGGAGATTGGTGTTCACAAAGTAGATGAGGTTAAGGAATTCTGCTACATAGGCAGCAATGTAACCCATGACGGACGGAGCAAGGAGGACATTAAAAGAAAACTAGCACTGGCAAAAAGGGCTTTCCTGGCCAAGAGAAGCCAACTAGTATCACACATGGGGCTTCATTTGAGGAAGAAATTTCTGAGAATGTACATTTGGAGCTCGGCGTTGTATGGTAGCGAAATTTGGACTGTGGGAAACCCTGAATAGAAGAGAAGTATTTGAGATGTGGTGCTATAGAAGAATTTTGAAAATTAGGTGGACTGATAAGGTAACGAATGAGGAGGTTCTCCACAGAATCGACGACGAAAGGAATTTATGGAAAGCACTGACTAGAAGAGTCGACAAGATTGTAGGACGTCTGTTAAGACGTCACAGATAACATCTATTGTACTAGAGGGAGCTGTAGAGGGTAAAAACTGTAGAGAGAAACGGGGATTGAAATACATCCAGCAAATAATTAAGGACGTAGGTTACAATTGCTACTTTTGTTGTGTGGAGGCTGGCACAGGAGAGAAATTCGAGGCGCGCAGCATTAAACCAGTCAGAAAACTGATGGAAAAAAACGGATTGTCATTTTATGTCATGTAGGTCAGTGGTAAGAAATTTTCAAGTGTAACTTTGCAGATTTACGGAGCATCTTTTTAAAGAACTGCATTACTCTACGGTTTAAGAGATGATGAAATAAGTGTGTTTTGGCATCACAGACTCGTAAATCTGAGGTGACACGTCTGAATCTTCTCTTGGACAAATTCTGTTAGAATGTTTTACCCTGCATTAACAAGTTATATGTAAGTAAAAAGATCAGATTCTCTCTGATTTAGGAATGCGCACTGCTGCGTCAGAACCTCGGACACAGGACTCGTGGAGCATACTTAGAACTTCATGCACTCCTGGCCAAGTGATGATGCCTTCAGTGAAAGCTTCAGGACGGCGCATACTTCATTGTCGTATAAGGATACCGTATAAACTAAAGTCTCTTAAATATGAAGTCCATTTATCGACGATATGACTTTCACAGAGACAACCCACCTGTTGTTGGTACTGTCTCGGATGCGTTGCCATTTAACTGTCAACTATCTTTTACGTTCTTTCCTGGCAGTGTTTAATCGCCCAATGATTACCAATACTTTTCTCATTTTGTCATTTCCGAGTCAAAAGTCAGCACACCTCCATCTACTGTGTAAGTAATCGGATACGTTGCAAATATCGCTAAAAGTTCTTCTTCCGATTGTCTGGCATGCACCATAGATCCTCAAAACAATGTGGTAGAGCCTTCGGAAGATTGGAATGGGACTCAGTGGTTTGAACGTCCACACACTTGGACTGAAGCTGACTCCAGAGCAGAGTCTCCCAAACTAGGGGTCAAATGATATTTTCTGAGGGGTAAAAACAAAAGGATCGATTGTGTTTCAGTCACGAAACAATAGTATTTTTAAAAGAATATTACTTTGATCTCTACATTGTAAGACTGTCATAATGAGTACACAGGTAAAAAATAATGACATCTTTCTAAAATACTACCATTAATGCGTGACGTAATGTGGTGGAGGTTATAGCTTATGAAATGAATATTTGAATATCTTCTTCCTCACACAGTCCTACCATTACTCATATTTTTTATTTTATACCATACATATATGGCAGCAAGACTGTGACATAAGTTGTAAATCACATGTGCTAATATCTCAGGAAAATGCCTTTTCCGAGTTGTAGGTGGTTACCATAATGGACAGATATAGCTTAGGTAATCACTTCGAACACGTAAACGTACTAATTGACAACACAGCAGGAATTGTGAAATAGTTACCGCACTGCTGTAGGAACTACATAAAATAATAATAATAATTATTATTATTCGTGATAGTTGTCATACATAAAGCACTGGCACAGCAAGTCTTTCTGCCAATTCAGAATTAAGGAGTCCAGTAATCAAATCATTTACGAAGTATAGTGCACCCATTTTAAATTGATTGATTTCAAATGAGGATGCAAGATGGGTGTGAAAAAAGTGTCGTAGAGATAGTGTGTTTTGTAACAAATGTCTACTCTCAATGTGAACAGATAGTTTTCTTTTGTGAGAAGGACTTGAGAGTGGCACTCGCGATGCACTGAGAATTGCTTTATTGTTCTAGAGAGAAAGGTTGTTAAGAGTAAGGGTTCAAATGTTTAATAAGGGGCTAATGTTGATAATGGTTGGGAGGGGGGGAGGGGAAGGGATACTAATATGCGCTTGCACTCAGGGGCTAGACGGTAAGAACAAATGCTTTTCTTTGCTTTCTATTCTTCCTGTTTTTGTTTTTGTTCATTAGTCGTCTGATAAACATAGTATAAAATTTGTTAAAACAGATTGCAATAATGGCTCTTCTCAGTCACTGTAAAGGAACACCACAGTGATAGGAGAAAGATGCCGTACGTTAGCTACAAGTATAATAGCATAATGTAACAACAGCAAAGAAACAGAGATAAGCCAAAGTACTATAACAGATACTGGAACTTGTTCAGGAAAAGGAATAGATTGTCTTAATGAGTCACATGTAATGTGATACGAACTGGTCTTTGTCACCAAGAAAGGTGGCTAGGAAATAGTCAATTGACGTTTTTGATGCTGCACTATAGCATTTTCTCTTCTGTGCCGTGCTCTTCATCGCAGAGTAGCACTGTACATTCAAAACTCTGTCTTTCCCCAAAAGTTTTGCCTTTTTCGGCTCCCCCTGATTATTCCCTGATGTTTCAACACACGTACTGTCATACTTTGGCTTCTTCTAGTTAATAATTTCCACACAGAACAATCTCATTTCTTACCGCATCAGTCGAATTAATTCTCAACGTCCACCTGTAACATCACCTCTCAACCTCTTTGATTCTCTCCTTCTATTATTTACATGGGAGGCGAACAAGTTTTCATGCGACTTCCCTGGAAAGACTCATAGCTACGTATTTGATCAAATGAAAACTGATACCATTAAAACTAGAGAGTGCTTAATATTCTCATAGAGGTTGTCGATGTTACAAAATGTATTACGAAGTCGGAAGTAGGGCTTAGGAATGAAATATCTAGCTTAATTACAGAGTTTGATTTCGAGCAACTGGTCATTGTAGGTCGGACTAGCGAAAAATGTTGTTTTTCCTTTTATAAGTTTTGTAGAAGTCCGAAACGCCTTTAATCAACTACAATCGCTTTGTAGTGGAAGTCATCAAGACCAGGTGTGATACCTGCAAATTCTACAGAGCGAAACTGCTGCGCATATAACAGCAGTTTATTGAAGGTCGCGGAGCAACCAAGGATACCTAGGGACTGGAAAAAAGCGCAGATCACTCCATTTTCAAGAACACTCGTAGGACAGATGCTCATAATTAAAGGCCTATGTCGTTGACGTTACTGTAGAAATATGAAATATGTTTTTATACTAAGCTGTTATGACATTTCTGAAGAACGAAAATGTCGTCTACAAAAGTCAACATGGATTCCGCTGCCATTTAGTGGAAAAAAATGCTAGCGTACCGAGTATCGGACCGGATGTGCGTCTGGGTGCAAGAATTTCTTACAGATGGAACTGATTATGTCGCTCTTAACGGAACAAAACCGACAGATGCAAAGGTAATCTTGAAGATATTCAAGGAACTGTGATAGATCCGTTACAGTTTACAATTTATACAACTGAATGCGCCGGAAACTTTTTAAGGCTGTTCGCAGATGATGATGTGTAACAATAGCAATGCTAGAAGACAATACCGATTTGCGGAAGGACCTACAGAAGATTCATAAGTGTGCAGGCCCTGGTAGTTGAACGTGAACGTAAATAAGTGTAACATACTGCCCGTGCACATGAAAAGAAGTCCATTAGTGTAGAACTACACTACTGATTCCAAATTGCTAGAAATAGTAACTACAGTAACATATCTTGCAGTATTCACGTTAAGTGAAATAACCTCGTAAAAGAAATGGTAGGAAAATCAGATGCCAGATATAACGGATCTTTTACGTTGGGATAAATTTATTTTATTTTTTGCTAAATGTTTTCGTTAAATAGCTGAATAAATTGTAATTAGGAATAATTTAATTAAGCAGAGTAGAGAAGATAAAGAAGTCAAAGAGACGTTCATTGGGCTGACATTGTCGTAATGTAACGTCATTGCGTTGTTCCGTTGTTAAAACAAGTCGTTTGTGTTCCGTTCGGCTGTTCGGTCGTGCGCGTATCTGAAAGGAATTAATTCGGGGACTATAATAAACTTTCACATAATAGTTACGAGTCGATGTTCCGACAAAAGGGGTTAACGTCAGCGTTAATTCGAATTGTGGGCGACTGGATTAGTTTTGACAGATACGTGAAAACGGACGTAGCGAAAGTTGTTCGCATATCATCCTTGAACGTGACTTTTTATTGAATTAACGATTGCGGGCTTATTAAAAGCTATTATCTCATGATTAGGATCAATCCCTCTTTCCTCCTAGATTCATTAACATTTACGTCATAAGAAAAAGGATTATTAATAAAAGTGATGTAAAATGACTATTACGTCTTATTCCGTTAGCGTGGAACCGACGTAATATCTCTGAAATGACATTGATATATAATTTGTTTTAAATACTGAACTGAGATAGAAAGTAAATTGAAATTAGTGAATATTTGATACTGAAACTATAGAAGCAGAAACGCTTAAGGTTTCTCTTCTCTAAAATGGCAAAATAGGTACGAACTTTAACTCCATAGTCGACATTATGTATTGCAAAGACATTAGCATTTCATACTTATTTTGACGACGCGCTGTTAAAGGAACGTTGAGTCTCTGTACGAGTAATAAAATTAAATCTAAAAACATAATTAATAACGGCGAACTCCGCTTTAACAAACTGTATTGCGTGTCGTCATCGGGCAATAACTGCTCAAACCTGGAGACTTGTGTGGTGAAATTAGAAGGCGGCCATATAAAACAAACTTTAAAATGCATTCAAGCTACAGTGGAATCGGCACAACACGACGTGGGCAGTTATACAGACTGGAATTCACGGAAGAATCTTAAAGAACTGCAGTTCATCCACTGAAGAAGTGGCTTACGAGGGACTTGTTCGACCGATTCTTGAATATTGATCGTCAACCTGAGATCATTGCCAAGTAGGACTGATAGACGAAATAGACAAAATGCAACGAAAAGCGGTGCGTTTCGTAATGGGATCGTTTAGTCGGAGCGGGAGCGTTACAGAGATGCTCAGCAAACTTCAGTGGCAGATGCTACAACGGAGGCGCTGTGCAGCACACATTGAGATTCTTTCCGCGAAGAGTCGTGCAACGTATTACTTCCTTCCATACACTTCTTCCGAAAAGACTACGACAAGAAAATTCCTAATATTAGACCTCGTATGGGGGCTTCCCACAATCGTTCTACCCGCGCGCCATTCACGTGGGAACTATGAAAGGAGATGGTGGAGGGGAGTGGGGAGGGGGGGGGGAGATCAGTTGTAAGTATTTCCAGTGATAGGTGCGTGACAGTATATTCAAATAATGTAACATCTTTTCTTCTGTTTACGCTTATTGTGTGTTTATTTTGTAAATCGTGTGCCACCGATCCCGGAAGCGTTTTATTCTGAACTTCCCCTCGCATTTCGCAACAGCAATCGCCTGCTTACAGCTGCGTTGTCTGTGAACAGGTCCAGAAATCTGCCGGCCTTAATTACACTTGGTGTAACAGTAATGTTCGGGAATTGTGAAAGACTTTTATACACGACAACGCTTTTCAAGAGTCAAAGCTCTCCGTATTATCTTGCTGGCACTTATACCTCGTCATTAAAAGTTAATGATGTAATAAAAGTACCGGAAACTTGATTACAGGAACTTTGATTCTTGTAATGCTATGTCCACACTTGGTGTGGTATGTGCCCAGATAGCATGGATTTGATAACAACTATTACATGAGGTTCTACGTTTTTTCTATTTTGTTATTTTTATTTTTTTAATGACGAAGACACCTGCTGTATTATACACAGGGTATGTTTGAACATGAATGACACAAGGAGAGTATACTCTTAAAAGGAGCACTCATTAACATACTAAAAGAGTAATCACTTGAAAATAGCACTGTATGCCGAAATCTCGATAGTGAAAACAAAATAAATGTGGTAATATTCCAGGCACAAAGTGTTATCCTTTCTAAAAATAAGTTTGACGACATTCTACCTTGTTCAATTCACAAACCGTCATGACTTCCTGTTAGCTACGATGAAGTGGTACAAGATGCATTCAAAAAGAAACAAGGCGTAGGCTGTAAAATTAAGACTCCTAAAAGGATCGCAACGCTGTTCTTAGTAGAAGAATGTGCTGTCACCACAAGAGCGCTTAGGCTCCAAATTAGCAGCTGTAGCAGGGGTGTCCAACATTTTTGCTTACCAGGGCCGCATTTGAAGAAGGCGATTATTTTTGGGCCACACATATTATACCTAACTCCAACAATTACAGCCTAAGAAATAAATAAAGAGAGAGAGAGAGAAAGAAAGAGACAAAACAGGATGGACAAGTGAAAGAATAGCATCTTGTGGCGGCAGTTTCAAATTGAAAATATTCAATTTATCATAACTTTACATAAACTGATTTTTTTTCTATCGATCTTATGATAGGTGCTCGTATCTTGAGCCGCGTTGATAAATTGCCTTAGGTCGCATACGACCCGCAGGCCGCGGGTTGGACGCCCCTGCGCGACAGGGATACAGGCGGAGACCCACGTGACGAGAGAGCGATCGCGTGCGCGCACTGACTGTACTCAGCCGTGATGAAAACAATGAAAAGAAGAGCAAAAGGGTGTAGCGCGTTTTGGGTGCTGACGACGCTGCACGTTTCATCCGATGACCACATTTTTCACTCTGGTTCGAAGTGAAGACTCCATATCTCGTCTCCTGCGACCACTCATTGCAATAATTCATTCCCTTTCCTGACATAGCACTGCAGATGTTCAAAAGAGAGTCCCTCTGACATGCTTCCCGTGCTTGTTGAAACCTGTGAGGCACCAGTGGACGACCTATTTGCGGAGAATCAGTCTGTTCTTGCTTATTGCCTGAGCACTTCCAACTCTCAGTCCGACTTCTGCGACAGTGGTTGCTACCACAACGCCATCTGTTGAACAATGGCACCGGTTATTCGGTGTCGCGTATCAGACCGCGTATCATCGGCCAACAGCATTTGTAACATTCGTCCTTCGCTGAATGGCTTGTTCCACACCATGAACCTTCCAGTACTCCCGGTACACTTATGCCTTTCTTTCATCTACACCTGCATCTACATTAATACCCTGGAATGCACACAATTTCACTGCCGTTCCACTCTCGAACAGTGCGCAGGGAAAATAAACGCAAAATTTTTCTTGCTCGGCGGCTATTGTTGGTGTCTAGTATATTATGTCTGGCCAAAAATATTTGCCTTCTTCAAACGTGGCCAAGGTAAGCAAAAATGTTGGACACCTCTGCTATAGCGGCTAATTTGGAATCTATGCGCTGTTTAAGATTCTTCCTGTGAATCTCAGTTTGGCATCTGCCTTTTCTGCTATTTTTTTTATGTGGTCATTCCACTTAAGGTCGCTCCGGATAAATACTGCAAGATATTTTGTTGTGGTTACTGTTCCCAGCAGTTTGTCGTAGCAGTGTAGTTGTACATTAGTGGACTTCTCCTCCTGTGCATGCGTTCAGGTTTAACTGCCAGAGCCTGCACACTCATGAATCCTCTAGGTGCTTCTGCAAATCGATACTGTCTTCTGGCGTTGCTACTGTTTCTGTTACTGTATTACAATGATCAAATCTTCTCAAGTGGGTCTTAACAAAACGTTTTTGGATTCGGAGAAGAACGTTGGAGATTGAAATTTCGTGAAAGCATCTCGCCGCAATGAAAAACGCCTTTGGTTTGATGATTGTCGCGCCAACTCACGTATCATATCCGTGACACTGTCCCCCCTATTCGAAATTGTTACAAAACGAGCTACCCTTCTTTAACTTCTTTGATGTCTTCCGTCAATCCCGTTCGTTAAGGATCACTTACGCTATAGCAGTACTGTAGCAGGGGACGAACAAGCATAGTGTAGATAGAACCTTTACTTGACCCGTTGCATCTTGTAAGTGTTCTGCCAATAAAACGCAGTCTTCGTTTAGCTTTCCCTACAACATTATCAAGGTGATCGTTTCACTTAAAGTTACCCGTAATCGTAATTCCTAAATATTTAGTTGAATTGTCAGCATTGAGATTTGTTTGATATATTTTGTAACAGGAATTGAACATACTCCTTTTGGTACTCATTTTGATGACCTCACGCTTTTCATTATTTAGGATCAATTGCAGCTTGTTTCGTATAGATATCTTGCCTAAATCATTTTTCAACCATGAATTTTCGATCCCTGTACTCCTTCCGCTGTAAGGAAACGCACCATACTCACGCGCTCACATTTTGAAGCCACCACTCCACTTTTTTCGGCACGACTGAGGGCAGTGGACGGTCAACGCGCGCACGTTTTCGTTCTGTAGTTAAAGAGCTGCATCAAACCAGTCTCGGGACTGAAGACCACAACAATAACAACAGTTAAAGAGAGTCTGCGCCCGTGTCTCTTAAGTGCCAAGTTTTGCACCTAAGCTCTGATAAAGGACCATACTTCTTCAACTGACAATGAGATTACGATCCTTTGAGAGGTTTCGTTTTACAGAACCCGAATCGTTTCTTTTTGAATGCGTCTTATAGTTAGAGAGAGCAACTCTGACAAACCAATAATTCAAAAAGGTTACAAAATGTTATAGTGTAACACCAGAGTCAAGCGCTCGTGATTCAGCGTGTGCTTGAAACCATTTAATTTGATTCACAAAGAAAATGGAAGAAGAAAGGTCACTACAGTACCAATAACTTGAAGGGTACTAATCTAAACTCGTCTTAAACATTCACCAAGCGTTCGGTGTGTAAAAATTTCTATTCCACTGCATGGTTTTCTTTGAGAAGTGCCTTTTTAGTGACTGTACATCATCTGAATAAAGCGTATATCAGAGGACTGCAATCGTGGCTTTTACCTTCAAATAACGTGATTGAGTAGTTGCACAGTGGCTCCACATTAATCTATAGCTCCCACCATTCGTTACTGTTACTGATCCGCCTACTTGCCGTTGTTGTTGTACGAGGCACCGACCTCGATGGGTGCGGAGGTGAGTGTTGTCAAACATTTCCCCAAGCACAATATTTCTGTTTACACTGAGGCAGCTGAGATGTTTGTGTTTACAGCGCCTCGCTTACGATTAGCTGCCTGCTCGATTGCTGTTAGCCATGAAGCCGGAAGCCTGAAACTGCAGTTGTGTTAAAGTTGGAAACTCTCCGAGTAGTCGCCACGGTTCCTCACAGCTGCTGCCTATGAGTGTCGAGATGGTAGCTAACAGAAGTTCCAGAAATGCATAGTTTCTGAGTAATGAACATTTGTTCATGGGAGGGGCTGAGCAACGTTTGTGAATCTGAGCACAGTCGTAACTATAGCGCTCGGTCAGCAATGTATTTTAACGAACATTTTTTTTTAGCACATCACCTTAGGTGCACATCAGTCAGTGTGTTAAGTGGTCTATATTCAGTTGTTTGGTACTGCAGTTTCAAGCTAACGCGCCATCTGTGGCGTCCGGGCTGAACGAGCAGGTCCAACGTTTACTTATTGGGATGCCAGAGAAATTGTGTCTCTAAGATACTGGAAAAATCGGCCGAACATCTTAACAGATGGTACTCCGCGATGTAGAAATATTTCAGTGTAGTTGTCTCGGACTCGCAGACTACTTCCATACGCTGAACGATAGCAGAAATCATTTTCGCAACATCATTTCTGAGTAGCCGGCTTCCATTAATTCGATGTGTTGGAGAATGTACTGAACCATACGTACGCTGCAAACAGCGCAATAGCAGTTAACACGAAAGTGAAGTTATTGGTGTTATTAAGACACCGCAATAAATACTCAGAGTTGCGAGTAATTTACAGTGCAAAAAATACACGACTGAAACTACAATACTGCTCGAACAACGGTCCAAGCGAGGTAGCGCGGTGGCTTGCACACTGGACTCGCATCGGGGAGGATGACGGTCCAAGCCAACGTCCGGCCATCCTGATTTAGGTTTCCCATGATTTCCCTAAATCGCTTCAGGCAAATGCCTTTGAAAGAGCACGGCCAACTTGCTTTCCTATCCTTCCCTAATCCTATGGGATAGAAGACCTCGCTGTTTGGACTCCTCCCCCTAAATCAAGCAACCAACCAATCCAACGAAGCAACAGACTCCGGACCACCTACCACCCAAATTAACGTGAACCTAGGGTACTCTGATGAATGGTAGTCAGTCATGACGGGAGTGCTCCAGATGGAACGTGGGAGGCGGTAGGTGAGTGAAGAGAAAAGGCACAGCAGATCATTTTCTGTACAGGGTTCGGAGAATAATTTCAGTCTATGAAGGTCTCATCAGACCATGCTCTAATGTGGCGGGTTACTGTGTCCCCGTTGAGAGAATGTGTGCCCTCGTAGACCAACACCTTCAGCCTACAACCCTTAACCTACCTAACTATATAAAAGACATGAAACATTTTTTTCACCAACTCTCCACCGTTCCTGTTCCTCTACCACAAGGCGCCCTGCTCATCACTATTAATGGAAGGAGGACTCCCCTCGTGACTCAGTACTACCCATGACCAAGGCATCTGAACCACATTCTCCGCCAGAGTTTCGACTACGTCTCGTCGTGCCCTGAAATGAGAAATATCTTACCCACTTCCCTTCCCACCCCTCTCCCAATGGTATTCCGCCGCCCACCGAACCTACACAATACCTTTTGAGAGTGGAAACATGTTCCAATTAGGCTGTATTCATTTTATTTTCCGTAGGGTTGGCCAATTTCAGCTGTGAGTCATTTTAAAGCACATATCTTAAGCTTCCAGCTTCATTTCACATTCGAATTCATCGCAATATCCATGAACATCTCTTTTCCACAACTGCTCCCAACCCCTTGACTCATGGCTCATATCCGTGCAGTAGACCTAGATGCAAGACCTGTCCCATACATCCTTCCACCACCACCTTCTTCACCCCTGCCATAGGCATTACCTATCCTACCTAATACAGCGCTAGCTATGAAAGTACTTATGAGATCTAAGCTGCAACCACTGTGCTGCTTTCTGCATGGGCAAGACAACCAAGAAACTGTCTTTCTGCACGGATGACCATAAATAAACTCTGGCCAAGAGACGGCAGGACCACCCAGCTGCTGAATACGCTATCCAATACAACGTGTTTCACAGCCTACGCCATCTGAATCCCTCCTACCAACACTAACTTTTCTAAATTGCACAAGTGGAAATTTTTCCTGCAATATATCCTACGTTCCCATAAACCCCCTGGCCTCAACTTTCGCTAAGACCTTTTTTAATCGCTCTATCCGTTTTGTAACTTTTAATATTGGCCTTAGTGAATATAAAAGGCAAAAGAGAGAAATGGTGATTATAATGATGAGGTGAACGACGAAAATCGGCGAAGCGCATGTTGTTGGCCTATCTTTAACACGATGATGCGTGACTATGGGAAGATGATTAATCAGTTTTACGTGTAAGAACCAACTTTACAAGATAATGACGCTCTTAAAACGGCATCGGACTTCGTTATGATGCAGCTGAATGAAAATAGGTTCGTTTTCTGGAAAGTGCTGTGAGCTCTGAAGATTGTGTCAATGGCGACCGATCCATTGCATCATCGTATTAAGACTACCAATAACAAATATATGCTGAAAAAGATAAAAATTATCAGATGAGGACAAGGAATAATTAAATCATACAAATGAATTGAGTGAGTATTCATATATGTTTGATTCAGCTTATTTAAAATAAGATCATAAAACACAACATTTATTCTATCCATTCACTAAGACAACTATGGCGGAAGACAGTGCAAGCATTAGCATTTGTCCTTAAAAAAAGAAGAAAAAAATATTAGGAGCGAAACAAAATCCTAAGACATGTCTCTGAGATTAGGAAGCTTTGATGATAATAATAGATTGTGGGACTACACTGTCCTTCACTCCCCTATCCGCTCCTGTGTTCCCATAGAGCACTACACAGCCTTATGGTCCACCAAAACGCATACAAGCATCTAACACTTTCCCCCTCTGTTTCCCTCCTTTTCCGCTCCCCTTCAAACCTCTTGGCTGCACTAGCTGGCCTACCCTATCCCCACCATAGCCCTGCAGGCTCCCACAAGCAGCACTACAAACTCCCCCCCCCCCACACCTCCCCTACTATCCCTCCCCATCCCCACCCCTGCCTCTTCCTTATCCCCACCATCCACGGATTGCCTCTCCCCTCTGGTGCAGTGCTCACAGTCTAGCTTCAGTAGCCAGAGACGGTGGTCATGTGAGTTGTGCTTGCGTGAATGTTTGTGTGTTTCCTACTTTAGAAGAAGGCCTTCTGGGCAAAAGCTCAAATGTGTAACAGTCTTTTTGTTGTGTCTTTCTGCAACCCAACATCTCCTCTGTATAGTGAGTAGCAAACAATCCTTTTCGTAATATTGATGTAATATTAATTCTTTCAAACTAAAATATAACTTTCGCCATAGATATGATTTTTCGACGTAAACAAGGATGTCAGACGGGAACATGGAGAATAATGCGTTGTTTTGCTGCAAAATACAAGTAAAAAAGTGTTCGTGCCACGATTACAAACGCGGAAATCGGAACAACAAGAATCAGAGTAGAAAGTGAGTATTTCGCGAAGTATAGAAGCTAAACAAAAGTGTTAATTTTCGCAGGCCAACTGCAAAATTCAAAGTGCTGTCGATGTTAATCGCTGTACAGCTGAAGACTGAGTACGTATCATGCACATTAAAGATAAATAAAACGCCGAAACGCGAATTGGCATACATGAACTGCATAAAAAAATGTATAGTTGCTATATTTCTTAAAATAATACGTTACAAAGTGTCATCTGCATTCTTTGCAGAATGCTCTTACGGAGCAACGAAAATAGAGTTGACGAGTGGTACGATATAATTGACAACTAGTGACAGGTCTTTGAGACTGAAACTTGCTACTTCACTTTATAAGACCTCTGAGACACAGAGGAATGTAGAGTCTTACGCAACGACACCCTCCTTGAGATGATCTCTTAGCAGTAACCTCGTCACGGACCGCTTGCGTCATTTCCTGTTCCAACGTGCCCGCCCAAACACGACGAGGAAGGAAGAGCTCCGCCGCCGGTACGCGACTTGAATAACAGCAGAGGAACCGCGGGCGCCCAGTCAAGTGCTCCGCGGGTAGTGTGTGTGCCCCTGAAGCCGAACCAGCCTCCGCGTAAGAACAAATAAACGAAAACTGTACGAAGAGAAAAAGAATCAAATTATTCTGCAATACTTCAGCGTAATGTCAAGAAAATGTGGTAGATAATTGCGGAAATGCAGAATTACGAAGTACCGGTGTGCATTTCACTGTCCGGTCATGTCAATACACAGTCAGAGTGAGCACGAAAGTCAACAACAAATTTTCGTACGTTGTTCAGAAATATTTTCTGAGTACGTTGGTAGAAGGGACTTACTAGAGAGTAATTGTATTTAGTTTGACTTCTCACCCAAAATTAACGCTGTATCTGTATTGCACTGAAATTTATTTATTTATCATATGGCTGTCTGATACATTGAAAATAATACGTAGAGTGTAGAATATAGTATTCATAGTATAAAATATTACAAACAGCGTGTAGTGTATTTGCGTAATTTTTCGTCTATGATCGTGTGGGCCATTCTTCTGTGATATGTCTTATGGTCTTATGCAAGCATCACAAAATTGGGATGGCTGATAACCTCATTTATGCAAAAAAATACGTGCAACTGACATGGTGGGTTCTAATTCTGTTTACCATTGATCATGCTTTGCGTCACACGCCAAATTCCGGTGGTTTTTGTGTGATACACATTACATTACGATTTTGTTCTCCAGCTCATTCTTGAGTCTACCCATTAGTAAGGCTAAACTCTTTTCCCCCAGCGACCCTTCCTGTTGTTGGTTGTGGTCGTCTGGATTATAGCTTGTATCATCGACATCTTGATGAATTGGTAAATTTCTTATTATCTGTGATATTTCCGTACTTCGATCGAGAGAGCATTTATGTGATGTAGTTGAGGTGGTGGGATGTGGCTCAGCACTGGCATTCACTCCGGCGTGTTGCTTTGATAATACTATCGATCATTTTTACATGGACTGTTCACCCAAAATGGGGCACAATATTCTGCGGTTCAGAAGAAAAGAACCAAAGCAAAACAACTTAGGGTGGATACCGACGCTCCCCACGTTGTACCACATAGCTTTTGAATTGTGTTTATTGTTTTCAATTCTTCGGCTATTTCTATTAGATGCTCTCTGAAACATAGGGCTTTTCATTTGCGCTGAAAAAATGTGGTTAACAAGGCAAATGTCGATGGGATTCACTGTGTGTCTTTTTCGAGAACTAAGGTGTCCACTAACTCACGGTGCTTGCTGTTCACAATAACCACCGCTTTACTCTTCACCTGCAAGCATGTATTCAGTACTCCTCAGTTCCATTTTTTCGACAGCGTCAGATGCACGTTACCAGTGATACACAGCAGTGCGATTAGGTTTTCTATGAAGAGACTGTCGATATGCAACTCTTATATCGGTCCACTGAATGTCAGGATCAGCAGTGCAGTGATGTCCTGGTGACCTGCTCCCACAAGGACGACAGCCACATCAAAGCAATTTTGCATCCACAACATTTGCAACTCTTCATTGGTGAACCAATCTATACTGCTGAGTATCACTGTTAACGTACAACTAACACTGCCGGAGCAATAAAATCTGAGACAGAAGCGGGCAGTACTGAACGCGAGTTTGAGGGTGAAGAGTAAAGTGGGCATTACTGTTGTCTACAACAAGCACCGAGACTGAATGGAAAAAGTTTGTTACATAACAAGACGCACAGTGTATACCTTGACACTGGCATTGTTGTGTAGATTTCAGTGTAGTACAGATAGAAAGATAAATGGGGGTAAGAAATCAAACGACATAAGAGTTCCCAGAGATTATGGATCCCTCATACTAAGAAACCTATGAAATATCGCTGAACAACCTCCGAACTTTTGTCGATGGTGTCTGCTTTCATCCCATATATCTGGCCTCCAAAAGGCATATCCAGAATGTAGAAGATGTGGATTATTCAAATCTTAAGAAGGGCCGGCCAGAGTGGACGAGCGGCTCTAGGCGCTACAGTCTGGAACCGCGCGACCGCTACGGTCGCAGGTTCGAATCCTGCCTTGGGCATGGATGTGTGTGATGTCCTTAGGTTAGTTAGGTTTGAGTAGTTCTAAGTTCTAGGGGACTGATGCCCTCAGAAGTTAAGTCCCATAGTGCTCAGAGCCATTTGAACCACTTTTTTCTTACGAAGGATCCAGCGCGTTTCCTGTTTACCTCTGGAGCCGGCTGATCAATTTGTAGAACGAAGCTTAGAGATAATTGATCATACAATGTAAGCTTTCACGGCCGGTATTGTCTTCACTTAAAACTTCCGGGCTGACAGGCCGTGGTCGAAGTACACTCCTGGAAATGGAAAAAAGAACACATTGACACCGGTGTGTCAGACCCACCATACTTGCTCCGGACACTGCGAGAGGGCTGTACAAGCAATGATCACACGCACGGCACAGCGGACACACCAGGAACCGCGGTGTTGGCCGTCGAATGGCGCTAGCTGCGCAGCATTTGTGCACCGCCGCCGTCAGTTTCAGCCAGTTTGCCGTGGCATACGGAGCTCCATCGCAGTCTTTAACACTGGTAGCATGCCGCGACAGCGTGGACGTGAACCGTATGTGCAGTTGACGGACTTTGAGCGAGGGCTTATAGTGGGCATGCGGGAGGCCGGGTGGACGTACCGCCGAATTGCTCAACACGTGGGGCGTGAGGTCTCCACAGTACATCGATGTTGTCGCCAGTGGTCGGCGGAAGGTGCACGTGCCCGTCGACCTGGGACCGGACCGCAGCGACGCACGGATGCACGCCAAGACCGTAGGATCCTACGCAGTGCCGTAGGGGACCTCACCGCCACTTCCCAGCAAATTAGGGACACTGTTGCTCCTGGGGTATCGGCGAGGACAATTCGCAACCGTCTCCATGAAGCTGGGCTACGGTCCCGCACACCGTTAGGCCGTCTTCCGCTCACGCCCCAACAACGTGCAGCCCGCCTCCAGTGGTGTCGCGACAGGCGTGAATGGAGGGACGAATGGAGACGTGTCGTCTTCAGCGATGAGAGTCGCTCCTGCCTTGGTGCCAATGATGGTCGTATGCGTGTTTGGCGCCGTGCAGGTGAGCGCCACAATCAGGACTGCATACGACCGAGGCACACAGGGCCAACACCCGGCATCATGGTGTGGGGAGCGATCTCCTACACTGGCCGTACACCACTGGTGATCGTCGAGGGGACACTGAATAGTGCACGGTACATCCAAACCGTCATCGAACCCATCGTTCTACCATTCCTAGACCGGCAAGGGAACTTGCTGTTCCAACAGGACAATGCACGTCCGCATGTATCCCGTACCACCCAACGTGCTCTAGAAGGTGTAAGTCAACTACCCTGGCCAGCAAGATCTCCGGATCTGTCCCCCATTGAGCATGTTTGGGACTGGACGAAGCGTCGTCTCACGCGGTCTGCACGTCCAGCACGAACGCTGGTCCAACTGAGGCGCCAGGTGGAAATGGCATGGCAAGCCGTTCCACAGGACTACATCCAGCATCTCTACGATCGTCTCCATGGGAGAATAGCAGCCTGCATTGCTGCGAAAGGTGGATATACACTGTACTAGTGCCGACATTGTGTATGCTCTGTTGCCTGTGTCTATGTGCCTGTGGTTCTGTCAGTGTGATCATGTGATGTATCTGCCCCCAGGAATGTGTCAATAAAGTTTCCCCTTCCTGGGACAATGAATTCACGATGTTCTTATTTCAATTTCCAGGAGTGTATAAAACACTCTCCTGACGTTTCGTCTCCGACTGCGGGAGACATCCTCGGAGGTAAAGCGGCGAACTGCGAAGAGAACTCGACGAAGCGCTGATTATATAGGCAGTACAGAGGGCGCCACAGTCGATCACGTGGCGTCGGCTATGAGATTGTCTCTGGTAATGCCAACATTCTCGATTGAAAGTAATCGATCGTCACGCTTGCGGTGCAATGCTGGCATCCAAATTTTATCCAGTTTAACACCTTCGTCTTTCCTGTTAAAATTATTACGATGTTTATCAATCTCGATAGCCTCTCTACACAAGCGTGCATAATAATGCGAGGTTTTTGATATGACGCTCGTCTCGCTGAATTTTACACTCCTGGATATTGAAATAAGAACACCGTGAATTCATTGTCCAAGGAAGGGAAAACTTTATTGACACATTCCTGGGGTCAGATACATCACATGATCACACTGACAGAACCACAGGCACATAGACACAGGCAACAGAGCATGCACAATGTCGGCACTAGTACAGTGTATATCCAACTTTCGCAGCAATGCAGGCTGCTATTCTCCCATGGAGACGATCGTAGAGATGCTGGATGTAGTCCTGTGGAACGGCTTGCCATGCCATTTCCACCTGGCGCCTCAGTTGGACCAGCGTTCTGCTGGACCTGCAGACCGCGTGAGACGACGCTTCATCCAGTCCCAAACATGCTCAATGGGGCACAGATCCGGAGATCTTGCTGGCCAGGGTAGTTGACTTACACCTTCTAGAGCACGTTGGGTGGCACGGGATACATGCGGACGTGCATTGTCCTGTTGGAACAGTAAGTTCCCTTGCCGGTCAAGGAATGGTAGAACTATGGGTTCGATGACGGTTTGGATGTACCGTGCACTATTCAGTGTCCCCTCGACGATCACCAGTGGTGTACGGCCAGTGTAGGAGATCGCTCCCCACACCATGATGCCGGGTGTTGGCCCTGTGTGCCTCGGTCGTATGCAGTCCTGATTGTGGCGCTCACCTGCACGGCGCCAAACACGCATACGACCATCATTGGCACCAAGGCAGAAGCGACTCTCATCGCTGAAGACGACACGTCTCCATTCGTCCCTCCATTCACGCCTGTCGCGATACCACTGGAGGCGGGCTGCACGATGTTGGGGCGTGAGCGGAAGACGGCCTAACGGTGTGCGGGACCGTAGCCCAGCTTCATGGAGACGGTTGCGAATGGTCCTCGCCGATACCCCAGGAGCAACAGTGTCCCTAATTTGCTGGGAAGTGGCGGTGAGGTCCCCTACGGCACTGCGTAGGATCCTACGGTCTTGGCGTGCATCCGTGCGTCGCTGCGGTCCGGTCCCAGGTCGACGGGCACGTGCACCTTCCGCCGACCACTGGCGACAACATCGATGTACTGTGGAGACCTCACGCCCCACGTGTTGAGCAATTCGGCGGTACGTCCACCCGGCCTCCCTGCATGCCCACTATACGCCCTCGCTCAAAGTCCGTCAACTGCACATACGATTCACGTCCACGCTGCCGCGGCATGCTACCAGTGTTAAAGACTGCGATGGAGCTCCGTATGCCACGGCAAACTGGCTGACACTGACGGCCAACACCGCGGTTCCTGGTGTGTCCGCGGTGCCGTGCGTGTGATCATTGCTTGTACAGCCCTCTCGCAGTGTCCGGAGCAAGTATGGTGGGTCTGACACACCGGTGTCAATGTGTTCTTTTTTCCATTTCCAGGAGTGTATTTCATGATCACCTTCCTGGTAAACATGTTCCGCTACGGCCGATTTATCCGTGTGACCCAGGCGGCAATTCCTCTTATGTTCAACAAGACGGGTGTTCACACTTCTCTTTGTGGTACCGATGTAAACCTGTCCACAACTACAAGGAATTTTATAAACCCCCGGTGTAGCCAAAGGGTCTCGTACATCTTTTGCCGACCTTAAAAATTCTTTTATTATTCTGGTGGGTCTGAAAATAGTTTCCACCCCATACTTGCCTAAAACTTTCCCAATGCGGTCTGTGACCTTACTAATGAACGGAAGAAAAACTTTGCCCTTGGACGACTGTTGTTCGTCGTTACTCCTGATTCTCTGCCTAGACCGAAGTGCTCGATCTATATCCTTGCTAGAATAGCCATTCTTCACGAACGTTGACCGTAGATGTTGAATCTCATCTTTTAAATAAACAGGTTCACAAAGTTTGTACGCCCTGTATACCAAAGTTTTCATTACACCTCTTTTTTGTCTAGGGTGGTGGTTTGATTCTTTGTGTAGATAACGATCAGTATGTGTGGGCTTTCTATGCACCTTATGGCCCAACGTTCCGTCCCGTCGTTTAATCACAGACACATCCAGGAAGTTCAATTGCCCATTCCTTTCCGTCTCCATAGTGAATTGGATTTTCGGATTAACGCTGTTTAAACGTGTCAGGAAGGCATCCAACTCCTCTGCTCCGTGTGTCCATACTACGAACGTGTCATCGACGTAGCGATACCATCTGGCTGGTCTCTTACTGGCAGTCTGCAACGCCCGTTGTTCAAAACTCTCCATAAATAAGTTAGCCACAGCAGGACTGAGAGGACTGCCCATAGCCACCCCGTCAATCTGTTCATAAAAGTCATTATTGTATTGAAAGTAGGTTGGCTCCGACAATAAGAAGCTGCTTTGTAAAACAGAAGCATATCCACCTAGACTTTATGGCTTACCCAAAGTTCATAAACCTGGGATTCCGTTAAGGCCAATTGTCAGCGCTATAGGCGGACCAACACACGAGTTAACTAGACACCTTGCCTCAATGCTGCAGCCTTACGTTGGTAGGACGGACAGTCATATTAAAAATTCAGCTCATTTCATTGACAAGTTAAAGGAAATGAGCGTGGGCCCGGATGATATCCTCGTCAGTTTTGACGTTGTGTCATTATTTACCATGATTCCGGTAAACGAAGCTATCTTATGCATATCGGATATTTTTCCTACCGATATTGTGGCATTATTCCGACACTGCCTCACCTCAACCTACTTTCAATACAATAATGACTTTTATGAACAGATTGACGGGGTGGCTATGGGCAGTCCTCTCAGTCCTGCTGTGGCTAACTTATTTATGGAGCTCATTGCAATGCAGGCCACTAGATTTTGTTATGTACGAAAAATAACGAATTTTATTTACGATAATTGGCATGACTATGGATAGGAGAAATTAGTAAAAAAAACTTTACGTTCAGATGAATGACTGTCAAAAGTTATCTTTATAAGAAAGATTATTGTTAAAAATTATTGAGAATTATTTACACGTGACTTTGATATAACAATAGTAAAAAACGAGTTTTTGCAAATTACATATGTGTGCGGCAATAAATAATAATAATTTTTGCTTTTACCTTACGCTACATCGCTCAGGCACCACCATCGCTCTTCACGACTGGCCTTGGTACTTCCATAAAGGACACAAGTGCTCTCTGTGAGCCATACAACTAGACAACTGCTCTCTAAGAGCGACCTGACCCAACAGCCCGACTGCGAGCTACTACTCCTACTGCTGCCGACACTGCTCTCTGGTCTGCGATTCTATTATAGCTTACATCTTACAGGCACCGCATGAGCTGTCCATCGAAGTTACATCTGTTCGAGTGCGCTAGCAATAAATTCCTTAGTCATGGACCTCTTACAAGGTTGCTTTTATTCAGGATTCAAATACACTACATTATTCCCCATCTTTTGGCTGCAAATGCTTGTCTTTCAACATAATCTCCGTTGACCTCAACGGCCTTACGCCACTTTACTGGGAGGGCTCGTACGCCGGCGTGGTACTGCTCTATTGTTCTACGTCGGAGCCAAGGATTAGCAGCATCAAATACCTCCCCAACACTTACGTGATGCTTCCCGTGGAGTGCATCCTTCATAGGGCCAAACAGATGAAAGACGGAACGTGCGAGATCCGGGCTGTACGTTGGATGAGGGAGAACATTCCAATGAAGTTTTTCGTGCTCCTCTCGGCTGTGCAGAACTGTGCGTTCCAAGCAGAGAGCTGTCATTGAGTTTCTTTTGGCGCAAAACCACAGCAGCGCAGATATTTATAGGCGCTTGCAGAGTGTCTACGGAGAACTGTCAGAGAACAAAAGCACTGTGAGTCGTTGGGCGAAACGTCTGTCATCATCGCAACAAGGTCGCCAAACCTGTCCCAATTCCCGTGTGCCGGGCGGCCGCCACAGCTGTGACACGGAGATTGAGAAGGTGGTCCGCATTTTTGTAGCGATGAACAGGTTGAAGTCGTTTTTTCAATTGTCTGAGTGTAGCACAATATACTTCAGAGTTGTTTGTTGCACCATGAGAGATAACATCAAACAGAATAATCTCTTTACAGTCCTACAAGACTGTCGAATGACTTTACCGCCTAAGTGTGTGACTTTGAACTTTTTTTCGGAGCAGAGGTGGTGTGGTGCCACCCCATTGATTGCCGTTTTGTTTATATTTCGAAGCGATGAACCCATGATACATCGCGTGTGACGATGACCGACAAAAAATTGTCACCATCGGCCTCGTGAAGCGCAAGCCATTCCGCACAGATGGGCCTTCGTTGCTCTTAATGGTCTAGTGCTAGGCGGCGAGGAACCCAACGGACTCACACCATTGGGTACCCCAACTGGTGGACGAATGTGTCAGCACTACCAACACAGACATTCAGTTGAGCAGCAAGGTGTTTGATTGTGATCCGTCTATCACCTCGAATGAGAGTGTTCGCACGTTCCAACATAGCAAGAGACACAGCTGTGGGCGGGCGGCCGGCACGCGGGAACTTGGACAGGTTTGCGCAACCTTGTTGCGATGATGACAGACGTTTCGCCCAACGACTCACCTTGCTTTTGTTCACTGACAGGTCTCCGTAGACAATCTGCAAGCGCCTATCAACATCTGCGCTGCTCTGGTTTTCCGCCAAAAGAAACTCAATGACAGCTCTCTGCTTGGAACGCACCTCCGTTCAGATGCCATTTTGAAGGCAACGTACAACGACGCCAGCTATCAGAGCTTCATGAAACTATAGGGGCTGAAGCGGAAATATTCCACGATACTCGCAAAAATTCCGAATTTTTTGAATCGAAATTGGCCGAGAAAAGAATGTGTTGTATTATTTATTGAACTCTCCTCGTAGTACAAATAATAAAATACGCTGTTTCGACTCCCTATGTGATCCCCCTCCAAGGCATGTAAGAATGTGAGAAAACCCGGACAGAGAAAAGCTACTCCACCGACTTAATAAAAAAAAACACGACATTCTAAAATCTCCAAATTATACGATAGGTTGATTGACTGCCGTTTTTCAGTTATCCCAGTTACCTATATATCTGGAAAAGTACTCTCACATCAGTGAAAAAGCCTATAATAAGGAGTTACGGAACGTACAGTACGAAACACAGAGTAGAGCAACAACCCTCTGACGCATTCAAAGGTACTGCAATGTGTTGCTGTCGCTGCGTTAACAGCTCCACACGTCATCGTGCCACTTTTGCATCCCATTCATTGAACCCTTACACTTGGTGAACAAAGGCCAACCCTTCATCAGCAAACCTATTCACTCTCGTTTGTCATCACTGTTAAAATACAACTAATACTGCCGGCCAAACAAAGCTGAGACAGAACCGATTACAGGAAACAAACTTGAGGACGAATGGTGACGTGGGCATTCCTGTTGGCACAAACAAGTAGCGCAAGAGGACTAAGCAAGTCTGTTTCCAAGACACACAGTGCTTACCGTCGGCATTTCCATTCTTGTACAGATGTTTTCAGTGCAGCACAGAGACAGATATAAATGGGGTAATAAATCAAACGAAATTCTCTGCTTTCTTGTGAGAAGTCATTGTCCTGCCTAGGTCGTTTTTATTTTGAAATAAATACTCAATTTCATGATTCAACGCTGATAGCAAAAGCTGCGAATGCATATATACAGAAGACTAGAAGTGCCTTGTAACCGGAGATCAGATTACCCAGATACCAAAACACTGGCAAATATGACTAAACAACCACTGAAATTTTGTGTTTAAGGTCCATGCTCTGCAGCCAGACCGTTGACCGGTAGTAGCGCATTAGGTATGTGTTGTACAAAACACAAGATAATGCCAACCTCATATCTTTTTATCCCGTGTAGTCGTAAGGGAACGACCGCGCACAGCTTTCCAGACATTGTTAATTGTGGGGGAAAGAGCAGTAGTGATCGGTTGCTTCCTCCCGAATGTTAATCAGGGTGCCAGGATTAAGCCTCTTGTTCATTCACAAAACTCGAAATTTATATGAGGTAACGCGTACTGAATTACTTCCCGATGTAGATAAAAGATTACGCAGAACCATTAAAGCAACTCGTAATTTTAGAGTGCTTCACGGTAGATTGTAAGAAGACGCAGATATAAGAGTGAATAAAAATGGCCGACGTCAATACAGTGAAACAAAGAAATTACTTAATTATACTTAACGAGCCGAACGGAAGCAGCGCTCTACCTCGTTTCGGTGATTGGAGGCTTCCCGGATGCTCCTTCCATCTGGGAAATGTTTATCTAGCAAATGAAAAGATGGAAACATTGGGAAAAATGGCTTACTTGTGTCGGTAGAAGTGCGTTGACCTTCCGAACATAATGTTCGTTATTGCACTTATTATAAATAACAGACTGGCTACGTACGGCAGACTTGGATACATATGGCAAAAAAGATTTATGAGACTTGGCGATCATATTCTGCACTTTGTTTTATTTATTTCACCCGAAAAGGCTAACACCCGTCAAGAGGAGAGTTTTATTACAAATACTGCAGAATGGGAATAGTGCATACCTCGTTCCTTCTTCCTTTTTAACACCGCGCACTTAACACCCCGACCCAGCCGGGAATCCAACCCGGGCCCGTAGGACGGCATCCGTCACGCGGGCCACTCAGCTATCGGGGCGAACTGCTCCACTCAATGGTCCAGATTTCTGATTAAATAATTACATCATGAAATGAGCAAGAATGTGAAGACTAAAACTTGAGAACCTACTGTATTTTCTGCCTCGTCTAAAAGTCCCCAGATTATTCGAAATTCTGCGAATGCAGTACACATTTTGATGGTATTTCGTTTCACATATAAACTATATCCTTTCAGCAAAATATTTGACGTCATCATAGCTTTTGTCACTGTTAGTGTTGATCGGAGACTCGTCCGATTATTGAAAGCAAATGGGTTATCCACTACTGGCTTGTTGGGCTTATCTAGGTTCACCAGAGAGACGTATACAGTCGTTTTTATTCGCTGTTCCTGCAGGGACTTCTCAACCACTGTAGCGATCTCAGTGTACGTACAGTAACCACTGTAATTCATCGCTGTAGGCAATCTCTACTCCTGAATGGACTGGAACTATCAAAACGAATGGAAATGGAAATGAGCGTTTGGCGTCATTGGCCGGGAGGCCCGTTACGGGGCAGGTCCGTCCGCCTTGGTGCAGGTCTTATTACATTTGACGCCACGTTGGGCGACCTACGGGCCGGATGGAGATGAAATGATGATGAAGTCAACACAACACCCAGTCCCTGAGCGGAGAATATCCCCGACCCAGCCGGGAATCCAACCCGGGCCCGTAGGACGGCAATCCGTCACGCGGACCACTCAGCTATCGGGGCGGACTGTCAAAAGGAATGCAACTGAGAATTAGAAACATTTATAGAAAATGTGTGAAATATGTATTATAATTGACGGCAAGAAATTGGAATTGATTATAACGGACAGAGGAGTTCGGCAAGGAAGTGTGTTCTCACCAGTGCTTTTTAACATAGACATCGACAACATAATAAGGAAAGTTCGCCAAGAATCAACAGCAGATTATACGAAAATCATAGCGTATGCAGATGATGTGATGATTTGCGAAAAAAATGAGCAAAAATTGGAAAAACAACTAAGCACCTGGCAGTCAATTATTGAAGAACAAGGCATGGAAATAAGCTTAACAAAAAGTGAATTAAGGAAAATGAGCAGCAAAAATGAATATATGAAGGACGTAAGTTGCAAATTAGAAGTTTGTTGAAGAAGTCCTCTCATTGCACTCCTCTTCGGTTCTCATCTTGTTCGTGGTCGTTGAATTACTTTCGACCAGATTCTGCCCACTCTAGGGTTCTTGTTGGAAGTCTTTGTGATCCCATTCAGTTGTAGCCAGACAATTTAAGCCTGTTCCTCTCCACAGTTTCCATTAGAGGCTTGATCTCCTGGGCGTTTCCTATTGTTTCATTCCCTAACTTGTCGTTCTTGTCTTACCCGGGATCCCTCTTAGAAATCGCATCTCTGTTGCTTGTTTTCTGTTCATATTTTTCTTTCTCCAACATTCAGATACATAGGTCTGATGACGTAATAAGTGATAGACTCTAGGAAAAAAGAGAAGCTTGGAAGAGGCACTGTGAATGACTTGCATAAGCACAAACGTTTCAAGAAGAAGAACCACAGGTTGTCATACCTACTAAAAAAAAGCGTTTACTCCACAAAAGTAAAACAAATCATATGCAGTAACATTACTCAGAGTCTTTGCCATATCCGTTTCCAGAAATGCTAATCCCACACTGTGGTAGGAGTGTGTGAATATTGGTAGGAAACTTGTAGAAAATGGTTCAAATGGCTCTGAGCACTATGAGACTTTTAAGGTCATCAATCCCCTATAACTTAGAACTACTTAAACCTAAGTAACCTAAGGACTTCACACACATCCATGCTCGAGGCAGGATTCGAACCTGCGACCGTAGCGATCGCGCGGTTACAGACTTTAGCGCCTAGAGCCACTAAGCCACCCCAGCCGGCAAACGTGTAGAGGAAGGACTGTTGTGGCCGTAGATATTTACAAATGATTAAAACATCAACGTATTTATTTTAAGTATTTTCAGCATAACTTGTGGATCACTGGTTATTTCTGTTCCACACTATCTCAGAAATAGTTGCTTAGGACCGTCGAATACTAATAATGTCGTACATTGTCGGTAGTTCGCACACTAGGAGCCTCCCCACTTCTGGCTGCGGAACTCGGTGTGCACCTCTTCAAAAAGACGCGTGGATGCATACATTTGCACGCCGTGAGTAGAAGCGAAGACGGCGTACTCTGGCGGCGTGTGTAGCGCCGTCCGTAAGGGTACGTCGAGCCGCGTACACAGCGTGGAGGCGCCTGCTGGACGCCTTCTAAAACGGCAATGACAGATTGAATCTTAGAGTAATTCCATGATGCGTGCTCGTGGGCCTCATTTTGTAAATCATTTCTCGCAAAAGGCAGGTTAGAGACCTGATCTGGAAAATCTCACTGACGGAAAAAGAAGGCAACACCGAGAAAGAGTTATGCGACGGTAATGAAAGTTAGTAGGCACATTTCTACATCTGAAAGATGATGTCTTCTCAGATTTTTCGCCAGTCGCATAACAGTGGCGCCAGTAGCTCCGCTGTGAGGGTGTAAATCAGGATTGCTTTAAGTACACACTGTGGGCATTAGTTTCCTTTGAGATTGGACGTGGTGAGTTGATGTTGGCCAGGAACGCCTAAATGGTGACACAAACGCCATTACCAGCACGTTACTGAGTTTGAGCGAAGTCGTGTAATAGAGATACTAGAAGCTGGTTTTCTTTCTGTGATACCGCAGAGACTTGGCTGGAATATAGCCACTGTTGGCAGCGGTGATCGCGGGAACGTAAGGTCGCAAGAAGACCGGTTTCTGGTCTGCATATTGCTCTGATGCATCGTATTGCGTTTGCAGCAGCAGTTTTAGAGTATTTGGTACTATAGTAACACCACAAAATAGCCTGCCCGGCCAGCCGCGCGGTCTAACGCGCTGCTTCCCGAGTGGGAAGGCGTGCCGGTCCCCGACACGAATCCGCCCGGCGGATTAGTGTCGAGGTTCGGTGTGTTGGCCAGCCTGTGGATGGTTTTTAAGGCAGTTTTCCATCTGCCCCGGCGAATGTGCGCTGGTTCTGCTTATTCCGCCTCAGTTACGCTACGCCGGCTACTGCTGCGTCTACACTGTCTCCGCATGGGCATACACCATAATTACTCTACCAAGCAAACATTTGGGGTTACACTCGTCTGGTATGAGACGTTCTCCCGGGGAGGGGAGGGGGGGGGTGTCCCCTGGGGGCCGAACCGCACAAGAACCGTGGGTTCGGTGTGGGGCGGCGGTGGGGAGAGCGGACTGGTGTGGTCTGTTGTGAGGTTGTGAACCACTGAGGGATACGGCAGGACGAAGCCTCTCCGTCGTTTCTGGGTCCCCCGTTCAATACACACACACACGCAATACCATACACACAACACCACAAAACTGTTACAAGTCGGACAGCTCTAGACAAGACACCCTTTAGCGTGCATTCCACTGACCACAAATCACCGCCATTTACGATTTCACTGGTGTCAAGCGAGAGCTCAGTGGAGGGCAGGGTGGACGTATATTCTGTTTTCTAATGATAGCTGGTTCTGGGTCGGTGCCAGTTATGGCCTTGTGTTGGTTAGAAGGAGAACAGTTGAGAGCCTGCACCCAACTTGTCTCCATGGTAGACACTCTGGACCTCCACCTGTAGATATGGCCTGGGTTGCGATTTCGTATGACTCTTGTGGTTAGGCGGCCGCGGTGGTCTAGCGGTTCTGGCGCTGCAGTCCGGAACCGCGGGACTGCTACGGTCGCAGGTTCGAATCCTGCCTCGGGCATGGGTGTGTGTGATGTCCTTAGGTTAGTTAGGTTTAAGTAGTTCTAAGTTCTAGGGGACTTATGACCTACGATGTTGAGTCCCATAGTGCTCAGAGCCATTTGAACCATTTTTGAACTCTTGTGGTTATCCCAGCAGCCTGGGTGCAAATTTGTACGTCAGTCTGCTGATTCGACCTGTTATGCTGCCAGTCAGGAACAGCATTCTAGGCGGTGTTTTCCAATAGGATAACGCTCGCCCATGTACCATTGTTGCAACCCACTCAGCTCTACAGAGTGTCGACATGCTGCCTTGGCCTGCTCGATCACCATATCCATCTCCAATCATGCACATATGGGACATCATCTGACGACAACATCAGCGTCATCCACGACCATTAATCTTTGATCTTGCAGTTTAATCACTTAATTACATTACATAGATAAATGTAGTCCAGAAATTTTATTACTCTGCATTAACTGTTTTTGTGTTTCGATTTTTTTTCTGTCAGTGTATTTCAGTTTGTCGCCTATAGTAAATATAGGGAATAATCATCTACACTCCTGGAAATGGAAAAAAGAACACATTGACACCGGTGTGTCAGACCCACCATACTTGCTCCGGACACTGCGAGAGGGCTGTACAAGCAATGATCACACGCACGGCACAGCGGACACACCAGGAACCGCGGTGTTGGCCGTCGAATGGCGCTAGCTGCGCAGCATTTGTGCACCGCCGCCGTCAGTGTCAGCCAGTTTGCCGTGGCATACGGAGCTCCATCGCAGTCTTTAACACTGGTAGCATGCCGCGACAGCGTGGACGTGAACCGTATGTGCAGTTGACGGACTTTGAGCGAGGGCTTATAGTGGGCATGCGGGAGGCCGGGTGGACGTACCGCCGAATTGCTCAACACGTGGGGCGTGAGGTCTCCACAGTACATCGATGTTGTCGCCAGTGGTCGGCGGAAGGTGCACGTGCCCGTCGACCTGGGACCGGACCGCAGCGACGCACGGATGCACGCCAAGACCGTAGGATCCTACGCAGTGCCGTAGGGGACCGCACCGCCACTTCCCAGCAAATTAGGGACACTGTTGCTCCTGGGGTATCGGCGAGGACCATTCGCAACCGTCTTCATGAAGCTGGGCTACGGTCCCGCACACCGTTAGGCCGTCTTCCGCTCACGCCCCAACAACGTGCAGCCCGCCTCCAGTGGTGTCGCGACAGGCGTGAATGGAGGGACGAATGGAGACGTGTCGTCTTCAGCGATGAGAGTCGCTTCTGCCTTGGTGCCAATGATGGTCGTATGCGTGTTTGGCGCCGTGCAGGTGAGCGCCACAATCAGGACTGCATATGACCGAGGCACACAGAGCCAACACCCGGCATCATGGTGTGGGGAGCGATCTCCTACACTGGCCGTACACCACTGGTGATCGTCGAGGGGACACTGAATAGTGCACGGTACATCCAAACCGTCATCGAACCCATCGTTCTACCATTCCTAGACCGGCAAGGGAACTTGCTGTTCCAACAGGACAATGCACGTCCGCATGTATCCCGTGCCACCCAACGTGCTCTAGAAGGTGTAAGTCAACTACCCTGGCCAGCAAGATCTCCGGATCTGTCCCCCATTGAGCATGTTTGGGACTGGATGAAGCGTCGTCTCACGCGGTCTGCACGTCCAGCACGAACGCTGGTCCAACTGAGGCGCCAGGTGGAAATGGCATGGCAAGCCGTTCCACAGGACTACATCCAGCATCTCTACGATCGTCTCCATGGGAGAATAGCAGCCTGCATTGCTGCGAAAGGTGGATATACACTGTACTAGTGCCGACATTGTGCATGCTCTGTTGCCTGTGTCTATGTGCCTGTGGTTCTGTCAGTGTGATCATGTGATGTATCTGACCCCAGGAATGTGTCAATAAAGTTTCCCCTTCCTGGGACAATGAATTCACGGTGTTCTTATTTCAATTTCCAGGAGTGTACTTTTGCACATTTTCCTTAAGGGTCCGCTGATGACCATCTTAGGGTAAATGGAAATTTACAATCACGTGACATGGGGAGGGGATGAATTACTCAACAATCAAACAGAGCATAGGGAACAGCATTTCCTAGAACTATTGAGAAGGTAAATATAAGATTGCATCGTTAGTTTGGTTACTAGCTACACTTCCGATCCTTAATTTTGTGATCGTTTTTATAACCTCCCCCTCCTCTCCCCAAGTTTTAACTCCTGAGTCTGCTGGCATAGCTTTATGGGCTCCTCGTTTCACTATGTCTTTACTTGACACCTCAATTTCATCGTCTAGTTTCACCCCCTCCCTCACCCCACCCCCCCTCACCCCTGAAATAACCTATACAATATATGAAAGTAGAATCTGTTCCTGAAAGAACAGATACCATTGATAACTGCGCAGCTTCTCTAGAATGAAATGATAATTAAACAGGAGATACCGGGTTCCAGTCCCGGACGGGGCACACATTTTCAACATGTCCCTAATGATGTGTATCAACGCCTCTTTGCAGCTAGAGTGTCGATTTAATTATTAAACCTATAGAATAATATTTTATGCCAATTTGTGATATTTGGTCTAATGTACCACACTGATTTGAAACGACTGATGTGAAAATTGATTTAAAGATGATAGTGGTCCTGACATCATGAAGTTTAAGTGCACCTGACTGACCTGACTGATTCTCTTTTAAGATAACTACGGACGTAAATAGATATAATCACTTATAGACATATAGCACTACCAAGATAACATTCGGTTGTATGAATTAGCGTTGTGGCCTTCTGCTATAAACAGAGCCCGTTGATTCAATTCCTCACAACTGCGCGGTAACATAGGGGCAGTGGTTATCATGCCCGTGGCCTGTTGATGGAGTGCGCCTCGGTGTGGAGGAAGCGCGATGCGGCGCGTCGAGACCCCTCGGCTGCACGCGGACAGCTGGGTTGAACAGGAGCCTGCAAACGCGGCCAGGCATCTTCAGTGGACAGTTTCAGGCTAACACTTAACCACGCTACTCTGCTATTCACCCTGGATGCTGGTTACCTTTTCACCAGAAATAATTTCTGGATTTCAATGTGTAATGGTATTATTATGACGATACTTACTTGATAAAATACTTCATTTCATATCGATATATTGTAGTGTTATAAACCGTGTACAAATTATGAATGTAAACATGGCTACAAATATCTGATATTATTCTTTGTTTTATTACGTGATTTCGTAACTTCATATTTATCATTCTTCGTTTTTTTTTTACTAAATGGCTCTTCTTTGCAGAAGGAAAACAAATAACAAATTCTGTTCGTAGTGGGCATTCTTATTACTGCTGGCTACAGTCTGCGTCTGTCTATAACTTAGCAGTGACATTTTTAAATTTATTACGCACCTGCTTGGCATCAGACCGAGCCGACTGCGTGCCACAGGTAAGGGGCTTCCTACAGGCTATACTTTAATGTGGCTCTTAATGCCATTCATCTGCTGTGATAGAGAAAAAACACATGGTGATTATAGAATAAAGAACAGATTGCATTTGTTTATTACAAACAAACTACAAAAATCAGAGAATTCGCATCTCAGTGGTTAAAGAGGGAGATTCAAAGTATTGACACATCTATGCTGTTGTTTGCTTGTATCAACATGGCGACTCCACTAAACAAATCATTTTGTACGTTGGAATTCCCGCGAACCCAATCCATCGTTCAAGTGCAACGTGCATTCCACTGTCGATTCAGCAAGAAGCCGCCTCTGCACAAGGGGATTTACGACGGGCATAAAAAATTGTTGGAAGTTGGTTGCAAATGGAAAGGGAGGAACAGTAGTCGGCCACATACGCTTGATGAAAATGTCGAGCTTGTCCGAGATGCATTCACACGAAGCCCTCGAATGTCCAAAAGACTTGCTGGTCACGAACTTCAACATCCTTAAGGCTCAAACAACGACGCTTGCATATGAAGCCTTACAAGTTGCAGTTACTGCACCAATTGCATCTCGGCAACTATAACAGAAGGTAGGAATTTTGCATTTCAGTTCTCCATGATGTGGCTGAGGACACTCATCTATTCGGACGAATCGACGCGTCACCAATCAAATTAAACAGCCAGAATGTAAGAATTTGGGGAGCACATAACCCTGGAGGCGTCGTCGATTATGAAAGACACTCACCGAAACTGAGTGTATTTTGTGCCGTTTCTGATCTCAAACTTTCGAACCTTTCTCTTCTGCGGAGGGAACTGTGACAGCAATGTCATACCTGGACATGCTACAAATGTGGTTATTTCCACAACTTCACGAAGAATGCAATGGATCCTTTTTATGCATGACGGCGCCCTGCATTACTTTCACTTTGAGGTGCAGCTGTATCTTAACATCACCGTTCCACGACGTTGGATGGGAAGAGATGGACAAGATCAAGTTCATTGTTTTTGGCCTCCCAGATCACCTGACCTCACTTCTTGCGATTTTTTTCTGTGGGGTTTCATAGAAGACAGAGACGTTGTCTCACCTATGGCAGCTACTCTTCAAGATCTGAGAAATCGAATTGTTGAAGGTGGTTATTCCATAAACGGGCACCTGTTGATTCGTGTGTGGAATGAACTGGTCTACTGTTTCGATGTTTTCGAGCGTCGCATACTGTACATGTTGAGTGTATACTATAGAATCTGTGTGAACATACACTACTGGCCATTAAAATTGCTATACCAAGAAGAAATGCAGATGATAAACGGGTATTCATTGGACAAATATATTATACTAGAACTGACATGTAATTACATTTTCACTCAATTTGGGTGCATAGATCCTGAGAAATCAGTACCCAGAACAACCACCTCTGCCCGTAATAACGGCCTTGATACGCCTGGGCATTGAGTCAGACAGAGCTTGGATGGCGTGTACAGGTACAGCTGCCCATGAAGCTTCAACACGATACCACAGTTAATCAAGAGTAGTGACTGGCGTATTGTGACGAGCCAGTTGCTCGGCCACCATTGACCAGACGTTTTCAATTGGTGAGAGATCTGGAGAATGTGCTGACCAGGGCAGCAGTCGAACATTTTATGTATCCAGAAAGGCCCTTACAGGACCTGCAACATGAGGTCGTACATTATCCTGCTGAAATGTAGGGTTTCGCAGGAATCGAATGAAGGGTAGAGCCACGGGTCGTAACACATCTGAAATGTAACGTCCACTGTTCAAAGTGCCGCCAATGCGAACAAGAGGTGACCGAGACGTGTAACCAATGGCACCCCATACCACCACGCCTGGTGATAGGCCAGTATCGCGATGACGAATACACGCTTCCAATGTGCGTTCACCGCGGTGTCACCAAACAGGGATGCGACCATCATGATGCTGTAAACAGAACTTGGATTCATCTGAAAAAATAACGTTTTGCCATCCGTGCACTCAGGTTCGTCGTTGAGTACACCATCGCAGGCGCTCCTGTCTGTGATGTAGTGTCAAGGGTAACCGCAGCCACGGTATCCGAGCTAACGTCGTCGAACTGTTCGTGCAGATCGTTGTTGTCTTGCAAACGTCCCCATCTGTTAACTCAGGGATCGAGACGTGGCTGCACGATCCGTTACGGCCATGCGAATAAGATGCCTGTCATCTCGACTGCTAGTGATACGAGGCAGTTGGGATCTAGCACGGCGTTCCGTATTACCCTCCTGAACCCACCGATTCCATATTCTGCTAACAGTCATTGGATCTCGACCAACGCGAGCAGCAATGTCGCGATGCGATAACCTGCAATCGCGATAGTCTGCAATCTGATCTTTATCAAAGTTGGAAACGTGATGGTACGCATTTCTCCTCCTTACACGAGGCATCACAACACCTTTACACCAGCCAACGCCGGTCAACTGCTGTTTGTGTATGAGAAATCGGTTGGAAACTTTCCTCATGTCAGCACGTTGTAGGTGTCTCCACCTGTGCCAACATTGTGTGAATGCTCTGAAAAGCTAATCATTTGCATATCATAGCATCTTCTTCCTATCGGTTAAATTTTCGTGTCTGTAGAACGTCATCTTCGTGGTGCAGCCATTTTAATGGCCAGTAGTGTAAATCTTTGAACCTTCCTCTATATAGTGACATGCGTAATGCATTTCTGCCTTTCGTAGTTTGTCTGTAATAAACAAGTGAAATCTGTTATTTTTTTAATCACCCTGCATTATATAAATGTTTCTCACATTATTATTTCAATCACCCAGTGCGATTTTTTTTATCATGGGGTGGCGTAGGGATTGGACTGTGCATCGAAAACGATAGTTAATAGGCAGCGCAAAGAAAATTGCTACTACAGAACAAAACAAGCACTTTTTTGTAGTATATATGAATAAAATCTTTCTCATATTCGAGCTGCGCCATTTCCGACATACTGAAACAAATAGAAAACATATTGAATTGACAAATCACGAACAATTCTTCACCAGACGCCACTAAGGGCCGAAACAAGCTATAATTGAGTCATATTAAGTGATTTTGTCGAATATAAACAATATACGTCACTCTCCGTGTCTTTAAAAGGAATGTTATGTTGTTTTTTTCTTTCGGGCTCCATCTATTATCTTCCAGAAACACCTTAACTGATGTTAAGAACACGCGAAGGACTTTGTAAGTCGCAGCGGAGATTTTTCTCACAAGTTGGAAAAATTTTACCCGATGCTACCCGTACTTTTTGTGCTTTGCATGTAGGTCACGGATCGGCACGAAGCTGTTGTAACAAGCGATATAGAGCTCCGCCGCCGGACAGGGTTGGGGGGGGGGGGGGAGAGTGGAGCTGCATTCTTGAGGCACATACTGACAGCCGTTCCACCTAGAGTCGCCTGCCTGCCTCTGAATAAACAGTAAGACACGGGGCGGGGCGCGGTGCTTTTTGTGCTGCAGGCCGCGACGCAACCTTCCGCGGTGGAGAGCTGCAGCTATGTGCTCCTTTTCAATCAGCGGCAGACAAATGTCCGCGCGGCCTTTTTCCGCCTGCCGGCGACCCTCGTTAATTTACGACGCCGCCAGAGCCGCCGCCGTCGCTGGCGTCGCAGCGGCACGCGCCGTCCCTCCCCCCCCCCCCTCCCCTCCACCAGCGCGTACGTGCGCCACATGCGGCGCCGGCGGCGGCGGCGGACAATGGCGGTCCCCGGTTCAGTTCCCGCACGCGCCACGCCGCGCCGAGCGACGCCACAAAACGACCAGCCACCGCCCGCAGCCTATGCTGAATGGCCGGACGCGTTCACCTTCGTCGACAGTACCGGCTGTCGGCGGCCCGACACACAGACAAAGCCGGTCCTCCCGCTCGTCGGCGGCTTCTGTCCTCGCTACGATCTCGCGCGGCGGTTGGAAAGCCTCTTTTATATTCAGTGGAATTCTCGCCGTCCAGTCTACTCTTTCCGTTACAAGCCGTACTACATTGTCCTACTGGAAACAAGGTATCTGATCAAAACGGAGCCGAAATTTTGAATTTGCTAGTTATCCACGTATCGTACAACACCGATGAGCCAAAACATTTCCACCACTGCCAGCTACGAGACTGGATGCCACCTGTGGCGTTTCGAAAACTGTATAAGGGGGGCAAAGACGAATGGGCCTTGACTGTGTCAATAATACATTTGGGAATGAATGCTTCTCCCACCATTCAGAACAGTCCATCCAACGCCTAGTGTAACATACCAACAATCAAAGAAGGAACTGAAGCTAAGAAACAAAGACGCATTTTTTTAATGGTAAATCTGTAGTGCATAAGAAAGCTACGGATATTCAAGGGAGGACAAGGCGCGCTCTTTACAAAAAATGATGTTCGTTTCAAGGATGCTCGATAGAATTTACAGGGTGTGCATGATAGTGACATGCTACGCTATGCTTGTCAAACTGTGCTAGAAATAGATTGCAGTGACTTCAAGGGAAGCAGTGGATGGTTGCTTAACTTTAAACAGTGCTACAGAATCGGAAGATGTAAGATAACGAAATTTCAAACAAAGCGTCAATCTGACGATGCACAGCAAACTGCCGAATCAGCACGAAAATTTGTAGATACGATAAACAAACTTATCCCATCGTTCAGTAAGGAATCTATTTTCAAATCCAACCAATCGGGATTTGAAGCGGAAACGCATGTGAACAGAACCTTGGAAATTAGAGGTATCAAGAAATTTCTATAAAAATGAACAAACATCGATGCCTTAATGCAATCGCATATAATTACGCCGACTGTTAATCTGGAATTGGCTGGAAAGTTAAAGTGCTGCGAGAAGTTGGAGGTGTTCTGCCCCCTACGATTCTTTCTCGTCGGCGTGATGTTGCAAGGGCAGTAGGGAATATTTACATCACAGCAAGCAGAACTGGGAAAATGGACGTAAGAGACTATGGTATGTTCAATGCTTTTGGCAAATAGCTGGTCGAAATAACTTGATTTTACTTGATTTCTGGTCTACGTATCAAACTCATTTTCCTTTAGAGCGAACTATCCCTCCTGAAAAGTGTATAACATTGCATTTCATACCATCTGGAACCACCGGAAAATTCATCCTCTGGACTTTTCTTCCTCGCCTATGAAACCTATTACCGGACTATCTCCAGCTGAGCTTGAAAGGATATCCAGTTTCACGACAAGGTCCACAACAACTGTTTCGCGCCGACCGCTGTGGCCGAGCGGTTCTAGCTGCTTCAGTCCGGAACCACGCGACTTCTACGGTCGCAGTGTCGAATCCTGCCTCGGGCATGGATGTGTGTGATGTCCGTAGGTTAGTTAGGTTTAAGTAGTTCTAAGTTGTAGAGGACTAATGACAAAAAATGTTCAAATGTGTGTGAAATCTAATGGGACTTAACTGCTAAGGTCATCAGTCCCTAAGCTTACACACTACTTAACCTAAATTATCCTAAGGACAAACACACACACACCCATGCCCGAGGGAGGACTCTAACCTCCGCCGGTACCAGCCGCACAGTCCACGACTGCAGCGCCTTAGACCGCTCGGCTAAGAACTGATGACCTCAGATGTTAAGTCCCATAGTGCTCAGAGCCATTTGAACTGTTTCGCATTCGGTTGAGTGCCGACGTATTCTATCAGTTCTCATCACCCCGTTACACCAGTAGGATATATATGCATCCTTTAAGAATGGATACCTAGCTGAACATCCTGCGCGGTTTGTAACTCCAAAGGAGTTCGCCTTCGATCCCAAAGGTGCAAACCTTTGTGATCACTGTGGCGCGCCATATTTCATTCGGTGTTGATGGTGAAAGCTAATGGTTTGTTTTCATAATTTCTTGAATGGCGACGACGTTAATTTCGTGAAGTGTAATACATACATCCCATAGAACGTAAGTTCACGGACAGTCGTGTTCTGTTGTCTTCCTCATTAGCAGCTACTGTTTTTCCTGACATTACTGTTAACACAACACTTTCAAGTGAGCCTTACTAAAGATTGAACTTGCGACCTCGCTCTCAAGAGGTTCCTCGTTAGTCCGCCACTGTTCGAGAAACTGTTGCAATTCATATAGTTCCTAGCAATGACGATAATAGGTAGTGCCATGCTAGGATATATATCAGAGAGAGAGAGGGGGGGGGAGAGAGGGAGGTAGAGAACACCCTTACGAAACGCTGATGTAGAATGCCAGTTGAAGAAAGAAGGACTTGCTCAATCGTTAGGTGCCGCGTTCACAGATCTGCAGCGTGGTAGTGGTAGGCGAGGAAGCAATCCCGAAAAGCAATTACGCACGATCTGGAAAGCAGCTGGCGGCACTGACAGCTGCCGCGGTTCGCACGTGTAATTGTTCCGCGAAGGCGCCGACCATCTGCATCGTAGGCTGCCGCAGGCGATCCGTCTGGAACCACCGTCAGTCGCGCCGCTCGGCGGTAATAGGCATTGGTTCCGGCCGCGGTGCGCCGGGCTACAGCCGAACTGACTCAGCATCTGCTCGCGCTGCCAACTGCTGCGAATGAAATCGTCCGAACCGCCTGTGGACTTGCACTGACAACTGGGGACGACCTTTCGTTATTCTAGGTTGGCGCATAAGTTCTCAGAGTTTTTATTTTGCATGTCGGTATTCAGGTTGCTACGAGCTTATTTATCGTCATTTTTAATTTTGAGCTCACTGTCGCTATTTCAGATTATATATTGTCATTTTGTCAATTGGAGATAGTGAGTGGAGCAGTGGACGGTAGAAAATGGAGTGTCAATTGGAGAAACCGGTACATTTCGAACATATTCTTCCGTTTCAGTTCAGTAGAGGGGTGGCAGCATCGGAAGCAGCCAGAAATATTCGTGGTGTGTGTGGTGATAATGCCATCGAACAGAGCATTGCAAGGAAACGACATTCTCGTTTTAGGGAGGACATTAGTGACTCTCCACGTTCATGAAGACCTTCGAGACTTGATGAAGATCGTCTAAACGCATTAATCCACAATGATTCACATCATTGTACTCGAGAATTGGCAAATGTGATGAACTGTGATCATTTCACCATGGTGCGACATTTGCATGCAGGTTCAAAAGTCTGGTGGGTACCGCATCGTCTGCTTGCTCACATCAATTAGGTCATCAACAACATCGACCATTCCCATCCTGTGTTGTTACTGGTGAGGAGAAAGAATGACTTTATGCTAACATAAGGGATAGAGGGGAATGTTGACCCAAAACAAAGCAGCAACTCCACGTACAAAAACTTGATCGCATCCAAAAATGTAATGATAATGTAGTGATAAATGTAATGTAGTGATAAATGATAATGTAGTGCACATAGTGGAACAGCGAAAGTGTGATGTACTGCGAATTGCTTCCTTAGGATGTGACCATCACTGCTGACATTTATTGTCAACAACTAAGACGTCTTGGAGACGCAATCGAACAACAAGGACGAGGAGGACCACTCCACTCCACGACAAAGCCAGCCCGCAATCTTTTAGACTGACAAAAAGCTCCATACAGGACTGTGGTTGGGAAGTCGTTTCACACCCACCCTATTCATCTGATCTTGCGCCCTCATATTCCCACTTTCACCAGTCTCTATCCAACAACCTTCAAGAAACTTCCTTTGTAAGATAAAATGCGCTCCGAACAAAGCCACGTGATTCGTATAGTCAGAGAAAATAAAAGTTACTCCAAGGTTGGCTGACTGCTGTAAATAGTGAAGGAGAATATATTATTGATGACTAAATTCTCTGTTATGTTTACCTGTTGTTTTTATTGTATGGTCCGCCCCTTTAGCTGAATGGTCTTTGTTTGGCAGGGACACAAGTGGTGGTGGCCCGTAGGGATGGCTATGATTTTGTTTTATTTCTTTTTGTTAGCACACCGTCGCACAAAAGAAAGGTCAGCGCGTTGGAATGCCACGCACGGGGGCCCGGGTTCGATTCCCGGTTGGGGCGGGAGATTGTGCTTTCCTCATCATCATTTCATCCCCAATGTCGACGCGCAAGTCGCCCAATGTGGCGTCGCACTCAATAAGACTTGCACTTGGCGACCGAACATCCCGACTGGGAACTCCTGGCCACTGACGCCATACGCTCATTTCTATTGTGTAGAAAAATGCTACGAACTTACGCACGATCCTAATATAATGCTGTATCGATTTCTTACGTGCATTTTCTGTGGTTGCGTATGGGGTATACTGATGAGATGGACCTTAATCAT
Source organism: Schistocerca cancellata (assembly GCF_023864275.1). Lineage (NCBI taxonomy): Eukaryota > Metazoa > Arthropoda > Insecta > Orthoptera > Acrididae > Schistocerca > Schistocerca cancellata. The sequence goes on from NC_064633.1 coordinate 424,672,312, forward strand.
CAGCTGCTGCAGGGTGTGAACCCGACTTCGTCGAAAAAATTGCAGACTTTGCTGTGGGATAGTTTCTGAGTATTTCGATACCAATGACTCCAGCAACTCGATCCAGAGTAATTGCACCTCTTTTAATTTCTTACCCAATTTACTTCTGTATCTGTATTCTTCTTCTTCTTTTTTAGCGTTTGTCCCCCTGGTGGCAGGGTCCGCTATGTGGATTCGCTGTGTCCACTTTGTTCGATCGTGGGCCGGGTCTGGAAGACGAGTTGCAGCCTTCAGGCTGTTGTGCAGAGAGTCGGCTCATCGTTGTTTCGGTCGTCCCTTCGGTCTCTTTCCCAGGACTTCCACTGCGTATGTTGCCTTTGCCGATGCAGCGCGTGTCCAACCCATCGCAGACTCTTTCTCGCATTTCCTTCCGCATCGGTGCGTGCATTGACATTCCAAACGTGATGTCACCTGTCCATCTAAGCATCTTGGTCCCCATGACCCCCAATCGTCGTTCTGTCTCTTCTGACGCTGGCCAACATTCCATGTGGTAGAGAGCAACAGGACGAGTAACAGTCCGATAGATCTTTGACTTCAGAACGATCTTTAATCCGACGATCGCAGGCTACGCCTACTGTCGTTAGTCTCTCCATCTAGGCTGCTTGCGTCCTTGCGCTGATCTCGTCTGTATGGTGGCCATCGATAGGGATTGTAGAACCGAGTTACTAACATTTTGACATTCCTGAGCGTACCAACTTCTCGTGGGTATAACATCATATACTTAGTTTTCTGTCCGTTAAGCCGCGGGCCATATCACGCTAGTCGGTCGTTCCACTGTCGTGTTTTGTGCTGGAGATCAAACTTGTTCTCCGGAGCCGACATGACGCCATCATCATAGGGAACCGCTTCAGCTATCCGTGCATAAGTCACCGCGTGATCCAAACTGTCATATGTCGTCATGCAAGTGTCACAACCCGTACTCGTACGTTACTCCAGCAGTGTTTATTGACAGTCGAGGGCCTGGTACTGGCGAATCAATACGTAATAGTACTGCTTGTGTTACTAAGAAATACGAAGAATGCAGCCATGTCCGAAGGAACACTGCTTCACACTTCTTAATAACATAGGCACTGCTATTTCGTAGTGACGAGCCAATGGAAACCACAGGGCTCTAATAACAAACCAGAAAGAAAAAGTTCCTGAACAACCTCCGAGATGCTGCCAGTGGGGCTCAGGTGCCCCTTCTGTACGTGAGAAATACAAAAAGTGGCCCTGGCTGTATTTCACCTCCAGAAAGCTGAAATAAAATTTATAAGTACGTTGTAGCAAACAGACGAGAATATACAAACTGGCTCCATTTGCTACGCCTGACTAATCTTTTTTTGACGCTTATGCGTTATTGCAGGCTATGTACAATTTAAGATGCATCGGGTTGCTAACGAGGCAAAACGACATAGCAGGAAAAGTAAATGGTATGTCACACCAGTATTAGTGTACTACCGTTATACGTTCTTTCTTCTCTCATTGTGATATGCACAATATTGTTGGATGTAGTTCAGTTACTTCTGTTTACAAAGATAGGATATATTAACGAAAGTACTAACATGTAAGATGCAAAAAAAAAAAATACATTACAGTTAGTAACATTTCAGAATGTTAATATTTATTTTCTGAAATAACGGAAAACAGTGTCTTACATTTGGAACACCTCACGTGTGTCAGGCTTTACTCGTCACTCGCCTCGCCTTTGTCTGATCTTTTTTTTTTTCTTCTTCAGCAGCCATTTGTTGCATGACACTCGACCACCACACGCCAGTCATCACGACTGACGCCCTTCAGCATAGTGCTGTAGACTTGATGACCAGTCGGGTTAGAGGCGTCGTTGCTACTACACGTGGCCACTCTGTGTATTAAATTTCGCATCGTATACAGGCGCAATTCACCTTCATATTAGATCACGTAGTCGTTGGTCCGTGCACGACAATGCACGGTCCCAGTACTTTTCATAATACCTTGCGGGAATATGCGATTTTTCAGGGAGTCACATCTCGGATTCTGTTGATCACAGAGATGAGGGGTCAAATGTTTTGGATAGTCTTTGGCCTAGCAAGCATTTGTACAACGTACCTATCAGCGGAACGTGCATAATGTAACTATCCTACTGAACAGGGTCAAAGTTCAACATTGCATGCTTCCACTAGCCCATAAAAATTGAGAACAGTATTATCTACGGTGGACCTTAGACGACTTATAAAAGCGCCATCTGTTTGTGGACGGTCCCTGAGCAAATCCCAGAAAACCATGATTTTTCGGTACGAAAAGTACCAGTTGTGGAGATGTCCACTTCTATAATTTATATTCGTGGCAGACGGTCGAAATTTTTACCACTTGTTTTTAAGGTGATATATTCCATATCATTATCCGTTATCGAGATCCAGAAGTTCAAAATTATCTTACTTATGCACTTAAAATACGCGCGTAATATCTGGCCTGAGGAGCGAACGTAATTTTAATTGACGTAATGAACACATGGCAACAGTTCTAGTGACATCGAAAAGGTTCTGAAGTCACTAAAGCATGGTTTTAGTCCACGTTTTTTCACCAATAAAACTTTATGACGCGCTGTCTCTGTATAATGGGCGCTTCACACTTATACAGATAGTCCCAAAATGGTTCTGCAGTCACGCATGCCTGAAAAGAACTTAAAATGACTGCCAGTAGTTATGTAGAACTAGAGAGGCTGTAAATTCGGTGAAGTATTCCTAATAACATATTTACCATTTTTTAGATCCTAATAATAAGTTGGTTGTTTTCGGTGAACTGCGATTGAACAGTGAAAACATCCAGAAAAAATATGCAGGAAACGCTTCTGTGTTAAGTGAAATTGGGCAGTTAGCGGAGAGCTGGCAGTGGTAAGGTACTGCGAAGTAGAACCTGAAATTTGCACTCGAAAAATATTTATATGAGAATATCAGTTAAAATTAATTACTACAAAAATTCAGATATTCCACTTTCTTTTTACTACAAAATGCTTGCTTACGACGACAAGATGAATGTCTCCCACAGCTCAAGAAAATTTGAAAAATTTGAATTTTGATAATGGTATTTAGTGAGCAATAATAATTCAGCAAAAAGAATTCTCTGTTGAAATCGTATTTAGGTAAACCAGCAATAATTTTAAAACATTGAGCTATCAATAACATAATTACAAGAGGTATGTAAAGGTGAAATTTAATTAGTAGTAGTCTTCGCTGTCCCTCGTTCAATCTGTATCGGACAATCAATACTAAAACAAAAAAAGACGTATTGATGAGAAGCAGCATTCAAAAATTTTAAGAATACACACATACCAGCCCCTGAACCGTCATAACTAAGGACTATAAGAACAAGTGGGCGCAATACAACTTGTAAGTACGAAATGGAGCTCCAGCTATTGCACGAACATCTGCCCGCTAAATACTGAACTTCAAAGCCCACACTACAGAATCAACAATATCTTTAATAATCATAAACTTCAAGAAAATGTCCACATTACATAATAAATTTAAATGACCTTTATTGGGCATATGAAATTTCACTCATAAATGGTGTTTTCAGTCTAAATAATACTTCAACAAATGAACACTAGATTAAAAAATGAGTATTAACGATTTAAAGCCTGAAAGACTCATTTGGCTCATGCTTAAGAAAATCACTAACAACTTCACCTCGTTCAGCATACCTATGTACCCGTATGTTCAACACAGACCAGTTTAGATGGCCCAAAAAAATGCCGCTACCGCTGCACCGCCATTGGAAGTGGGTTCGCTTAACCACTGAGCACAAGCACGCCACAGGACCAAGCAAGCTGCTCACCAAACAAATCCTTATTCGTCCGCTGCTCCACTCTGTCCGTATACCCACGGACCAAGCATCAAAGGCGAACGAAGGCCGTGTTGCAACTCGAGCGTCGTGTTTTTGAGGCAATTGAGGTTACCAGTCCAAGACCCGCTTACATGACAGCGCTACGCTGAGAAATGCTCTTCGGTTTGCAGCCCCATACGACGACCACTTGTGGTTGCTCATGAACTTCGTTCTCCAGCTAGCGGCAAGACGGAACTGACCAAGAGCAAAGCAGTTCGGTGTTAAGTCACCGCGGGCGGTCGTGTGCACGCCCACTAGCGAGAGCCAGGAAGGAGGATGCTTAGTGAGCACCAAAGATGCAGCCTCCTGCTATTGATGAGAATGAGGAATCGACAGTGAGCACGGCTCATTAACCTCATATTATGCGTAATTATTTTGTCGTTTATATGTATCAAGTATATAAATGTGTGGAAGTATGTAAATTCTATCTATCTATCTATTGCTTGCGCCTTGCCCCGCAGTTACGCAGGGTCGGCCATGGTTAACCGGATTTGACATGTTAATTGTAAGGGGTGGCCGGATGCCCTTCCTGCCGCCACCCCGTACCCCCCCCCCCCCCCCAGGACGGAATTAGTGTACCCCAGTTGTCTGCGTCTAGTGTAAATCGTGAAATAGTGTCAATGTGAATCGTGGAACTGAGGCGGGACATGGGGACTAGCCCGGTATTCACTTAATAGGATGTGGAAAACCGCCTAAAAACCACACCCAGGCTGGTCCCGCACACTGGCCGTCGTCGTTAATCCGGGATCGGCGCGCCTACCCGAGACCAGAAAACAGCGCGTTAGCACTCTCGGCTATCCTGACGGGTTGTCTAAGTATGTAAATAAACTGTCAAAACTTTACTGACCTGTGGAACCCATTTTATATAAGTAGCAAACCCTTTGCAAAAAAAAAAGGGGACCAGCGGGAAAATGCTCCTGGAAGGGAGAGAAGACAGTGATGGTTAGAGAGAGGAAATGGCAGTGAAAGAGAAAGAGTGATGGATGGAGGCGATAGTAATGGGAGACAGGGGAGAGGAAATATTGGTGGTTAGTAAGAGACAATGACAGTAAAGAGACAGAGAGACAGATCGAGATAGAAGCAGTGTGACGAAAAGAGAGAGGAGTCAGTGGATATAAAAAATGCTGATGACTGGAGACCATACATACGTTTGAGTGACTTGGACCCTCGCAGATCGGTGAACTTTAACACGAAGGTGAAGGGGAGGGCGAATTTTGGTCCAAAGGTGTAGGGAAAAATTAAGTTGGATCCCCACGAGTGTTTGAGCTGCCTAGGTGTGGTGCAGATAGTGGCAGTGCGAACAGCGTAAGTGAGAGAGGAGACGCAGGGATATACTGTAGCACAATGCAACAAAAGGGAGACAGTGGAAGACATACATGTATAGACAGTTGCAGTGAGCGGGAGATGCTGAGTATGAAGGCTTCACTACAAAGAGTGACTGGCTAAAAGGATTTAGAATGTTTTGTATTAAAAGAATGTGAATACGTCCGCATGCCAAAATTTTTGGGGAGGAAGGCGGAATGAGGACTGAAGCAGATGATTCGCCATTTTTTTTGTTGGAGTCTTTTAACGAAGAAGATATTCGCTGTTTTTGAACTACGATAGGACAATTTTTCCGCTGGTCGTACTGTACTCCATAAGCACTGTAAGGTAAAATTTCGTTATTTGATTTCCTTCCCAGTATAGCAATTTTAATGGCTAACAATGTCTATTAAAATTGTTAAATACATATATACGTAGCATCTGTTCTTTTGGATATGTCCAAAAGATCTGACACTGCATATGTTTATAACTACGGCGATCAAAGCCTATGATACCTTCAGTGTACATGCGCATCAAACTCAAACTCTTGCGGGAATCGGTGAGTTTCCGCAAGTAATGAAGCTAATGATGAGCATGGGCACTACATCAGTAGTGTCTGGTATAAGTTGAGTATTTAGGTCTGACGAGAGGCGTGCTAGACCAATGCCGGAGGTTGTGGTCTGGAGATAAACATGTCGATTCTGTAAATAAGTAACATGTTTGGCCGGTGTTTCCTTCTTTTCAAGAATCATCTTATATTTTGTACACAGACAAAATGTAAACTTACAATAAAATGGAACACTGCAGTAAAACTTGCAGTACATACAACAAAATTTCAGTGAAAAAAAGTGGAGGTTCCTTTGACGAAACAAACTTGTCACCCTGCATGAGTGTTTCACTCCTAACTGAATAATTTCCGATCGTCTATAATTTAATTTGTTACCACCAGTACTAATGAATAGAGTTTGGCTCTACCAAAACTACGGTTCGGTGGTTTTGGAAACAATGCGTAAATGACGTACCAAATGGTAGGATTATCCGTAGTATTGCTAGCGGTGGTAGGGAAAGACACATAAATGAATGCGTGAGAGTGAAACGGGGAGCCGACGACTTCTCTTTTGTTTTTTGTTTGTTTCTTTGTTTTGCACATAATTAGAACCGCACATCGTTCAGTTTGGACCATTTCTGTTACTTACAAATTACACTGAAGTGCCAAAGAAACTGGTATAGACACGCGTATTAAAATACAGAGATATGTAAACAGGCAGAACACGGCACAGCGGTCGGCAACTCTTATACAAGACATGAGTCTGACGCAGTTGTTAGATTCGGTTACTGCTGCTTCAATGGCAGGTTATCAAGATTTAAGTGAGTTTGAACGTGGTGCCATAATCGGCGCACGAGCGATGGGACACTGCACCTCCGAGGTAGCGATGAAGTGGGGATTTTTTTTCGTACGACCACTTCACGAGTATACCGTGAATACCAGGAACGCGGTAAAACATCAAATCTCCGACGTCGCTGTGGCCGGAGAAAGATCCTGCAAGAAGAGAATCGTTCAACGTGACAGAAGTTCAACCCTTCCGCAAATTGCTTCAGATTTCAATTCTGGGCCATCAGCAAGTGTCAGCGTGCGAACCATTCAACGAAACATAATCGATATGGGCTTTCGGAGCCGAAGGACCACTCGTGTACCCTTGACGACTGCACGAGACAAAGCTTTACGCCTCGCCTGAGCCCGTCAACACCGACATCGCACTGTTGATGACTGGAAACATGTTGCATGGTCGGACGAGTTTCGTTTCAAACTGTATCGAGCGGATGGACGTCTACGGGTATGAATCAATGAACGCTGCATGTCAGCAAAGGACTGTTCAAACTGGGGGAGGATGTGTAATGATCTACATCTACATCTGCATTTATATTCCGCAAGCCACCCAACGGTGTGTGGCGGAGGGCACTTCACGTGCCACTGTCATTACCTCCCTTTCCTGTTCCAGTCGCGTATGGTTCGCGGGAAGAACGACTGTCTGAAAGCCTCTGTGCGCGCTCTAATCTCTCTAATTTTACATTCGTGATCTCCTCGGGAGGTATAAGTAGGGCGAAGCAATATATTCGATACCTCATCCAGAAACGCACCCTCTCGAAACCTGGAGAGCAAGCTACACCGCGATGCAGAGCGCCTCTCTTGCAGAGTCTGCCACTTGAGTTTGTTAAACATCTCCGTAACGCTATCACGGTTACCAAATAACCCTGTGACGAAACGCGCCGCTCTTCTTTGGATCTTCTCTATCTCCTCCGTCAACCCGATCTGGTACGGATCCCACACTGATGAGCAATACTCAAGTATAGGTCGAACGAGTGTTTTGTAAGCCACCTGCTTTGTTGATGGACTACATTTTCAAGACTGTAGCGCCTAGAACCACTCGGCCACACCGGCCGGCAACGCGACCAGCGTAACCGTTAGTACTGTTCGGCGAAATTTGGTATCAATGGGCTTGGGAGCAGACGACTGACGCGAGTGCCTTTGCTAACAGTACGATAGCGCCTAAAGTGCCTCTCCAGGGCTCGTGACCATATCGGTTGGATTCTAGAAGGCTGGAAAACCGTGGTCTGGTCAGGTGAGTGCCGATTTCAGTTGGTAAGAGCTAATGGTAGGATTCGAGTGTGGAGCAGACTCCACGATGCCATGGACACAGGTTGTCAACAAGGCACGGAGCTAGCTGGTGGTGGCTCCATAATGGTGTGGGCTTTATTTGCGTGGAATTGAGTGAGTCCTCGGTAATGTTCTACTGCTTGGTGACAATTTGCAGCCATTCATAGACTTAATGTTCCCAAACAACAATGTCGTTTTTGCGGATGACAATGCGCCATGTCAACGGGCCAACTGTTCGCGATTGGCTTGAAGAAATTTCTGGACAGTGTGATCAAATAATTTGACCAAACAGGTCATCCGACGTGAATCCCATCGAAAATTTGTGGAATATTAGAGACTGCAAAGGACTTGGAAGAGCAGCTGAAGGGAATGGATAGTGTCTTGAAAGGAGGATATAAGATGAACATCAACAAAAGCAAAACGAGGATAATGGAATGTAAACGAATTAAGTCGGGTGATGCTGAGGGAATTAGATTAGGAAATGAGACACTTAAAGTAGTAAAGGAGTTTTGCTATTTGGGGAGAAAAATAACTGATGATAGTCGAAGTTTCTTTTTTTTTTCCTTTTTTTTTACTTAAACCTAACTAACCTAAGGACATCACACACATCCATGCCCGAAGCAGGATTCGAACCTGCGACCGTAGCGGTCGCGCGGTTCCAGACTGTAGCGCCTAGAACCGCTCGGCCTCTTAGGCCGGCTGGTCGAAGCAGAGAGGATATAAAATGTAGACTTGCAATGGCAAGGAAAGCGTTTCTGAAGAAGAGAAATTTGTTAACATCGAGTATAGATTTAAGTATCAGGAAGTCGTTTCTGAATGTATTTATATGGATTGTAGCCATGTATGGAAGTGAAAAGTGGACGATAAATAGTTTAGACAAGAAGAGAATAGAAGCTTTCGAAATGTGGTGCTACAGAAGAATGCTGAAGATTAGATTGGTAGATCACATAACTAATGAGGAGGTATTGAATAGGATTGGGGAGAAGAGAAGTTTGTGGCACAACTTGACTAGAAATAGGGATCGGTTGGTAGGACATGTTCTGAGGCATCAAGGGATCACCAATTTAGTACTGGAGGGCAGCGAAGAGGGTAAAAATCATAGAGGGAGACCAAGAGATGAATACGCTAAGCAGATTCAGAAGGATGTAGGTTGGAGTAGGTACTGGGAGATGAAGAAGCTTGCACAGGATAGAGTAGCATGGAGAGCTGCATCAAACCAGTCTCAGGACTGAATACCACAACAACAACATAATCTAAAGATCAGTTCGTGCACAAAATTCTACTCTGGCAACACTTTCGGATTTATGGACGGCTGCAGAGACAGTGTGGCGCAATATTTCTGGAAGGGACTACCAACGACTGGAGTCCCTGCCACGTCGAGTTGCTGCACTGCGCAATGCAAAAGGAGGTATCCCATTTTCTTTGTTATCTCCGTGTACAACTGTAGTGGCGACAGTGGGTAGAAGCTGACGATCGCACAATTTTGTAGCGCACGTGCATAAAATGTATGCACTTCCTTTCGTATTCGAGGTTTCTTCACTCCTGAAAATTGCGGGGAAGTACAGTGCCGGCGAGGAGGCCCGCACCAGCGACCCGCCAGGAAGTGTCATCATGTCGAGGCGAGGCAGCGCCACGTCGTGCCTTACCGGAGTCCCAGCAGGCGGCGCAGCGCGACACGGCGCGCCGTCACGAAGTGTTTTCCTAACTGTTCCCCGGCACTCACGAAATCGGCCGCCCATTACAAGAACAGCGGCCGGCTGCCGGCCTGCGCAGTTTTTCGTGTACTTAATCTCTACGGTCGTCGTGCAGCCGACAAGGTGAAGTCTAAGGTCCCCGTATCCTGTGTTTCAGATGTGCTGACGTCACACCCCGGGGCGACGCGCCAGCGCGGAGCAACCGCCGTTCTACTCATGGTGAGTACTTTTCGGGTAGTAGTCTTTCTTCGTACAGGGTGCACAATCACGGTACATTTATTTTCGAAACTGATTTTCCTGCGTAGTCTGTTCTTTCGTTTTGAGATACACTTTATTTCTTTACTAGCTGAGTACCCAGTTCCCCGGATTTGTATTTATTCCAATCTTCTGTTTTGCATCTAATCCTTTCCTCTTATTGTCCATTTCTACATCTACATCTACATTTATACTCCGCAAGCCACCCAACGGTGTGTGGCGGTGGGCACTTTACGTGCCATAGTCATTACCTCCCTTTTCTGTTCCAGTCGCGTATGGTTTGCGGGAAGAACGACTGTCTGAAAGCCTCCGTGCGCGCTCGAATCTCTCTAATTTTACATTCGTGATCTCCTCGGGAGGTATAAGTAGGGGGAAGCAATATATTCGATACCTCATCCAGAAACGCACCCTCTCGAAACCTGGACAGCAAGATACACCGCGATGCAAAGCGCCTCTCTTGCAAAGTCTGCCACTTGAGTTTGCTAAACATCTCCGTAACGCCATCACGCTTACCATAAAACCCTGTGACGAAACGCGCCGCTCTTCTTTGGACCTTCTCTATCTCCTCCGTCAACCCGACCTGGTACGGATCTCACACTGATGAGCAATACTCAAGCATAGGTCGAACGAGTGTTTGTAAGCCACCTCCTTTGTTGATGGACTACATTTTCTAAGAACTCTCCCAATGAATCTCAACCTGGTACCCACCTTACCAACAATTAATTTTATATGGTCATTCCAGTGCAAATCGTTCCGCACGCATACTCCCAGATATTTTACAGAAGTAACTGCTACCAGTGTTTGTTCCGCTATCATATAATCATACAATAAAGGATCCTTCTTTCTATGTATTCGCAATACATTACATTTGTCTATGTTAAGGGTCAGTTGCCACTCCCTGCACCAAGTGCCTATCCGCTGCAGATCTTCCTGCATTTCACTGCAATTTTCTAATGCTGCAATTTCTCTGTATATTACAGCATCATCAGCGAAAAGCCGGATGGAACTTCCGACACTATCTACTAGGTCATTTATATATATTGTGAAAAGGAATGGTCCCATAATACTCCCGTGTGGCACGCCAGAGGTTACTTTAACGTCTGTAGACGTCTCTCCATTGAGAACAACATGCCTCTGTTCTGTTTGCTAAAAACTGTTCAATCCAGCCACACAGCTGGTCTGATATTCCGTAGGCTCTTACTTTGTTTATCAGGCGACAGTGCGGAACTGTATCGAATGCCTTCCGGAAGCCAAGGAAAATAGCATCTACCTGGGAGCCTGTATCTAACATTTTCTGGGTCTCATGAACAAATAAAGCGAGTTGGGTTCACACGATCGCTGTTTCCGGAATCCATGTTCATTCCTACAGATTAGATTCTGGGTTTCCAGAAACGACATGATACGTCTCTCTGTCCATCTCCTCGACCCCTTCTCACTATCCATCTCCTTCTCCGCCTTCTCCCGGTTGGTCTCCTCCTCTTCCCTTTGTCTGCACATTCCCTCCTCTCTTGCCTGTCTGTTTGTCCCTCCCTCTCTGTCCATGTCTTCCTCCCCCTTGTCTGTATTCACCTCCTCCTTCCTCTTCGCTGTCTGTTCATCTCCCCTCCCAACTTATCTCTCCATGTTATCACACTAACCCCGATACGAAGCTGGTCATTATTATCCCCAAAGTATTTCTTTCCAGATCGTTAACTACAAGGGGCGCTCAGTAAATATTGCAACACTTTTTTTGTGAGGGCAGGCTGATTTTATTCAGGATTCCAATACATAATATTATGCCCTACTGTTTTTACTACAAAACCCTTTTTTCAACACAATCAAAGCTAAAGGAAGTAGGTTACAGTACACTTGTTCGCCTACTGCTTGAATACTGCTCACCAGTGTGGTTATCCGTACCAGATAGGGTTGATAGAAGAGATAGAGAAGATCCAACGGAGAGCAGCGCGCTTTGTTACAGGATCATTTAGTTATCGCGAAAGCTTTACGGAGATGATAGATAAACTCCAGTGACTCTGCAAGAGAGACGCTCAGTAGCTCAGTACGGGCTTTTGTTGAAGTTTCGAGAACATTCCTTCACCGGGGAGTCATGCAGTATATTGCTCCCTCCTACGTATATCTGGCGAAGAGACCATGAGGATAAAATCAGAGAGATTAGAGCCCACACAGAGGCATACCGACAATCTTTCTTTCCACGAACAATACGAGATTGGAATAGAAGAGAGGTGGCTTGCGGAGTATGGATGTAGATGTAGATACAAATGCGGCGGCCTTACGCCACCTTACTGGGAGGGCACGTATCCTCACATGAAATCACTCTACGAGATGACGTAGTATCCAACGTACAGCTGCATCAGTAGCTTCTCCATCCTCCACTACTGCTTCCTACGGATTGAATCCTTTACAGAGCCAAACAGATAGAGGTTGGAAGGTGCGAGATTCGGCCTGTATTGTGGATAGAAAGAACAGTTAAATTAAGTTTCGTGATCTCCTCTCGGGTGCGCGGACTTGTGTGAGGCCTTGCAGTGTCATGGAGAAGGAGAAGTTCGTTTGCATTTTTTTGGCGACGAACTCGCTACAGTGCCCAACATTGCAGCAGTCACAGCTGTGTGCACCCAGCCGGGATGCAGGAGACGTGAGAGATTTGCTCAACGTTGCTGCGACTATGACAGACACGTCGCCCAACGGCCCACCGTGATTTTATTCACTGCCAGATCTTCATACACGGTCTGCAAGGGCCTATCAGTATCTGCGATGCTCCGGTTTCCCACCACAGGAAACTCAAAGGCAGCTCTCTGCTTGGAACGCACCTCCGTTACAGACGCCATTTTGAAGGTTACGTACAGCGCCGCCACCTAACGGAACTTCATCAAACTGTAGCGGCTAAAGCGGGAATATTCCATGACAAGTGATTCCGCATTTTTTTTTTCCAATCGAAACTGGCGGAGAAAAAGAAATGTTGCATTATTTACTGAACGTCCCTCGTAATATGTGTTCCAGATTTCGTTGAAATACTTCCAGGCGTTTAGGATGATCTTTGTACCATTGGATTTGCCCGCGTACGCACATGTCTAATATTTCACATATGTTTAACATATTTCACATGTATTTTTATACACATTTTACCTGTATCCCTAGCGTATTTCGCCCTGCAGTGTTATTTTCAGACAGCTTAATGTTTATGGCATCGTATCTCCTGAACTATATGTTGCTCAATGACATACCGGGTGATCAAAAAGTCATTATAAATTTGGAAACTTAATAAACCACGAAATAATGTAGATAGAGAGGTAAAAATTGACACACGTGCTTGGAATGACATGGGGTTTTATTAGAACAAAAAAGAAACACCCCATATTGCTAAACGCGTGAAAGATCTCTTGTGCGCATCGTTTGGTGATGATCGTGTGCTCAGCCGCCACTTTCGTCATGCTTGGCCTCCCAGGTCCCCAGACCTAGTCCGTGCGATTATTGGCTTTGGGGTTACCTGAAGTCACAAGCGTATCGTGATCGACCGACATCTCTAGGGATGCTGAAAGACAACATCCTACGTCAATGCCTCACCATAACTCCTGACACGCTTTACAATGCTGTTCACAACATTATACTTCGACTACAGCTATTGTTGAGGAATGATGGTAGACATATTGATCACATATTGAGCACATCATCTTTGCTTTGTCTTGCTTTGTTATGCTAATTATTGCTATTCTGATCAGATGAAGGGCCATCTGTCGGACATTTTTTGAACTTTTGTATTTTTTGGTTCTAATAAAACCCCATGTCATTACAAGCATGTGTGTCAATTTGTACCTCTCTTTCTACATTATTGCGTGATTTATTCAGTTTTCAAATTTATACTGACTTTTTGATCACCCGGTATTTTTGCACGTACATTCAGTGCTATATGTGGTTACTGTCTGCGAAACGTGTTGTGAAATTAAAACGTCGTACATGATGTTCAATTCGTAGTCATTTTTTTGTTTTAAGTGTTGGCTCACAGTTGGAGAAGTGTACCTTTTGTGGGTTATCTTACAGCGCATACTGTAAATCGTTAAGGTAGTCTAGTGAGCCGCGACTCCTAGAAGTAATGCATTCAGGTATTTTACAAATACCGTAATAATAACGAAGAATACAATAGAACTGATGCTGATTGTAAAACCTGCAACAAAATTTTGAAAATACGTCGGACATGAAATCACGTTTGCAACTTCACAAATACAAAGACGAATTAGTTAATGTAAAACACATATTAAGAGTAATCAGATCAAATGTAACGGGGACCTACAATCTGAACGACTGGCAACAGTGAGATGGAGCCATCAGATCCTGCTCGTATATTTTGCTGCTATATTAAAGCACCCTGTCTTGCTTTCCCACTCGCCATTTGTGTGCGAAAGTAGGAAGATGTAAGTCATTTTACTCTCAGTTTTTACACTGATATTTGTGTATACCCTTCCCATATCCTTCTGCTGCAGTTTGATCCACTATGCCCAGATGAGGTGAATAAATGTGACTTTTGTAAGAGTGTGCAGTATTCGTAGTCTATTAAACCAGATTTGCTAATAAGTAGTAGCATAGATGCAGAGGCTCAAAGGGTTAACTTTACTGGTGGGGCGGGTATTTGTATTCTAACCTTCTCGGTTATTGCCATCTATGCGTTCAGAAACCAATTTCGGGACTTATTAGAGCATTTTTCAAGTGAATGCACATTATACTTCGAATTATTAGTCCTACCCCAAAGTCGGAACATTTGTCAGTATGGGTAAGGCTTTTGCGGGACGAGTCATGATACCCCTAGAAATCGATACATCCGGCGAAAACCTGGATATCAGCAGCACTGGTCTTGGAAACTGTTTCCAGAAGGAATTTTCGCCCTCCAGCGTAGTAAGCGTTGTTTTATAACTTCCTGGCAGACAAAAATATATACCAGACTAGGACTCGAATACAAATTAGAACATTACCCGTGAAATTTTGTGTTCCAAGTTTGAGATCCGGTTTGGCACACAGTTTTAATCTGTTCATGAAGTTTCAAAACAGCACCCTCGTAGTGGAAGATTCATTCTGGCGTCCATCATTTCGCTTAGTTTACTACGAGCGGCGTGCGTATATTCGTAGAGAGGTTTAAAACGTACAGTCTTACGTTCAGCTGACAGCATATACTGCTTTAAAAGAGAGCGCCGCGCACGTAGCATATGGAGGCCCGACTTAAGCAGCAGCGCTTCGTGTCGTCAAGGAGACGGCCGCCCGATTGTCTGGCAGGCTAACAAAGGCTCCGTGAGCTGGCAAACACTTGCCTCTATTGTTTGTCGGTTTCAGTGGTCGCGTCACGACTCCAAATTCCAGTGGCAACGAAAACGCCCTCGACAATTTTTCTTCCCACTTTGACACTTCCTGAGTACAGAAAGACCCTGGGAAAGTTGGGCTGACACAAAACACCCCAAGAATAAACTAGTCAGGATGGAACCGCAGAATAGCACAAAACTCTACTTTGCAGCAAAGAAGCGTGAATTAGTATTGTTCGTAAATCGAAGACTCTGCAGCATGTGGTAGCAGTGCTGCTGCACAGCTTATCTTTATATCTTTTTACAGCGACGTCATTTCAGGGAACTCTTACGTCAGACTACAGTTACAAAAGCTTCCAGGTTACTCGCCTGTTCAGCCCACATACCGCTGTCCCTCGTATTAAGCCATCGGATACTCCTTTAACTAGGAATAGCGCTATTGCTCACATCTAGTAAGATGTTTGATTTTATGTTGCAGAAGCCAAAATTTTCGGTTTTATTATCTGCAGCAGCTGATCTGTGACAGAAGGCCTTGGGGAACCTTTTTGCACAATGTAATAGTCCATTTCTCCTGCAGGGCGCTTCTGTGTTTGTAGTGACCACTCGAGAAACAAAATATAAAGAAATGGACTGCGAATCTGTAACATGCCTCGCACTGTAATACGGTGGCTACAAGACAGTCAGTGAGAAATCAACTTATACCTTTATACAACACTCCGTGACTGATACAGCCCACATTTTCACATTTATGTTCAAAAGCTTGCCGCGCGGGATTAGCCGAGCGGTCTAGGCGCTGCTGTCATGGACTGTGCGGCTAGTCCCGGCGGAGGTTCGAGTCCTCCTCCCTCGGGCATTCGTGTGTGTGTGTTTGTCCTTAGGATAATTTAGTTTAAGTAGTGTGTAAGCTTAGGGACTGATGACCTTAGCAGTTAAGTCCCATAAGATTTCACACACATCTGAACATTTCAAAAGCTTCCTTGCAGTAATTTACGGCCTATATTATACTGTTGCTTACCTGTTTGTCCTATCACAAATGAATGTGTGTTTTCGATCAGTGTACTGGGAATTATGGCTCATCCCATGACGGAATAGATTTGACTCCGATGGTATTATACAAACATTTTATCAATATAGATTTCAGTAATGCCAGTACATCGATTGGGCATGGTATGTTACACAATTTCAGCATAAAACTAAACAAGCAAATATATTTTTGCACAAATGCATAGAGAAAATATACGTAGCCGACGTTTACAGCACTCATCCTTGAATATTATTTGTGGTAGAATGTTTGACATACTCTTTTGTCGATGATGATGTGATTCTTCAACTTCTCCCGGCGTATTTCTTGCTCGAACAGTCCACGTTTGTACTGCCGGTCCATAGTGTCCAACGGGCACTATGGACCGGCAGTACACCCGTAGACTGTTCGAGTACACAGATGACGTTCTTAACACATTTTTATGCAAAGTTACGTTATACATTTTGTTTAAAGTAGTACGTAAAAATTAAATTTTATTGATTTATCATCTGGGAGTATCAAACAACAACAGTCTTGTCTGTAAATGAAATCAATAATTAATGTTATATAAAACAAAATACAGTAGAGCAGAATATAAATAAAGGTAGTATTTGGTATGGCACCTTATAGCAGCCATTAAAGCTTAACATCCAAGGACTGCAGCCAGTCTAATGCAGAACGAGTCGTATTTGATAACATCTGTGAAAGGACCAGTATGCTTCCTTAAATGGCATTCAAGGGCAATGCGCTCCACGATTTGGTCACCAGCTCCGCCCTCAAAGACTGGGCTTCTGTACAATATGGCGTTGCATTTTACATGCCATGCCTTAATTCAGTTGGAATGCGGAAACCAATGTGCTATAAAAAGTAATAAAAACAGTAAAAGACTACTGCTATTACAAGGAAAGTAAGTTCTGCACACCATAGATTTTGCATCTGCAGAGCAAGAACCCATCCCCAACGAGATGGATAAAATTTTGCACAGGAATACTTTCGCGTGACATTATTAAGTAACAATAAAACGAGGAGGACTTAACGAAAACGCCAGCGTTAGCATATTAACTTCCGCTCACCTTCCATTTAATTTATTGACAAAAATTAAACCTGGTATATCTAAATGCAAAGAAAGGTGGAGTCAAGTTCCCAAGTAAGGAACAACATGACACTGAAGCAAGGATACTATAAAAACCTCCAGGAAACACAACGAACCTTAAGACAAGAGACAATGGAGTAC
Source organism: Schistocerca cancellata (assembly GCF_023864275.1). Classification (NCBI taxonomy): domain Eukaryota; kingdom Metazoa; phylum Arthropoda; class Insecta; order Orthoptera; family Acrididae; genus Schistocerca; species Schistocerca cancellata. The sequence continues at coordinate 424,689,638 of NC_064633.1, forward strand.
TACAACAATACGATAAGAGAAGTAGAGGATGTTTTCAAGAATCACAGGGCAAGGCAGATATATTAAAATATAAGAAAAATGGCCAGTTTGCTAAAAGGGAACAGTTTTACTAAATGGGAACAATTCATAAAATAGCGGCGTGGGAAAATACTGGCCAACAAGAGTGACATACAAAAAATATGGAAGACATACTTTTACAAATACTGAATAGCAATGATTCAAAGTCTTACTTTAAATTTCAAGTAACTGATACAGCTCATGTGTAAGTCAACATCCCATCAGTAAACGAAATACAGCAAGCAATAAAAAAGTTAAGGACTGACAAGGCTTGTGGCGAAGAGCAGGTATACGATGAACGAGTAAAGAATGAAGGACCATAACTGCAATTAGAACTACAATATTTAATAGAAACGTTTTTGAAGACAGGATTCATACCTGCAAACCAGAAAACCCCGCTTATATGTCCCATGTTTAAGAAGAATGATCCACTTGTCCGCAGTAACTAGAGAGGACTTCCTTTACTGGATGTCACTTATAGAATCCTATCGGTTTGCCTATTGAACTGGCTGATCACATTAACTGAATAACTAACTGGGGACTACCAATGATGCGGTTTCCTCAACAATAGATCTACATTACTGTATCTACTCACTCTACGGTCAATGAGAAGGCGTGGGAATTCAGCATACGTGTCCACATGTCATGACACCACACACCGACAGATACTGATAAATATACCGAGGGAATTTGAAATAGCCCCAGAGTTAATCAGATTTGTTCAAACGTGTATAGACGAAACTTTTGTCGTATAAACTGAAAATTTTAAAGAATACACTAGTCTCAAACAAGGGGACGTCATTTCACCCGTTTTGTTTAACCTCGTCTTAGACCGATAGAGAATTTAGTAAAGCTAAACCACAAGGGACGCGACTGCACGATGTGAATATTACTAGAGTTGCCCAAGCGAACGAAGTAGCATTAATAAGTAGCTCCAAAACATAACTCATCAAAATGCTGAAAAATTATTACAAAATCGCTGAGAAAACAGGATTACGTGTTAAGGAAAAAAATACATAACATCTGATCGTAAATAAGAAACTCCGAAGTGACGCACCTTTAGCTGTAGATGGATTCACTTTCAAAACAGCTGACCGCTTCAACTGCTCAGGAAGTCTTCATAGCAACAAAAATAGAACGAATATAGAAACAAAGGCCCGTCTAGAAACATCGAACAAAATATTTTGTAGTTGTAGCAAAATTTTAAAGAAAAGAGCTCATAGTACTAACTTCGAAATCCTATGGTATCAGTTGACTGTTATTCCGGTAACCTTATATGGATGTGACGCGCTAATATTTAGAAGGAAAAGTGAAGAAAAACTGTTAATATTCAAGAGACAAACACCAGGGAAATTTTTGGACTTGTATACGACGAAAATAACATGGAATGAAAACTAAGAAAAAAATGGAGTATTAAGAGAAGGTTTTACTGGTTAGGCCATATAGAAAGACTGACGGCGGACGGCCTACGTTGAATAGCACTGTGCAGAACAATAGATGGAACGAGAGGAAGAGGAAGGCCCAGAAATAGGTGGCGTGATAACATCCGTGATGACATAGCCAGGATGGACATCAACGCCAAATGGACAACCAGGGCACTCGACAGAAAGAAACGGAAGACTCGTAGAGCAGGCGTGTGGTCGATAAGGCTCTCGCCACATGTAAAGTAAGCAAAAGAAAAATATATAAAATAACATGTTAATGAAACCTGAACTCAAACCACAGAGTTTGATTAGAAGAAACCACCACTCACAAAACGAGGCTGCCGGCCGCTGTGACCGAGCAGTTCTAGACGCTTCAGTCAGGAACCGCGCTGCTGCTACGGTCGCAGGTTCGAATCCTGCCTCGGGCATGGATGTGTGTGATGTCCTTAGATAGGTTAGGTTTAAGTAGTACTAAGTCTAGGGGACTGATGACCTCCGATGTTAAGTCTCACAGTGCTTGGAGCCACAAAACGAAGCTATTGCAAGATTATTGCATTCATTGCTAAATCATGATAAAAGCATATGTTGCAATGAGTGGAAATCATAACAAATGACGTATGGACGCTACTCATTGATGTCAGTCAAGCAGACATACCCTTGGCGAATGACGCCAAGCAGAGCAGTTGCAGACTGTGGAGGACTAGATTTGGAGACGAGAAGAAGTTGGAATTAGGCACAATGAGGGAGCAGTGGTGAGTGGAGTCGGTTTATGGGAAGTAATAGGGAGGTAACTATCAGTGCAGAGGCAGAATGGGTGAAAGACAGGGCTGAATCCATATCTGTGCATATTATAAAAATGGATGTATGCGTACTCGGATATGCACGTATGTTCCACATCTTCTCCAACCACTAGACCGATTTTAGCCAAACTTGCTACACGTAACTCTTACTTCCTGGAAATTGTCAGTGTAGGGATAAGCATCTCCTATCTCTGAAAGGGGTGGAGGTGAGGCTGAAGAAGCAGTATAGCCAACGACGCGCGAATAGCCGTATTCTAATCAACCAGTATTTGCAACTTAGTGATTTGGAACAAACTTCACACATAATTTCAGATCTTTACGAAAATTTCTCTCGCTGACAACACCCACAAAATGATGAAAGGAAAAAATGTTATCGCATAATATATTTTCTCTGTTCATGAAGTAAAACACCACATAAAACATGACGTTTCAATTTATTTCTTCTTTACTACTAATTGTAATCTTGACGCATTTTTCGGACAATATTCACATAGACCACTTATGTGCCAGCTTAATTATATCATTGTACGACACGTAGATCTGGAGATACGACGTCAAATAAGGAGATGTGGGAAAAACTGTGGCATTATGTAAGATGTTTTAATTTATTGCTTCTTTGCTACTGATTCAAATGCGCAACACATTTCGCAGACAGGATCCACATACACCGCTGAACGAGTTAAGAGATACATAACATTGTACGACATATAGTTCGGGAGATACGACGTCAGAAATATCAAGCAGCATGAAAATGAAACTGAAGGTCGAAATTCAGTAGAGATACGGGTGAAATATATGTATAATTACGTGTGAAATATTTTAAATATATGTGATAATATATTTGACATGTCGGTACCTTGGCATAGCCACAGGCACAATGTTGATTTTAAGCCTTTGGAACGATTTCATCCAAATTTAGTACACATATTAGCTACGATCTGGAAAGAAATACTGTGAGAATAAGAACTACCAGAGTCCTATTGAGGTGCGCGTGTTAACGTGGGCAAGAAAGGGTGCAGAGGAGATGGGCAGAGAGAGGTGGAGGTGCAAGTGGAAATAGAGAGGAGAAGATGGACAGATTAAAGAATGGGGAAGAAAAAGAGACAGGGGGCGGAACAAAGAGGAGGAGAGGGGGGAGTAGGAAATGAACTGAGAGGGGGTGAGGAGAAAATGGACATGGACAGAGAGAGGGGAGAGGAGGAAAAATGGCACTGAGCACTATGCGTCTTAACTTCTGAGGTCATTAGTCGCCTAGAACTTAGAACTAATTAAACCTTACTAACGTAAGGACATCACACACATCCATGCCCGAGGCAGGATTCGAACCTGCGACCGTAGCGGAGAGGAGGAGATGGACAGAGAGATGAGAGAGGAGCCGATGAACTAATAGAAGTTTGGAGTAAATACACTCCTGGAAATGGAAAAAAGAACACATTGACACCGGTGTGTCAGACCCACCATACTTGCTCCGGACACTGCGAGAGGGCTGTACAAGCAATGATCACACGCACGGCACAGCGGACACACCAGGAACCGCGGTGTTGGCCGTCTAATGGCGCTAGCTGCGCAGCATTTGTGCACCGCCGCCGTCAGTGTCAGCCAGTTTGCCGTGGCATACGGAGCTCCAACGCAGTCTTGAACACTGGTAGCATGCCGCGACAGCGTGGACGTGAACCGTATGTGCAGTTGACGGACTTTGAGCGAGGGCGTATAGTGGGCATGCGGGAGGCCGGGTGGACGTACCGCCGAATTGCTCAACACGTGGGGCGTGAGGTCTCCACAGTACATCGATGTTGTCGCCAGTGGTCGGCGGAAGGTGCACGTGCCCGTCGACCTGGGACCGGACCGCAGCGACGCACGGATGCACGCCAAGACCGTAGGATCCTACGCAGTGCCGTAGGGGACCGCACCGCCACTTCCCAGCAAATTAGGGACACTGTTGCTCCTGGGGTATCGGCGAGGACCATTCGCAACCGTCTCCATGAAGCTGGGCTACGGTCCCGCACACCGTTAGGCCGTCTTCCGCTCACGCCCCAACATCGTGCAGCCCGCCTCCAGTGGTGTCGCGACAGGCGTGAATGGAGGGACGAATGGAGACGTGTCGTCTTCAGCGATGAGAGTCGCTTCTGCCTTGGTGCCAATGATGGTCGTATGCGTGTTTGGCGCCGTGCAGGTGAGCGCCACAATCAGGACTGCATACGACCGAGGCACACAGGGCCAACACCCGGCATCATGGTGTGGGGAGCGATCTCCTACACTGGCCCTACACCACTGGTGATCGTCGAGGGGACACTGAATAGTGCACGGTACATCCAAACCGTCATCGAACCCATCGTTCTACCATTCCTAGACCGGCAAGGGAACTTGCTGTTCCAACAGGACAATGCACGTCCGCATGTATCCCGTGCCATCCAACGTGCTCTAGAAGGTGTAAGTCAACTACCCTGGCCAGCAAGATCTCCGGATCTGTCCCCCATTGAGCATGTTTGGGACTGGATGAAGCGTCGTCTCACGCGGTCTGCACGTCCAGCACGAACGCTGGTCCAACTGAGGCGCCAGGTGGAAATGGCATGGCAAGCCGTTCCACAGGACTACATCCAGCATCTCTACGATCGTCTCCATGGGAGAATAGCAGCCTGCATTGCTGCGAAAGGTGGATATACACTGTACTAGTGCCGACATTGTGCATGCTCTGTTGCCTGTGTCTATGTGCCTGTGGTTCTGTCAGTGTGATCATGTGATGTATCTGACCCCAGAAATGTGTCAATAAAGTTTCCCCTTCCTGGGACAATGAATTCACGGTGTTCTTATTTCAATTTCCAGGAGTGTACATACCCGACCAGTGCCAGGTACTTAGATAGTACTGAACAAGCATATTTTTGAGAAAGTGCAACATAGTGAAAACATGTGGCGCAATGTACGGATCAGCCAGAACATTATAACCAACGACCAGCTATCGATATAAATTCGATAGCAGTATCACCTTGCGAGGAATGACTGCTAGACAGACACAAAGGCTGTGCATGTAGTATCTGAGCGTGTCGTCCATGACTGGAATGGAGAAACTGTGGGCAGATTGTGATGGGCCGGAGGGTCGGCACGAGCGTTTTGGAGAGTGCACGACTTGTCGGGTATTCGAGGAGTGCTGTGGTGAGTGTCTTCAACATGTGACGGGACCCTGGTGAAACCACGCCCAGATGTCGTGCGGTTTGACAGCCACCCCACATTACATATGTTGGGCGTCGTAGGCTGGTCGGACTGGTAAGTCAGGAGAGGTGACAAACTGTGGCGGAACTAAATTCAAACTTTAACGCCGGAGAGAGTACAAAAGTCTCTGAACACACGGTGCACCGAACACTCGTAACGATGGACCTATGTGGCCGACGACCCAAGCATGTGCCAGTAATACCACGATATCGGCAACTACGACTGAAATGAGCATGTGACCATCGGCAGTGGACTTTGGCGCAGTGGCAGAGCGTTGCATGGTCTGATGAATCCCGATACCTTCTTCATCATGCCTATGGGAGGGCGCGAATCCGTTGTCTTCCAGGGGAACAGCTCCTGGACACCTGTACTGCAGGAAGGAGTCAAGCTGGCGGCGGCTCCATTATGCTCTGGGGAACATTGACGTGGGCATCCATGGGTTCAGTGTGTAGGGAAGCAGCCTACACACGCCGTATAAAATTCACATCAGTCTTTCCATCGTGTGCCAGCCTAGTCCGCTGTAACTAGCTCTGACGTCATAAATGTTGCGCAATACTTTAAAAATCAAGTAAATAACCTGAAACGTTTTGATTATGAATCCCAGACAATCTCCTAATTCCTCAGAGCTATAAGCTGTAGCTATAAGTGTATTTCTCAGATGAAGTGGGCATTAGGAATTCTAATTACAGGCTTCATGTTTTGCTAATCACTTTCTGGTTGCCAATATTGTAGTTAGAGCGCCAGTGTTGAGAACGGCAAAAGACTGCATAAATAATAGGGACATTTTTATAACAATTAATTCCACCCGCCGCCCCACATATGGTTAATCGGCCGGGAAATGCATCTTTTCTACTTTACATTCTACATATACGAGGGCAGTTCAATAAGTAATGCAACACATTTTTTTTTTCTGAAACAGGGGTTGTTTTATTCAGCATTGAAATACACCAGGTTATTCCCCAATCTTTTAGCTACACAACACTATTTTTCAACGTAATCTCCATTCAATGCTACGGCCTTACGCCACCTTGAAATGAGAGCCTGTATGCCTGCACGGTACTATTCCACTGGTCGATGTCGGAGCCAACGTCGTACTGCATCAATAACTTCTTCATCATCCGCGTAGTGCCTCCCACGGATTGCGTCCTTCATTGGGCCAAACATATGGAAATCCGACGGTGCGAGATCGGGGCTGTAGGGTGCATGAGGAAGAACAGTTCACTGAAGTTTTGTGAGCTCCTCTCGGGTGCGAAGACTTGTGTGAGGTCTTGCGTTGTCATAAAGAAGGAGAAGTTCGTTCAGATTTTTGTGAACAATTGTGACAGCACTACCAACAGAGATGTCAAGTTGAGCACTGAGTTGTTTGATGGTGATCCGTCGATCATCTCGAACGAGTATGTTCGCAAGCTCCGCCATTGCAGGAGTCACAGCTGTGCACGGCCGGCCCGCACGCGGGAGATCAGACAGTCTTGCTTGACCTTGCGGCGATGATGACACATGCGTTGCCCAACGACTCACCGTGCTTTTGTCCACTGCCAGATCACCATAGACATTCTGCAAGCGCCTATGAATATCTGAGATGCCCTGGTTTTCCGCCAAAAGAAACTCGATCACTGCCCGTTGTTTGCAACGCACATCCGTTACAGACGCCATTTTAACAGCTCCGTACAGCGCTGCCACCTGTCGGAAGTCAATGAAACTATACGAGACGAAGCGGGAATGTTTAAAAATATTCCACAAGAAATTTCCGGTTTTTTCAACCAAAATTGGCCGAGAAAAAAAATGTGTTGCATTACTTATTGAACTGCCCTCGTATTAACAATTAAATTCCACCCGCCGCCCCACATATGGTGCACCGGCCGGGAAAAACAAAACATCTTATAACAACAAAAATTCCACCCGCCGCCCCACAAGCTGAGCTCGTGCAATGCACCATGACGACCAAGGAGTATTGTACACTGGTTGCAGACCACGCACACCCCTGCATGACTATCATGTTTACCTACAGCAGTGCATTTTTCAACAAGATAGTGCATACCACATGGCCAGGAGTGTCATGGAATGGTTCGAGGAACAAAATGGCGATTTCCAATTGATTTTCTGCCCCCTCCCCCCCCCCCCCCCAACTCACCAGTTTTGAACCCGATCGAACACATCTGGCACGTGATTGAACGTGGCGTCAGAGATCATCGCCCACGGGAATTAGGTGACTTGCGTGTGTAGATGTGGTGCCTGCTTCCTCCAGCGACCTACTAAGGCGTCATTGCTTCCATGCAACGACGCGTCACCGCTGTTATCCATGCCAAATGTGGACACCGGCTATTAGGTAGGTAGTCATAAAGTTCAGGCTGATCAGTGTATACAGGGTGAGTCACCTAACGTTACCGCTGGATATATTTCGTAAACCACATCAAATACTGACGAATCGATTCCACAGACCGAACGTGAGGAGAGGGGCTAGTGTAATTGGTTAATACAAACCATAAAAAAAATGCACGGAAGTATGTTTTTTTAACACAAACCTACGTTTTTTTAAATGGAACCCCGTTAGTTTTGTTAGCACATCTGAACACATAAACAAATACGTAATCAGTGCCGTTTGTTGCATTGTAAAATGTTAATTACATCCGGAGATACTGTAACCTAAAGTTGACGCTTGAGTACCATTCCTCCGCTGTTCGATCGTGTGTATCGGAGAGCACCGAATTACGTAGGGATCCAAAGGGAACGGTGATGGACCTTAGGTACAGAAGAGACTGGAACAGCACATTACGTCCACGTGTTAACACCTTTTTATAGGTCTTTTTCACTGACGCACTTGTACATTACCATGAGGGGTGAGGCAAACGTACACACGTGGTTTCCGTTTTCAATTACGAAGTGGAATAGAATGTGTCCCACTGGAAACGCGTCGACGTATGTGGTATCAGCATGATGGTGCACCTGCACATTCCGCAATTAACACTAGGCTGACCCTTGACAGGATGTTCGACGGGCGTTTCATAGGACGTGGAGGACAAATAAATTATCCAGCCCGTTCTCCTGATCTTACACCTCTGGACTTCTTTCTGTGGGGTACGTTAAAGGAGAATGTGTACCGTGATGTGCCTACAACCCCAGAGGATATGAAACAACGTATTCTGGCAGCCTGCGGCGACATTACACCAGATGTACTGCGGCGTGTACGACATTCATTACGCCAGAGATTGCAATTGTGTGCAGCAAATGATGGCCACCACATTGAACATCTATTGGCCTGACATGTAGGGGCACATTCTATTCCACTCCGTAATTGAAAACGGAAACCACGTGTGTACGTGTACCTCACCCCTCATGGTAATGTACATGTGCGTCAGTGAAAAAGACCAATAAAGAGGTGTTAGCATGTGGACGTAATGTGCTGTTCCAGTCTCTTCTGTACCTAAGGTCAATCACCGTTCCCTTTGGGTCCCTACGTAATTCGGTGCTCTCCGATACACACGATCGAACAGCTGAGGAGTGGTACTCAAGCGTCAACTTTAGGTTACAATATCTCCGGATGTAATTAACATTTTACAATGCAACAAACGGCACTGATTACGTATTTGTTTATATGTTCAGATGTGCTAACAAAACTAACAGGGTTCCATTTAAAAAACGTAGGTTTGTGTTAAAAAACATACTTCCGTGCATTTTTTTATGGTTTGTATTAACCAATTACACTAGCCCCTCTCCTCATGTTCGGTCTGTGGAATCGATTCGTCAGTATTTGATGTGGTTTACGAAATATATCCAGCGGTAATGTTAGGTGACTCACCCTGTATAATAACTGTTCCGTCCAGCCTCGTCGTCAATCTTTTGATGTCAAGGAAGCCTGCATACTCGGTTCGCTAGAGAAACAATCAAACAAGTCGTATTAATGAGTTTTATTACAATAAGGAAAGATACAATACTGAACTTTGACAATCACACAGATGTGTCGCAAGCAAAGGGCCACATATAGAATAATCACTCTACTTCAGTAGTCCCAAGTCTGTGCTACATACAGAGTACAAGCGAAGTGACCAGCGTTGACGCTGCCATCGAAGTCGCTAATCTTGAAGCTGCTACTGAACTGAGCCGTCACCAGTCAGTCGCGGCGCTTATGTCCTCTTCACATGTCGCGTTGTTGTCCTGGAGGGAGGGCCGGTCAGCGTGCGATTGGCTGATTTCTTGCCGGAGCCTTCTCGTCCCTGTCGTTCCCGACTGGCGTGCCGGCGCTTGACTTTATCCCGTAACAATAACAGTTTATAGTAACAGCTGATGTAACGTAAGAATGAAAAATTCAAGAGATAATGCAAAACGAATGAGTGTAGGACTCTCTTATTTCAGTGTATCATTCGCCTACAAATTTAACTTAAGAAAGGATCGGCGCACTCCGTCGAAGTTCGACTCATCTTAAGGTAACAAAAAACTGACTGGTACTGCCGGAGTGAAGCATAGTTCTTCTGACGAAGAAAACGACTTGAGAATAGTGTCTTTACATGTCGCAGAACCCTTAAAAAACTTTCCTCGCAACCAGATTGCGTGCAAAAACGCAGCCAGATTCAGTGAGAGGGACGGGCACATAAATTATATTGCGCATGAATATTAACATTTAATAGACAGCTAACACAGGCATAGTATACTTGGGCTACCATACCAAAATAAACAGCGATATAGCGAAAGTGCACGTTGTGCTTCGCTCAGTCTGTATAGCATCCAACATGAAGAAGAAATTTTAAAACTGAAACCAGTAATGTATATTTTTACACAGTCTCTGGGACAGACAAAAAAATTATGAAGACATATATTTACGGACGGTAGGTACAGGTTGCAGACTGATGCCATAAATCCTGGAAATATATCTGCTGAGCTAACACAAATACCGTATGCATTCATAGACGTAAACGCTTACCGCGATAATAACAGACAGTCGATGCCAGTTATTTCTGTAATTTGAACAACCTGCTCTGAATTTGCAAGCCACAAATATCACAAACTATTTTTAGCGTTGTTACCTCACTGCTCTGCAGACGAGTACAAGTTCAGCGAAACAGCCTGCAAGCGAAACAATAGAGAGTTACCGTTACGAGATAATTACATTGTTCCCTTGGCATTGCGTGACGCATTAAGCCCGCTATCTGCAGCCATCATCTGAAGCACTGCAGCAGGCGCTTACCGTCTGAGACCGAAACGGACTCCGCTGAGGGGTAGCCCTATAATTTCGGTCACTAGACACGTGGATATAACGTTATTTACTCAAAAGAAGTGCAATACTAGTAGTAAACCGTTGTACTATATTGTACTACGACTCTCTAGGCGAGAAGGCGGCATATACTACGTGCACTTAAATTAAATATTCACAGAAGTAGTGGTTCACGCTGTTACTGCCGTTAGAACGACTACACACATAAACATTCTAACGGTAGTAACTGTAAACTACTGTTTCGTTCTGGATCTGTCATTCCAATATCAACGGCGATGTGTTTGTCTTTTTCTATTTACAGTTTCATGTCAGCTGATCTTGATAGTATATTTTTCAATTCCTCACAGTATACTACTCGTCTGTAAGGTGTTTCGGCTTGTATCTGTCGCAATTTTAATTCAGGCAAGCATCTTCCTTCACGTTTTTATTTTATTTTTTTTTCAATACATACATTTTCAATACTTTTCACTAACCAATATTTAGATGTACTACGTTTTTAGTTATTCAGCACTTTATACCTTCATTTCTACTCGGGAAAATACTGTGTCTAGCAAAATGCACATTCTGAACAGTTTTTTTTCCCCTTTCCTTATCAATCGTGGATGGTATGAGGGTAGAACATTTGCCTGGCTAAGCCACAAGTTCTTTAATTTCCCCGTGCTAGACATCGCTCGAGATGTTTGTTGGAAGAATTAATATACACTGCATATCAATTAATTATTTTATTATGATTGCTAGTTTTGTAATTAATGGAATGTTGGGCCTGTCTTAGTATTTAGACGTCGGGCTGTATAGTTCATGTAGTATATCTGTTATCTGTTGCAAACATAAAGCAGAGTATGCAGGGTGGCAATTGTTGAACTATATGAAAAAATCTTAAATTAGTTACTACTATGGCGTGCAGACACTTTATTCAACATGTAAACATCAGCCGGCCGCAGTGGCCGAGCGGTTCTAGGTGCTTCAGTCCGGAACCGCGCATCTGCTACGGTTGCAGTTTCGAATCCTGTCTCGTGCATGGATGTGTGTGATGTCCTTAGGTTACTTAGGTTTAAGTAGTTCTAAGTTCTAGGGGACTGATGACCTCAGATGTTAAATCCCATAGTGCTCAGAGCCATTTGAACCAATTTGTAAACATCACTAAAAATATTCGGATTTAGGTTATGACATGTTCGATATGCATGCATCATCGGCGATGATGTGCCGCAGATAAAATTCTGCATTACTCAATGAAGTGTCGGAACATCGATGCTTTTGATCACCTCCTGAATGGCTGCTTTCCGCTCAGCAATGCTTTTCGGATTATTGCTGTAGACCTTGTCTTTAACATAGCCGTAACTAAAGCATTCGCATGTGTTCAGATCCAGAAAAAACAATGGAGGCCCTTAGGTACCCCAGAGCCAGAGTGCGGTCCCCAAACTGCTCATTCAGCACATCAAACACACTCTTGCTTCGAAGGGGTCGAGCTCCGTCTTGCGTGAACCACATCTTGTCGAAATCAGGGTCACTTTGGATAATTGGGATGAAATCATCTTCCAAAAGCTTCAAGTGCCGTTCGGTAGTCACTGCACCATAAAGGAATATCACACCAGTTACTCCGTGGCTAGAAATTGCACACCACACAGTCACCTGTTGAGGGTGAAGAGACTTCTCGATGGCGAAAAAAGGACTCTCAGTCCCCCTACTGCGTTAATTTTGCTTGCTGACGAACCCATCCAAATGAAAGTGGGCTTTGTCGCTAAACCAAACCTTACAGTGCATACTAATTCCCATCAAGGCCCACATCAAGCCATGCACTTTGAATTTCCTGACGCAAACCATTCAAAAGTTATGATGATTTTTTTTTTCATACAGTTCAATAATTGTCACCCTGTATGTATGTGTGTATGTCTGGATCTCTCTCAAACCACTGTGTCCATTTTATTCAAATTTGGTACAGAAACAGCAGGCCTCATGAGTATCAGCACGGGGGAGGGGGTTGGGGGGGGGGGGGGTGTTATAACCTTCTGTCTCCAACAGGAAAGGAGATACAGGCAAAAACGTCTTTTCAAGTTCCTGGCGTGTAGGCAGCCCGGTACAGAAGGCATGTTGTATGGGAACAGTATTGGCCTGCCTGATCAACTGCTTTCCAGGGCAAGCTGTATGACAGGCTTGTTGTGTTGGAGTGGTATAACCTGATTTATCGATCTGCTTTGCATGGCAGCATGTACATGAGAGGTAAATAAATTATTTTCAAATGTCTGATATGTACAATGCTCTGCATGACAGGTGTGTTGTGGGAGTAGTTTCAGCCTGCTTTCCTGAACTGTATTGCAGGAGCTACATGTGCTGATGAGCATGGCTGGGAATAGGTTGGGATGGATAGAAGGAATGGACAGAGTGACGGGGTGGAGGAAATTGACAAAAAAAGTGGAGGAAGACCTGAAAAGTATGGGAAGGAAGAGACGGACCGATAAAGGTGAGAGATTCATCATTTGGATTTGCAGCTCCTTGTGTTTACTGTGTTTGCAGTTAAAATGGTTGAATGTAAGATCCGACAGTTATGCGAAATACCATTTTTTCCCAAGTTCCCAAACATTTTTCAGCACCTCTGTGCCGTCATTAGTGGGTTTCTGTAATGTGAACATTTTTACTAAATGATTACAAAATTATGTGGATATTTAGTTCAAACAAGAATTCGTTTATTTTTGTTAGTACCCACCCACTTGTGTATTATTTATTGCAGGTAGATTGTCATCTGCAACTATACGATGTTGATGAGAAATGTTGTTGGGAGTTAACCTATCATTTTATGCCACTAAACGTAATTTAGTTTGTCCCGATATTTCGCGCCTGTATTCGTTGTACTTATTTTTTTGTGTGGCAAGCCCTTTTATTCTCAGCATCATGGTGAGGTGTTGTGAAGCACACGTAAACACAACACGTATTTTCACAAAATAAGGTCGTAAAAGCACTTTGCACCTCACCAAAACACACTGTAGTTGTGGTAGTTGTGTGTCCCAGCCCAGCCAGTGTTCATTTGTTCACCACTGAGTTTGGCGCCAAACTTTAATTTTGTTTTCATTTTTTCTTTGTGTGTGTGTGTGTGTGTGTGTGTGTGTGTGTGTGTGTGTGTGTTTTCTGTACGCTTCTTAGCTGTTTGTGTTGCCTTTCACATGATGTTCCTTTTGTGTAAAATGGTGAGTCTTCGCAGAGTGTAATGTATCAATTTATCATTGTGTGTGTGTGTGTGTGTGTGTGTGTGTGTGTGTGTGTTTAGACTTTTTAGCACACAAAAACCACAACTACAGTGTGTTTTGGAGTTTTGCATAACTGGCAGACCTTACATCCAACAATTTTAAAGGTGAGAGGATGAGGTTTATACAAAGAGGAAGGAAGAAATGGACGCAGAGTGGGGGAGTAGGAGGTGTGTTCAATTTTTATGTGTGTCGAATGCATACACGGGCGAAGACACATTGAAAAGGTTAATGAGTAAATAAATAAATAGTTACACGAAGTCATAACTTTGTCAGATTATTCTTATTACGTTTCATTACATTTATTTATGTTTAGACACAATTGCCAAAATCTGAATCAGGTACTGATCATTACCAAATCGCTCTACAATTTTCTAACGACGTCAGTTTCATATACACAACTACGCCGTCTACCATCTGCGCTATGGAGCTGCAGAAGTTATCTACACTACTTGACTAAAAGTGTCCGGACACATATTAGTGGTCACTAATACGGAATGTGTCCACTCTTTGCTTTTATGACGACTTGAACTCTGCTGGAGACACTTCCAGTAACATGTCTGAATGTCTGTGGAGGAATGACAGCCCAATCTTCCTCAAAAGCCGGAACCAGAGCAGATAGTGCTGCAGGACGCTGGGGCCGGAAGCGAGGTCGACTTTTTATCTTACCCGAAGTTGTTCCACTGGGTTCAGTTCGGAACTCTGGGCAGGCTAGCCCGTTTCAGGAATGTTATTGTCCATAGAAAAGTACATCACAGATGCTGCATTATGACAGGGTGCATTGTCGTGCTGACGCCAAAGAATCATCGTTTCTGAACGTTTCCTCTACTGCAAAATGTGTTCTTACCCTTCTGCGTTTAGCATATTCCTGCGCATAGTCAGAGGACCGCACCCTATCCTGTAACATCGTCTCTTTTACACTTCACTGTTGGCATTACACATGATGGCAGGTGATGATTTCCAGGCATTCGCCTAACCTAAACCTTTCCATCGGATTCATAAGGGTATAGCCTGATTCGTCGCTCCAAATCACTCGTTTCCAGTCATCCACTTTCCAGTGGCTTCGCTCTGTACACACCACAGGCATCTTTAGCACTGCCTACAGAAACGTGTCGCTTGCGAGGAGCTCCTCGAACATTTACATCCTTTTTTAATTCCCTACTGAGAAACAGTGTGGTAAAAGTACGTCTGGTAGCACTTTGGATGTCAAGAGTGGTAACTTCCGCTGATTTCACGTGTTTTTGTTTTTCTTTTTTTTTATGACTCCCTCTCCGCAAACGTCGACGTTCACTGTCCGTCAGTACATACGGTCTGTCTGGCCTAGATTTATCTGCGATTCTCATTATTGTCACCAACAGTTGACTTGGGCAACTTTAGCAGTGTTGAAATGTCCCCGAAGAAACTGTGACTCAGTTCACGTTCAATGACTAGCCCACGTTCGAATTTACGTAGGTCTCCAGACGGACCCATTTTGCTGTTCCTGTTTTTCTACTGACAACACGATACTACCCGCCTCCTTTAATACTGACTGGTCCGCCTCACGTGCTCAGTTCCGCATTAAATAGCGATGTCCTGATACTTTTCATCAAATTATAACTGACGTTATCTCTACACTATGACGGTGCTGCTTTGCTTCGTAGATTCAACATTACGCTCATATAAGCACGGCAGTAATAAGAAAACGACGGCACGCTGACAGACAACAGGATCAGAATCCTCAAACTACGGATGAATCCGCGACGTACAGAATACAATGGTTTAGATATGAATGAACATTGCGGCTGCAGAATGACGGACAAGAAAACAAATGGGGAACTGACGCTTTACGGGGACAGCATGCACATCGAGATGTTGGTGACCAGCGGAATGCGAAAGCGCGAGACGGACAACGGCTGACTGAAGGTGCTAGGACAGCTTCAGTGGCAATTTCTCACTAAGGAATGCGAGCTAGTGTTAGAAATAATGAAGTGTAAAAGGGTTTAACACATTCCTATCCTTGGCTAGTTCGCAGTCGTAACGGTTACTAAAGTACGGTCAAACAGCTAGAGGTGACTACATATTTGGATATTAAGGGCAATTAAGATGGTTGACTGAAAAGTAATGCCTCCACCTTCGTAACACTTCAACTGTTGGCAGCATTGGTATTCTGCAGGTGCTGACTTGTTCCGTAGCCTCTTCTCTACAGCTCCAGTTGGCGGGAAGCCTTAGCAATTGAACGATTGTGTTGTTACAGTGTGAAGTATGGAACCTTGCGCAGACGGTCGGTCAATACAATTTCAGCAACGTGCAGCCATTGAATTCTTGACAGCAGAACGTTTCACCCCAAAGGAGATTCATCAGAGACTGAAAGCGGTTTATGGTGATTGTGTTGATGTGAGTAATGTACGTCGTTGGGAGAGTATGTTTAAAGATGTTGAGGCGGGAACATCTGACCTGCATGACAAACAAAAGTGTTGGACGGCCTATGACAGCTACTACTGAGTTTCACAAACAAAATGTTGACAGATTCCGGACGATTGTCGTCTCACTCAGAGAGAAATTACAAGCACAATCGGCATTTCACAGAAACGTGTGGGTCACATTATTGCTTTACTTGGTTATCGGAAGATCTGTGCACGGTGGGTACTCGGGATGATAACACCTGCAATGAAAGCGTACAGACTTGAAATTTGCCAGGAACTCCTCTCGCGCTACGACAATGAAGGTGACGCCTTTGTATATTCAATAGCGACAGTAGACGAAACGTGGATACACCATTACGACGCGGAGACAAAACGTCAGCCTATGGAATATCGACACAAAGACTCGCCCCAGAAAACGAAATTCAAGACGCAGTCCTCAGCTGTCGATTTCTTCCGTGACGGCTTCAGAAAACTTGTTCATCGTTGGCAGAAATGTATCCAATTGGCTGGTGATTATGTGGAAAAGTGAATATTGTTAATCAAAGATCCCATTCTAAGGATTATTTCTGCGTTTGATTTATTAAAATATTCCAATCCACCCCAATTAACGAAGGTGGAGGTATTACTTTTCATTCAACCCTCGTATTACATATATTGTGTGTCAGCCGTGATAACAGATTCACTCAAAGGAAGATTACAAAATTTAATTCTTAATGTATTCTCAAGAAATGTTTATTAAAGTATTCTGGAAATACTTTTATTTTATGCGTAATAAAGATACCAGATGTAATACATGAGTTCGGTTTGAAGAACTCACTCGACCCATAGCCAATTGACTTGAGGGTTCATATTAACGTATCGTGTATATGGCTTAGAAACTGACTGTTGCTCCTGTATCCAACATTCACAAGTACATTCTGGTACAACTGCTTTTAGATAGTTGTAACAGCAGTGTTGTGTATCTTCGGTTACAGTTTTTTTTTATGTCTATATATTTGAAAATTGTTCGCTGGAAACAAATTCGTTCGCGTCATTTGAAGTACATGCAGTCTAGACCAGTCGTTCCCAACATTTCTTAGACCATTACCCCTGGATACTATTAGACATTAGCTAGTACCCAGGCCTTCCTCTCCACCGCCGTCTGTTGCCCCTCCCCCCCCCCCCCAATTATAACCAACTTTACCACCTAACTAAATTGTAGAATGAAAGACTTTTTTTGGAACAGTTTTATTTTTAAAATGATGAAACATGAATGCTATTTAGTTTCTGTATCTGTGTGTTAGAACGCGAAGGAATTCGTGGTATATCATAAGTGCTACCCACAACTTCTTCTCAGTTAAGAAAGCTAACTATTCACAGTGAGGGCAGACACTCGTTACAAAACATACTTCCCCTGCATTATTCCTCTCCATTGCGGCACTTGCTTTCACTGAAGTCCCACTTAAAATCAACCAGGTTAAAATGCGTGCACTATACTTTCTCTACGTAAATCACATGATTGCTGCATTCCTTAGTTCTGAGCTGACAGAAAGTCTTCAGGTTCTTAATGCTTTGTGTATAATAATAGCCACTAATAGTAATAGTAATAATAATAGTAATAATAATAATGTGTGCAGCACTATAATAGTCTTCACGTAGTTACTGCTGTAGCATGCTGTCAATTACCTCATTTATCTGTTTCGAAGCGAGCAATGAAGCAATTTCTGAACTACTGCAGGTACTATTTCCAAACAGGAGAAGAGATTTTCATGAGATACTTAACATTTGTTACGTGTATGTGTCACTTTCAACATGAGCGCTGTACGGGATAAAGCGCAACATGTGTGTGCAGCGGGTGGAGTATGTGAGGAACCTGTAACCTCACCGTATTAATGCTGCTAATTGAGAAAAAATATTTATTGATAACTTACATAATCAATATTAGAGTTTTGCAGAATTGCGATAACAGTAATGATCTTTTGAAAATAATTTAATTTCGTGACTGAAACAGAATCGAATCGTTTATTTTTCACCCCTCAGAAAATTTCATTTTACCCTCAGGGGGTAATTACCCCCAGATTGGGAACCATTGGTCTAGACGGACAATGTAATTTGCTGTAGAACTATTGACTGCAGATTTTCTCCATAGAGGACAATACATAAATTTTAGCAAACTCATTAAAAAGAAATAATTAAATAATGGAAAATCTAAATGCTACTAAAATCCTTTGGAAGGATACATTACACTTATGTGACAAATTCTTTGTAAAAAAAACTATTTTTCTCGGCTGCAGCCAGTAAAAATGTGTTTTCAGGAACATAAAATGCTGATTTTTCTCCCTGCATCGTTGTATCGCTCTTGTTTTCACAACATAATGGGATTCTTACAAAACATTTGTCGCGTTGTCAGAACTGAGGGCTAGACATGTAATTTTGGTTGCGTAATGACAGCCATCTGCTATTCAGACTGAAACAGTGATGGGCAAAATCTGGAACTTACAGGATCGATTTCACATCCAAGAACCGAGATATTGCACGAGTTCAGGCCAGTTACTAGGGGCACCTAAAGCTTACTCCAGGCATCCGGCTGCATTCGGAAGGCTGGTTGTCTGATGTATATACAGCTTACTTGATGCATCAGAATTTATTTCAAAATATTTCATCCCCTTTCGGTTTTCGTACTCATTTTGGAAAATTAGTGGAACAGAGTTTAGTGAGGTTACGTTAATGCAAATAAAAATGATTATGCTCCATTATGGTTTGTTTATGGTGCAAATGGCTCTGAGCACCATGGGACTAAATATCTGAGGTCGTCAGTTCCCCTAGAACTTAGAACAACTTAAACCTAACTAACCTAAGAACATAATACACATCCATGCCCGAGACAGGATTCGAACCTGCGACCAAAGCGGTCGCGGGGTTCCAGACTGAAGCGCTTAGAACCGCTCGGTCACACCGGCCGGCTATGGTTTATTTAAATATATCTTTTAAAGCAATGTGTTTTTTTTTTGCCTATAATTAGAGAAGTGAAAGCTGGGAACATAGTTTTTCGCGGTGACATTTTTGAATAAATGCTTCACGAAGTTCTTGCAGCTTCAGATTTGTGGGTCTCGAGCTTTCGACGACGTTGTCCATCGTCATGACGAGGTGGAATCGTTCAGTCGACCATTAGGTACTTCAACTGACCGAATTATGGCATTGACACATCATGGAGTAATGGAAATTCCTTATGCTACCGGAGAAAATACTAACTCATGCTTGTACATACTGGTATTCTGTCATCGAAGAAGGCGTTGAAACCAGAATGTGTAACAATAACTTCAAACGAGACAGCCTTAAGTGGTGAATGGAAACTGACACTCGATGCTGAAGCGCAACAGGAAAATCAGCTGCTTCATCTTCCATGTAACGAAATCAACATCGCTACCAATATTTTTCAGTCACAAACATCGACATTATCTCTGGAAGCATATAGAAGTTCCGATGACTTCGTAGCGTCTCCATGACATTCGGCCAACTAAAGTACCCAACAGTCTACTGAAATATCGGCGGTACACAAAAGTATGGAAACATTGGAAACAAGACGCATTAATCTTGTCTAGTACGGTGTAGGAGAACCGTTGGCGTTCAAAACAGCGTCCAGTCTTCTCGGAATGGGCAAATACAGGTCCTGTATGGTTTTCAAAGGGATTCTTGTATCATTCTACGTGCAGAATAGTGGCAATTTCAGGTAACGATGATGACAGTCGATAGCGACCACGCTTCCTTCTCTCCAAAGTAGACCACAAAGACTCAACAATATTGGGATGTGGTGGCCAAGGTAGATGCGACAGTTCATTCTCCTGTTCACAGAACCATTGCTTAGACGATGCGAACTGCGTGAACGGGAGCTCTGTCTTCTTGGAACACAGCGCCACTACTGTGGAACAGACATTGTACCATGGGATGGACCTGATCAGCCAAAATGCTGTCAGAGCTCTTGACAATAATGCGACTTCGCAGAGTGGTTGTAGATCCCATGGCTACTCAAATCATCACCGAACCCTTGTTATGTTTCACTCTTCTGACACAAACTCGGCCGTAAGCTGAGAAGAGAGTGAAACAAGACTCGTGCGACCAAATGAATTTCTTCCACTGCTGCACAGTGCAGGTTTTATGTCTTTGGCACCATGTTTTCCCGTTTGCATCACTAATGGTGGTTTGGAATTCCTGCTCATCCTGCGAGTCCGTGCACATGGAACTCCCTCGAGTCGGCCGGTGTGGCCGAGCGGTTCTAGGCGCTTCAGTCCGGAACCACGCGACCGCTACGGTCGCAGGTTCGAATCCTGCCTCGGGTATGGATGTGTGTGATGTCCTTAGGTTGGTTAGGTTTAAGTAGTTCTAAGTTCTAGGGGACTGATGACCTCAGATGTTATGTCCCATAGTGGTCAGAGACATTTGAACCATTTGAACTCCCTCGTTTTGTTCTAGTGCTGACAGGATTCGCGAGGGCGACATTCACTTCTGCAGCGATTCTTGCAACTATCGTCCTCTTATTTTTCGTTACAATCGTCTTCGATGACCGTCTGTGACGATCGCTCGACACACCCTTTCGTTCGGGTTGTAAAGCCGCGCGGAGTGGCTGCGCGGTTAGAGGCTCCATGCCACTGACTGCGCGGCCCCTCCCGCCAGAGGTTCGAGTCCTCCCTCGGGCATGGGTGTGTGTGTTGTTCTTAGCATAGGTTAGTTTATGTTAGTTTAAGTAGCGTGTAAGTCTAGGGACCGATGACCTCAGCAGTTTGGTCCCTTAGAAATTCACACACTCGGGTTGTGACTTAGCGGATGTTGTTTTTCCATTTTCGCTGCATGCGGCGTAAATCTCAGATGCAGTGCCTCCTGAGACACCTTCGACTCCCTCAGTTACGAAAGCACCCATCATACGAACACCAAAAGTTTTCCCACGTTGGAATTCACTCAGCTGCGACTTAATGCACTCACAACTGTACACAGTTCTGTTCTGACCGCCACTGGCGCTTGCAACGAATTGAGAGACGCCGTTCGTAGTCACATGCAACAGCGCAACCTGAAGGCTTGACTAACATCGGCATTTATGTTCCAGCATGCATTTTTCTCAGTCTTTCCATACTTTTGTCCAAGCCCTCTATCTCGTGGCGATGACGACGGAGGGAGAAGCCGTCGAAAGCGCCAGACTGACAAATCTGAAGCGGCAAGAACTCCACGAAACATTTACTCAAGAAGTGAAAGCTGCTGCCAGATTTCATGTAGTGAAAGGCAACTGAAAGCAAACGAATACAAATTTGAGAATGTTAGAACAAACAAGAACTGTTCTCACTCTGGTCTCAAGTGCTGCCATCTTGGCCGCTCGAGATTAGCCGAGCAGTCTAGGCGCTGCAGTCATGGACTGTGCGGCTGGTCCCGGCGGAGGTTCGAGTCCTCCCTCGGGCATGGGTGAGTGTGTTTGTCCTTAGGATAATTTAGGTTAAGTAGTTTGTAAGCTTAGGGACTGATGATCTTAGCAGTTAAGTCCCATAAGATTTCACACACATTTGAACATTTTGCTGCCATCACGAGGCGTCCTGTAACGAGAATGTCTCAGTTCTCGGTTCTCGAATCGTTCAACTCTGCCATCACGAACTAACTCGCAATGTGGATCGAGAGCTTGTTTCAGGATGTGGTGTTCGAATACTAGATGTGAGTTCCCGATAACACAACGAACATATTGGAGTCTAGAACCTCTAATTTCTCGGGCTGCGCAACACTGCCTTCTCGAGCCGATCCGCAACGTGAAATGAGAGATTATTTTCGTATTCGGTGTACGAACATTTGGTGTGAGTGGTCAAGAATACGAAGAACTTCTCGATTTTCGCTGCCAACACTAGCCGAGCCACGACTCGAACTGAGAGCATGTTTTCGCATGTGGTGTTCGAGTATTCGACGTTAGTTCTCGAGAACACAAATAACACATTGGACTCGAGGACTTCTCGGCGCTCGCCACTGAAGCCACTCGCAAAGGCGCCGGGAACACACACGCCGGCCGGCCACCTACCGCGGGCCCCCGCGGGCGATGCACAAGAAGTAGCCGCCGCCGTGTTACGCCGTAATTGCGACCGGAAGCCCTCACACTCGCCGGCTCCTGTTCTGGCGCTTGCTTTCACCCGGGAGATCTGCGTGATACGCAGCGCGAATTACGGAGAGAGTGAGTTGTGGGGCCACGCTGCCCCTAACCGTAAGCGCCGATTCCAGTGGGCAGGACTTGTGGGCTGGCCGCGGCTGCGGTGCCGTAGGTAGCAAACCGGGAGTCGGAGTAGCGCGAATGTTCTCTACCTGCATACGCGTAGCAGAGAATGGGACACACTTACGCGGATTTCTTTTCGGACTTTTTTTTTAAATTTTCGTCGGATTTATCGTCTTTAAAACTATTTAGTATTATGACATGGTTACTAAATGTAACTTTGTGTACATGTTTCGAACTAAACATTACATTTAGTGGAAAGTAAGTCGAGTGTGTAAATGTGCCCCGGGTATGGAGCAAGTTAACTCACTTACGGGGGCACGTTTACGCGTATCATATAACACAATAATAAATAAACAAAACACACTGCTAAACTTTTCAAAACTCAGGTCTACTCAAAAAGAAGGAACAGTTTCAAACATTTATATCTTACACAAAAGGTAGCACCAAAATTGCAACGTTCCTGGACAGACAACAGTTTGAAATTTGAACATTCCGGGTAGACGTTCCAATCACGTCCGCATTGCCGGCCGGTGTGGCCGTGCGGTTAAAGGCGCTTCAGTCTGGAACCGCGTGACCGCTACGGTCGCAGGTTCGAATCCTGCCTCGGGCATGGATGTGTGTGATGTCCTTAGGTTAGTTAGGTTTAATTAGTTCTAAGTTCTAGGCGACTGATGACCTCAGAAGTTAAGTCGCATAGTGCTCAGAGCCATTTGAACCACGTCCGCATTGGCGTTGTTGCTTTCTTCTTCACGGAAAAACTGTGACAGGACTAACGTATCTAGACATACTTCAAAACTGGTTATTTCCTCATACTGAAGACTTCATCTTCATGCGAGGTGGTACCCCGCCTCATCTCTCTAAGCCGTCCGACGCTACCTCAGTGACACCATTCCAGGACGTTGGGTTAGAAGAGGGAGAGCAGAAGATGAACTTCATCGCCGGTGGCCTCCAAGGTCTCCAGACCCCACACCTTGTGACTTACGTAAAAGATCGCGTTTTTATCCCTACTATGCTCAAATGGTTCATATGATTATCAGCACTATGGGACTTAACATCTGAGGTCATCAGTCCCCTAGATATTAGAACTCTATAAACCTAACTAACCTAAGGACATCACACACACCCATGCCCGAGGCAGGATTCGAACCTGCGACCGTAGCAGTCGTGCGGTTCCAGACTGAAGCGCCTAGAACAGCTCGGCCACAGCGGCCGGCCCCTCCTATGCCTGACAGCCTTCAAAGCCTGCGACATCGCATTGTTGAAGCTGTGAATTCGATAACGAGAAACCAGCTGCTTCGTGGGTAGCAGGAAATGAGCCACCGTTTTTATATTTCTCGTGTAACACATGATATTCGCATAGAATGCATAAAAATTCGAACTTTTTTCATTCCAGGAATGTTGGAATTGTGTTTCTATCTTTTGCAGTTTGGAAGCAATAAATGTTTGAAATCTGTTCTTTCTTTTGAATAGCTCCGTATATTTTATTGCCAGTAAATAAAATTAGTCTTACGTACACCAGTGAACATGGTTGAACACAACAATTTTACTGACAGCAAACCAATCTCTTGGAGAGCTTCCACCTGTTAGCATATTAGACCTATATAGAAGTCTCAATGTTAATTACAGGCCTGTCCATCATCAGTGTCTGAGATGCAGTTTATGCACACAGAATAATCTGTTCCTGCGTCTCAATCGTAGTGAACCTACCTTTTACATCAAACGTACTGGAACTATTCATTCTTTTTGATTGGTTATATCGTTTCAAGCTGTAAATAAAAGGCAACTTTCATCCTCTTTATCAGATTGTTGCAAGTTATAAGAGAAAGAAAGAATAACTGGATGGGGCAGTCGTTAAGACTGGAGTGCTTCCTAATAGACGCTTTGGCGGGACTAGTTTGTGAGACGAGATTGAGAAGATGGTGGAGATACAATATGACACACGACATATGGAAAGAAGAAATTACGCGGGCCTGAAAAGTTTGCTAAAAGACAGGAGAACATGCAGAGTTTCCATTTGAAAACCTGCCTTTTGGACAGAACACTAATGATGCCATCAGAAGAAGACCTATCCACATTTTCCTTTGTTGTTGCTCTCAGAAATTCCTTGCTTTTATCAGGCCTTGCCCTCGCAGAATTATTCTTTTCTGCTTAAGACTCATTACGTTCAAACGGTTTTTTTACCAATTTTTGTCTTTTGTTCTGCTGTGCCTTCATTTTCTAGATTACGTTTTCAACTGGTGTTGTCTCAAAGTTTCTTTGAGCGGGTTATCAGTTAAGATGGCAACGCTCCACCAATACTAGCTGGTAAGTCGAAAGTACTAAGCAGACTACAGGTCCTGAACCTTCTGAGTGTCCGCGGCGAATCGTCCTTTAGTGCCTTTCGGCAGAAGAATTTCCGTGTCTGCCAGTTTCTTTCAGTCATCAGTCCTCTGTTTTCATGCAGCCCGCCACTCTGCAGCCGTTCCTCTGCTGTGCCAACCTCTTCATTTCTGAGTAGCACTTGCAACCTGGGTCCTCAATTATTTGCTGCATGTATTCTAATCTCTGTTTTCTTCTATAATTTTTATCCACTAGAGCTCCATCTAGTGTCACAGAAGTTATCTGCTGATGTCTTAACAGATGTCTCATCATCCTGTCCTTTCTTCTCGACAGTGTTTTCCATATAAACCTTTCCTCGTCGATTATCCACAGAACATCCTCGTTCCTTTTCTTATCAGTCCACCTAATTTTCAACATTATTCTGTGGCACCACATCACAAATGCCTCTATTCTCTTTTTTCCGTTTATCCTATAGTTCATGTTTTACTGTCTTACAATGCTGTTCTCCAAACACACATTCTCAAAAATTTCTTCCTCAAATTAAGATTAATACCTATACTATTAGACTCCTCTTGGACATGAATGCTCTACTTGCCAGTGCTACTCCACTTTTTTATGTCCTCCATGCTTCTTCCGTAATGGGTTATTTTGCTACCTAGGGTGCAGAATTCCATAACTTGGTCTATTTCGTGATTACAAAGCCTAATGTTAAATTTCTCGCTGTTCTCATTTCTCCTACTTCTCACTACTTTCATCTTTCTCCGATTTACCCTTAATCCATATTCTGTCCTCATTAGACTGTTCATTCCATTCAGCAGATCCCATAATTCTTCTTCACTTTCACTCAGGATGGCAATGTCATCAGTGAATTTTTCTGAGGATTTCGAACATCTTGCATCATTCAACATTTTCGAATGCTTTTTCCAGGTCGACAACTCCTATGAACGTGTGTTGATTTTTCTTTAGTGTTGATTCCATTATCAACCACATCGTTAGCATTGTCTGTCTGGTGCCTTTATCTTTCCCAAAGCCAAACTGATCGTCATCTAACGCGTCCTCTTCTGTATGTTATTGTTGTCAGCAACTTAGATGAATGAGCTTTTAAGCTGATTCTGCGATAATTCTAGCACTTCTCGTCTCTTGCAATCGTCGGAACTGTGTGAATAATGTTTTTTTCCTAAAGTCAGATGGTATATCATCATACTCACACATTCTGCACATCAACGTGAATAATCGTTTTGTTATCACTTTCTTCAGTGATTTACAAATTGCGTGGAATGTTATCTTGCCGGTCATAGAGGCCTTCAGTGACTCTTTCTACCTACCCGCACCCTCCTCTCCGTTTAACAGTGGAATTCCCATTGCATTCTTAATGTTACCGCTCTTGCTTTTAATTTCACCAAGGGTTGTTTGGACTTTTCTACGAGTATATGCTGAGTCAGTCCTTCCGACTATCACTTCTTTTCGGATTTCTTCACTTCTTTCATCCAGCCATTTTGCCTTCGCTTCCCTGCACTGCCTATTTATTTCATTCCAAGTCACTTGTATTTCTGTATTCCTTAATTTGCCCGAAAATTGTTGTACTTCATTTTTTCATCGATCAACTGAACTATTTCCTCTATTATCCATGGTATTTTCGCAGTTACCTTCTTTGTTGCTATATTTTTCTTACTAACTTCTGTGATTGCTATTTCTAGGAATGTCCATTCCTCGTCAGTGAAACTGCTTACTGAGATGTTCCTTATCGCAGTACCTATAAATCCTCAAAGAAATTCAAGCGTATCTCTTCATTCCTTAATATTGCCGTATCCCACTTCTTTGCGCATTGATTCTTCGTGTCTTGATCCTTAAATTTCATCCTATCCTCATTGCTTCTAAATGGTGATCTCAGTTTATATCTGCTCCTGGTTGCCCTTTGCAATGCATCATCTGATTTCGGAATCTCATAATGTAACTGAAATCTTCCCATAACTCCCGGCCTTCTCCAAGTATGCCTCTTCCAAGATTATTGAACGGAATATTCGCTATAACTAGTTGAAATTTATTACAGAACTCAATTAGTATTTCTACCCTCTAGTGCCAAGCCCATACTCTCCCGTAGCCATTTCACCTACTCCTTCCCCTACAACCGCATTCCAATCCCCCATAGCTATTAGTTTTTAATCTCCCTTTACGTAGTGAATTGCTGTTCAGTATCCTCATATAGTTTCTCTATCTCTTCATCTTCTACTTGCGACTTTGGCATGTAAGCCTGAACTATCGTTGTCGGTGCCGATTTGCTGTCTACTCTGATGAGAAATACCCTGTCACTCAACTGTTCACAGTAAGTTATTATCTGCCCTACCTTCCTATCATAAGTCACCCTACTCCCGTTATACCACATTTGCTGCTGTTTACTTTACCCTACACTCATCTGACCTTAAATCCTTGTCTTCTTTCCATTTCACTTCACTGACCCCACTGTATATAGACCGAGCAATAGCATTTCCCTTTCCAGATTTCTTAGGTTCCCTATCATATTCAAGCTTCTGACATTCCACGCTCCGACTCATAGAACGTTATCCTTTCATTGATTACTCAGTCTTTTTCTCACGGTCACAGCGCACATAGCAGTCCGCTTCTGAAGATTCGAATGGGGAACTAGTTCGGAATCTTTTGCCAATGGAGAGATCAACATGACACTTTTTAAATTATAGCCCACATGTCCTTGGGATACACATTAGGTCTTCAATCCAATGTTCTCCATTGCCTTCTGCGTTCTCATGGTGTTGATCACTTACGATTCTTCCGCCCATAGGGGCAGTTTTCCACCAAAAGGACAAGAGAGAGCCCTGTACCTCTTTCTGCTCCTCTGCTCTCTTTGACACCTCCGTTGGCAGAACGGGGGTGACTACTTACGCCGGAAGCCTTCGGCCGCTACTGCTGATGATTTTTATTCAGAATTTCAACATGGGTGGGATTCGAACCCAGGACTAGGATGTTTTGATTACAAATCAAAGCCGGCCGCGGTGGTCTAGTGGTTCTAGGCGCTCAGTCCGGAACTGCGCGACTGCTACGGTCGCAGGTTCGAATCCTGCCTTGGGCATGGATGTGTGTGATGTCCTTAGGTTAGTTAGGTTTAAGTAGTTCCAAGTTAGAGGAGACTGATGACCACAGATGTTAAGTCCCATAGTGCTCAGAGCTATTTTTTTTCCAAATCCAAGTCTACGGGTTCATGGTTTGGCAGTATATGGTGAAAGCGATGTAACTTGCGAATGACAGTACTCCCTATGGCGGCTGTCCATACTATCGGCCTCCGTGTACGACGCCCTGGTTGTGCACCTCTAAATGAAAAAAATGGTTCAAATTCTCTAAGCACTATGGGACTTAACATCTGAAGTCATCAGTCCCCTAGACTTAGAACTACTTAAACCTAACTAACCTAAGGACATCACACACATCCATGCCCGAGGCAGGATTCGAATCTGCGATCGAAGCGGTCGTGCGGTTCCAGACTGTAGCGCCTAGAACCGCTCGGCCACTTCGGCCGGCTCTAAATGAAAGGCTTCTTGTATTGTGCCTTACGCGTTGCGCTTCTTTTCACTTCTGAAGAATCTTCAGTAGCATTTTGTTACCTTATTAGTGCATATATGTCTTCCTGAAATAGTGCTTACCAGTAGTTGATCTGCATACTCAGGCACAAAGAACAAATTTCCACTAAACATCTCAGTTCCACTGTTCACTGTGTTTTGGTTTGGTGCCTCAGATAGCACTGACAGTTGTGCAAAAACCCAGACCAAAACACACTGAAGAGTGGAAGTAAAGTGTTAGTGGAAATTTGCTCATAAAAAGCGAGAAACAGAACAGCCTGACCACGATGACCAACTAAATCACAAATCAACAAAAAATAAGGTAGTTATCATTCAAGAAGTATGAAATCTCTTGACATAATTTCGTTCTGCAACAATTCAAAAGAGCGCCTTACATCTAGAACACATTAGATTTGTTATGGGCCAACAAACCCGTCTTCTGCGCCCTGGTCTCTTCTTTTATGCAGTAGTGATATGAATAAAGTACAACTACATCTTTTGTCCCAGGACAAAGTAGTTCATTTGCTATTCTCTTCCTTTTATTCCTTCTTTTCATCATTTTCTGGATTTCCTATGCTGGTTTTTCCTCTTCCCGAACAACATAAAATATTGTAATTACTAATGAACAGAGTAAAATAATATCGACTACCAGTTGCTCTTAGATGTGTGAAATGTGATCGCCGAGACCAAACGTATCAACCACATTACATCTACATTTACATTTATACTCCGCAGGCCACCCAACGGTGTGTGGCGGAGGGCACTTTACGTGCCACAGTCATTACCTCCCTTTACTGTTCCAGTCGCATATGGTTCGCGGGAAGAACGACTGTCTGAAAGCCTCCGTGCGCGCTCGAATCTCTCTGATTTTACATTCGTGATCTCCTCGGGAGGTATAAGTAGGGCGAAGCAATATATTCGATACCTCATCCAGAAACGCACCCTCTCGAAACCTGGCGAGCAAGCTACACCGTGATGCAGAGCGCCTCTCTTGCAGAGTCTGCCACTTGAGTTTGCTAGACATCTCCGTAACGCCATCACGCTTATCAAATAACCCTGTGACGAAACGCGCCGCTCTTCTTTGGATCTTCTCTATCTTCTCCGTCAACCCGATCTGGTACGGATCCCACACTGATGAACAATACTCGAGTGTTTTGTAAGCCACCTCCTTTGTTGATGGACTACGTTTTCTATGGACTCTCCCAATGAATCTCAACCTCGTACCCGCCTTGCAACAATTAATTTTATGTGATCATTCCACTTCAAATCGTTCCGCACGCATACTCCCAGATATTTTACAGAAGTAACTGCTACGAGTGATTGTTCCGCTATCATATAATCATACAATAAAGGATCCTTCTTTCTATGTATTCGCAATACAGTACATTTATCTATGTTAAGGGTCAGTTGCCACTCCCTGCACCAAGTGCCTATCCGCTGCAGATCTTCCTGCATTTCGCTACAGTTTTCTAATGCTGCATCTGAGAAAAAATAATTTTAAGGTATTAGAAACGGCTTTCCCTAATACTTTTCATTTGTGAAGTCAATCTCGACTGCTTGAAACAGACAACTAGTGACCATGCCTGAGACCTATCGATAGGTCTTAGAATAAGAAACAGCTAGCATGAGATTTTCACTCTGCAGCGGAATGTGCGCTGATATGAAACTTCCTGGCAGATTAAAACTGTGTGCCGCACACAGACTCGAACTCGGGACCTTTGCCTTTCGTGAGTCGTCCTTGGATAGCTCAGTTGTTGGAGCACTTGCCTCCGAAAGGCAAAGGTCCCGAGTTCGAGTCTCGGTCCGGCACACAGTTTTAATCTGCCTGGTCGTTCTCCACAGTACAGTGAACAAGTTACAGTTTCTCTTGATACTAAGTACGGCTCCCCTTGCAATCGAACGTAATTTGAGCAGGAGTGTCACATGTGATGTAAGGAAGCGCTAGAGGTTGTAGTCAATCTCGAAACTTCCTCCGGCCTCCCGCTTACACTGCGCAATAAGAAACCTGAGGAAAGGCAGCAGAAACTTCGTCAGAGAGACAGGACGGAGAGAAAATTGTGCAAGGTCATCAAGATTCACTGCGCTGTGTCAAAGCACGGACTCGTCAGGCTGTGCAGGCGACGGCAAACAAACGCGACAAGAGTCTACACAGTGCACATGTCGCACCTCCATGCAGTTCAAACAACGGCTCGAGGAGCAGCAGATCTCATCAGCGCCGGAGACAGCCGTCTCCACCGCCACTGATGCGTCCTTTAAGCCGTGGTTACTCGGCCTCAGGCCGTTCACACAGAGTGGCTTTCACCAAGGCCGTTTTCCAGAAGCGCCTCTGTCCATTCCGTGGAATTTAAAGCACGGAATGCTGGCTTATCAGACAGACAGGAGTTCAGTCGGGCTCGAAATCGCTTCTGTAATCAACGTCCGCTGGTGTGCTACTCTGGCCAGCCACAATTATGTTTTGCTGTGGTTTTCCAGACTCATGTAGGTAAATGGCGGACTCCTCGCTAATCTCCAGCAAGATAATAACTTACACGATTCGGGATCCACAGTTAAAATGAATTTTTTGGAGGATACGATCTTTCCACTGTAGCCTGTACTGATTTATTTTTAAATACACGTTTACAACTTCGGCGGCTAGGCCTCTGTCAATTGCATCTGCAACATAACAATTGTATATGTTACTTATAACAATGGAACTAACATGTAAGTACTTACAAAATAGTGTCTTGGGCGCCTTGCCACGGTTCGCTCGGCTCACCCCGCCTGAGGCTCGAGTCCTCCCTCGGGCATGTGTGTCTATGTATTGTCCTTAGCGTAAGTTATTGTAAGTCAGATTAAGTAGTGTGTAAGCCTAGGGACCGACGACCTCAGCAGCTTGGTCCCATAGGAACTTACCATCACCATCGTACTTGAAAAACTGTCTGCCTTTATGTAAACATCGAGATATTCGAGGCTGGGTAATTTTGATTTATGCTAAGGTATTGTTTTATAAGTACTTACATGTTCGTTCGATCTTATATGCAATGATAGAGTGCAGGTTTTCAAGGCCGGTATTTGCGTTATTACTAATATTTATTTGTTTTGTGGACATTAGGCGGTGGCCTAAGGCATAATTCAGATCTCTTCCTAACATTGTGTCTTCCCATGATGGTGACTCCGTCATATGCATAAACTATTCAGAAAGGCCGGCCGCTGTGGCTGAGCGGTTCTAGGCGCTTCAGTCCGGAACCGCTCTGCTGCTACGGTCACAGGTTCGAATCCTGCCTCGGGCACGGACGTGTGCGATGTCCTTAGGTCAAGTCTAGGGAAATGATGACCTCAGATGTTAAGTCCCATAGTGCTTAGAGCCATTTGAACCATCTGATTAAGAAAGAATTTAGTCTCAAACAAGCTCAGCAAGTGGAACTATTTCATTGAAATAAGATAAGTTGTGAGCCTTAGTGTTAAATAAAAACAAACAGAACTGTCATGTTACGAACTAGTCGTTGCATGAATACATACGTATAAACATTTCTGTTTGATGAGCTTGTTTGAGACTGCAACTGCTTTATGAATCATTTAAGCCTCTGATGGTATCTTCAGCAGTGGTAGAGAAAACCGCAAGCAGATAATCATGCCTTGGGCCACGGCTTCTCGGCAATAAAACAAATATCGACAATTATGTATAATAATCATCTTGTGAATGTTGTAGTTCTTCTTATCCCTGCGCTTGCTAAGAAAAACTGGTGAGTGATTATTCCGCCTTATGCAAGACACCGCTTTGTTTTCATCCAGATATGTTTCAGCACTTTCTTTGCTATCTTAAGTGGGTTTATTTGTTTATTTTCTCTCCCACATCAAGCTACTGGTTGTTTATGCTGGTCCACCACACAATCTACAGCTTGTCATAGTTTTTGGCGTTGTGATGTTTTATCCTTTGTTTATCTCGCTGTTCTTGTTAGACATGCAGTTTGTAAGATTTGTTCGCCAAGCACAGAGTTTGTATCGCCATTACGATCTTCCTCCACACAAACAAGGGAAAGAACACCACAACATCAAAAGCCAGTACAAGGTGTAGACTGTGCAGTATGTCTGAAGCTACGAGGATAAAGAACCAATAGCTTCATCTGAGAAAGAAAATAAAAAAGCCCATTGGAGATAGCACACAAAGCTCTGTAACATGTGTGGGCGATAATAAAACTAAAAAAAAAAGATGTCTTACATAATGCGGAATTCCTCTCCAGTTATGTGTTATGGAATATTTAAGAGTTGTGGTTGTGTTGCAGATGCACTGGACGACGGCTTGAGTGTTGGAATTGCAATCGAATGTTGACAAATAATACTTTACAATCAACGGTGGAAAGATGATATTCTACAAAGCAAGAAGCTAAGACACTATTCCACAGAGAACACAACGTTAACAGTCCATATCCACAGGCAGATCGCAAGCCAGTTTCACTCTCACAGAGTAACTAAAGACGACTATGGGACAGAAAATAATTAAAATGTATATTTTCCAAATCATTCAGGCATGGCGTCTAACACCACTAAATTTTTTGTGACATTTTTGTGGCTTCGTACCTCAGTCGGTAGAAACGAAGCCTTACAGGATTCCTTTTGTTGTCCGGATGTCTTTTTCAGGAACGAATAGGGATATCACTTTGAAATTTATGACAAATACTACTATATAAGAAATGTAAACGTCTAAAAGATACAGCCATTTATAGTACAAATTTCGATACTCGCAAACTCACTCATCAAACACAATAGATGAACTGTCTATACTGAACCTTCAGAATGCGAGTCCTACTCCAAATACTGCGATTTTTTTTAAATTTGAGAATAGTTTTAAGTGTAGTTTCATCATAGGTGTAGTTTCAGGTCATGATAGAGTTAAAAGTATAGCTTGGAAACTAGACGTAAATTTACAGAACTACGTTAGCCTGACCTGACGACTCTCTACGATTAAAAACAATCGTAAATAAAATTATCGGTATAGCAGCTCTTGGCAGTTTGAAGATGTCATTCCTGAATAATTTCACAGCACTACGTCCAAAAACTAAGTTGCCAAAGCATTGATGATCGGTAGGAAGAGATCGCTACGAGACCTTGAGCCGTTGCTGGTGTTGAACAGGAAAATTAGAAGCTGCAGCTGTCTGATGTAATAGAATATAGCATTTCATCTACTGCTCATAAAATAACTCACTCGCCACCGTTTAAATTCAGAGTTGATGGGTGTGTCAAACTAAAGAGAGGAAAATAATCAGAAATGATCATCAGACACAGGCAGAAGAAATGGAGGACTTTCGAAGAAGAATTAAACCTCCCACAACAACACAGTGAGGGTGGGCTGTCAGACAAAGAAAAATTTTAAGTCGGCGCCCAACTCCTGCCTTAATACAAATAAACAGGAAACCGCGAATATGATCCCAAAATCATCTCATGCGCGACATTTTCGTCAAATCTCGATCACAATACGTAAGGGGGCAGATTCGAAGATAACAACAGAAAATACGTGTGGCAGAAGGTCAACATTTTCAACGAAACACGGTATTAACCCTGAGAATAAAATGCACGAAAATGGGTGTGTAATTTAGTTATTATTTCTGTAATTTGTTTTGATGTGGGGCAGTTCGAAGGTGTGAAGTTCTAGAGTTGGCAGTTGATTTCATTAGAGTAACTGAAATTGAAAAAATGGGTCCTGGAAGCAGATAAACACGCCAGGATAAGGAGGAGAAACAAGAAAATGAAGACAGAAGATG
Source organism: Schistocerca cancellata (assembly GCF_023864275.1). Lineage (NCBI taxonomy): Eukaryota > Metazoa > Arthropoda > Insecta > Orthoptera > Acrididae > Schistocerca > Schistocerca cancellata. The sequence continues at coordinate 424,723,810 of NC_064633.1, forward strand.
AATAACATGTCAGCCAAGAAGACTATGCAACTGGAGTGTATTGGGAACAACAGAGGTGCGCCTTAGATGAAATATAACTCTGAATTGAATTTCACTTTAATTAAATTTTCTGACATTTTTACTTTATGCACGAAAAATCTATTTGAGCTGGAGGTCTGACTTTTTTTGGAATGTTTCAGGGTACTATTTGGAGGAAAGTAGACTGCAGACACGTACTATAAGCAGAAAGGGAAATATAAACTGATTAATTATGAAAAAGTAATCTTAAATTTGGGTATCAGACGCAAATACCTCTAGAATAAAAACATGTGGCTGAAATGACACGATTTTAGCCGTCTTCCTCGAAAGAAATGTTGTTAATGAGTATTTAAAGTTCGAGCATCTGAGTTTGTTAGTGGGTGCATAGATTTCAAGTATTGATCGACATATTAAAATGTAATTTACTAATCTTCACAAGAAATATAATAAAGTTAACGTGTGATTTAATGTGATTAATTGTACGCCGAAACGGTCAGCAAGAATCACTCCTGTCGTCCTGTAATTTTCATGCTACTAATAGTTCATGTTCCTTAGTTAATATTTAGTCACTATTTTTCCAGGCGTTAACAAAGGCGTTACCTTAAAGGGAATGCCGTTTTTTCTAAAGATGTAATTTATTTTCGTTTTCTCCGGATGTAATAGGCACTTTGTAATGTGCTAAAATCGATTTCTTTTAAGCAGGATTCTTACTAAATCTATTGTTTAGATATGTAGAAAGTTCAGACTCTTAGGGACTGAATCGAAACTAAAGCTTGTCAGTTGCACCTGACTGCTGCAGTAGAGGCGAATGAAGAGCTGGAGGACGATTACCCTTCTGCTGGAGTGCTCACCTGCTGCCTCTGGAAGCTGCAGCGGCCGCGTAGTGAGTCTGCGCCGCGGTCAAGTTGTTTCGTCGCTGCCGCTGGCAGTGACGGATCCTCGCGCGGGCATAAATTCGCGGTGCTGATGTTGGGGCGGCGTGTTTACGACCCGTGCGCGCCTGGAATCCACACAGGGTCAGCGCCGACTCCATTACGGCAGCGCGTGCCTTTACTGCCCGTCCCCCGAGAGGAGCGTGCCGGTCCCACTCTGCACAGGCGTAACGGTGCCATTGTACCGTTCCGGGCGCATCGCGCCAGGACCAAGCGACGAAAGTTTATCTCTGCTCCCTGAAAGCAAAAATCACAGTAGCTTGCTACGGAATTTAGGCCTAAAAAGCAGTTTATATCTGTTACGGTTATTCATTTACGTACATATCCCACAAGACACCGTATGGTGCGTAGCGGAGGGTATCCTGTAAAACCCTTAGTCATTTCTCTACCTGTTCCACTCGCAAACAGAGCTAGGGTAAAATGACTGTCTGTATGCCCCTATAAGAGCAGTAATTTTTCTTATCTTATTTTTGTGGTCCTTACGCGAAATGTTCGTTGGCGGTAGTGGAATCGTTCTGCAGTCAACTTCAAATTCTCTAAGTCCCTCTGGAAAACAAAGTTGGCTTCCCTTCAGGGATTTCCATTTGAGTTTCTGAAGGATCTCCAGAATATCTGAGTGTTGTTCGAAACCACCGGTAACAAATCTCGAGCTCTCCTCTGTATTCCTTCGCCGGCCGTTGTGGCCGAGCGGTTCTAGGAGCTTCAGTCCGGAACCGCGCTGCTGCTACTACGGTCGCAAGTTAGAATCCTGCCTCGGGCATGGATGTGTGTGAT